>NC_062567.1:115104067-115743442 GCF_022837055.1 Prionailurus viverrinus
TCCCCAGAAACATGCTGGACATGGATAAAGCTGACCTATACTAGGCCAGAAACCTAACTGACCCACGATCCAGGGACACGGGAGGCCTCTGGAACGTATATGGAGGAAAATGGTTTGATCTGATTTACCTCGATGAGGTCCCTGTGACTGCTGTGTGGAGAACAGGGCTACAGGAACACGAGCCAGAGCGGGAGGCTGGTCAGGAAGCTCCCAGTCACGCAGCCTGGAGAGGATGGTGGCGTGGATGAAAGCGCTAGCACTGGAGGAGATGAGGAGCACCTCACCACCTCACCTGGCTGGTATCTGTGTTTTGAAGGCGAGGCTGACAGAACTTACTGATGGATAGAACATAGAATGTGAGTCGGTGAGGTAGCAATAGCGATTCTGGGCTCTGCTTCTGTGTTGGAAGACGAAGGAAGAGTAACGGGTTTGGCATAGGAGGAAGAAGCCAGGGGATCTGCTTTTAACCTGTTCTATCAGTTTCCTAGTTCTGCCATAACAGAGCACCAAAAACTCAGTGGGTTCAAACAACAGAATTTTATTGTCTCACACAGTTCTAGAGTCCATGCTCTAAAATCAATGTTCTTGGGCCATGTTCTATCTGAAGGATCTAGAGGAGAAGCCTGCCTTGCTTCTTGTAGCTTCTGGTATTTGCCAGCAGTCCTTGGCATTTGTTGGTTTATAAAGGCACCACTCTAGGCATGCCTGTCTTCTCCCCGTGTGTCTGCATGTCACCTTCCCTCTGTGCATGTCTGTCTCTCCAAATTTTCCTTTTTTATAGGGACAGCAGTCATATTGGGATAGGGTCCACCCAAGTGGCCTCATTTTAACTTGATTACTTCAGAATACTACCATTCTGAGGTACTGAGGATTAGGACATCAACACAATTTTTATTTTGAAGGGACACAATTCAACTCATAACACCTGTTAAATGTTATTGTCTATTAACTATTCAAGTGAGAGCTTAGATAGATGGGCATATTGTCCATTTGGCTTCCACCCAGTCTTTCCATATTATATAATAATGTTACGATAAGCATTTTCAGGTATATAGATTGTTCTGCATTTTGAATTTCATTTTGGAATAGATTTTTAGAAGCCTCTTGATATACATTAAGACATTTTGAAGAAGTGTGACATCAATTACAATTTTATCATTCTATAGAGGAGGAGAATATGATCGTTTAAAGTGCAGACAAATGTATGAAGCAACAGGAAATAAGGACAATTCCTATCTCCTGGCTTCTGTTTTCTTAACTTATTATGTTTGCCTTCTGGTTCTGCTAGACAGTGAGTAAGTAATAATTTTAGCTTAAGAGTTTCCAAGTGTACAGCCTTAAGTAACAAAGTTCTATGACCTCAAAAAGCGGAGAATTACATTCTGATACATATAAAATACTTATGTGCTCATTTTATTAATGAGATTGCCAGAACTAATAAGGTTTAAAATATATTTTCTATTTTAGTGCTGCAATAGTATTTTCTACACTTAGACTTCTCCAGGATTCAAAACTTTTTAAAAAGAAGGTAGTACAAGATGACACAGAGAATTCCATCTCTCTGGGAGCTTCTGTATGTATGAATTTAATTAATGTCTATCTTTACAATACTTACTATATAATAACTGTTGGCATGCTAAAAAAGTGTCTAATTACTTGGATGAAATAAAGGCGTAAAGTAGAGAAAACACTGGATTCAGAGTAACGAGATAAATGTTCAAGCCCCATTTTATGCCCTTTTTTTATTGGCATACCTTAGGCAAGTCCCTTAAACTTTAAAACATTCTTTGATTAAAAATTTTAAGTTTAATTTAAATCTCATTTGTGAGCTGATGGAACTGAATGTAATAATCACTGAGGTCCCACCAGATACATTTTTCCAGTATTCGAGATCTGATTTCTTTAGCAAATAAAGTTGTTTCACTTTATTTTGCTCCTGATTTCACTTTTGAATTTTTTACTTTGGCATCACCAGTAGATACCTGTGTTATTTCCTACCCTGGATTTCTCATAGTTAGATTCTTCCACATTTTAAGCTCTGAAATCTCTTTGACAACTGGTGTCACAAATTCTTTGAAATTTTATTGGATTTTGATAAGACCAAGTAATTTAATGATAGAGGATTGTTTAGGATTAAAACATAAAGATTCATCACACAGAATCCTTGCTCATTATTTTAAGCTTTACTAATAAAATTGCTAATATCTAGTGTCATTATAAATAAGCAAAACTAATTATCCTAAATAGAAACTCATTTCTTACTATATTAAAAGCAATAAAAATGCTAAAAAGCAATCTAATTCAAAAATTGACTGAGAGGAATGGTTGTCATTTGGGGGCTATTTTGCCTCCCAGGGGTGATTTGGCAGTATCCAGAGACATTTTGGTTGTTAGAAGGAGAGAGGGTGCTACTGGCATCTAGTGCATAGAGGTCAGGGACGCCCTAGACACATACTGCACAGGACAGTCCTCCACAGCCACCAGCAGTGCTGAGGTCTAGAAATCCTGTTTTAGATGAAGGTGACTTTGCTGTCTAATAGTAACAGGGAATGTAGACACTGAGAGATGAAGGTATGGGGATAGGCATTTTTTCCTATATTGCTAAACTAAATACTAGACTCCTCAAGTTCTTGGTGTGCCCCTTCCAGTCACCATCCTGCCTTGAAGGCTCTGTTGACTTCTTACTCTGTTCCCAGGCCAGGCTCCCCCTCCTCTTCTGTGCCTCCCACCTGGCTATCCACATTCCAGCCCATCCTCAGTCTTGCTGGCCACTCCTTGATATTAGGTGTTGCTGATTGATTGGACCTGTCAGAGATGCATAGCAGGAAATTCCTAGAACAAATGGACATTGTTCTAGACGGTTTTAAAGTTCCCAAGTGTCTAAAATGGATTCCTCCTATTAGAAAAAGCTCCCCTTGTCCTTCCCTCTCAGTAGCTCTGGACATTAGCCACCTCCTTGTAAAAGGCGAAAGATTTATATGATCTGAAGAGAAACTAGAGTATTAGCCACCCCCTTGTAAAGTGCAGTAATGAAGATGGTAAATCAATTATGATACACATTTGGAATGTGAGCGGCAGATAATAGTGTGGCACAATGGATTAAGACAGGGAGCTCTAAATTCAGGATGCAAGTTTGAATCCCACCTCTGCCAATATGTAATGGAGTTTAAGCAGATAGTTAACCTTTCTAGGTCTCAGTTCTCCCATCTGTAAGACAGAAAAAATAATAACCCCTCTTTAGCTTTTCGGGAGGATTAAATAAGATAATGTGTGTAAGGCATTTGACACAGTACCTGGAATATAATAAGTACTCAATATATTATTTATTATTCCTCAGCCATTAAAATGATGTTCACAAAATTTTTGAAGACCTAGATACTGCTGATAATATCATTTGCAATGAAAAATTCAGAGTTCAAAACTATTTTCTATAATGGGTATAGAAAGAAAGAGAAAAGCTGAAAAGCAGTATTCCAAATGTTAATAGAGCATGGCGGGATTATGAATCATTTTATTTGTTTTGTTTTGTGTGTGTGTGTGTGTGTGTGTGTGTGTGTGTGTGTATGTGTGTGTATTTTTTCCATTTTATAGAATATGCAAGACAAATTTTCCAAAATTAAAAAGTTAGTATAAAATGGTATCAGATGCTTCTCTTAACTTTCATTTAGCATTTAGGCAAAAACTTTGAAATTACTAGATGGCAAGATAACAATCATTTTAATATTGTTTAGGCCACTGAAAATAAAGATGATGGTGAGTTTCTAGATCCTACTTCCCTAAATTCTCGAGAACATTTCAACATCCATCTGTGGTTGAGATGCCGCCTAGCATTGGTGACCGCCTTTGTTGCACAGATTCACGGCGTTGGAATTGTGACAGGTACAAATATCCTGTTTTCTTAATAAAAGTTTTCCTAAACATTAATTTTACTTAGGTAATGGAGGTTTTATTGGGATACATTTGATTATAACATTCACATTTTCCAACTTTATAGCTTGATCTGTTTCCAGAATAAGAGAATTCATGTTATAAAAATAGTCATTTCCGTAACACTGAAAATGGCCTCTGTGTTTCTGATGTACGCAAAACAGGCAAGGAGATTTCAAAGTACCAACATGCAAGTCTTCTTGTCATTCAGGGAGGCAGCGTAGTGTAGGGGGCTCGAGCACAGATTCCGTCGCTGGGTACCTGACTTAGGTTCAAATATTCGGTCCACCACTTCCTCCTTGGTCAACTCTCTTAATCCCCCTATGCCTCAGTTTCTTCCTCTGGTAAAAATGGAAATTATTGTACCTACTTCATAGGGTTATTGTCAGTCTTAAATGGGTTAAATTTATAAAGTTTTAGATCATAGCCTGGTGCATATACATGTCAGTTTTTACAGTGATTAAGAATTATCTGTTTGTAAATCTATCTATCCAGCCATCTCTATCCATCTCTCACATTAAATATTTTTCATGTAGCATTATTACTTTTGTAGCATTGGAATACCCTAAAGTACTTTCCCCCAAATTGCAGCACATTTTTTTTAATGTTTCATGTAGAGTCTGTTTTCTGTCTTTATATCTTCCTATTCTTCTCTATTATACAATATTCCTGTGATGAATATTGGGGGTCTTATGCACATGTGCTTTCTTACGTTCTCAGTGCATTTTAAATAACTGCATTTATTCACTTTAGAAAACAATATGACAGATTACGTCAGCCTCATCAACGAAGGGTGCATGGAAGCAAAAAGTGCAGGCGACAGGGAGCTACAAGCTGAATTCTTGATGCAAGCTGTAATCATTGGCCTACAAGAAAAGCATTTAAAGGCAGACATCATAACAAACCTTCAGGTAGGAAGGAGACCTCATTCATATTGATATTCACCTACTGATTCTGATTAGAACAAAAGGAGAGAATTTTAAATCCCATTAGATGCTGAATGCGTAACAGTTTGGCCAGCTCTTGTTTCAGTGGATTGGAAACAGGACTATCAAAAGCAATAATTTTATTTTAATAGGCTGTAATACATTTGCTTGAAGAAAGTGAATTTATTTCCCCTCGATCTCATTTAACCCTGGTGAGAAGCATGCTTTTGCTGGATGACTTAACAAAAGCTGAGAAATTCAAGGAAACTCCTTCTTCAAAAACAGAAAAATTATGTTTGTTGACTCAGGCTCACAACATTCTTATTGAACAGGTGGGTGCACTTTTGTGTCCTCAAGACTTAGACACTGACTTTTCCATCGTCTTATTCAAAACCACATTAGCTAGTCACTAATACAGTGTTCCTTTCACAGATGCTAACTTTCGGAGAAACAATTGAATTTCCTTTATCAAACACTGACTCTGCAAGTCCGTCGCAGCCTTTGAAAAATATCTATCTTCCCCATGTCATGTTATTGGCCAAAACAAAAATGAGGATTGGTAAGAATGCTTTAACATATATTATACTCAAGTCACTGATGAGAAATTGTCATTTTCAGGCAGGCTATCCTAGGAGTACATTCAAATGGGGCAATATTTATGAATACTCGGGCTCCATTTATTTTAATGAATAGTTTTTGATTATTTACTGTGCGCCAGATTCCGGGTGAGGTCCTGGGAAATTACTGGAGGTTAAACAGGTACAGTCACTGATCTTCATGTGGGAGGTAGAAATAAGCAAGTAAACAAACCATATGGAGAAGTGCATATTATAAATATTGTATAAAATCTTTTAATGTTTATAAAATATCCCCCTTATAAAATTTAATAGAGATAAATATTGTATAAAATAAAATATATATTTGACAAGTACCAGGCAGAAAATGAGTAAGGGTACAGAAAGCTTATGTACGGTAATGCATTTCATATAGGTATGCAATTATAAATTGTGATCCATTTTATGAAAGATGTGGATGAGTTCTGCTGATAAAGAACAATGAAGGGAGGGGTGCCTGTTTAAGTAGAGTCATTGGTGAAGAGCTCTGTGTGGAAGTGGTATTTAACCCTAAATCTTAAATTGCAAGTGACTAGTTATGCATGATGGAGACAGAGAGAGCCGTGTTGTAGGTTCTGAGGTCAGGACAAGCTTGACCTGTTCTGGAAGTGCAGGAGACCAGGATAGCCTGATCAGAGTGGGCTAGGGGCAGCCTCATGGGAGGAAGTGAGCTAAAGAATCGATTGCAGGTTAGACTGGAGCCAGCTCTGACTGGACCTGATGGGAGCTGGTGGACCAGGAAGCAAGAGGCGTACAGCCCTCTGGAGCCAAAGTGGAGCTGACCAGTGCTGTCCTTCTCTGGAGCTTACAGATTGTGTCAAGCTTTCTCTAGGACACCGTCTCTGGCCTTTGACCCAAGGCTGACTGCCTCGAGCTCCCAGGCTTTTTGTCCAGCTCAGAGGGCAGGAAATCTTATAGCAGCTCTCTGTGTTCTAACCTATATTAATCATGCCTTTTTCTTTTCTGTATTTCTGATACTTTGACATCTGGGGTCCTGCTGACTAGGGAAGGACTTCCTGGGGCTAGCCAATGCCTAGAGATTACCAAACCACTATCCTGTGAGCATGCCCTTTAAATGGAGACTATTCCAGAGCCCATTCTCTGAACCTTTATTGGGCTCCCTTGTAGTCCTTTGCTGGGCTCTGACACTCTGAACCATTGTTTTCCTGCCCTAATCACCCCTGGGAGAGGTATCATCAGACTACTAACTAGCTCAGCCTGCTGAAATTATTTTAGACTAGCTAATCCAAAACCTGCTTTGCCTGTTTACCCCAACCTACCCATCCCTTCCTACCACATCTAAAATAAAGATTCTTGTCCACATTTTCCCCTCGCTGCCTCTACTTCCTGACCAACTTTTGGGCTTTTCTGTCTGGCCCGGTGTGATGTGGTGTGCCCCAGCTTCTTGGGAACTGTCGTAAACTATGTTTTCAGTGGCAGTTGTCTCCTGGCCTATACAGTAATGAAGCACACCTGGACAGTAAAGAAACCTACATTTTAAAACATACCCCTCACTTCCTGGTACCCATTTGCCTCCTGTACCAGTAGCTGCTCAGCTAAGGAGAGGCGGATGGTTGGACTACAGTGTGAAGGGAGGGCAAGAGAGCTGTGTGTGGTCAAACCATCATCTGTCCAGGATCTTCTCCCTTCTACCCCTCATGATTATTACTCATTATTATTTTATGTGATTCCTCCTCCTCATCATCAGAGATGAATTTTATTACTTTGGGTAAATTGTATCACCTCTATATTGTTGAGTCTCCTTATTTATGAGATTAGGCTGGCCTAACTGACCTCTAGACTTCCTTCCAGCAATCTGACCCCATAAGAGCTATTTTTGTATATTTTTAGTTCACAGTTTGTTATATTATCAGTATATTCAATTTCTACAAGAGCTTAAAGTACAGATTGTGTTAAATTGTGCAGATTGTGTGAAATCAAATGTATTCTCTGCTTTCCTGACTTCCTAATCCTGAAGATGTGTCACCACTCTGTGACAATAGTGCCACTGTTTTTTAGACTCACTTGAGGCAGAACAGCTTGCTTTCTGTTATATTATATTAAATACAGACCTAAAAAACAAAACCAAAAGCAGCTTTTCTGTCAAAACAACATCAGTTTCACAACTTCTTTTTCACAGAGTTGATGTTTATTGGAAAAAGGAGCACTTCAATATTATGAAGCATAAAATCATCTGATTTGATGCTTTCTCGACAGTTTTCCTTTATAGGGAGAGTATAGATTGCATCGCAAGAATAGAGCCATTTAAACAATTGTTTTTCCTTTGTAAAAGCCTCTGATGGAAAAAGGCATTCTGAGACTTTCATAAAACCAAAAATAAGCATCATGGTTATTTGAGATTATTTTTCCCACTAATGACTGAACCTCGAGCTTCTTTATGAGATTAAAAAATAGATTATTGATTGCTTACGTAATAGCAGTTAAGAAAGATGCAAGAATGATGCTGGGGAGTGGGGATACAAGAGGGAGCCAATGATCATCTCTGCCCTCAGACAGCCTGTCATCCTCTTAGGGGGAGAGAGAGAGAGAGAGCTGTCAGTAATTTCTGTAACAAATCCCTTTATTGTTTCAATAGAAATCCAGAAGACAATGCAAGTGCTTTTATTATATATTAATACTTTATTATATATAACATAGATTTTATACATAGTACATATATGTCAGTGCCCAAATTACTTGAAGATAATTGATAATGTTGTCGTATATGAATAAACAGCTCTAATAGAATTTGAAACAATAAATGAGACATATAAAAATGGCATATGTGTTGAAAAATGAGGTTGCCTTGGACAAAATGCTACTAGCATACCCTTACCTGGGATCTACTCACGATTGGTAATTGTTGGAATTGAAGAGCATGGACTCTGGAGAAAGATTTCTGGTCTTACTCCGGTCTGGTCTTACTCTTGTCATTATTTAGAGTGTGGGCCCTGGAGTCAGACTGCCTGGGTTCTAATCACAGCCCTGCTTCTTACAAGTCACATGACTCTGGGCATATAAAATAAAATAAAATAAAATAAAATAAAATAAAATAATCACTGTGCCGCTGCTTTGTCCTCTGTGAAGTGTACTAATGACATCCATTCAGAGTTGGGAGGATTACACGAGATAATGCTTAAGTCCTTGGGATGGTACCTGGATTGTAGGAATCACTTAATAAGCCTGAGCTCTTCTTTTTCTCTTTTCTCATTTTTGCCCAGTGCCTCTCATTTTATCCAGCATTCAGAAAATATTTGCTACGTGTCTGTCTGTCTGTCTGTCTGTCTGTGAGGGCACACAGATTACGTCTAATGCCTCTTCAACAATACAACAGTCCTTCATTATCTTAAATGATGACAGGACCACACAAGAAGTACAGCACGTGGCCCTTATCCAAATGGCTTTGGCATCTAGTTGCAGTGATAAAATATGCATAGCAAGCCACCACTAATAGAGCTGAATAGAAACAAAATTACTGCCTATTAATATATGCAAATTTTTACTGGGAAAAATATAAAGCTTCATAAGACTTACAGATGTTTTCCTACTAACAACCTCATGTTAGGAACACAGTTGTTCTGTAGAGCATCATGAAATGTTGGAGCTGAAAGAGACCTGAGAGATTATATCCTTCATTTTAAAAATAAGAAAATGTTGAAATTTATCAAAGATAAAGTTTCTAAGTGCTACTGTTCAAGTTCATTGAAATATTTGAATATTGAGTTTAAAAAATATTTCTTAGATGCTAGAAAGTAAAGACTACTAGAGTTCTTAAGCAAACTTATTGTGAGAGAAATCTGGTAACATGGAGGCTTGTTACAAACACCGTGTGTTTCATTCTTTCTTCGCCATCCGACTTGTTCCCTTTAGGACATACAGTGGCCAAACAAGTCTATTATACCAGTAAAAAGAAGGATCCCTCGAAGTGGTTACCTGCCCTTCATCTTTTTGAAATGGCACGGAAGCTCTGTAAGGTAGCAGCAGCAGAAGAACATGAGGTAGAGGCAGAAATTCTTTTTCAGAAAGGTAAGATGTACTTGGGGTCAGAACTGTGATAAAGTTTATGGGATTTTTTTTTCCTATTAACAATGTGCTTCTTGAAAATCTGGCCACTGACTGTAAAAAAATACATATTTTATAAAGGGCTTAGTGATGACACAAAAGTGGTACCTTTGGCAAACTTATATCAAGAAAGGGGAAAAAGAGTATTACTACTTAGTCTCTTTTATAATTACAATTGACCCTCCTTAGACAAAGTTTTATGTTTGACTCAAAAATGTCAGCATCAGCCATTTAGCTATAAATAATGTTTCTTAAAGAATGCTTGGAAGGCATTTTTTATGCGTGATTTCATTCCTTAGCTAAGCATTTTAGTTAATTTCTATAAAAGATACATACCCACTTAAATAGCTGTAGCACACCTGTAATTATAAGTTATGTACGATATATTTGCATAATTACTGTGGCTACTTTGGGCATGACAAGAGTGACGATGATGGTTGCTATCATTTGTTGATCGTCGACTAGATGCAAGGCCCTTTAGTAGTCAGTGTGTAACCTCTCATATTGCCGATTCTTACAACAGTTCTACAGGGTATGCATGGCTAATCCTACTTGACAGATGAGGAAAATGAGGTACAGTCTGGTTAAGAAACCTTCTCTAAGTCAGCAGCTACTAAATGATAGTGCCCAGGCGTGAACCTAACCCTGGGAGGCTCTGTGCCCTGTCCACACACTAAATGAAAACTGAATTCTTTTTATAGCGATTATATGATTTTCCTTCCTTGCCCTTTGGCTACAAAAGTGCCATTCCACTGAACGTTGTGGCTAACCATGGGGTCGAGAGCGGTGTGAACACTGAAGTATTTGTATCATTTGTGATGGTTTTCAAGTGTTTGCTGACTTTTTAGGATTTAGCAGAGATGTTTTCTATGAGATCTGCAATACTAGACAGAGATCCGCAATACTGTATCTATAATACAAGAGGAAGAGGACATGGATGTAGACAAAGGGAATGGGCCCCACAGGAGGAAAGGGAGGTACAAAGTAAGGAAATATAAAAATAAGATGGTAAGAACATTTGTGTCTGGAAAGCCAAAGGAGGCTTTGACTCAGTGTTGCTAACTAAAGGCAGGATGAATCCGGAGACTCCTGGGGAAAGAAGTAAAAGATCTTGCACTATTGGCTGACCTTACAGCAAAAACAACAGACAGATGGGCAGGAAGGACAGCACATCCAGTTTTCTGAAGTCCCAGCATGAAATATTTATTCTAAAGTTCTAAATGATAGAAAAAGGAAAAACCATTTGTGTACATATTTTTTTTTATTCTTTCAGGCAAAATAGAACGTCAAATATTGATGGAAGAGAAATCTCCAAGTTCACAACTTGAGAGTTTATTTGAAGCTATACAACTAAGCTTGAGAAATGATCAAAACTCGGGGTAAAAAAAACTTCCCATTATTATAACATATTTTGGCTTAAGTCCCATGCTCTGGTATTACATTGAACATTCAAGGCTGGGATGACTGGGAGACCATCTTCCTATGGCAGGACTAGTTCACTGAGGTCCATTGTCCACCAGATTTACTGACTTCCTTTCCAAGGTTGTTGCCCTTTGCTCTGACCCAAAGCCTCATTTACAGCAATGGTTGGTGATGGCAGTTATCATGGTGGCATACTGGACTGTGTATTGCTTCTAGTCTTTACTCACATCGATCTCCTATCTGTCCCAGGATTCCAGCAGCTTCCATGGATGTGAAATTGTATCTAGAAGGGATTTATGTGGATATTCACTCTGGTCAACAGGGCCAGGGATGGCCAACTTAATTCTATATAAAAATCATCTTAAGATTGAGAATAAGCAGCCATTATTACAACTGTACTGATTTAAATAGCCCCAACTGACAGGTTTGATAGTGAATACACAGACCTCACCCATATCATACAACTGCTTTCTGCATTACTCCATGTCTCTTTCCATTTTCATTAGTATAGGAGGGTAGAAAAAGAGGTCTGATTTTCAAGGTAGGTTCCTTCAGTCCTGATTTTCACTTCTTTAGTGACTTGTGTGCTGGAATATTCTAGAATGGTATGGATGCTGGGCTTCAGAGCAGTCATGCCATGGAGTGTTGCCAGCACAGGACAAGGTAGAATTCTCAACTCTCTTCAAGAGCTTCCAATTTCAGTAGGGAGGAAAGTGCTGCTGTCTCTGCCAATGGTGCTGTGAAAAGAAGGTGTGTATTTGGGACAGATACTGGTTTTGTCTATTTTTACCTTTCATCGCTCAGAAATTGTGGAAAATGGTGCAAAATGATTATGAGTGGTGAAACTATTTAATAAGTACAGTGTTCTATCATTTTAGGTTGATAAGAGACTCCTACTTAGAAATGGCCTTATTATTTTTACACATGAGGAAGCCAAAAAACAATCTTTCAACACCACCATTAACACTTAAGGTAATAAACTATTTTATTAGAAATCTTAAGTTAATTGCCTTTGTTAACTCTGTGCTATTGAAATAATGAGACTGATTTTTATGTATGATTTGGAGAAATTCATTTATTACTTTATAGTCACACTCGTGTAGATACTTCTCTGGATGTTTTTTGTTTTGTTTTGTTTTGTTTTCATTATGAAATTTATTGTCAAATTGGTTTCCATACAACACCCAGTGCTCCTCCCAACAGGTTCCCTCCTCAGTGCCCATCACCCACCTCCTCTCCCTCCCACTCCCATCAACCCTCAGTTTATTCTCAGTTTTTAAGAGTCTCTTATGGTTTGGCTCTCTCACTCTCTAACTTTTTTTTTCCTCCCCTCCCCCATGGTCTTCTGTGAAGTTTCTCAGGATCCACATAAGAGTGAATACATATAGTATCTGTCTTTCTCTGTATGACTTATTTCACTTAGCATCACACTCTCCAGTTCCATCCATGTTGCTACCAAGGGCCATATTTCATTCTTTCTCATTGCCAAGTAATATTCCATTGTGTGTATAAACCACAATTTCTTTATCCATTCATCAGTTGATGGACATTTAGGCTCTTTCCATAATTTGGCTGTTGTTGAAAGTGCTGCTATAAACATTGGGGTACAAGTGCCCCCATGCATCAGCACTCGTGTATCCCTTGGGTAAATTCCTAGCAGTGCTATTGCTTGGTCATAGGGTAGATCTATTTTTAATTTTTTTGAGGAACCTCCACACTGTTTTCCAGAGCGGCTGCACCAGTTTGCATTCCCATCAACAGTGCAAGAGGGTTTCCATTTCTCCACATCCTCGCCAGCATCTATAGTCTCCTGATTTGTTCATTTTAGCCACTCTGACTGGCGTGAGGTGGTATCTCAGTGTGGTTTTGATTTGTATTTCCCTGATGAGGAGTGATGTTGAGCATCTTTTCATGTGCCTGTTGTATATAAGGCTCTGGAAATAAGAGTTCTTGTGGACAGTTTTGCCTGTTAAAATGTAATACATGAAATGTAGGTGTATGTAAATACTCTAAGGTATTAGTATTAATCAGGAAATTGTAGGAAATGGTATATTGGTTAAGCAGATGGACAAGTAAGATGTTCATTATTGATACGGCCTGCTAACAGATCACTTTTTGATAGAGTCATTCATTTATTCATCACATACCTATTGAACATTCACTCTGACCCAGACAGTATTCTGGAAGGTTATTAAGCAGTGATTAAGACAAACTTAGTCCTTGTTCTCGTGGAACTAGTTTTCAGTAGAGGGAGAGAGACAACAAACCAGTAAAGGAAAAAAGTAAGAGGAAGGAAGGTTGGGGGGGGGGCGGGAAGAAAGGGAGAGAAAGAAGAGAAGGAAGGGGGGTTGGTTTAGGTAGTAAAATTGGAGATTAGGAAGGAACTTGGGTTGGTGGGATTGTGAATGATGCAGTGGCAAAAGGTGGGATTTACTGGATGAGAAGGGGACCATGCAAATAGTTGCAGGGGCATGCACTTCTAGAGAGGTGCTTCCAAACAAAGGGGCAGAAGCATCTCTGGGGATCCTGTGAAAATGCAGAGTCTGATTCAGTAAGTCAAGGATGGGGTCTGAGATTTGGCATTTCTGCTGGTCTGTGGGCCACATTTGAATTCCAGGGATCTAGACTGAGGGAGATCCTGTGGGCAGTATGTGGGTGCTTTGGAGATATATGAGGCCAGTAACTTTTAATTTTTAATTAATTTATTATTATTATGATTATTATTAGTTTGTTTTAGAGAGAGAGACTGTGTGAGCAGGGGAGAGGAGCAGAGGGAGAGAGAGAGAGAGAGTGAGGGAGGGAGGGAGAAAGGAAGAATCTTAAGTAGGCTCCATGCTCAGCATTGTTCTTACATTATAGTTATTTAATGTTATTATGTATTCTTCATTTAGTGCCTATTAGTATTCTTTCCAGAATTTAAATAGGTAAATTGCCCAAACTTACAGAGCCAGTAAGCCACAAGGGCTACCCCAAAGCCTAAGTGGCTTCATTACAGCTAATGACTAGGGTTCTCGTATTTTGGGAGAGGGCTGTATTGCTTAGATTATCCATAGGTGGCTTCTCCAGGTATCATCTACCTCCAGCCAATCTTAGCACTTGATCTAGGCTAAGCCACATTTACACGTTGTGTTTCCTGCTCTGGCATCAGCACTATTCACTGACTTTCTTTTTCCTTGGGAGTCCTGTAGCCAGAAGTAAAACAAAGATATCTTTGTTATTGTTTGTTTTATTCTGCAGTCTTGTTGAAGATCAAGGAATTGGCCAAAATATGAGCATCAAAAAATTAGAACCAAGCAGTCTAATTGAACAGTTTTATCCATATTAGTTAAATATTAAGAATTAACTATTAATACTTATTTTAGCTATCTTTAAAAATGTAAAACAGGCAGATATTACATTGCCATTGGAGTTTCTTTCTGTTAATTTTTGTAGCATTGACTTTCTTATTTAAAAAATTGAACACACACACACACGGTAAAAAAATATCTTCATTCATTGCTATTTTTGCTATTCTATGGAACTTTATGATTACATCATCCTTTAATAGTTCCCTAGTTAGAAAAGTGATAGCGAATACCTATCAGAAACCTTTAAGTAATATTCTTATTTCTGACATTCTCACACAATGTATTCAACTTATAAATCATCTATTAAAATGGCAAATACCATTTTAAGTAAATACTTTCCTTAAAATGCCATTTGTGTTTATTTTATTGTTATTCAAATCCAAGCTCAGTATAAAAAATTAGAAAAGATGAGAAAAATAATCACCCTTAAGAGCCATAATAACCACTGTTAATAATTTTCTTTGCTTGTGTATACAGGGAATATATGTGTATATGTATCTTTTTAAAAATAGGATTATACTTTGCATACTATTTTGTAACCTCTACTTTTCTGTCTCTAATATATTTGAACATCTTTTCATGTCAATACATCTAATACATACATTATTGTTCTTTATTTTTACATTATTATTCTTAATGGCTATATAGTGTTCCACTGAAATGTCATTTTCAGAGGATGAGAAAATTTATCATGCAACTTCATGGTATCTTTATCTATCTTTATTATAACATATGTGCTATATTTTTTAGACTCCTACCAGAAGGCATAGTTCTACTAAAGAACCAACAGTAAATAGATTTGAAATGTACGGTTCACTGGCCTGGACTGTGATAAGAGCTGCTGCCCAGGTTGGTGTGATTTTTATTTAAGCTCCCTTTTAACTGGCCTGTCTGTATCCTCTACCTACTAGTTACTAAGACAGCATAATGTATCTAGACAAGAGAAAGGAAAATTCACATTCTTTAGGATTTATGCCAATGATCTTTCTTTGGGAAGATTAGGATTGCTCCTTAAGTATGTTGTGTTTTTAATCTTTATTAGGCAGACCTGTCTTTGTTTGTTTTGGCTTTTCTTTAATGAAAGTATTGGCAGATACATATGTGCACATTTTGACATTTTGGCAAATATCTTTCAGAGCTAGGTGAGATAGCCTATTTAAAGTGACTCATGCATTAATTAAATTGTCAACAATAATGATTTGTTTGACAATGATACATACTACATGTTGGGCATCACATGTTGTTTTCCAGATTGTCTTTATTTTTTCTTCCAATGTATATTGAATATGATTTTATGAATTCACTTTTTCACATTATGGGCCTAATGGATAATCTATGAATTGGAAAGCTTACATTTATGAATTCTAATTCTGCATTAATTTTAGGTCAGTGAAGCTGTGCTAGCAGTTAATCTACTTATTGGAAAGAAGAATGCTAGAACTGATAAAGTCAGCCAAGGGGCCTTACCAAATATCCCCGAATTTGCCACTGTGGATCTTTTGTCTTCATATACAGATTATTTGCTTGGTATGTTTGAAATGTCTAGGCATTTTATAAAAACCTGATACATGTAATGCATAATCAAGTTGCAAAGGTTTAATCATGGTGATTTGTTGGGTTTTACTCAGAGAGTATCATGGCAGGAGGAACCTCAGAAAGACAGGGGCTCTGCAGCCTAGCTGCCAAAACAAAGGGGCATCACTTCATTGTATGTACGTCTGTGTTACTCAATCAGCTGTTGCATTTCAGATGCAGGACTCTGTGAAAAATGGTATTTCCTTCTGTCTATTTTCCAGTTCACACATGTCAAATGAGGCCTTTTGGAAATATTTACTTGTGGATCCTTTCCTGATCCCCTAAAATGTGTGCTCACCCTAGTACTCTCATGTAGTTCTCTGTTCTTTTTCTTAGTTATTTTATATTTGTGTGTGTGCATGTGCATGTATGGGTGTGCACATGGGTATACATGTTTGAACTCTTTCTCTCATTAAGCTATCATCAGCTTCCTGAGGATAGGGACTTTATTTGACTTGCTGCCCTAACTGCAGAAAATCACACATTACTTGCACATGACAGGCATTTGTAATTGTTTTTTTTTTTCATTTTTTTGTTTGTTTATTTTTGAGAGAGAGAAAGAGAGAGAGCACAAGTGGGAGAGAGGCAGAGAGAGAGGGAGACACAGAATCTGAAGCAGGCTGCAGGCTCTGAGCTGTCAGCACAGAGCCCAATGTGGGGCTAGAACCCATGAACTCCGGTATCATGACCTGAGCTGAAATTGGAGGCTTAACTGACTGAACCACCCAGGCGCCCCTCGTAATTGTTCAATGAATTAATGATTGAGAGGTTAGAATTTAAACTTGATCTCACTATTATTTGTTTTTTCTATTTTACGGCTCCTTTGTTAGCTAGCAAACCGTCATATAAACCTCTAAGTCAGATCAGCAGTAATATATTTAAGATTCATTTATGTGTTTGTCCATTCATTCATTTGAAAAATAGTTATTGAGTGCTTCTTGTATGCTGAACACTTGGATGGTTCAAAGACATAAGGTGCTGGAGTCTTACTTCCAGGCTGACATTTCAGTAACAACAATAACTAATTTTCCTTGGCACTAGGTGAGCATTGAGCCAAATGGGGTGAAGAGTGCTACTTTAACCTGGTGGGGGTGGGAGTGTTCTTCCTAAAGCCGCTGAAAACACATCTGTAGGCAGCAGCTTACTCTGCTGAAGTGTTAAGTCAACTTTAGCCAAAGGATTAGTGTCTAAAACCATCCCTTTCCTTGGCTTTCTTCCTTTCCAACCCAAAAATGTATTGCCTGAGGTTAAACCATTAGATGAACTTTTTATGCCAAGTTGTGGTTTTCCTATTTTATTGCTTTGATGTCTGGTGGGATTTTGTTTCATCGGTTTCATCTAAAATGCTGTATTAAGCAGTTATTACCAAAATTATGCTGTGTATCAAACAACCCTAGAACTTAGTGGCAATGAGAATTCATCCTTTGACTTGGTCTGGTCCATGTACATTTGTTATGAAGCCCAGGCTGAGGAGGCAGTGGCTGTTTGGAGCATGCTCTTCTCACGGTGTACAGCAGAGCAAAGGGGCCAAGCTCTATCACAGAAGTACACTCAAGGTCTCTCTTCACACCACATCTCACTGGCCATGGCAAATCATATGGCCAAGTCCAACATCAGTGAGGAAGGGGAATCCACTGTGCCAGGCGAGGAAGGGAGAGGGGCACGAATGTTTGCTGAATGATAATCCAAACTATCTTACGTGACAAGTCCAGTCTGTGGCTGGCAGCTACCTGAGAGGAATTCTGAACCCCTGTATGGAAATACAGGAAAAGGTGTTGCAGTGACCCGTTAATGATGTCACCCATGGGCACATGCAGTGAGGAGCCGCATCCCGGATCCAAATGATCTGAGTTGATCAGTTGAGCAGGTGGTCTTCATCTTAGCTGTGCTCACTGCTAGAATGTGTGATTTCTTTGCCCTTCTCAGTGATTTTCATAGTATATTCCAATTTTCAGTTTCTGTTTTGTACCATTAGCACTCTTTTACTGTTTTACAAAAATAGTAATTTGAAATGACCAAATTTTGAAGTCCCATCTATTTTGCATTTTGCCTTGCCTTAAGGGTAATAGTTTTGCCCTCCAGTATTTTCCTAGCAGACTGATAATTAATTCATGCTGATGATTTCCCTCACTTCAGTATTTGGGTTGGAAGGAGGTACTGAATCCCCTCCTGACTGCTACAAATACCCAGACGGCAACGAAGTTTATATTATGAATTGCTAATGGGCAACAGCAACAAATAAAACTTGTTTGATTTTCCTTGCATTAGCATAAATTAGCATCCAGGAGAAAACATCCTCAGTAATCTTACCTTTGCTAGCATTGATGTGTACTCAAGGTGGTGACCAATAGTCATGGTTTTTGTGTGTGGAACGCTGCACCAGATATTTGTGTCCAAAAGGAAGGAGGAGTCATAGAAAACCAAGAAAGTGAGTCTTTCCTTCCATGAGGTTCCAGTCATTGACAGTCAGAACAGAGATACACTTTGGAATTATATAGATATGTCTCTTAAGAGGTCCATATTAATGGAAGCAAATTAGGCTGAAGCTGGACGACAGACAGGATGGGCATATTAGTTAATTGGAAACATTTTTTTTTTCTGGAACAAGTATATTGTGGGGCAGGTATAAAAAACCACATTTTCTCAACAGAGCAACTGGCAGTCAGAGAAGCATGATGACAGAATAGACTATTCATGTATATGTGAACCATAATAGGTCAGCATGTGTACCAGAGAGCTACTGTATGACGTCTGCAGAATAAGAAGATACCAGAGTGATTCAGCTGATCCAATTTATAGAGATTTTCTCTACATTGTCTTATAGGCATAGAGACCCTGAGATGATGATACTGGCAATATAAGATCATATTTAGTTTCAATGCAAAAAAACACACACATTTATTAGATGCCTACTTTGGGCCTAGTTGTATTTAAACATACTTATCTTTTTTGTCTTGATTTTCTTGTGGCTTTAGGGAAAATTTCAGCTGGGATAAGAATTGTTAAATTCTGTAAGACAGTTTGAATTAAAAGTACAATTTAGGGCTAGTGGTCCTGGATGCAGCTTCTCACAACCAAATGCACTTGGTCTATAGAAAATATAAATGTTTGTCTTGTGAAAACTAATGGCGGTGAACCTATTGTCAGAACATACAAAGAGAACTGTGAACGAAGACTTAGGATCACAGCTGACCTTTAATATAGGCTCTGCCTGTTGAAACAGAGAAAAGCTTTCAGCCTGAAAAAATAGGATTTGTTCTTTCCTTACTGCCTTGGGCCTGGTCCAGAAACATGGGGTCAATACCAACTAAAAACTGAGATGCCATTCCTCTGCTACTATCTTGATTTCTTGTATTCCTCTGAGACACAATACTCCATAGGTGGGGACCTAGGGAAACACATTACATCCTCAAATCCCAAAGTATTACACTACTTACAGATTAGAATGGAGAAAAATAATTTATGCTAATAGCAGTGATGTGTGTGTGTGTGTGTGTGTGTGTGCACATGCATGTGTGTACCTGCTATGTATCAGTTCATAGTATTAGCAGCTGAGACAATTGGAGCATGATGAGAACCATCCTCAGTGAAGCAGAGCTGTCCTGGTCCAACACCTGCAAGCTTCTAGAAATGTCATTCAGAACTCTATACTTTGATCACTTAAATCTGAGAAGGAACCGTCTCATGACCAAGAGCAGAGCACATATTCTCCACCCTCTATTACCAGACTCTAGGTGTGAAGACATTCTTTATTCTAGACAGAGTCAACAATGAAAAATAGGAAGCAACAGAAGGCACCCGTAAGGAAACATTGCCAGACAGGCACAATGAAATGCTTTCTTTTTTTTTTTTTTAATTTTTTTTTCAACGTTTATTTATTTTTGGGACAGAGAGAGACAGAGCATGAACGGGCGAGGGGCAGAGAGAGAGGGAGACACAGAATCGGAAACAGGCTCCAGGCTCTGAGCCATCAGCCCAGAGCCCGACGCGGGGCTCGAACTCACGGACTGCGAGATCGTGACCTGGCTGAAGTCGGACGCTTAACCGACTGCGCCACCCAGGCGCCCCTGAAATGCTTTCTTGAAGACGCAGAGGAAGACTGACACTTCAGGGAGCCAAAAGAAACGTAACAAGATCCTTTAAAACCTTCAGCAGGGCCCGGTCAAAGACTGACACAAAACAGAAAGCCATATGCAGCGAATGCTAGATAACAGTGGGACCAGTGTGTCCTGATGCCATACGCTAGTGCTTTATGTGATTTCATCTGTCCTTGACGAAAATCCCATGGCAGTGTCATTATGCATATATATTAAACGAAGAAAGGGCCTCAGAGAGGTTATGTAACCAGGATAATTTTCTACTGCTGATGCAAATCCTGATCTATCCTGTTCTAAAAGCTGTGCCCTTGATCACTGTGTTGGGTGTGATAAGAAAGTATTACCAGGAAATCAAAGTGCAGAATGAATCCATCACCCTTTCGGATTGAGCTGACATGAAAGGTGCTTTTTCCCTCCCCAATCCAAACATGTAACACAAGGTTGGATAAAACAGAACTGAAATTGTTTTAACTTACAGCTGAGCATGAAGTCAGGAAAGGGAAATCTCAAGTTACCAAAGTAAATTGAGTGATTCTAAGCAAGCTGAAGGTGAGGACGCCATTGGCGAGGGCACTGCTAGGGCTGGGACTTGGATGCCAGGACAAAGAGGGGGTCTGGAAGGAGGGCCCTGTGGGTAGGGAAGGTCAGAACCCTGCTAACTGCTTAGAATAGAGCTTTAGAGTGGGCTTGTCAAATTGAGGACTAGAAACACATTGCCCACCGGCTTGAGTAGATGCAGAGAAACGTGCCAAATTGCCCGGTCAGGGCCAAAAATGAGTCACTTGGGAGAAGTCAGAACCCCACCTGAGATTGTAAGGTTGGAATTCTCACCACCTGAAAGTTGCAGGGAAATGAGCATAAATACTTGCCCGGAACCAGTGAAACCCATGCAGCTCTGGCTGAGGCTGGAGGGAAACCGTTGCAAAGGGATCCACCTCCCACAAAAGTTCTTCTGAAAATAAATGTATATTGCAGGTTATACCTGGAAAAATTCTGACATCACTTTTGGATTATAAAGAGAAAGAAAGTAATTGTGAGCATTCAGTCAGAAAAAGTGGACTTTCTATAAAGAAAGAAGAGTTGAACTGGCCTTAATTTTCTCCTGTGACATTAAAGACCTGACGACATTGGTCAAATATGTACAGAGGCTCTTTTAGTTTAGTTCAATTTTTTACATAGGTGATTTGTTCTCAAGAATCAAAACTCAAAAGATCTCAAAGGGCATGGAGAGAAAAGTCTCCCTTCTGTCTTCTCTACAAATGACTGACTTGTCCCTAGAGACAATTGATGTTGTCATTGTATTCCTGCTGTAACCAACAGCTACAATTTAGTGGTTTAACACAACACAAGGTCTGTCTTCCAGTTTAGGAGGTCAGAAGTCTAAAATGGGTCTCACTGGGCTAACAAAATTAAGGTGTCAGCGGAGTACTTTAGGGGAGGCGTTAGGTGAGAATCTCTTTCCTTGTGTTTTCCAGGGGTTTGTGGCCCCTCCCTACATCTTCCAATCTCTCTGACTCTGACATACTCTGTCTCTCTCTCTTGTTTCCCTTTTCTACATATAAGGGCGTCTAGGATTACACTGGGACTACATGGATGACCTAGGAAAACTCCCCCTCTGAAGGTCAGCTGATAACCAATCTTAATTCTATCTGCAGCCATATTTCTCCTTTGCCCTGTAACCTAACATATTCAGAGGTTCTGGGGATGAGTACACGGACATCTTTTGGGAACCTTTATTCTGCTACCACAATCAGTTTTTTAGGTTCTGTACCAGAAGTATACATGCTTATGCAAACTGCTGAGGTGCCACTGGAGGGGACAGAATCCACTCCAATTTATTTAAGCAGAAGGAGATTTATTAAGACTTCCAAAATCCTGCGAGGACCGAAGAAACAAATTCTAGGCTGAACATCCTGACTAAGCGACACAAAGCTAGGCCACCAAGGGAACTGGAGGTTTTTGTTTTGTTGTAAATAAGTGTCTTAGTCTGTTAACACCGCTATAACAAAATACCACAGACTGGCTAGCTTATAAACAACAGAAATGTACTTCTCACAGGTGTGGGAGCTGGAAGTCCAAGATCAGGTTCAGTACCTAGTGAAGGCCCGCTTTCTGGTACCTATCAGATGGTGCCTTCTCATGTGATAGAAGGGGCTAGGGATCTCTCTGGAGTCTCTCAGTGTACTCATCCCATTCAGGAGGGCTCTAATGTCATGAGCTCAGCACCTCCCAAAGGCCTCACCTTCTAATATCATACTGGGGATTAGCATTTCAACATATTTGGGAGGAGACACAAACATTCAGACCAGAGCGTAAAGACAGCTGTAGAATCAGGAATCTGCCTGCAAAGGAAGGAGGCTTTGCTCTGGCTGCAGCCTCAAGAGCCACGTGGCCTCTGCCAGAACCCACACCAGCAAGAGAGGTGCTTCGAATCCTGTCTCCTGCACCACCTAGCACAGTGCCAATTTCAACTTCTACGTGAATGCGTGGAATTCATGACACCTAAGTCCCATGCAGGGCCCTAGCTGCAAGGAAATCTCGCAACCATGATTTTTATCTTTGTAACTTCAATATAGGCAGGCACATTCAGGGATTAGGATGGATGTTGCATGAACCAATATGGCTGCACACACCAATACATTGATATGTTTTTCCCTAAACAAATACAATTAATAGCATAAATATTAGTGCACACAATTACTTTCCTTGCTCTTTTTTCCTGCCACTTAATATAAGTGTATCTATTGGCAAATTTTTCAAATCAATACAGTGTCTTTTTATCGTTGCATAATAACCCTCTATAAATTGTGTTATAGTTAAATTAGTCTCCTTTTGATAGATTTTTTTTAGGTTGTTTCTACTCTTTTGCTATTACATACAACTCTACTATAGGTAACCTTGTATGTATGTATATATGTGTGCCTTATATATGTTATCTATTGACCCAATAGATATAGTGTATCTATTGACCCAATAGATACGATGTGTCTGTTGACCCAATAGCTATACTAGCCTATGTACAAAACTTTACATATATATGATATATATGTATATCTGTGAATACACACAGGTACACACACATGTACACTTTATCTATGAATACACACACAAACACACACATGTATAATTTTAAGAAGATTTCATTTTAATTTACACATCTCTTGCTAGGACTAAGCTTAATCGTCTTTTGTGTGAACTTTCTACCCATAATCTTTGCTCAATTTTTCTTGAGGTGTTTTTTTTTCATTTCTTTAAGTATCTGTGAAAGCCCTTCCCCCTGCCTTTTATAGAAATCAATCCTTTAATTTGCAAATATATTTTTCCAATTATCAATTGGAATTGGAATTCCAGTTATCCAATTTTTTTTGGTGGTGGTTCTATACCATAAAGAAATGTTTTATTTCAAAATAGTATAAATTATTAATCTTTAAAAAATTTTTTAAATGTTTTTATTTATTTTTGAAAGATAAACAGACAGACAGACAGACTAAGAGTGAGGAGGGGCAGAGAGGGAGACACAGAACCCGAAGCAGGCTCCAGGCTCCGCGCTGTCAGCACAGAACCTGATGTGGGGCCCTAACGTGAACTGCGAGATCATGACCTGAGCCGAAGTCAGATGCTCAACCGACTGGGCCACCCGGGCTACATTATTAATCTTTTCTTTGATAACTTCTGGATTTATATCAGAAAGATCTAGTCCCTACTCTAAGACTATAAGTGTGTTCTCCCACAGACTTTTAATAATTTATGGAAACCTATTTGGAATATGTAAAAAATGACAAATGGATACACATTTAGTTTTTCCAGATGGCTGCCTTATTTCTGTACTTTTTATTCATTTCCTATTGCTCTGTTCTATTCAGGCTTCAACACCACACTGTTTTAATTATCATAGCCTTATATTTAATATCTATTAGGATGAGTCTCCACTCACTAATCTTTCTTATCGAAATTGTTTGTCTTTTATGACTTTTATTTTTTTTTACTTTGGAAGCAGCTTGCCTAGTTAAAAAAGTTCTCTTGTGTTTTTATGAGCTGCATTACATTTAGGCATTAACTTAGGAATAACTTACATTTCTATGTTATCGGTCATCTTAACCAAGAATATTACATGTCCTATATTTTTTACTTCAAGTCTTTTTGTTTTTTAGTCCCTTAGGAGTACTTTAACATTTTCTTCCAATAGATCTTGTATGTTTCTTGTTAGGTTTATTTCTAAATAGTTAAACTTTTTATTGGCACTGTAAAATGTTTTCATCGAATTTCTACTGGTTGTTGTTTTTGTGTATGGAGGCTATTGATGACTCTCTATTACTTTATTATCTTCCAATTGTTTTTTCCACTTGATTTTTCGTAAACAAAGTCTGGGTCAGTACACGTTTTCTGTAAAGGGACTGATAGTAAATATTTTAGGCTTTGTCGTCTCTGTTGCAAGCAGTCAACTCTGCTACCATGATGTGAAAGGCACCACAGGCAGGATGTAAACGAATGGACGTGGCTGTGTTCCACTGACACTTAGTTATGGACACTGGTGTTTGAATTTCATAAAACTTTGACATGTCACAAAATATTCTTCTTCTTCTGCTTTTTTTCAGCCACTTAAAAGTATGAAAACCATTCTTAGCTCATGGGCCATACATTAACATGGATAGGCCTGATTTGGCCCATGAACTATAGTTTGACAACCCCTGGAAAAGGTGAATAGAAGTCTCCTACTATTACTATCATTTTATCTCTTGTCTTATAGCTATAGTATTTTTTTTAATTGTTGCAACTGTTACTTAAGGTATGAATATTCTATTTAAATTTTATATATATATATATATATATATATATATATATATATATATATATATAAAGTTTATTTCTTTTGAGAGTGAGAACACAAGCAGGGGAGGAACAGAGAGACAGGGAGAGAGAGAATCCCAAGCAGGCTCTGCACTGTTAGCACACAGCCTGATACGGGGCTTGAACTCACAAACTTCAAGATTGTGACCTGAGCAGAAACCAAGAATTGGATGCCTAACTGACTGAGCTACCTTTATTGTGGATTAGACTGAGCCACCTCATATCTTTATTGTGAATTAGACCCTGTAACATTATAAAGGCTCCACTTTTGTTGCACTTGGTGCTTTTTGGCCAGAATGCTAGCTTATCTGATAGTAGGTTCACAAATGTTCCTTTTGTTTGTTTGTTTACATTTTTCTAGGACACATTTGCCCATTCTTTTATTTTCAACCTTTCTCAATAATCTTATTTTAAATATGCCTCTTAAATAGAACACAGAATTGGGTTTTCTTTGTTTTAAAACTTGATCGTTGTTTTTTTTTTAGCAATAGGCAACTGGCTAAACAATTTTAACTAATTGACATGAAAGGTAACTTTGGCATTATTTTGTATCATTTTACAAGATGTATGTAATAAATTAGGAAAAAAACAATAAAATAAAGTTGTAATTTCAGGAAAAAAAACCAATAAACTATTAGCAAAGTTATTTAGGAAAATTACAGTAAAAAAAGAACCCCACAAATGATAAATGATAAGACAAAAGTAATCACTGATATGGAGAAATTAAATTATTAGAGTTTTTTTGTTTCGCTCTAAGCAAATAAATTTGAAAAACTTTGTAAAATTTATAATTTTGGAGAAAAATGTAATTTACTTCAAATTTCCTTCAAATTACATTAAATAACAATTAGGCAAATCTATTATTATAGAAGAAATAAAGTTACATTAGAAATTAAGACTGACAGGGATATATAATCTTTATGTAGTAATTAGTAATATGTAATAACCCCTTTTGGGAATTAATCAGGCAAAAGCTGTTAAAATGGTAAACACCACCTTTGACCCACTAATCTCAATTTGGGAATCTATACTATAGAAATAAAAATCTTTGTGTTATATGAACAAAAGAAAAGAAATTAAGACTGAAAAATTAAAGTTTATTGATTATTTTTCTATTTATATTTTTTTAATATATGAAATTTATTGTCAAATTGGTTTCCATACAACACCCAGTGCTCAACCCAAAAGATGCCCTCTTCAATACCCATCATATTGATTAATTTTAAAAGAATAGTAATAAATCCATTGCAAGTTAGCATGAAGAACACTAAAAATCTCTTTAGTGTCTGGCATAATTAAAGATAGCTAGACTCTTACACCTACTTCTGCAGTCAGTCTGTTATAGGGTAATATTTTGGTTGAAATATGTGAAGAAAACCTAGCCTCACACAGATATGTAGACAGAAAATGGAGGATTATTTTAGGAGCCTTTTCAGATGATTGTGGATATTCTTCTTTGGTCCCAAACCAACCCTGGGTAAGTGGTAGTTTCTTAAAGGTTAGTTCCGATGTAGACTCTGAAGCAGTATCACTGAACTCTTTGTACCCTGTTACATTAAAACACATGAGTCTTTCAGTTTGAATGGATCTTTTACTCAGGCATGATTTTGTTACATCGTGTATTAGACACTTGGAAGATAGTGACTCCTGGGTTATGTAGAACTTCCAAATGTTGGTGCAATTCACTGGACAATTTTTAAAAATCAAAATTTTAAAATATCACCACCATTCGTATGAGAAAAGTCTAAGCACTGGGAAGCCCATGGTGGCATATACAAATTTTCCAAACTCTCTGTTTTTACTGAAAATTTTGAATTTTATCATTGGCAGCAAATACTGTCAGTTGTTTTCCTTGAAGACCTACTACTTTTATTTGTGAGAAAGCGTTTGCCACATACTTAAGTCTGAAAGCAGTTTGTCTCCTCAGTTGTTCAGTGGGTGGGCTGCAGGGGTGGGGGGTGGAGCAGTGCATTCCGTTTGCAACTTAATCACAGAAGTGCTTTTCCTCAAGACAGCCATTGCGCTTCAGTATGAAGCAGAAATATTTGATGTGTGTTTCCCATGTTATCACACAGAATGTGAAAAAGACGGGTACTCGGGGTCAGTAGTTAATAACGTTAATTTTACTGCTTTATCAGGGATATTCTTAAGTGAAACTGGCACTTTAATTAACTTGTTCATTTTACAATGAGTGTGTGGCAATGAAAAATGCAAGAACTACTAGTACATTTGGTGTCACTGCCTTCCTAGGTTCGTGCTAAGGCACTGCCGTTTTATTTACTGTTGCTTTTGCACTGTCAGTGCAAACATCAACACGGTTATTCCAGGATCAACCACTGGATTCAGAAAGACTATTCAACACTGCACATTTCGCTTGCATTACTGCTCATCATTCACGTACAAGGAGATCTTTGAACAGTGGGTGCCGATGCTGTCAAATATAACCAAAACTACATGTCCAACAATGTCTGTAGATTTGAGTATGTGCAAGGCAAAAGTACAACTGTGCAGAGGAGATGTTAATAGAGTCTTCATGTTTGCAGCGACATCTATTTTTATTTATTTATTTGTTTGTTTATTTATTTTGAGAGAGAATGAGAGGGGAGCAGAGGGGGAGAGAGAATCTGAAGCAGGCTCTATGCTCAGCATGGGGCCCTATGCAGGGCTCGGTCTCAGGACCATGAGTTCATGACCTCAGCCCAAATCAAGAGTCAGATGCTTAACTGACTGAGTCACCCAGGAGCCCCTGCAGCTACATCTTTAATTCAGCAAGTCATTTTATTATTGGAAAGTGCTAGAATTTGTTTACTGACTTTTCAACCAGTGGAGATTGTTGCAAACAGGACGTTTTGGTCTTAGACTTCAGGACATGTATTCAACTGTGGCAACTTATTAGTCTGTAGGCTTTGTGTGCATTTCTGTAGCCAGCACAATATGATAACCTACTCTATATGATGCTTCACTGATTTTTTCATTTGTAGTTTGAAAAGCTATGACAAAGAATTTTTTTGACTTTTAAAGAGCTTACCACATACACGTTCAAAGTTTTGTTCCTTTTTCTTTAAACTGTGAACCATGGGTCTTAAGATGCCTCAACTTAGCAGGCACCATAATACTGTTTTAAAAATGTGCACCTCACTATCAAGAAGCATGCATTGCTATTTCTTTCTGAGATTTATATCTCGGTGTTATCCTCTGTCTCCATTGCATCCTCTACTTGGTGACAGCTACTTTGGGCATGATTCCATACAACTTGTGGTTTCGGGTTTTAGCTCTTCCCTGATTTACTGAAAATAGAATCTGTGTTTTTGTTACCTGTGTTTTGTGTTGTTTGGGATGATTTCCAGGAGAAGGATACATGCCAATAGTATAAGGACACATTTGCTGGAAGTCACCACAAAATTATTTTATTGTATTATAACATAAATATGGAAAATGACACAAATCATGAAGATACAACTTGATTCAACATCCTAAAGGAAATACCTATACAACCATCATGGGTCAAAAATAGAACAAATCCAATAATCCAGAAGTCTACATCATCCCCCCTACCATTGCCTACCAACCCTCTTTTTTTCCAGCTTTACTGAGATATAATTGACATGTAACATTGTGTAAGTTTAATGTATACCATGTAATGATTTATACATGTACACATTATGGATGATTACCACAGTAAGGTTAACACATCTTAACCTTCCTGCTTTCTAATTTATAACAGATGGATTAGTTTTGCCAGCTTTTGATTCTGTGTAAGTGAAATTATATAGTCTATATTCTTCTGTATCTGTCTTCTTTTGTTCAACACTATATTTGTGTAGTTCATTCTTGATGGACATAATAACAATTCATTATCCATTCTACTGTTGATAAACATTTGGGGGTTATCATGAACAATGCTTCCATGAATATGCTTGTACATTACATTTTTGTGCACAAAGCACACATTTAAAAATTTTCTTAATTAATTAATTAATTAAATTTAGTTTGTTTATTTTTGAGAGAGAGAATGAGAGACAAAGTGCAAGCGGGGGAGGGGCAGAGAAAGAGGGAGACACAGAATCCAAAGCAGGCTCCAGGCTCTGAGCTGTCTGCACAGAGCCCAATACGGGGCTCAAACTCATGAACTGCGAGATCATGACCAGAGCCAAAGTCAGGCACTTAACTGACTGAACCAGCCAGGCATCCCTGTACACATTTTTATGTATATACCAAGGAGTAGAACTGCTGGTTAATAGCTATGTATTTTTTCAACTTTAGTGAATACTACCAAGAAGTTTCCCAAAGGGGTTTGAATTTGAAGTTTACCCTGATGACTACAATTGTAGGGCACTATTATATATAGTATTGGCTTTTGCTTAGTCTTTTTGGGAACTCCTTATTCAAGAATAATGCCCAGTTTCCGTGGGGGTTTTCAGTCTTTCTTTTTAGAAATATGGAGAGATTCTGGATATGACCATTTTATAGATTATATGTATTGCAAATATCTTTTACCCCTCCTGTGTTTTGCCTTTTCATTCTGCTAGTGGTATCTTTTGATTATACAAAGTTCATAACTTTAATGTTGTCCAATTTATAGATGTTTTCTTTTATGGTTTCTACTTTATGTGTTCAGTTTTAGAAATCTTTTTATTTGCAAAAATTATAAAGATACCCTCCTATCTTAACCATCTTTTTTTAATTTACTTTTCACATATAGATCTGTAATTCACCTAGAATATATTATTGTGTATGGTGTGAGGCCAAAGTCAAGATTAATTTTTTTTCCATATGATATACAATTAACCCAGAATCATGTATTGAGGAGACAAACCTTCTTCACGACATTGCTGCATCACATCTGTTGTAAATCAAGCACCCAAATATGTGGAGTGAGAGAGAAAGGGAGAGGGAAAGGCAGAAAGAGAGCAAGTTGAGAGAATCAGTACGTTCTTATATTTATTTCATCAAAGAAATAAATATAAGAATATTTTGCAAGACCAAAAGGAGAGACGAGGGTTCACACCAAAAAGGCGTTCTATGTTCCAAAAGCAGTGTGAATGAAAAGATCTAGGCCTAGATGCAAAATGAAATTTTAAATCACCACAAATAATGAGGAGTTTATTAAAACATTACAGAATAGGGAAGATAGTCAAATACAGAGTAATAAACAGCTGACTAGCATCGGGCTTTGCACCAGCAATGACAGATACTAGAAAGCAGTAGAACAAAGCCTTTATAGATTTTAGGAAAAATTAGCTGGATAGTCAGTCAAGCATGAGGGCCTTGTAAGGACTCAAATGGTAGGCGCCCCTCTTTTGGGGAACTTTTTAAAAGTAAGTTACTAGCAAGTGTACCTTAGCACACAAGGTTGCAAACAAAATTTTATGTGAGATAGAAAAAAAAGAAGGAAGGAAGGCAGGAAAGAAGGAAGAAGGAAATGGGGATTAGAGAAAGGTTTACATAGTACTTCAAAAGTACTGAGAATATTCTGTTTGATAAACTGGGTGGTAAGTACATGGGGGTTCATCTTATTATTCAAGAAAACATACATAGACCATTAACCATAAAAAATTCTGTTCATCTTTCCTCCCTTCCTTCCCAGAGGCAACCACAACCCTAATAAAATACTAATATATATATATATATATATATATATATATATATACATATATATATATATATATATATATATATCTGTGTGTGTGTGTGTACATAAATAATACAAAATATTTCATTGGGTTTTTTTCAAAGTATGCACATGGTAGTATACTCTATGTATCACCTGCTTGTTAACTTGGTATACATTGTGAAGACAAACCCAGGAGCACCCTCATCACGCCCATTTTAAAGATGAGAAGATTAAAACCCAGGAAGTCAAAAACCCAGAGAGACCTAAGGAACAGAGAGGGTCAAATCACACAGTAGTGAGAAGTACATCTGGAACTTGAACTGAGATACTACATGATACTTTCTGCTCTATCAATCTAATTCATTCATTTTTCATGCCATCAAATGAATAGACTTCTGTTTATTTTTCCAAATTTCCATTTTTTGTGATATTACAACAATGTTGTCATGAATGTCTTACACAAGAGTCCTCGTACACTTACATGAGTATCCGCATTTTCAGTTGTAATAGATCCTGCCAAACTGCTTTCCCAAGAAGTTGCCCTCGCAAGTAGTATATAAGAATCCTGGTTTCCTCACACCGTTATCAATATTTATTATTTCAGGTTTTAATATCTATCAACTACCGAGGGAGAGATGGGAAATGGTATTTCACTTTAATTTGCATTTTTCTGATTTTTAGTGATGTTAAAATTTTGGCTGTTTGAGTCTCCTTTTCTAGGAGTTGACTGCTGAAATTCTTTGCCCACTTTTCTGTTGGACTCTTTGATTTTTTTTTTAATTGATTGGTGCAAGGTGCTATACATATTTGAGAAAAAAAAACAGATCATTTTTAAAATGTTTATTTATTTATTTTGGGAGAGAGAGAGAGAAACTGTGTGTGTGTGTGCATGTACATGCATGCACATGCCACATAGGGGCAGCGAGAGAGGGAGAGAGAAAAAAGAATCCCAAGCAGGCTCTGCATTGTCAGCTGAGAGCCCAAAGAGGGCTTGATCTCATGAACTATGATATCATGACCTGAACCAAAACCAAGAGTGGGACACTTAACTGACTGAGCCACTCAGGTGTCCCAAGAAAAACAATTCATACATGTTATAAATATTTTTTCTCAGTCAATGGTTTGTCTTGTAACTTTGCATTTGGTGTCTTTTATGATACAAAAATGTTTTTTAATGGGAATGTAGTCCCACGTGTCAATCTTTCCTTAATGGGTTCTGCTTTTTTTTTTTTTTTTTTTACATATGGTTATTTTTCAAGGAAAGCATAGTATTTGTCTTAAAAACTTTTTTCACTTATTATTATTATTATTATTATTATTATTATTTACTTGCAGATAACTACCAAGTGGTGTTCCAGACTGCCTGTACATTTTCTTATCAAAATGATGGCATGTGTGACAACACAGATGCTAGAAAAAAGACTCCGACTAAAGTGGATATTACGTGGATTCTTCTATTGCGCTACTATATTCATCTGCAAAGGATTAATAATATGAGCAAATTGCTAGGTGGGTTTTTGATGTGTTAAAAAAGAACACATTCCTTTCCAGTTCTTGTTCAAGTCATGTTTCTTAGAATTATAAAGTACTTTTGACATCTTTTTGAGTGAACTCTCATCAGAAGATGAAAATTTTAGCGGATCTTAAGCTGGGATACACAGATCTTTGGGCAGAATAGTATTACAATGTAACTGACTTCCTTTGACATTCTATGTATTTTATTTATTTGATGTATTTAAAAATATTATTATAAAGAGGCATCCAGGGGCTTCCCAAGAGTGCCAATGTGGCCCATGGCTCACAACAGTCGAGAATCAGAGTGATAGTAATGTGACAGCTTAGAAAATGAACACGATAAAATTTTGGCTTTAAGGAGAGAATGTTCCCGTATTCAGTATATACAAGAGAAGAGATTCATGCTTCAGATAGGATACTTAACTTCATTGCACTGTTTTGTTTAGGTTTTTTGTTGTTGTTGTTGTATCATCTAATGCTGTCAGAAGAGCATCCAGAAAAACTGGTATAATCTACTTCACGTCAGTCCTTATTGTGTTTGTGACAATGTATGTTGTGTTTTTTCTGTGGCAATGACATTGGTGATTTAGTGTTGTTCATCAGCGCAAACGGGCGGAAAAGACAATTTGACCCATGTCAGGGCCCAGGGATGGAGGAGCCAGCAGAGCAAATAGGCTGCCTCGGAGTGTCTAAGCACAGTTATCAGGGACTAGCAGTGGGATAGAAAAGCACCCAGGAAGTGTCAGGGGAGTGCATCACGAGAGGGGCAAGAGGAAGAGAAGTTCAGTGACAAAGGATGCTGAAGTGAGCCAGTGCAGCACACCCTGGCAACGCCTGCCCCACATCAGCCCGGCTCACCTCTGAATTCACCTGCTGGCCCTTGCCACATCAAGCACCCACATTTTACTGCTTTTCTGCTCTGGGCTTTTTCTGAACCTACTGAGACTCGCCCAGCCCACTATCAGGACAGGCCAGAGTGCCGGGGATTCCGCACGTCTGGGAGTAACCTTCAACTAATGAGGTAGGGAATGGTAGCAACCGTTCCAGCTTCCCAGTCCCAGACAATTCTACATGTTATTTTCCAGAAGGCCCTCAGCAGGACTGAGCCCTTATTGTCCACAGCTGCAGCCCATTCATTAACTTACTCTCATTGGCTCTTTTCTCCATCACACTTTGTTTGTTCTTTCACTTATGCTCCTTGAGATCACTTGTCAAATAAATTGCACACAACTCAATTCTTGCTTTAAGATCTGTTTTTGAAGTGAGTCCCAAAGAAGACAACTAGATAGAATGTTCTCGCATTGTCAAGCCTTAGAACTTCAAGCAATATCCTCACACCCTTCTGAGATTTTCTTTCATTCCTGTGGCAAGAAGCAATTCCATTAGCATGTAAGCTTAAAAGTGGAGGAATTACATTGGCAGTCACTAGCTGAGGTGATGTGATTTCCAGGGATAGTGGCTAATGAGCAAATACCAACAATACTGAGACTATTGTGTTATCTAATGCGACTCTACATTATTTTTCTTCCCTAAGCATCTCCAAAGCCAGGATCTGGAATTTCTTTGCCAGATGATACACTTCTCACATCCCTTTTCAACTCTGGGCTGATATTGCGCCAAAAGGAAATGCATTTTTTCCTTAAAAGATTTTTACAGCTGTATTCTTCCTCTTGTATTGATGAATTTCCAAAAGAACTATGTCAAGGAGTGGAAACTACATTTTTCTCAGAAAAAACCTTATATAATTCAGTCAAGGTACTGTTTTCAAACATTATGTATTTTTATAAAACTTCTTGGAATCACTGTTATATTTCTGAAGGAAGCACATTTGAGAAAGTTTAAGTGGACACAGTGTATTGTAAATTTCCAATATGTATTTGTGAAATGAATAAAGTAAGTCATTTGCATATAATTCTTCCAAACAAAAAATATCAGTCATTTATTTTCAATTATCTTGACTTTGGACTTCACCATATAGTGCTTCCATTTTTGTGATTATACACTTGCCCGTACCAGACATGTCCATATGTCTGTCCCAGAGAAGTGACCTGAAAGTGTTATTTCTTCCAAATTGAGAACCTAAAGTAAAGCTAGGTTATTGGGTAGACAATAATAATTTTTTTAAGTTTATTTATTTATTTTGAGAGAGAGAGAGAGAATGGGGTAGGGGCAGGGAGAGAGGGAGAGAGAATCCTAGGCAGGCTCTGCACTGTCATAGTGGAGCCCAATATGGGCTCAAACCCACAAACCATGAGAATATGACCTGAGCCAAAACCAAGAGGTAGATGCTTAACCAACTAAGCCACCCAGGCACCCCCAGGGGAGGATTTTTTAAATTAGTTTCCAGATACTGGGGTATTGGCATGCCCAATACTCAACACCCGTTTCCTCCCAGATTATAAATCACTTGAAAAATAAAAGAGTAAGAGCTTGAGATTAAAAAATACCTATTCTTATGAGTCATAAAGTTGATATTGTTGGATGTGGTTCATATTTACTGGTAAGTGGCCTTCCTAATAGTGAATAGGAAAGTAGACAGATTTTACCAATCCAGCTACATTTGTTTGTTTGGTTGGTTGATTTGGTCGTTACAGGCCCCCTTAAAATCTGTGTGGACACATACCCCTTTAAAATCTGTTGCATGAAGGAGCAGAGAACATTCACTCCCTATAAACCATTCTCTCCCAAGAAGAACCAGCATAACTGTGCATATCCAAAATTTCTTTTTTCCCAAATTCACCAGTCAAGTAGCTCTCCAGGGGAGGAGAGTGACAGGAGGCAGAAAGGCCAGGAACACACTGTTAATGTCCGGCCCTCTGCAGGGAAGGAAGCAACAGGAGTGGGATGAAATCATTTCCATCGAACACCAGATCCTGCTTCACCCCTCGGTAAACTGTGACTACATTTGAGGATTACTGCCATGTGTCCCAGATGCCTCCGGTGTTTTGGCATAGAAGGCAGAGAATGAGAAGGTTGAGAACTACAGTTTTAGTGAATGTGTTCTTGTGAATATTTTGTAAGAGTCTGGAAAATAATAGGTGTGGCTTCTTAAATATTTTCTGAAAGGGGCTCTACTTGAGTACTTTACCAGTAAGGGCAGCCCACAAGTTCCCATTTCCTAAGCATGATGCTCCAAGCATACAACCTTGAATACATTGTAAGTACATGTGACCTGTCTAATGGCAGCAGTGTTATCAAAGATTGTTGTACCCTGTTTGCTTTTCTTTCTTTTTTTTTTTTTTTAATATAATTAGTGTAACATTCTCCCAGAATAATCAGCTCTGGAGATCATTGTCACTTGCCTGACAGGTGCAAGCCACCTAATCATGTGTTCGTTTCACTGGGGTAGACAGCTAACGAGCATAGAGCCTTTGGATTTAAAAAAAAATAAACTGCAAGCTTGGCTGATTTTTATAATAGCATTTTTGAGCTTTTAATCACTCAGGAGGCTATTTCAATCAAACTCTTCCCATAATTTGATACTTAATCCTGCTTTTCCTCCCCCCAAAAAGTAGGTATCTTTCCAGAGTGATCATTGCTAGGTGACATGCTTCTCAGTTGTACGTGTCTACATGTTGTGAGGTCTACTGACACTTTGTGATGGCAAAACAAAGGTGCCAAACAAATTACATTAAAAATTCCAAGAAAAAAGAATATGATTAAAATTATGCACAATGCTAAGTTATTCACATTTAGACTGTGTGGTAAGGTCAAATATTTGACTAGTAAAGTGATTTGTTGTTTACGGGACTGTGGCAAACAAGAGTTCTCCTGATAGGGCTTTCGTTCCTTTCAAAGAAAAGATCAGACATATCAAAAATATTCAGTGTATAGTCCATCAGTTAGCATATATAATTAATTCCATTAGCAACTAGGTTTTAGTTTTTTAAAGATAATGGAAAATTAAATGCCTATTTTGACATTGACTTTTGTTATAGTTTACCATTATTAGACCATCATGTTGGTAAATGCTATGTATTGAAACAGTAAATATTGCTTATTAGTTTTCTCTGTTTAGTTATTAAATATGAATTCTTTGCTAAAATAGTTGTCTATTAAATAGTTGTACCTCTGAAGAGTACTCAGATATGAAAAAAATATGAGAAATTATTTTTTGAAACAAATACTTACCTAATTTTTTGGTGAACTGCCTGACAGAATTAATGTTAGTTTAGCACTTTTAAACGATTATTCAAACTTAACAGTCTTCTTTATTGGTCATTTTGGTCATGCTTTTAGTATCATAGTGCCAATAGGTGAGGATTCTGGCTTATAATATCCTTTTATGATAGTCTCTAGACATTTCTGAAAAGTTTGCATCTTTAATATTACCTTTCAGTCATGACATATTTTTTCTTTTATCAGTAGACAACTTGAAAGGTCACTGTCTTTATTTCTCTTTTTATTTTATTTTGAAGACTTTCATTGACAGTCTTATATCTTGAATAAGCTCATAAATAATGGGAAGTACAAAGCCTTATGGAAATACCAGGCATTTCTTACTGCCTACTGACATGTTCCTCTTGGTCAACAAGCCTTAAGATACTTTAGACGTCAAAAGTTAAGTAGAATGATTGCTTCCCAGCTACCATGCTATCACCTTGGGTGAAACAAGTTAATTTTGAAAATAGTCTGCGCTCTATTAAAGAGAGTCCTTTTTATATTTGAGGTGTTATTATCACTAATATGTCTCTGGCTAGACTATTATTTTTTTTTAGTAGCAACTCCGCTACTTCCAAAAAAAAATGAAATAATTTATGATATTGCTAATTGCATTCTCCACATTCATCTTCCTTGAAAACTCCTGTTTCAGGAGTTTCATCAAAGAAGGTACGCCCAGATTCACCAAGACTGAATTTACAAATCAGCCACATTCGTGTAAAGAGAGAATGAGAGCAATTGATTTTATTTTACAGTAAAAACTGTCTTATTTTGCATATGGTATTATAGAAGAAAATGCTATTGGAAAGTAGATATTAAGTTATAATCACACGCTCAGTTTATTCACCACTGAATAGATGAGAAAAGTAGATGTTCTAAGAATCTAAGGTGATCTTGAGACTGAAATGATAGTATTGACATTTTCCTCTCTAGATGTTTCCTTGGGGAGACTCACCAAAAATGGAAGACATTTGTTGAGTCCCATAGGTTTTGAAGCATATTTTTCTGTAGGAGAATCTTTTCTGTGGTAATTAAGGACAGTATTTGTTTGTTTGTTTAACATTTTTATTTTTAAGTAATCTCTACACTCAATATGGGGTTTGAACTTAAAACTCAGAGATCAAGAGTCACATCCTCTACCAATGAGCCAGCCAGGCACCACTCAGGGGCAGTTTTAAAGGCTACACCCAAAACAAACTAAGACAACTCCCAGAGTTTTATAACGTAGCCAATACTGAATGGGTTTTGAATGAGTGTTTTAAATATTGAATGCATTTTTTTACCGACAATTAAACTGTTTTTGATTGTTCCCTAGTTATGTCATGACAGTGCTCTATACTCTGATTCATCATTAAAGCTCTCTGCCAGCCCATCTTCAGGAGATGTGTCATCAGATATGAACATACAAGATTTAAACAAAGAACTTTGCTTTCAATGGTACATTCCTCCTCTAGAAAGACCCCCAAAGGAAACAGAACCTATGGTATGTAATACAATCATAAAACTAACTCTTATATTTAGATATAGAGTTTAACTTGACCATTATAACTTGAAAGTGGAGAATATCCTCTTGTCATATAGATGAAAATATACAGGAATATGGAATCTGTATTGTCTAGTAGAATGGATCTGAAAATAAGAAATCAGGAAAGTCTGATTCAAGTTGATCATTTTCTTTTTCCTGATTTTCAAGGGAAACTTTCAAGTGTGTCACCATAATATATGATGTTTAACTTTTTTTGTAGTCATTCCTTATCACATTAAGGAAATTTTTTTCTACTGCCCACTTCGCTAAGAATTTTTATCATGAATCTTTTACTGCATCTATAAAGATGATTTTATGATTTTTCTCTTTTAATATATTAATTGATTTTTAAAAAGTTTTTTTTCCATTTTATTTATTTGAGAGCAAGCGAGCAGGGGAGAGGGATAAAGTGGGAGAGAGGGAGAATCTCAAACAGGCTGCACACTCAGCACATTGCCCGACACCGGGCTCAATCCCAACACACTGAGATCATGACCTGAGCTGAAATCGAGAGTTGGAAGTTCAACTAACTGACCCACCCAGGTGCCCCAATTGATTTTTTAAATGTTAAATCGATCTTGTGTTCCTAAGATAAACTCGAATTGGTCTTGTATTAATTTTACTGGATTCAGTTTGTTAATGTTTCGTGTTGGATTTTTGCCACTGTTTAAGAGCAATATTGGGCTACAAATTTTCCGTTTTATACTGTCTTTGTCAGATATTTTTTGTAACAAGATTTTTTTAGACTCATAAAGTGAGTTGATAAATATAATCATGTTTTTCTATTCTCTGGTGACATTTCTGTAAGTTTGGAGTAAACTTTTCTTCTCAAATATTTGGTAAGAACTCATCAGTAAAGCCATCTGGTCCTAGTGGTTTGTTTCTTTGTGAGAAAATATAAAACTAGTAATATTATTATGGATACCATAGTTGGCATCAGTTCTGATTGGGTCACTATTGTTCTAATGGTTTGTGCTTGTGTCAAACCAAGTTTTAAATATCTGACTATCATCCCTGTTTATAGAACATTGGGGTTATTTCTTCTTGAGTCAAGTTTAAGTTGCTTTTTCTAGAAACTTTTTCATCTTATTTAAAACTTCTCTCTTAATCTCCCTGATGTATTTGTATTGAAGTGTGTGTCTTTTCATTTCTTACAGTAGTGGTTTGTGTATTTTACTTGATCATTGTCACCAGAGGTCCCTCATAAGTTAATTTTGTTTCAGTAATCATATCTTTCTTCTACTTGTTTTTGGTATGTGTGTATGTGGTGGGTTATATTCTTTTTCTAACTTTTGACTTCTTGAGGTAAATGTCTGGCTTAATATTCAGTCCTTTCTTTCCTAATATATGTATTTTAAGACTATGAGTTTCTCTAAACATTGCTTTGGTTTCACCCCACAAGTTTTTTTTTTAATGTTTATTTTTGAGAGATAGAGTCGGAGAGCAAGTAGGAGAGGGGCAGAGAGAGAGAGGGAGACACAGAATCTGAAGCAGGCTCCAGGCTCTGAGCTATCAGTACAGAGCCCAATGCAGGGCTTGAACTCACGAATGGCAAGATCATGACCTAGGCCAAAGTCAGATGCTTAACCAACTGAGCCACCCAGGCGCCCCTCACAAGTTTTTATTATAGTATTATCATTATCATATGGTTAAAAATTTTTTTTTAAGTTTTCATTATGAGTTATTCTTTGGCTCATTTTGTGGGCCATTTCAACATGTGTTTCTTATATTCCAAACTATATGGAGCTTGTATATATTATATCAAAAAATTATCTTTTGCTTTTATTCTTAGGTTATGTTGTTCTGTGATAACAAAAAATGCTCTGTATGATTGATATTGTTCAAACCTGCTTTTTTTCCTCCAGGAAAGGATTTATTGTGTAAATATTCCATTGCTCTTAAAAGGAATGTGCAGTCCTCAGTTGCAGAGGCAGTTCATGTATATGTGCACTAGGTCGGTTTGGTTAGTCTTGTTCAAATCTCTATTCTTGTTTGTTTGCCTTTAATTTTAAAAAGTCAGTTATTAAAAGAAGTGTGTTTAAGTCTCTCCCAGTGATCATCATTGTTTAGTCTTTCCTTGTAGTTCTGTCAAATTTTGCTCTCTATAATTGAAACTGTGGTCTTAGTATAATCAGATTAACTGTTGTATCTTCTTGGTGAATTGAGCATTTTATCATTTTGAAATGATTCATGGGCTTTTTGTAATAATGTTTTTTTCCTCATAAAGTATGCTTTGTCTGATATTACTAAAGGACAATGACTTTCTTGTGGTTATTATTTTCACAGTATATATTTTCCAAACTTTTGCTTTCAGCCCTTTTGTGTGCTTGTGTTTTAATTGTGTTTTTATCGAAGGCATGCACTTGGATATTTTGGTATATAGTCTGATAACATTGTATTTTGACTGGGGAATTTAATACATTTATATTTAATGTATATTAAGTGTATATTTGGTTTCAAATCTACCCCATTATTTTGTATTTGTGCTTGTCTCAGCTCTTTTGTTTTTCTCTCTTCCCTTCTGGATGATTTTATCATTCATTTTTCCTCTATGAGTTTTGAAATTATACATTTTTTTCAATGCTTTTAGTGGTTACCTTCAGAACAACATACATACTTATCAAAGTCTAAAGTTAACGAGTATCATTTTTCCTGTAATGACTTATATTACTATACATTTTTTAACCAAAAATAATTTTATTTTTAATTATTGTACACAAGAGTTATTTCCTTTGGAATTTGCCATATATTTACCACTTTTTTTCCCACCCCATCTTGCATTTTAGACATTTCATCCAGGGTCACTTCTTTCTGTTGAAGTATATACTTTTGGAATTTCCTTTGGTGAGGATCTTCTGGAGGCAAACACTTAATTTTTGTTTGCCTGATATATTACTTTATACTTATTTGTGAAATAAATTTTTATGGAGTAGATAATTTAAGATTGGAAATTATTTTATTTCAGTACATTGAAAATGTCATTTCCTCCTTTCTAGTGTTGTTGAGAGACAAACTTTTATTGCTTTAGAGTACTGACTTCTTTCACTAACTGCTTTTGAAATTTTCTCTTTTACTTTGCAAAATTTTCTTGGATATGGCTTTCTTTTTGTTTCTTTGGCTTACATGAGTAAGCCATAGACTCTGGATAAAAACATAGACTCTGGAGCCAAACCACCTGGGTTGGAATCCCAGCTCTGTCACTTAATAATTTTGTGATCTTCAGTAGATTGATTAGCTTTTCTGTATCATAGTTGTACTCATCTTTAATTAGAGATAACTGTATAAATGCTTAACCTCAATAAATGGTAGTTGTCATTTATTATCTGAAATTATTTTATTTTTAAATTTTTTAATGTTTATTTTTGAGAGAGAGAGAGAGAGAGAGAGAGAGAGGGAGAGAGAATGTGAGCAGGAGAGGGGCAGAGAGAGAAGGAGACACAGAATCCAAAGCAGGATCCAGGCTCCAAGCTGTCAGCACAGAGACTGACTCAGGCTTGAACTCATGAACCACGAGATCATGACCTGAGGTGAAGTCAGAAGCATAACCAAATGAGCCACCTGGTCATCCCTGAAATTATTTTTAAATTATTATGTTTTTAAGTTTATTAACTTCAAATATACATGCCATACACTGGTTAAACATTATTTAAAAACTCCTTTTAAAGATTAGCAACAATATCTTCTAATAGATACTGTAGCTGCCAACATTGTATAGAAAAGAGAGAAAACTGTGCCTTACCAGCAGAATTAAAATGCATAGCAAATAGGAGGAAAAAAAAACTTAGCTTTCCTCTAAATGCCCCTTACAAATTTATGTCACACATATCACTTCTTGTTTTAATGTTTATTATTTTTATCTTTACCTAACTCTGATCCATTGCTTTATCCATATCAATGTCCATATGCACGGAGAGACATTTGCACTAGGGCTAATTGGGGAGCAGGAGCAGATGGGGGCAAGTATTTAGAAGCAGTTTAATATCAATCTCTGAACAATTGGAGATAGAACAGTGATTCACATTCTAGGAGAATCTTGATGAGGGTCAAGCTTTTAAAAATGGAACAGTTGGTCACTACAGCCATTTGCAGAGGGGCCTTCCGCTATAGAATTCCTTTGATTGCTGTTCTCTCTAAGAAGAGCCTCGGGCTTTTCCCCATAAAACGGTTGCCATATAGTTTTGCCCTGTTCAGCATTTTCATTCGGTTTCTGCCTCCTGTGTTGGTCTTTTCTTGCACTTTTCAGCTCTTGAGTGCCGTCCCCTCTAGCTGTGCCTCTGGTAGCTTCTGCTGCTCCTTGACCCCTGTGACCCTGTCAGATGGTGCAACCTCCTGGGCCTACCTCTCTTTGCTCTCAAGTACACGTCTCCCATTGGCTTCTTCATTCTGCATTCTTAGGCTGGCAAACTGCTGCTAACTCTTGGTCAATTATGTATCTCTTTCTACTCCTACAAAAAGAGAAACTTTGACTTATCACTCCCCAGGAACATTTAAAGCTATTTCTCATGTTTTGAAAGTACTCTCTTTCCCATACTTTCCAAGTCAAATCCTTGCCAGATATTTTCCATAAACATTTAAAAATAATAAATCTGTGTAGTCTCTTTTGGGAAATTTAGTACAGCAGTTTTCAAACTGTGGTTCCAAGAATACTAATGGACCATGCAATCAATATTGTGTGGGTCTTAGTAGTATTTTTTTAAGAAATTAAAACAAGAAAAAAAATCAGAATGTATTATATACAGTAAGCGAAAATGTTTTCTGAAATTTTCATTTCATGATGTTGTTAGATAAATTTTTCAGATTGATTGATCTGCAGCATATGTCTGAATTCATTTACTTGATGGCCAGAGAAACAACCAAGTGATAAGAGTATATCCATTCAGAGAGGATATGAATACAGAAAGATTACATACTTGGGAAATAGAATGTTTACCTAAGCAGTTAGTTTTAAAAAATGGGAAAGAAAGTAAAAAGTTCATTTTGCAAGGTCGTAGAAATATCACATCCATATCAATCTGAGACAGAGTGATCTGTGAAGTTAATGTTATGACTACATATGTGACTGATAATTAGAGTAACAGGGTTTTATCCATCAACAGTTGTGTCTGACAATTAACATGGAAACATGGACTGCTGTCAGGCAGAGATTACAAGGAGAGCACCAGCTAACAAATTCTGATTTAAATAGGTTGCTTGAGTGATTTTCTTATGACATAAGCAAAGACACAAGAACACACAGTTTTCCCATTTCTTAGTTTGGGGATATTTTTTCCCCTCTTTGATAATAAAAATGTATTATTGGGTCATGATAAAAGGTCATGTAGTTGCTAACATAAATTTCAATTAAAAAGGTGATGGGGTGCCTGGGTGGCGCAGTCGGTTAAGCGTCCGACTTCAGCCAGGTCACAATCTTGCGGTCCGTGAGTTCGAGCCCCGCGTCAGGCTCTGGGCTGATGGCTCAGAGCCTGGAGCCTGTTTCTGATTCTGTGTCTCCCTCTCTCTCTGCCCCTCCCCCGTTCATGCTCTGTCTCTCTCTGTCCCAAAAATAAATAAACGTTGAAAAAAAAATTTTTTTAATTAAAAAAAAAAAAAGGTGGGAAACACTGACTTGAATAGACTAGATCTCCTCAGACCTAAGATTTTATCTTTTCAGAGATTACACTGAAATTTGTTTGATGACTTTAATATTGGTGTATTTGGGGGCACCTGGGTGGCTCAGTCAGTTAGGTATCGGACTCTTGATTTCAGCTCAGGTCATAATCTCACACTTCCTGAGGTTGAGCCCCATGTTGGCTCTGCACTGAGAGTGGAGCCTGCTTGGGATTCTCTCTCTCCCTCATTCTCTGCCTCTCCCCTGCTCATGCTAACTCTCAAAATAAATTAATAAATTTTAAAAGAAACAAACAAATAAATATTGGTGTATTTGAACATTTATCTACTCACTATCTTGGTTGTTCAGTGTAGAGTTCTGTGTTGAATAAACTGGCTGCAGCTCATGAAACTACAAGATAATAACAATAGTGAATGTAGAGCTTATTGTATTCTATATGCTCTGCTTATGTTAACTTCACAACAACTCTATGAGGTGGGTACTCTCCCTAGCCCCATTTTATGGAAGAGGAAACTGGGACAGGATGGAGAAATGCTAGTCAGCAATGAATCAGGATTGGAGCAATCTGATTCCAAGACTGCACTCCTAAGCATGGTGCTTTGTTGAGTCCTCAGACAGTGGACCTTAGTTGCAGGCACTTGTAGCCTCTGGATGGGATGGTGGTGAAAATTAATATCTGACCTAGGGTGTTGGAGTTTCCAGGGACTTAGACTAGGGTTAAAAATGCAAGTTAATGTCACTTGATTCCCCTACTCAGTCCTCTTCTGTTAATCTAGTATCTGAACTAGAAATGCCAGTAGAAGCTAAGGATGCTGGTGGCAGCAAAGTAAAAATCCTAGGACTAGGGATTTTGATGTAAAATTTTTAGGTAATTCAGAGGGCTAAATATGTTATATGCCACAATACTCTTTAGGATTAAGTTTATAACTCAGAAAAGTTTAACTTTTTAAAAAGTTTATTTATTTATTTATTTATTTATTTATTTATTTATTTATTTATTTATAGAAAGGGAGAGCACGTGTGCATGCAAGCCAGGGAAGGGCAGAAGAGGGAGAGAGAGAGAATCCCACATAGGCTCTGTGCTGTGAGCACAGACCCCGACATGGGGGTCCAACCCATAAACTGTGAGGTTATGACTTGAGCCAAAACCAAGAGTCAGACACTCCACTGACTGAGCCCCCCAGGTGCCCCAGAGAAGTTTAACTTCTTAAGTATGGTGGTAGAAACTGTATTATCCTATTTAACAAAATTATCTTTAGTAGAATATAGTAGAAACACATTATAAGCTCTTCACTGGAATTTGGTTACACACTAAGCATCTCTTCGATGATTTCAGTATCTTTCAGAGACAGACACTAAAGAAGCTTCCATGAGCTACCATGTTAATGAACGTCTGGGACACAGGCTTTAAAAATAGTTGTGAAGAATGGCTGAGACATTCGTACAGCTTAGCTTAAAAAGGTGTAACCACTGGTTGGCACAGTTGGTTGAGCATTTGACTCTTGATTTCAGCTCAGATCATGATCTCATGGTTTGTGGGATCAAACCCGGTGTTTGGGGTTTTCACTGACAGCATGGAGCCTGCTTGGGATTCTCTCTCTGCCCCTCCCCTGCTCATGCTCTCCTTCTCTCTCTGTCTCTCTCTCAAAATAAATAAATAAACTTAAAAAGAAAGTGTAACCACAGCCAAAGGCTTGATGGCCTAAATTTATCTTAAGAATGCATCTTAGGTGGCTCCTGAGTAGCTCAGTCAGTTGAGCATCTGACTCTTGATTTTGGCTTAGGTCATGATCTCACACTTTGTGGGATTGAGCCCTCCATCAGGCTCCACATGACAGTTTGGGATTCTCTCTCCAGCTCTGTCTGTGCCTCTCCCCTGCTAGCTTTATCTCTCTCTCTGTGTCTCTCTCTAAAAATAAATAAACATTTAAAAATATATCTTAGTACCTTTAGTTTTATTCTACCTCATCTCTTCTTGCTATTTTTTACAATCCACAGTTCCCAGTAGGATGTTCTGGATTGCAAGCCAACCCAGGTTCAGAATGAGACTTGAATTATATTTATTACTTGATCAGACTAAAGGAATACAACTCAGAACTAGCAGGGTGGAGGGGCAATGAAGTATCAGTAGCAGGACCTTTCTTTCATCTCTGAGACCTAATTTGGGGGAATCAAACTACTGCAAAGGCTATTGTGTTGAGTGCAGCTAGGCAGTTCAAAGCATGGTATTCAGAGGCCACAGAAGATTTAGACAGACAAGCATGATCAATGCAAGAAGTCTGGTCAAGCAAAGCACTGAAAACCAAGATTCCATGTGTCAAGTGAAAACACAAAGTTGGATAGAACCTGAAGAGTTCTTGGAGATAAAGTCTATTCAATGTAGAAGCCCAGCCAGTCTGGGAACAAGACATATGGAGCTGCTGCTCCTTTCTGGAGATCTTTAAAGCCTTAGTGTGAGCTAAACTATATTTCATGGTCCCAAACAAGCAGACTGTGCATTCAAGACAAGTTTAGGGGGCGCCTGGGTGGGTCAGTCAGTTGAGCGACCGACTTCGGCTCAGGTCATGATCTCACGGTTTGCGAGTTCAAGCCCCGCATTGGGCTCTGTGCTGACAGCTCAGAGCCTGGAGCCTGCTTCTGATTCTGTGTCTCAGAAATAAATAAACGTTAAAAAAAAGACAAGTTTAGTCTTTCAGGACACCAAAGGAAGAGTTAGGATTCTTGGGAAAACTACCAAGTCATAGTAACCTCATAGAACCTCAACATTTTCAGTGTGGATGTCAGGGACGCCATAACTCAGAGATCATACAGATGCCCAGGGCTTCCCTCTGAGGTGCCCTGGATTCTGGGTCTTGTTGGCCAAGTGACTAATGAGAGCCTGGTGCTACAGATGAGACCCAAAATTACACCCTGCTTCTGGGAGCTGGGGAAGACAAAGGCTGCATAAATGAAGCAGGGGCCAGCATCTGATAGTCAAGAACCAGCAGCACTGGCATCCCCTGGAGGCTCACTAGACATGCAGAATCTCAGGTCTCCAGACCCACTAAATCAGAGCATACATTTTTTTAAAACATTTTTTTATTAAGTTTCTTTATTTTTGAGAGGCAGAGAGAGAGACAGAGTGTGAGTGGGAGAGGGGAAGAGAGAGAGGGAGACACAGAATCTGAAGTAGGTTCCAGGCTCTGAGCTGTCAGCACAGAGCCCGATGCAGGGCTCAAACTCATGAACTGTGAGATCATGACCTGAGCAGAAGTCAGTCGCCCAACCGACTGAGCCACCCAGGCACCCCAAACATACATTTTATTAATATCTCCCAAGTAATGTATGCACATTTAAGTCTGAGAAGCACTGGGCCAGGCCAGCACTACCAATGCACCTCACAGGTCTAATGATGATTCTCCAAGAAGCTATGCTGCATTGCCGGATTCTATAGTAGGCTCCACTGGAAAGCTTCTCTGACTTCCCTTGGACCACCCAAGTCAAATTTCAGGACTTGAAAGAAACTAAGAGAACATCTATTTGATGCTCTCATTTTGAGGATGAGGAAGCCAAGTCCCATATGAGTACAGTGACTTGACCATTGCCACAACTTATTAGTGAGAAAAACATGAATGAGGACCTGAGTCTTCTAGTTCTTTGTATGGATTTCTTTGTAACATGCATATAATTGCTGCTTACTAACCAGTTAATAAAACATTGATTGAGTGCGCCCTATATGCCAGGTGTTTTGTTAGGTGATTAAGATACCAGGGTGAGGAAGTTATGAATCAACTCCATCTAGTAGAGGAGGGGCTCTGTCTTCACCCCTTCCTGGGCTGTAAGGGATACCCCATTCAAGATGATTTTAGATACAGTATTTCTCAGTGTTTGTCAAAGCCACAACACTTCTTTACCATTGAAAAACAAGCCTTTGTGAAAGTGAGTAAGGGAGCATTGGAAATTTCATTGTGGGCATATTGTCTCCTGCAGAATCCAGTCCTGAGTATGTAGGGTTTTATAGACACTTATACCTGAAGAGTGAGGACAAGTTTGAAATAGAACTAAGTGCATGGATTTGATGGGGACAGCCTGGGAGGTCAGATATGAAGCTGGCTTGGGGTTAGCAGTGGGTCTAAAAGAATATGGAGAATGAGGTACCAAACAAGGTAGGGCGAGGAGCCAGGAGTGGTCACGTGGCTCACAGCGACAGCAGTGATGCTCTGAGCACTTTGTGTTGACTCATTGGATCGTCACACGATCCATGGGGATAGGGATTACTACATCTCCATTTTACAAATGAGGAAGTAGAGGCATATCATTTTCATAATTTGCCCCGATCACACAGCCAGTAAAGTCGGGGAAGCAAACCCAGACACTCTGGCTCCAAAGCCCAGGCTCACAACAAATAGATGCAAGTCAGTTTAGTGTTTTAATGTGTAACTACTGCCTTATTTTATCCAAGTCTGTTTTGATTTCAGACTGTTATACTTTTAAATCAGTTGTGCCACGCTCGGTTAGAAGGGATTTTAAAATTGTACTGCAAAGCCATTGACAAGTGTCAGCCTGAGGAGGGAGAAAGTCATTTTCATTATCAGGGGTTAAATGTAAAGTATGTTATCTATTTAAATTTTTCCACTAACACACTTTGGGGAACTTCATTAGCTCTTAAGAGATATAATGAAAATTTCAGAAATATTAAGATATTGGGGCGCCTGGGTGGCGCAGTCGGTTAAGCGTCCGACTTCAGCCAGGTCATGATCTCGCGGTCCGTGAGTTCGAGCCCCGCGTCGGGCTCTGGGCTGATGGCTCAGAGCCTGGAGCCTGTTTCCGATTCTGTGTCTCCCTCTCTCTCTGCCCCTCCCCCATTCATGCTCTGTCTCTCTCTGTCCCAAAAATAAATGAACGTTGAAAAAAAAAAAAAATTTAAAAAAAAAAAAAAAGATATTAATTAACATGTAGCAGGTGCTGCAAGCACTACTAAAAACAGTACAAGATGTCACTCCTGTCCACAGGGACTTTGTATGCTAGCCTGGGAGTCAAGGTTAACAAACACAAAACAAGAGCAAACACCATAAGACAGACTAATCTCTCTGGGACTCATTTCATTTTCATTTCAGAAGTGTTTCATCAAATTTACCATAGTTTGAAAAACCAAATGTGAAAGACTTTTAATGAGTAAAAAGAACATTTCTCTCTCTGTCTGGCTGTCCACATCCCTGAATCCCACCATCAGATACAATTACTTTCAACTCTCAGCTGTCTCTGTTTTATTGGGTCTCCCCCCAACCCATACATCTAAATTACATGCTCACATGATAATTTCTTTAGTGATCAACCTCACACACTACTATGGAAGATGAAAGCTAATGTCAACCTCTTTTTCCCCCCTCAGGTATACTCTTCTCTTCCACACACTCTCTTAAATGAGTTCTTTTTTTTTTCAAGTTTACTTATTTATTGAGGGTGGGGGCAGACAAGAGATGGAGAGAGAGAATCCCAATCAGGCTCTGTGCTGTCACAAACTGAGATCATGACCCGAGCCGAAATCAAGAGTTTGGATACATAACCGACTGAGTCACCCAGGTGCCCCTCTCCTAAATGAGTTCTATCAAAATTCTTAAACCCAGAGCCAGTGTTTACATTATGAGTGTGTAAATATCACTCACAGCTGAGCCAAATAAGGTACTGTTTCCTTTCTTCCCGACTTCTATCCTGAAGAAAAAACCTGCCTTATTTTTAATTTAGTGTTCTCTGTATTCTAGAATCTCTCATTCTTCCTAAACTTTCAAAGAACTACACAATTCTTCTCTGCATGGTCAAACTCATCAGTTTATCTTAACTCTTTTATTGTCTTCTTCTTCAGAGACATGTTCCAAACTGGATTGATTGCTCTCATGGTTCAGATATCATCATAAGAGCCCACTCGCCATCCTCCTGAGAATTCCCTGGGTCCCATGTTCCTCCCTATCTTGACTTGCTCTCTCCTATTGAATGAACACATTTTACAGCTTTCTGATAAAGGATGTGTTGGAGGTTCTGATTATTCAAAGGACACACCATGCAATATATTCCACAAAGTATATTCATGGAAGATTTTGGTAAAGGATACGTCATGGCAGGATAAAGAAAGCTCAGATAACCAGTAGAGAGATCCAAGATGCCTGGGAGCAGTTGCCAGGGTCCTCACTCAGTTGCACAGCACACTTCATCTACAGATCATGAACCACAAAAATATGGTAAGATATCTTGATCTCAAGAAGGTTGATGTCTTAACTGAGGAGGGGTCTCTCATACCTCTCTATTCTTGTAGTCAAAACCATGTGTGGGACCGGACTCAGTGATAGAAATGAAGAGAACAATAGAATCCAGATGCAAATCATCAATATGTACATATCTACAAGAAAATGCTGACACGATGGCACAGGCTGCCCCATTGGTGTGTTTCAGAATCAAGAACAGGACTGCATTAGTCACTGGGTGGTACATTTCAGTCAGCTTTGGCCAAGGGCCAACAATAGTACTATAGTCCCCTGAGATGTTAACCACTTGCAACAGATTGACCCTGTACTTACACAGGATATAAGAAAACCTTGAATGTCCAACACAAAGTCATCATTGTATGCTGACGTCATCATTTTCTAGGCATAAAACTCTACGTTGAAAATTATTTTCTCTCAAAACGTGGGAGACATTGCCCCATTGTTTCTGGCAATCCTGCATTGCTGTTAAGTATGGTCCCATTCTAATGCCTAGTTCTTTCTTTTTCTTTTTCCTGTGGAAGCTCTGGGGATCTTCTTTCCATGCCCTGTGTGCTGAAATTCCATGATGAACCATGCGGGTCTGTCATCCACTGTGCCCCTTTCAATCTTTCAGCATATTCTTTAGTGCAAGAAGAATTATTTTCTTTGATAATTTCCTCCCTTTGATTATCTCTGTACCTTCTGGAATTATTATTCAGATACTGAATTTATTAGATTGAGTATTTTTCTCATCTTTTCTCCCATATTACCTATGTTTTAAAATTTAGGTTTACTTTTGGGGAGATATCTTCAATTTTATATTTCAAACCTTTGTTGATATTTAGTTGTGATCATATATTTTTTTAGTTCTTAAGAGCTCTTTCTTGTTCTTTGTTCATTTTTAACAGCACTGCGTTCTTGATTCACAGATAAAATATTGTCTTTATTCTCTCTTAAGATATCAATTATGGTTTCATTGAAGTTCTCTTCTGCTCTCTGTCTTATATCTGATTCTTCAAGTTCCTTTCTTATGTTAGTTTTGGTCTCTACCTTTCGTTTCATGTCTAGTGACCCTTAGCTATCCATTCATTTGTGAAGGTGCTACAGGGTGTATCAGGTCAGACTTATTGATTTATAGGCCTCATTGTAGGGTAACTGCAGGAGCCAGCAGTTTCATTGCAGGATGCTGAAATATCAGTATCTGTAGGTCTTTTCTCTTTGTCTGGTCAGTTTCCTCAAAGAGGATCCTTTTCAACTTCTGTCTGGTTTCCTACATCCCGAGCAGGGGCTGCAGTGGGGTAGGGGATGTCTCTTGTTCAGAACACAGACTTCCACTTAATTCCCATGTTTTCAGTTCTGCATCTCAGCCCTGTACCTAATGTCCCTGACAATAGAGCTCTGATTTAACCTCATCAGAGAGGAAAATGAAAGGAAGTTTGGCCAGAGAGGAGGCAAGGGAAGTAGGGAAATCTCCTGGTGGCATGGGCTCAGGGAAGGGATAAGAGGGAGGAACATCTCCAGCTCCCAAGCCTTTCTGGGTTCTCAGTCATGTTTGTTGTTGGCAACCCCTCTGAAGGCAGTTAGGACACAGCCTTTCCTCTTTTCTGAGTCCCCCAACACTCTTCTCAGCAATTTCTGTCCTTCAACGTGTTGCTAACATCTCTTGTCTGCTTACCTCCTTTTTGTCTGTCTTTGTGGATTTACGCCTTTCTAAAAAATCCCTGTACTCTTATTTTAGTTTGATTATCAAAGAAACAGAGATAAATGCATGTACTTAATTAGTTGGTTTTGACTGGCAGCTCTGGGCCTCAGCATTCTCATATCTAAAAGGAGGGACTTAGACCAGATCCTCTCTAAGGTTCTATGAATCTCAAATTCTGTGAATTGGACCATAAATAAGTGCTACAATATAAGGAATTAACTTTAAGGATTGTCAAAATTCAAACCGCAGGGAGATTACCAGAGTATGAGTCATTAGGAGAAGTTCCATGTTAGAGGTGGGGACCAGAAAGTTGTGTGTAGGTTGAATAAACAGAAGAGTAAGGGAGCAGCACAAGTGATGCACAGAAGCAGCTATGACCACTGATGAGAAAGGCGCATATTGAGAAGCAACGAGAAACGAGGTTGGATATTCACCAGGTACACATTTCCAACCTTCTCAGGTTGAGATTTAAACTTAATAATTGCAGTAAGAAATGGCACTCTTCAAAAATAATATAATATTATTATCAAATGGCATTTCTTTTCACCTCATAAACTTTGTACAATTCTTGCTCAAATCAGTCCTCTTTAAAGTGAGTTGAAACACAATTGTTTTCTCTTTCAAAGAAAAACTTAAAACATTTAATGATATCATTTTGAGGCAACGTGTAATTTTAATGTCACATTTCATTCATGTTTTAATTTTCTTATAGGTTTTATTGTTGTATGCATATAACATGAGGCCCCAGAATATTTCAGATGCTGTGCCTAATAGCACTTCTAGCGATGTCTATGTTGGCTCTTTCTGGGTTCCACTGAACAGGCAAGTAATGATGGATTTCCTACAACTCTGCTAATATTTTCCTTAGAACAGACTGTTTTAGTAATATTCAAGGTAAGTCACAGGAGAACTTTTAGAAGACATTTTTAGAAGATCTTCCTTTTAATTAGAGGAGTATGATATTGCAGTGGTTAAGAGTATGAACTCTGAATCCAGCCTGCTTTGGGTCAAATGCCAATCGTGCCCCTTATTCACTTTGCAAACTTGAGCTTGTTACTTAACCTGTCTGTGCTTCAGTCACCCCATCAATGAAGTAGGAATAAGAATAATAGTACTTAGGGTTGTGGAGAAACACTTCCTGACACTTCATAAAGATTTTAGAGAATACAAGGATATATATTATATTTTGCCTATAATTTGGGGCATATTTAAACATTTTTTTAATGCTTATTTATTTTTGAAAGAGAGACAGAGCATGAGAGGGGAAGGGACAGAGAGAGAGGGAGACACAGAATCTGAAGCAGGCTCCAGGCTCTGAACTGTCAGCATAGAGCCTGGTGCAGGGCTCGAACTCACAAGCCTTGAGACCATGACCTGAGCCGAAGTTGGCTACTTAATCGACTGAGCCACCCAGGCACCCCTGATTTGGGGCATATTTAAAAAGTAACATGTGGCTCCGTATTGGGTTGCAAAATTATGGACAAACTCCACGCCCTCCATTGTCCCACCCTTCCCTATTTTACATTGTTCCCCACATCGAAAGCCTCTGCTTCATCCAGGTTGTTTTCCTTTCTCTCCATCAAACAGGGCATGTCTCTAACTTTTGCTCATGCCTGGTTTCTCTCTTCTCCTGTTTCACTTTACCAAATTCCTAGTTGGTTTTTAATTTTTTTCATTGCTTAGTTAATTTAGTTTTGATTCCATTGTTCACCGTCCTTGTGACCTCAACTCCATCGCCTCAGTTGTAAAATGGAAAGAATATCTACTCTGCCTGCCTTTCAGGGTTGTTAAGATCAAGACAGACAACGTATGCATATCTTCTGAAAGGCCGAAAGCACTGGGCAAATGTCAAGTCTTGTTACTAACCCCTGTGTCTGTCAGTGTCAGCTCTTTGCCCTGTTAGGCACCTAGTAAGTGCTTAGCGAACAGAGACCTGGTTCTTCCCTGAAGAGCCTTGTTCATGCTCCAAGATTTTCATTTTGAAGGACTTCTTGGCCTTGCCATAAAAGAGAATAAAACAAGAGATGTTTCAAGAGCTGGCATATTGTCAATTATTCAGCCAATTTTCTTTTTTCCCTTTTTCCCTTTTTTTTTTTTTGAACTGGCAGAAAATCTAGGCACAGGACATATACCAGCACAGCTAAGCAACAAAGTTATGAAATTATATACTTGCTTTGTGTACATAAATATGGCAAGATATTTTTTTAGAATCACATGATGAAAATGATGATAATTTCTGCAGAGTGGAATGAAATCAAACTGACAGAATTCTTTTTTATTCCAAAAAGTTTGTAATTTGAATGTGTTTATGATCAGTGGTAGGTTTACTCAGGTTAGGGACATGAACCTGGCCAGCACAGAGGAGGGTGCCTGGCACAATCTCATCTAACCTGTCCCTTAGGGACACAGTTGAAAGCTGCCCATTTCCCTCACCTAGGCTGGCATTGCTTGTATTCTTAGGAGGGCCAGGGTAGGATAGGTATGTGGGGAGTTGCTCTTGTTGACCATCTTTCAGAAGGCAAAGTAAGAATACAAGGGGTCAGAAAAAAATAAGCCAGAGAAGGAACCAGAATAGCCTTCAAATTGGGCAGTCCTCTTGAATTGTTCATTTCACGTCCTAATCTCCAAATTAAGTACTTACAAGGAAAAACATTTTAATTCTTGGCATTTTTCTATAGCAACAAAAGAAAAGATAGTGTTCTCAATACACACGCATAAATGTTTCTGTGTAGTTCTATCTAATTATGTTCTTCTAACCAAGATCCAGTTCCCTGACTGCTGTCTCTGCCTTCAAGTCTCCTGCCATCCACATTTCTACTTCTGCCCGGGTCCTGCTTCCAGGCCCTGGCAGCCTGGGGGAGAGAGAGTGCCCATGAGTCAGTAAATGAGAGCAGAGGCTGTGGGGAGCTGGTCTAGCCTGGATGAGATGATGGATGGTTGTGGGCCAATGTGGGAATTCAAAAGCTGGACTGAGCATTGACACGGACGGGGAGGTCAAGATGTGTATGGGCAAGATGTTGGGCAAATGGGGTCATGAGATGAACCTGAGATGCTAGGTCCTCTGATGCTGCTCCTTGATCAGGGGCCCAGCCACCCCCTCTCCCCCCCCCCCCCCACCCCCAGCCTGCTTTTTACAGAGTTAGACCAAGACATTTGTTTTTGAAACAGATAGTACAGCTCTGGACATTCACTGACAATCTGAAACCCAAACATCAAAGAACAGTTTATCCTTCCTGCAATTCCATGTATTAGAAGGGGAAGCTACATTATTTTTGAAAGAGAAACGGGAATTATAAGAATTCTTTCTTGGGTATTAGAATGAAGAACAGTGTGTTAGAATATCATCTTTCTCTCATGTGGCTTCTCATGGTTAGGAATGTACATAGTTATGTCATTTCATCGGTACAAAATGCTGTGAAGTAGATGAAGCAGGTTTTATTATTCCAGTCTTGCAGTAGGAGGAATGTCAGGGTCAGAGAGGTTAGGTGGCTTGTGCAGGGTCTCATGGCTGATGTGTGTTGGAACCCAGCATGCTTCTCCCAGGTCCTTTGAGTCCTACCTGTTCTCTCTCCAGTGCATCAGGCAGCCTTCCCGCCATTCTTGGAGATGACCCTTTTTTTTTTTTAATGGATGTCTTCCAAGTGAACTTTTAATAACAGATCTTTACATTTTAACCATTGTCCTTTTTTTATAAAAGAGTTTCTTAAACACACTATATAATTTCAGATCCTCTTATGTATAATTAAAGGTACTTTTTCACCTTCTATCATGGTCATCGAGTATTATACCATGCTGCAGATAAGGACCCTGTGGAACATTGGAGAATTGACATTCCTGTGTATGTTTTTGATGTCAGTTTGACTTAATGGATAATTTACTTCTTTCTCATAAAAGTTTCCCTCCTTCCTTGGATGGAGACACCCACACTGACGCACACACACGCATGCATATATGTGCTGTATCCCATAGCATAGACTCACCGAAGGCCACACAGGTGGCTGTTTGCCTCCTTCAGCTGCTTCAAATGCTTTTCCTTCTCCTGACTCCACTCACCCATTTACCTCTGCCTTCAGAGTATCCACTGTTCACTGGCCTGTGGCCCCAGAAGCTTTCTGTCTTCAGCATAATTGCCGCTGTGTCCTGTGCCTTCCTCCTTGGCTTTTGCTTTTCCTTCTTTCTTGATCCTGCTCCCTGCCCTTTCACCCCTCCCTGCACAATATACTTCATTGTTATGGATGGGCTCATTGATTGGCCTTTGCAAGCCATTGCTAACTTGCCATAATTCTTACCTTCAGGTCAGCAGGGCAGTCATGGCACAGCATTAAGATTTACATAGGAGCAAACCTTTTGTTATTGCCCGGACTTTCTTTGCTTGCGTAAATGTTCATTTTCTTTTTTTTCATCTTAAGCAGTATTTTGGATGTGTGCATTTCTGTCATTGTGCCTTTGCCAGTTTGTCATTTTAAATCTCTCAGAGTATATAACTAGGTCATAAATATTATACGGGTTAGAATTGTTTCTCTTTGCTCATGTTTCTTGAATGAAGGAATTATTGAATGAATGATGTTTGGGAATGCCAGAAACCCCAGTGTTAAATACCTGAGGACTTACTTTACACATATTACTGATTCTGGGAATAAACGAATGCCTTTCTTAGCTTTTCAAGTAAAATACATGTGCATCTGTTATTTTTAGGGTTATTTCAATTCATGAGAAACTATCTAATCTTACGCAAATAGCTGAAATATCATTGCCAACAACTCCTGAAATTACTTCAGATGAAAATGTATCCGAAATGCAAGAAATGGAAGAGAAATCAGTTGATAAGGAAATGGAAGTAAGTTATTAAAAATAATGGAAAATTGCATTGCTGTTGTAGCATAGATGTTATTTTATATAATTATTTAAGTGATTTTTTTTTTACTTCATCAAAGCACAACTATATCACTAATCTTGAACTTTGTGGTTCTTCTGTTCTCCATTTCTCTATTTAGAGTATCAAATATAATCCAACTTTTTTGGACACATACGTAGTGCTTCCTTCAAAGCTTTTCTAAACATACCAATTATAAGAATGTGATGGTGAAAGAAAGCAGAGGCAATCTAGAGAAATCATTCAGATACCACTGTGAATCCCAAGAAACAATGCTCTGTAACTTTACATTATTCTTTTACTCTTTATTCTTAAGTCTACTGTTTCAACATTTTTATTATTCAAGAAATGTGTGAAGAAAAGTATCTTTCAGACTTTCTCTATGCATATATGTATTTTTTGAACAACAAAAAAGACATTATCTTAATGGTGTATTATTAATTTGATCACACAGTTGGGTGGTTTTTGTGATGATTGATGTATGTGTCTGCAGAAGAGGGTCATTGAGGGTCACTTCTCTTCTACCCTTCCTGAGTTCTGAGCCCATTGAGGAATGGGATATAGCAGATGGATAGTGGAAATCAAAATCTCAGCGTCATTAACTGAGAAAGCTGATTGATTGTCGAACATTGCTTTAGGACTGTGACCAAATGAGCTTAGTAGTATCTCACCCCTGAATGAGCCAGACTTGCCCACCTAGTTACACCTGTGTAACCATAGGATTCCCCAGTGCCCTTCTGCCCCTGCCAGGCTCACTGCAGGGAGGAGCAGAGACCAGCAGTCTTGTAGGCAGGGTGCCTCCAAAAATATAAACAAAGATTGCCCAGAAGAGGCTGAGCCCAGCATGTTCTTTTGCTTTTCCCAAACTTACTAATCAGTTAAGTCACTCCACCTTCCTGGCAGTAAATTAGTTTCAAGTCTGAATGAAGCCAGAAGTGTTCCTCCTCTAGGAGTGGAGTGGCATTTCCTTACGCTCTATGGAAATGAGAGGAGCAGGAACATATTTGTTCTTCCCTAATCACTTGTCCTTTGAATTTCCATTTGCACATTAATCCACTTTCTTGAGTTATAGATTCTGTAGTTATTTTGGCCATTTTAAAAGTCAGACAGCTCTACAAGACTTAGCGAAAAGGGACAATCTCCTACCCAACCTCTTCTCACTCTGCAGTCCTGCTTTGCAGAGGCAACCATTTTCATCTCTTTCAGCTGTTTCTCTTGTTATTTACTTCCACGTGTATAACAATATGTAGTAGCAGTCATGAAAAATGAGGCAGCAAACGGCCTTCAAATCCAAGTGCCTTAACTGGGGCCCTGTTCCATGTCCCCTCAGGCCTGCATCTAGGCTGGTAGCACATCCATCACGTGAAATATCACCAGTCACAGTAGCAGGAGGGAAGAAATGGGGCAAATTGCACATTGGCTCTTAAGGTTTCTGTCATATAACTTCCACTAATATTTCATTGACCAAAGAAGTCACATCCTACAGGCTTGGAAGAAGGAAAACCAGAATTATTGATGAATAGAGCTATTAGCTACAAATAATTATTCTTTTTTCTTTTATGTATCAACTTGAGATAATATCTATTGATTTTGTTGTGGTATATAAGGGTTTAATTCACTTATACTTCTCCCCAACTTCTCCTTTCTCCTTTTCCCAAGTATTGTCATATCACAGATTTTGGTTAAGTCACTATTCAGTATTTACATTATCATGCCCCTGGAAACAATGTTCACAGCCAAGTCAAAGAGTGTACTATGGTTATTTTCTTTTCTTGTATAAGCTTTGATTTTTCTTGTATTTTTTTCTTTAACTTTCTTCTGATCATTACATCAGAATTTTCATATGTTCATCCATAGATTTTCACCCAGTTGTTCATGCTTATCAAATAATATCCCAGTTCCTCTTTTTCTTCTTGAAAGCTCCCATCTTTCTGCTCTAGTTGAGGACTGTTTGCCCCCAATGCCTACGGCATACCTCTAAATCTGGTGCCTCCTTTTGCTGCTTTCCTGGTTGAATTCCCAGCCAGTTGAGGCCCAGCTCTGTTTCTCCTCTCTGTAAGTTTTTAGGATCTTTTCTTCATTTTTGATCTGCTGTATCTCATTCCTTAAATCACTTTTTGCTAGTTTAATATTCAATCACAATAACAAAACATTTTTAATTCTTTTTTAAAATTTTTAGTGTTTTTTTTTTTTTTTGAGAGAGAGACACACACAATGGAAGCAGGGGAGTGGGAGGGGCAGAGAGAGAGAGAGAGAGAGAGAGAGAGAATCTGAAGCAGGTTTCAGGCTCTGAGCTGTCAGCATAGAGCCCATCACCGGGCTCAAACTCACAAACTATGAGATCATGACCTGAGCCAAAGGCAGACTCTTAACCGACTGAGCCACGCAGGCACCCCAAAACATTTTTAATTCTTTTTTTTTAAATTTTTTTTAACGTTTATTTATTTTTGAGACAGAGAGAGACAGAGCATGAACGGGGGAGGGTCAGAGAGGGAGACACAGAATCTGAAGCAGGCTCCAGGCTCTGAGCTGTCAGCACAGAGACTGATGTGGGGCTCGAACTCACGGACTGCGAGATCATGACCTGAGCCGAAGTCGGCCGCTTAACCGACTGAGCCACCCAGGCGCCCCAAAACATTTTTAATTCTTAAAGAAAAGTATTGGTATACCTCTTTTTGTCCTATTTCTATTTTTTCTTTTCTTTTTTTTTTTTTGCCATTCTAACCTTTTTTCCCCTTTTTTATTGAAGTCTAGTTGACATACATGTTATGTTAGTTTCAGGTGTAGGTTTAGCTCTTTATTTCCTCATCTATGCACTCATGTGAACGTGTAAAATTTGAGGACTCTCCTGATTCTCAGAGTATACCTGTTGGCATTTTCAGTCTGAATTTACCAGTAGAGTGAGTGAATCCATTTTTCATTATTGCGAAAGCAACAAGCCCAGCTGTAAGAGGATTCATCAAGAACAGTTAGCCTTTGCAAAATGCCACTTTTCCACACTTGCCTTTCCTCTGCTCTGTGCCCGGATTTATCATAGAACTGATGTCTTAGATTTTGGGTTGCACATCCCAAAGTCTTTTCAGTGTCTTTGTAGGTTACGATATTAATTACCAGATGTTTCTTGATATTACCTATATACTGAGCGCTTATAATAAATCTAATAGATCAGATATCTCAAACCCATGAGATTACATATATTATAAAATAATAATATAACATACATATTTTCTTTGTTTCAAGTTTTCATTTAAATTCTAGTTGGTTAACATATAGTGTAGAATTTTTATCACTTTGATTCATCACTTACATATAACATCCAGTGCTCATAACAAGTGCCCTCTTTAACAGCCATCACCTATTTAGCCCGTCCCCCCACCTCCCCTCCAGCAACCCACAGTTTGTTCTCTATAGTTCAGTCTCTCATGGTTTGCCCCCCTCTCTTTTTTTCCCCCTGCCCCTATGTTCATGTTTTGTTTCTTAAATTCCACATGTGAGTGAAATCATATGGTATTTGTCTTTCTCTGACCAACTTATTTCGCTTCACATAATACACTCTAGCTCCATCCATGGCTTTGCAAATGGCAAGATTTCATTCTTTTTGATGGCTGAGTAATATTCCACTAATATATATCACCTCTTCTTTATCCATTAATTAGTTGATGACCATTTGGGCTCTTCATAATTTGGCTATTGTTGATAATGATGCTATAAACTTCGGGGTAAATGTGCCTTTTCAAATCAGTATTTTTGTATCCTTTGGATAAATACCTAGTAGTGAAATTGTTGGGTTGTGGAGTAGTTCTATTTTTAGCTTTTTGAGGAACCTCCATACTGTTTTCCATAGTGGCTGCACCAGTTTGAATTCCCACCAATGGGGCAAGAGGGTTCCCTTTTCTCTGTATCCAAGCCAACACCTGTTGTTTCCTGTGTTGTTAATGTTAGCTATTCTGACAGGTGTGAAGTAGTATCTCATTGTGGTTTTGATTTGTATTTCCCTGATGATGAGTGATGTGGAGCATCTCTTCTAACATATGTATTTTTTTTCATATTATGTCTGTTTTCAGGAAGAACTCCACTCTCGTGTCATTTTTGCACTTCTTTTGTAGATCACTTAATTTGGTCACTTAGTTTTTTGGTCATAGTCCAAACATATCAGATGGCTGTCTTTGAGCCATAGTCTAGAATATTCTTTGCTGAAATTGTCCCTGAGTCCACTTCCATATAATTCATATATGAAAAATGATTATTTTCTCCTAAACCCATTCATCTTTGCAACTTCTATTGGCTGAGGCAGGAGGGTGAGCATCCATAAGAGCACGAAGTCTAGGTTGTGCTCTGCTACTCAGTTTTACTACCTAGGGTCAGTCACTTACCCTTATCTGGGACTGATGTTCCTCTCATCTCTAAAACTGATCATCTCACTAAAATAGTGCTCTGAGATGGAGAGCCACAGCCCTTGGTTGGAAGGTGAGTCACCAGAATTTCCGTGGGGTCTGATGTGGGAATCAAATTTATTACAATGAGCCTGGCATCTCAGTAAAGAGGTTGACTATGAATATAAGAAAATACCAAATAATTGGGGATAAGAGAGAGCATTTGAATGTAAGCAGAGGGAGGAATCCAGAGTCTCTTTAACCAGAGTTTGTGACTTGCTTTCTTGTCCTGACTAGAATGGTATATGTCAGTGGATCAGTCCTTGAGTAAAACAGACTACTTTCAGTAATGATGTTCTGTGTATCTTTGAGTTTGTCTTGTTCCTTAACTTAGAAAATGTTTCTTCAGCTTTAAGGAGGGCATTTTTAAATAGGTTTCAGTTCTGTTGGTTCTCTATATAAGAGAATGTCATCAAATGGAAGACAAACTAATATCTGTTTAGATGAACTGGCAAACAGATTAGTTCAGAACACTTGAAAAGTTGAGAAAAAGAAGGAACATATAAAGTTTTCTTTTCTTTTTTTTCCAGTATGCTAACTGGCACTTAAAAAAAAAGGCAGCTATATTCTGTGTTCTAACAAATCCCATTGACTAAATCTGCCAGTTTGTTGTCATGACAACCTTCACTTGGCACTAATTAGAAGTTAACTAGGACACTTGAAGAGATCGATTCTGGTCTGGAATTGGAAAGGATTTTATAACCTCTATAATCTATTATATTTATTTCTATCAAAGTATAGATTTTTGGTGGGTTATTAAATAGAAGGTACCAGAAAATGTACCGTTGGTTGATATGGGGGATAATGAATCTTACTCTCTTTCTTGTTCCTTTCCCTTTTTTACCACTTCCTCCCCCCCCCCCCCCACCAAAGCCTATGGTCTGGAATAAGCTAAGAAATTCAGAACACAGATATTAATTTAAGATGTATCGAGAGGGCCACAGAACAGGTGTTCTAATCACTTCTGGCTTGAAAACCATGTACATCCTTCTAAAATGAACAAAGCTGGCTTAGAATGACTGAGTTATTTTAACCTGTCATTCATAGCTTTAGGGGTGTCTTCAGAGCTTACCAGGGACTTTAAGGCATATGAAAAATGCACACGATCCTGATTTTAAGAGAAATACATCTTACTTGGAGTGATAGCATACTGATATGAAGAGCCTAAAATATGCTTACCAATTCACCTAAGGTTAGTTCAGCAAACATTTATGGGATGCCTGGATTGTACAAGGCAATTAAAATTAGTATACAGTCAACATATCCCAAATATCAAAGTACTATGAAAACAAAGAACAAAATGAAATTGAACATTAGCCTCAATTCACAAATTCTTTTCGAGGAAATATTATATGCAAAATTTTTCCAGGCTTGGGGAGGAGATAAGGACATGCAGAAATCAGTACAATTAGGTCTTTGTCATGGAGGAGATTAATCATTGTATGAGTATGGACGTAGGTACCCAGATGTCATTCATAATGAACCTAGCCATTGGGTGGTCCTCTTTTAGCAAAATGTGTCATTCTAAGAAACATCAATCTGCTGTTCAAAACCATTGAAAATAATCTAAATCTTTATGGAGTCTCTCATAAGAACATTCAAGAGGGAATTCTTTCATAACACAAGGCAAAACTTCTTTTAAACCTTCTTTTCCCCAATTGTCATGTTCTTTAGTATCTCTCTGACATCTGCATGCAATCTTCCAACAAAATACCCCCAAACACCCTGTACTCTTACTGCATTGTTTTGAAGGTTATCTGTTTATGTGTCTCTTCATCTCTCTTTACTGTGACTTCCTTTGCTGGAGGTTTTGTTCATCATCTTATCTCTGATATTTAGCCCAGTGCCTGACACATAGTGCCTCTCCAGTACTTGCTTGGGGAGCTTCTAGTTGAAGACCTGTGGAGGACACTCATAGCAGACTGAGGATACAGCAAGAGAAGGGGTGTGAAGTCATGGGAGCGAATGTTACATTCAAGGGACGATGAGATGTCTGTTGTGATGGGAGAACAGGGTGAATGTAGTGGGAGATGCGGCTGAAGAGGTGGGTGGAATTAAGTGACTCCTCCTCTCTGATTCACCACATGGTGCTGTAAGAGTCTGTCTCTCCTTTTCTTCCCACTAGACCATCCATTGGCTCCTTAAGGGCTCTCTTTCTGTCTTGTTCATTACCAGTTCATGACACTTAGGCTGCATACGGTAGGTGCTGAATGAATAAATGGCGAGTGAACTTTGTTCTGTAGGGGAGGGCCATGAAAAGGCAGGGCTGGGTGTGGGGGTTAGGGGGAGGGGCAGCACCTGGAAGGGCATCTCATGATCCACTCTGTGATTGGCTGACATAAACTGGTGGCATGTGAAGGAGGGATGAGGGAACCAAGAGTTTGGAGGATGGAAAACAATTTAGGAAGTTTTTTCCATACAGTAGGTGAAAGAAGATGAGGATTTCAACTAAGTCAGAGTTGGCATGGTTATTTTTGAAGTAACTCAGTAAACCATTCTCCATAGAATCAATAGATGCTCCTTTTTAAGGGAGAAATGGCAAAGATTGAACAAGAGTCACTCTGTGCCCTTCCAGCCCCCTGCCAACCACACACCCACACACCTCTGGCAGCTTTCTGCCTGGGCTGATGAGCTCGAGGTTTCACTTCTGTAGTAGAAAGGTCGTGTGAGGCCTCCCACAACCTGATATCCAATCAGCCAATTTTCTATGTGTTTATGTGATTTACTGCAAATAATGCCAAAGAAATAGGATGTTGTTGAGGTGAAATTTCTGTTTGATAAATGTTGAGACAGGTAGTGGAAGGCATTTATCAGGTAATATTGCTGTCTTCATCTGTTATGTGAAATGATTAATGACGTACACAGTCTCATTTTGCTTGATAGCTCTTGATGAAATCATGACAGTAACCCATCATGGCTGTTATTGAAACCTTTCCTATAGGAAGGAAATGTATTTTAACCAGTCCTGAAAACTCAATTAAAAATATAGAAATTAGATAAATATGAGAAGTGTAAGTGTGGAGACAAAGGAGTATCCCCTCGGTCTTAAAGTGGACGAAGAACCTGGGAGGTTCCTCACAGGAAAGCAGTATTCCCCGATCAGTGCTAGTATCCTACTTGCCCTCCATCTTTTTTGGTCCCATTGAAGCTGGCCCACTTCTAGCCATGATCACTTCCTATCCAAACAGTTTGAGTAACCTCCTGGCTAATTTCTCTTTCTCTTGTCTCTTCTCAGTCTAGTTCACCTTTAAAATATAGCCAGAATTATCTTTTTAATGCAATTGGATCATTGTTTCCTTAGTCCGGTGCCTCTCGATTTCCTATGCAGTAAAATTCAAATTCGTAACTTTTACATGTCCTATTATAAGTGCACCTCTCCAGCCTTATTTCTCCTCACTCATACTGCCATGCTTCCTATACACACCCGTAGTAAAGACCATATCATATGTTTATGTTCCTTGAATATCCACTGTTCTGTTGCTTACATGCCTTCCTTCTCCTGGAATGTCCTTGTCTCCATTCTCTGTGAAATCCTATTACTCATTTAAGGCTCAGTTCTCATGACCTTCCCTCCAGGAAGTCTTCTCGGTTCCTTATAATTCCTCTCTCCCCCACCCCTAGGTTCCTGTAACCTATTCCTATCCATGCTCTGACCACATTCTACTTGGTATTTTATTTAGATGTGTACGAATCTATTCTTCTCAGCCACTGTACACTTTGTGAGGATAGGGTCTGTTTCTTCATCTTTGTGCTCCACAGCATCTCGAATATATTTGTTAAGTTGTATTCAATTAACTATAGCTTTGGAACTCTGGAATTTGATCTTTTCTATGTTCATGCATTTATTAAAACTTAAATGTAATATGACTTAGGGCTGTGAATTGCTTCTTTATTTTAAGGTTTTAATCATCACTGGTCAGTCATAATTTAAAAATTAATGTGGGGCGCCTGGATGGCTCAGTCAGTCATGTGTCTGACTTCGACTCAGGTCATGATCTCATGGTCCGTGGGTTTGAGCCCTGCAATGGGCTCTGTGCTGACAGCTTGGAGCCTGGAGGCTGCTTCAGATTCTGTGTCTCTGTCTCTCTCTGCCCCTCCCCTGCCAGTGCTCTGTCTCTCTCTCTCTGGAAAATAATTAAACATTAAAAAATTATTTAAAAAATAAAAATTAATGGAACTTTATCATTTCCATATTTCTGAATGCTGATACATTTATCTATTAAAGCTCCCATAAAAGTGAATTGTTGCTGGATGCTGGCCACATCACAAAGTAGGCATAGTTTATCTCCCACGGCCTTGTAAAGAAAGGCTACTTACACTAGCTCAAGTAAAGTAGGTGTGGGGGGAGGCAGTATGTGGCAGCGTATAAGTAAGCTCATACATAAGGACTGGAAACCAAACACAATGGGCCTCACAGAAAATGGAACTGGTGAGTCGGGAGCCAAGCCTGCACTTACTCGTAGGGTGGGGTGTAAGTTCTCACTCATCCTGTTCCCTTCTCTTACTCATCTTTTCTTTTTTCTTTTTCCTTCTCTTACACATCGTACGTCTAGTCCAATGGCTGCCTTTTCCGAGTTCGTATCAGGACCTTCAGCTCATATAGTCAGTACTGACTGTAACTCTCTTCTCTTACCCTTCCTTACATGAAATGCTAGAGAATCTGATTGATTCACCACTGCTTATGGGTAGATCAGATGCCCACACATGAACATGGCTGTGTCCATACAGTAGGGGCTGTGGCAGTGTCATCAAAAATGGACAACGTACGATATTAACTCTTGCTTCCTTTTCATTCACTTTTTCCATTTTTTTTTTCTCAATTCTCGGCTATTCTTCTTTGATTAAAATCCCTCTCTGGGGTCTGAATCTCTTCATCTCAGGGTTCTCTTCTCAGAAGAAAAGTGATTTTCCAAAACTTAATTCGGTGTGAATTACCTCACTTGTTATTCTTCTGTAACATATGAATTTTAACAATGAAGTCATGTATTGTTCATAATTAAGTCTTATCTGCTGTGATCATCCTGTATCTTTTTAAATAACCTTAATTATTTAAGGAATTGTGATCTCTGAGTCTCTGTAAGTTTTCTCCTGGGGAATTAGGGTTAGGCGATGAGGCAAAAAAAAAAAAAAAAAAAGACAAATGGAATAAATAGTTTATAACTAAAATACAGTAGTTTACCAGTAAGTTCAACCTCACTATATTGTCTTCTTATTTCTAGAACATGATTATTGAATGTTGCTCTGAAATAATAAATCTATTTTTGACTGATAGAGATACAACACCATTGTCTGAGGTACGTATCTTTTGTAAAAATGTATCTGATTCTCTCGCAAGTATTATTGTTGCTATAGAAACAGAAATATAGAAAACAGCTATTATGAAAAGTATCAAGGGCCTAACCCTCCTTAATTAATGTGAAAAAGTGATAAACATGAGTTTATAATAGCATGTTATTTTGGTTAAAAATACTCTTTGTTAAAAAATCAAGTACAGAGAATTATGAAGAAGATAATTTTAAAATAATTTCAAATGTACTATTCAGAGACTAACCAACTATGGGCATTCTCAAAGATATCTCAAGTGTTTTCCATGTAGAGAGAAACTTTAGAATTTTTACATCAATGGGATTATGCTGTACATGTATTTGTAGCTTGTTTTTTTTTCTCATTTAACAATAATGCTATGGAGATATTTTTAGGTGAAAAGTCTACTTTGTCATGTTTAATGCCTGCATAAAAGTTTCTTTTGTGTATTTGTTGTCAGGCTCTATTTATACAACTAGATTTTTATTCGTGGATCTTGAGGTTGGTGGATTCTTGTATATGCATATTTCACCCTTCTGTATTGTCTCCTCAGAATTACTTCTTTAGGAGCAAGATTTTGGAGTAAAAAAGTATACGTACTTTTTTATTATAGTAGGATATATATAATATAAAATTTACACTTTTAGCCATTTCTAAGTATACCCTTCAGTGGCATTAAGTACATTCATAATGCTCTGCAGCCAATCCATCTCCAGAAATTTTCATCATTGCAGACATGTTGTACCCATTAAATAATAACTCCTCATTCTCTCTCCCCTGAGCTCCTGATAATCTCTGTTCTACTTTCTACTTCCAGTCTACTACTTGCCTGTTCTAGATACCTTATCTACATGGAATCATACAATATTGCTCCTTTGTGGCTGGCTTATTCCTTTTAGCAGTGTTTTCAAAGTTCATCCTTGTTGTAGCATGTATCGGTATTTCATCCCTTTTTAAGGCTGAATAATATTCCATTCTGTGGATGTACCACATTTGTTTATCCATTCTCTTGTGGATGGTCATTTGAGTTGTTTCTATCTTTTGGCTGCTGTAAATAATGCTGTTATAAACATGGATGTGCAAGTATCTGTTTGAGGCCCTGCTTTTGATTCTTCTGGATATATACTCTCTCTCATCAGCAGTAATTGAGGGGGCCAATTTACCACACATTCATCTACACATGCCCTCTTCCTCTTTCTAGCCCTCTCGCTTCCCCTTCCCCCTCTTTCTTGTCTTCCTCCTTCTCTTTTTCTAGCCATTCTAGGTATGATAAGTAAAAAAAAAAGACATTTTCAATTATTTTATATTTATTAATAATATGGTCAAATATAGTTTATATGTTTGTTGGCAGTCAGTGTTTCTCCTTTTGTAAAATAGTACTCACTCATTTAGTCTATCAACAATATTTAGAGTGAACTGTCTATGTGTCAGGAACCCCGTTCTAGGTCTTGGAGAGCCAGCTGTGAACAAGCAGCAAGGACCTCACTGTCTTGGAGCTGACATATTTGTGGAGGGAAAGAGAAAATAATAGTAATAGATCAAAAAGCAGGGTAATTTCAGATTTTTTAAGTGTTATGAAAGAAAGAAAGAGTGATATGTTAGAGTAGGGTCAGCAAACTACAGCCTGTGAGTTATATCTGGCCCACTGCCTGTTTCATAAATAAAGTTTTATTGGCATACAGCATGGTCATTTGTTTGTTTATGATCTATAGCTGCTATGAGCTACAGCGGCAGAGTTGGGTGGTTTTGACAGAAACCATATGGCACACAAAGCCTAAATTATTTATTTTCTGGCCCTTTCCAGAAAAAAAAATTTGCTAACCCCTGTGATAGAAAGTAACCGGGAATGGGCGACAGGTTAGGTAAGGTGGTCTGGGAAGACCTCTCTTAGGAGATGCCATTTGAGGTAAGACCTACACTGTGTTCCTCCCACTAGATCATCAGCTTCTTAGAGCAGGAGCAGTACTATCTTAATTTTTGAATACTTACAGTGCTTAGTACAGTGTATTGCTTGGTTACTGTTTCTTAAATTAAATTCCCCTAAGTTTTAAGTATCTGAAATTTAACATTTGCCTTAATTTTTTTTTCATTTGGCCATTCATGTCCTTTTCCCATTTTTTTAACGGGAACCTAATTATGTATTACAGAAATACATAGATTTACCATGAGAGACATTATAATAAAAATCAAGTTTAACCTAATTTTGTGCAAACTGTGGTTGAAAACAGGTCACAGAAAAAAGAGCTGTTATTTAAGATACATGATTTATTGCATTAACGGGCCTTAGCGTCTGACCGACCTGGGTTGGAATCCTAGCCTTGAGTGTTATTAGTTGTGTGACCCTAGACAAGTTATTTAGCCTCTCTAAGCCTCAGTGTTCTCATACTTGAAGCGGGGGTAATAATGCCAACCCTTCACAGCCGTGAGAACTAAAGGAAATCATATATGTTAAGTATCAGAAATAGAGCTTCACATAAATAAATGTTAGTAATTATTAGCTCTTTAGGTGTCATCATCATTTTCATCCCTACCATGGTCGTGCTTTCCATGTATGAATTCTTCATCCCTGAGTCAACTAATTTCAAACAGATGTTTAGGATGCAAATTTGTTCTGAAATATTGATAGAAAGGGAGAGTAATCGTGTTAAAGATTACTGGCTGGCTCAGTCAGTGCAGCCTGCGCCTCTTGATCTCGGGGTTGTAAGTTTGAGCCCCACATTGGATGTAGAGATTAATTAAGAAAAATCTTTTAAAAAGAGAGAGAGAGAGAGAGAGAGAGAGAAAGAGAGAGAGAAGGAAAGAACCAGGAACCATTTTCTTTGTCTGGGATGTAAACCACTATTGAACCCTGGAGGCATTAGGTCAGCCTGCAGGATCCTGACTTGAGGTCCCCACAGTGAAAGGGTCCACCAGTCCAGGAGAAGGGGCCCCCAATTGAACCCCATGCTAATACCTTCATTGAAAGCCAGCCTTACCTAGTAGTGCCTGGGGGAGGTGGGGCATGGGAGTGTCAGAGCTTGTTCCTAAAACCAAATTGTTAGACAAAGAAAATTACATGCCTTAGTGAAGCCATTTTTGTCACTGAGATGAGAGTCTGCTGTGCAATTCGGTTCCTTACTGAACATACGTATTACAGTCGCCTTCGCCTGTACTGCGTCTTCCCGATTAAAACAAATATTGCCACGCACAGCCTGTGACAAAAACACAGAATAGCAAGAACATGGAGAAAAGAAACGAGTGCTCCATGCCAACCTTCTTAGCGAGTAATCACAGGATATAAATGACTGTTAGTTTTCATTTCTGGTGTATCAACAACAAAGCGATCCTTCCCTTGCCTACATAGGTTCAAATTATTGCAGTTTCCAAGTTGTCAGGTAAGACTCAAACATGATGCTAAAAATATGCTTTCTGTCCTTGCTGTGACTGACCAAGGGGAGGACTAAATCATTATATACAACTGTCTGCTCATCAGTAATTATTGAGTTCCAACTGCCCTCAGAGCATGGTGTGGTTACTTCTGTTGCTGCAAAAGCAGCACAGGTTAAAGTTCCTGGGTTTGGCTAAATCAAATATTTTCCTGTTGGTTCACATGATACAGATAAATTTATCATGTGTGTGTGCATGTTTGTGTGTGTGTGTGTGTGTGTGTGTGTACAGAACTGACCAGAGTCATACAGAATCAGTATGGAAGGAAATTCCTAGGAGCAGATCCTGGTTTGAAGGTGGAAAAGGTGATCCTAAGCCGAGAGAGATAAGACACATTGTATGAGAAGACTGGAAATTAGTTTTTCTTGGCTGCATAATTTGGTAGGAGTTCTTTTAGTTCGGGATTTCTAGCTAGACCTAGCATAGTGCCTGGCGAATAATAATGATAATCATCATTAAAATGCAAATGCTACTACTAGCAACAAGTTTTATCGAGCACATGGCCTGTGCAGTCACTGTCCGGTGTTTTACATACAGTATGTCATTGAATATTACAAGAACTCTGTGAAGTTGGTTACTATTATTATCCCCACATTAGAAATGAAGAAATTAAGCAGCATGTTCAGGATCCTGTACCTTGTAAGTGGAGGAGGCAGGAGTCAAATACAGTTCTGCTTAAATCCAGGAACTGCATGTTTTGCTAAACTACACCCAGAAAATGTTTCATTAGAATAGGGAGCATATGCTACAGGGAATTGAGGAGTGAGATGTGAGAGAGTGAAAGTTGCACCAGTACATGAATCTTCAGGAAGGTTTGGGTGAGAAGTCTGGAGGGGTAGGAGACAGGCTGCGATGAGAGGAGAGAGCTAGCAGGGGTGGAGCCTGCCTTTCTAGAAGAGAAAAGGACAAATGATGGAGGCGGGGCCTTCGGGGAGAGGGTGGGAACATAAAGACCTTGACAGCACAAGTGAGAGAACTGACTGGGAACAGAGGTAAGACTCCTCTTTCTCTAGGTCTTGAGGTGGCAGATTAGGTGAGAGGGAGTGTGAGTAAGTATGTAAGCAAAGGGTGGGAGAAACTGGGGCAGTTCACACCCGGAGGTTTTCACACTCTCCTTGAAGTGGAGGCGAGTTTACCTCCTGTAGGGTGGGCAGGAGGCTGAGTGTCTGGTCTCCAAGGGAAAGATGAAGGTCTCGAGCGTTCACAGTCATTGGGTGTGAGGAGCGAGGAAGCTGACCAAGGACAAGAGGATTGAAGGCCACGCTGAGATTTAGAAGTCATACGTTCGTTAGAGAACCAGGCATCTTTGCTTGTGGGTTTTTTCTAGCCACCCTTGCCTTCCTGGACATGGAGTGGAAAATGCCAACGGCGGTCAAGACAAGAGAAGAGTACTAGCGAGGCAGCTGACCGCATGCCAGAGGCTTGGTGGATTGCGGCAGCCATGAATTTACCTCATAATAGATCCCGAAACTCCTTCCTTCTACTCTGAGAAAGCACCAGGATGGCCTGATGTCTGCCATTGTTTCTCAAGCCCCAGCTGCACATAAAATAGTTTAATAATGCAATATGTTTTCTTAAATGTAGCTTGAATTTAGTGTAAAAAAAATCCTTAATGACAGTTAAGTTCTAATGACTTCCACTGCATTATTTATGTACATCATGTGACTTCCTTTTCACACAGTTGAATTTAGTGTACACATGGTCTCTTATTTCTGATTCTTAAAATGATCATTTTTTAATGTTTATGATTAGATATTGACATCAACCACATGGTGGCCACTAAAATGATCATTATCTTTAGGCAGGTTTGGGTAAGAAGTATAGGGAGGGCAGAAGAATAGGTAGAGGGAGACACAGAGTCAGATATATTAACCTCTCTTAGTTTAGTCATTAGCATCTTTCATTTTATGTCTGAGGGTATTGATTCTATCATGTGGCCACCTATACCATATGACCCCTTATGATTTCATGGCCCTGGCCATCAGCTGGAGGATCATTCCACAATGCTAGCTAGCATCTTATCTTTTTCTGGGTTATCGTGGTAAATGGGAAATAACACATGTAATATGTTAACCTAACTCAGACTGCCTTCTTGTGATCACTGTCTCTCAAACCCATGGTTTAGATCTCTGTGCTTAGTTTTTACCAAAATAAGTTCTAATGATGTGCTTCCATATTTGTCTCCCCTACTAGAGCAGATTGGGTCTTATATAATAAGATTGGATCTTATTACATTTCTATTCTCACTGCCTTGCCCAATGCTGGTTCTCATGAAGGTGTTCAATAAATGCTTTGTTAAATCAATGAATGTTCTTGATACATCTTCCAGAGATCCCCCTGGGTTGCAATCTGGACATTATCAGTGACTCTGAGCTCATCAACTCCATGCATTTGAATAGTAGACATTTGTCAAGTGCTTTCTCTGTGCCAGACGTTGGGCTAGACTTTGGGATACAAAAGTAAAAACCAGAGTCCCTGCCTTCAGTTTAGCAGGAGAAACAGACAAATACAGAAGTAATTACAGTACAGGGTAAAACGGAGGCCTGGGGGCCAGACACCCCTCCCTCAGTAATAATATCAGTTAATATTCTGGTATTATCCTGGCATAATTCTGAAGGTGAGAAATTCCCTGTGGTGTCTTTTGAGAAGGGTTCAATAGTTCCCTATAAGAAATCAAGTTAGTAGAAGCTCCTGTGGCCCATGGTTAGGAGTTTTAATTACTTTGGAAAATGATCGGAAGGCAGTAGAGAATCCTTAGGTAGATATAAACATGATCAAGGGTGCCTGTGAAAGCCTTTTCCTCTGATTAGGAAGACCATTGAAAGAAGAGGCAGTAAACCCAAGTCCTCATTTTGGCAGCAGACTCAGTGGTAAGAGCATGATTTTATGGCTTTGTTCATGGGGATGGAAAGAACAGAACAAATCCCAAAAGCCCTGGATACAAAAATAAAGACAATAGTTTTTTTGTTTTTTTTTTTTAAAGTCAACTCAGTTACAAGCTGCAGCTGAGTACATGGCACCATGCTGGCTCCGCTGGAGCAGTCAGAAGTGAGAAAGACAAAGTCCTTGTCCCAAAGAGGCTGACAGTCTAGAAAGGAGTAAGGCTAATGCCTAATGAAGACAACAGCTGTGGCTTTAAAATGGATGATTGTTTTGCATAAAAGGGGGAGGAGAAAGGAAGAGGTAACAGAGCTTAAAAGACCTGCCCAAAGTCACCACAGCTGGTAACTGTCCCAGCCAAGACCGGCAGACTCCAGAGCCTGTGCCCGGACCATTATCATGACACTGAAGCCAGCAGTATCCCACTTTTTCAATTTGGGTGCTCTTGGCCTTTCACAGGGAGGGGCTGGATCGAGGGAGAGTTAGAGTCAGCGTTTGGCAAGTGGTGCACGCGGTGGCTTGTGCACAGGCTTGCTTGTGAGCGCAGCTGCCTGGTTCCAAATCCCAGCCCAGCTTTGATATTTGCTAGTTGTGTAAACTTGGGAAAGTTGTTTAACCTCAAGGCTTCAGTTTCCCTATTTGTAAAATGACAATAAAAATAGTACTTACCTCATAGGTTTGTTGTGTGGATTCGATGAGTCAATCCATGTAAACTCACAGAACAGTGCCAGGCACAATCCTAAACAAAACATTGTTATCATCATCAAAGAGCTATCTGAGTTCCCTTGCAGTTAGTTCCCTTGCTCCCCTGTAAGTAGGGGAGCAGCTCTAGTGGAACGGCAACATGCCTGAGATGAAACCTCTGAGTACATCCCTGAAAGAGAGGCTGAAAGGGAAGCTGCGGTAATTCCGGTGCTAGGAATGGCTGCATGCATCACTTTTAACCACATACATTTCCCATTTTCATTGTTCCAGTTACTGTTGTTCTATAACAAAGCACCCCAAACTTAGTGACATAAAACGACCACCATTTCACTAAAATGCCGGTCACATGTTTGCAAAGGACCTAACAGGACAATTGGTCTCCGCTCCATGATACCCGGGGCATCGGCTGGATAGACCTGAAGGTTGGGGATGATTCAGATTCCGAGGGCTGGGATCCCTGAAGGCTCAAAGGCGAGTTTGGTCTGGTGCTTGACGCTGGCTGTTGACTATGGGGCTGGGAACGCAGATTGGACTGTGGGCCGGAACATGACACGTGACCTCAGTGTGCCCGGTTGGGCCTCCGCGCAGTGTAGTGTCTGGGTTTCAAGAACGAGCCTTCCAAAAGAATCAGGCAGAAGCTCTATCACTGTTTATGCCCTAGCTTTTAAAGTTACATAATGGCTTTTCCCTGCGAGTCCCAAATCCACCCAGATCCAAGATTGGACACAGATTCCACCTCCTGGTGGGAGGAGTGTTAATATCAAATTATAAGAAGGGCATGTGGGTCGGGAGCTATTGTTGCAACCATTTTAGGAAAATGCAATCTGCCACGACATCCAGTAAAGCTCTCCCAATTTGTGGGCCTCTTCCTACTCTGAGCAGAGGCCGCTCCTGGCAACTCACTTAGGCAATTTTTAAAATTAGTCAGCAACTCTCCCCAAAGATGCTCAGTAACTGTCCTGAAGTTGCTGAGTGTGTTTATACCGAGGATAACCTAGGTGGGTTCTCAGAGCAGCCTTTGAAGTGATCTGGGAGGTTTTTCTGGATCGTAGGTGGGGTTATATAGTCCCAATTTATGTGGGAGAGCCTCTACTTCCCATTTTTTAGGCTGTTAAATCCTAGAGGGTGATGCTAAGCTATTTAATTTCCTTCAGCTAATTTTATTACATTACCGTGTGCCTCTTGGTTTCTTTTTAGCATAACTTTCCAAATGGTGGCAATAACAATACTCTCTTTAAAATGTCGCTTACAGCATTGGGCTTAAGGTTTCACATATTCTAGGGTAGGTGTTTACTAAGTATTTAAAATTTAATTTTACTAATATTATAATTGGTTAAGTTGAGAGTTGCAGATTTTCTTTCCTTTCCTTTTCTTTTCTTTTCTTTTCTTTTTCTTTCTTTTTCTTCTTTTTTTTTTTTCTTACCAGCCAAAAGCTGTCTGAATAGATTTTATGGGCATCTAGAATTACATCTTTCTTCTGTGAGACATTATCATTCTGTCCTCAAGTGAAGAGTCTCCTTTGTGTTTAAGTTCATGAGACATCCACTTAATATTCTTATATTCTTTGAAGACAATGCCAGATGACATCAGTTCCACACTGCTTTTAAAACACAGCCCTGACTTTGATTCCATCCTCTCACTGTTCACTTCTAGCTGTCAAATTTGGCTAAGGGAAAAAGAAAGCCCTTAAGAAAAGGCCAGGCTATTAATGTGCTCTTCAAAATGCTAAGAAAAGGCTAAGCTGTTTATAGCATTTTCAAAATGCTCATCTCTCAGAGATTTGCCAGCAATAGTGTCAAGGTGAAATATGCTCTCGCTCATCATGGAACCGAGAGCCTTTGTGCTATCTGTGCTCAAAGTGCTGGTCCTACTCTTGTTAGACGCGCAATTTGCTGGTATAATGATACTTGGATATAATTTAAACCAAAATATAATCTCGAACCTGATATTGTGTGTTTACCATCTAAGTGGCAAGAAGTGTGTAGATTGCTGCATCGAGCAAGCCCGGCTTCATTCAGGATAGAAGAGCAGTTCAGAACCAAAGGGACGGCTTCCTGAAGTTTAGTCATTCTGGAGAACTTCGAAGGAGGTGAAAGGCAGGGGTCCCATTAGCAAATCTGTCTATTGCTTTTCAATGTGCTGAAAACTGAGTTAAACATTTAGTTTCATTTACTTCATTCATTTTGCTAAATGGTTTTGTCTTGATTAATAAACTGTGCCCTTAACAATGGGATTATCTTTTCATGTCAGGAGGGTATTGACCTTTGCCTCATATAGCTGAGTCAGTTGGCAAGCTTTGGAAATTCTCTGCACAAATGTTGTTTTTTTTTTTTTTTTTCTTTTCAACGTTTTATTTATTTTTGGGACAGAGAGAGACAGAGCATGAACGGGGGAGGGGCAGAGAGAGAGGGAGACACAGAATCGGAAACAGGCTCCAGGCTCCGAGCCATCAGCCCAGAGCCTGACGCGGGGCTCGAACTCACGGACCGCGAGATCTTGACCTGGCTGAGGTCGGACCCTTAACTGACTGCGCCACCCAGGCGCCCCGCACAAATGTTCTTTATATTAAAATAAATCCGCGAAGAAGGAGCAGGTGTAAATTTACCCATTTCCCTTGTCAATACTTTGGACACTAGCCATTCGAGAGTTTTGCTCTCATTCTGCCTACATCTCAGGCAGCTAACACCTTTATGTTCTTTTCTGAACCACCTGTGAGAACATGGTATGGTAGGAAGAGTGAACCCTTGTGGACAAGTCACCCACCTGTTGCAGTCTGCTGAAGATCTCAGAAGCAGTGTGTCAGCGGATAAAAACATGACTTAATTCTTGGTTCCACCGTCTATTGACTGTATGTATGGCTGTGAGCAAGTTACTTTAAATTTTTTTTTTCAACGTTTTTTATTTATTTTTGGGACAGAGAGAGACAGAGCATGAACGGGGGAGGGGCAGAGAGAGAGGGAGACACAGAATCGGAAGCAGGCTCCAGGTTCTGGGCCATCAGCCCAGAGCCCGATGCGGGGCTCGAACCCACGGACCGCGAGATCGTGACCTGGCTGAAGTCCGACGCTTAACCGACTGCGCCACCCAGGCGCCCCTTCAAGTTACTTTATATCTGTGTGCTTCAGTTCCTGGTCTGTACATTCTCCTCATGGAGAATCACATTAGAAAAGCACGCAACACATTTGGTATAGTGTCAGTGTAATGCCGTTGGTAAGTATTCAGTACCCTGTGCTCGTCTTTATCTTTTCCAGCCTTAAATAATGTGAAATGAGGCTCGGGTTACTTGACCATTAGAAACTACCCTCATTAGTGGCTTTTGGCCTACCTAAATATTTGCTAATTTTCAACAGAGTAATTAGACATTTAATAAATGTATTATTCATATTATTTTTCCATCCTTTTTTAATTAAACTTTTTATTTTGAGATAATTATAGATTCACTTGCAATTATAAGAGACAATATAGAGAGATCCTGTGTACCTTTTAGCCAGCGTTTTCCCAGTGGTAACATCTTTCAAAACCGTAGTGCAATATCACCACCAGGATGCTGACATTAATAGTCAGGATACAGAACAATTTTGTCACTACAAGGACCCCTCTTGTCCTCTGATAGATACCTCACTTCCTACCCCCCCACCACTGTCCCTAATTTCTGACAATTACTAATCTGGTCTCCGTTTCTACAATCTTGTCATTTTAAGAATGTTGTATAAAAGGAACCATACAGTATGTAACCTTCGGGGGTGTCATTTTTTTCACTCGGTGTAATCCCCCAGAGAGCTGTTAAACTATACCTTGATGAACCAAAGCATTCTTATGAACATCGGCACATTTTATTTTAGCCATGGAATTACCATTAGTCAACAGTGCCTGCTGCGATACCCGGCACGTACCGCTGGCACACGTTCAGGGAAGCTCAGGACTGGATTTTCACTCCACCTCCTTCCATCCTTCCTCCTCCTCCTATCTGGCCTTTTCCTCTTTCCTTGCCCCCTTCTTCTGAGCACACTCTTACTAATATTGACAAACAAAGGCTAAATACTCAACTTAGGCATTTTAAAAAGAGTTCAGTGAAATGATTTAATGTGAAAATCCTTCATAAATTGCAAACTCTGTTAGACTTTCTATCAGAAATTGCTGGTCAGTGTTGGCCACGGTGTAAGAGTGGTTTGCAGCGGCTTGCTGTATATGCTGATAAATGAATAAAGAAGTCAGCGTGAGCAGTTTTTCTTTCCACACCGTGCACAAGAGGTCTGCCCTCCAGTTTGCTACTGCAAGTGGAAGCTACTAACTACCAAAGCTTGTCATGCTTTGGTTCTAAGCAACAAAGTCCCAGGAACAAAATGCAAACTTTAGTTCACGTTCTTTATTAAGCCTTTGTTCTAAAAAAGAGCCTCGTGTTTCTAGTTTCCAGGCTATAAGCCCAGTGATCTCTTTCATAAAAAAGCACCAAGACTTGCCAAGTATTATTGCAACTCTGGGGTTTTCACTTCTGTGTCCCAGGTCAGAAGCCCACAGGCAGACTGGACACAGCCCTTCAGGAGGGAGCCCAGCTTCAGGATACACAGTTACAGCCTTTCTTTGCTGCTGAGATTCAAAGTCCTGACCTTTAAGTGGAGTTAAACTCTCACTCTGATGGAATTCTCCCCGTGTATACTATAAGGGAAGGAGAAACTTGCTAGAGCATGGCTGTTTTAGACAGGATGGGGCAGGGGTTGCTGTACTGACAAATAAACCCCAAATCTCAGTGGCGATAAAGGTTCATTTCTTTTTCAAACAAAGTTCAGTGAGGGTTGGACGACTCTCCTTCTACATGTAGCTATTCTGTCTGGACTACATGGGCTCCAACATCACCACTGCAGGGGAAGAGGACTGGAGGACTTCCCCAGAGGTTTTTAAGTAGGGTGGCCACTCATCTCGACTGGCCTGAGACGGTCAAAACGTATACCTGTTGATTCGGAATAATGCTTAAGAAATTTTCCTCTTATTTACTTTTATTCTCCTTTTATTTCCTTTTTCCTTTTATTCCTTATTTATGTCCTAGTTTAGGCAATAAATTAAGGTGACCATTTCCAAGAGCCAGTATGGAATGGCTATCATAATTTCTGTTCATAGCATATTGGCTTCAACCTGATGTGCAAGGGTGTGGAAAATTGTAGAGAAAGCAGTACATATTATAGTGAACACTGATAACTTCTGGAACAATAGTCATTTTACAGGAATGCCGTGAATTTTGATTGATTGATTGATTGATTGATTGTTTTCATTCCGGTATAGAATTATGCAGTGGATTATTCATTTCAGGAGTTCCAGATAGTGATTCAACAGTTCTATACATTACTCAGTGCTCGTCATAAGCGTACTCTTAATCCCCTTCACCTACTTCACACATCCCCCCCCCCCACCTCCCTTCTGGTAACCATCAGTTTGTTCTCTATGGTTAAGAGTCAGCTTCTTGATTGGTGTCTCTTTTTCTTTGTTCATTTGCTTTGTTTCTTAAATACCACATACAAGTAAAATCATATGGTATTTGTCTTTCTCTGACTGACTTACTTCACTTGGTATTATATACTCTGTAGCTCCAACCATGTTGTCACAAATGATGCTATGAATTTTTAAATAGAAACAATTCAATAACTTCAGTGACCCAAACTTTGTTGAGCAGATATGATATAAATAGGATGTTCTTATGAGCTAAACCTTATTATTTAATTACTTATGTGGTAGGCTGAATCATGGCCCCCCAGAGATATCCACATCCTAATCCCCAGAACTTTTACCTTGTAAGACAAAAAGGGCTTTGCAGATATGATTAAATTAAGGATATTGAGATGGGGAGATTATTCTGGCCTATCCAGGTAGGCCGTAAGTGTAGTCACAGTATCCCTATTTGACATCAGTAGGAGAAGGCATGTGAAGATGGAAACAGGACTGGAGTGAATGCTTTAAAGCAGCTACAAATCAAGGAGCACAGGTGGTCTGTAGAAGCCATGAAAGGCAAAGAAACAGATTGTCCCTTTATAGCCCCCAGAGAGAACCAGCCCTGTTGGCATCTTGATTTGTGCACAGTGAAAGTGAATTCCAATTTCTTATCTACAGGACTGTAAGAGAGCACATTTGTGTTGTTGTAAGCCATGAGGTTTGTCACAAATTTGTAACAGCAGCAATCAGACATGAATGTGCGTGTATGAAGTTCTGATGTTCAATGTTTGACTTTAGATTTCTGTTTCTAGTTAGATGCTATGATTATCCTTATATTACACGTGAGAAATTTAAGTGACTTGCCCAAGCTCCCTCAGCTAGTCCGTGTCAGAAGATCCATGCCCAGGCAGATTGACTCCTCAGAATGTGTTCCTAACCACTCTGCCGCACCGCCTGTCCCCTGCTGCCCAGGCTGGCCTCTAAGGTTCCTCCTGGCATGGCATGTGTGTCAACCACAGAATGTCCCTTCTCCCTGCAGCCTCTGTTCCCAATTCCACCTGACTTCAATCCCCTGCTCCTCCTGTGGGCTCCGTGGCCCTCTGGACCCTTTCCCAGCTTGACTTTTAGAAATTTTATGGAAGCTTCTCAGGGTTCCGTGGGGGAATTTCTCAAGTAAAATTTAGCTTAGGTGAAATTACTGAATTTCTTCATATTTAAGTTTATGGAAAGATATTATTTGAGGGAAGAAATTATTTCTGAATCTTCCTCCTATTCTTTGTTTTCTAATTCTTCTCATACTCCAGAAGGGACACTGTTCCTCAGGGTAATCAAATAACATGATTAATAGGAGTTTTACTGAAAATGTGTTAAGCTTGTTCTACCATGACCCAGAAAAGCAAGCAGCATCTGGAAGTCTGGTATAAGAATTCTTACTTAGTTATTACTTCAAATCTCCCTTTGGCTTGTATCACTTGTATACTAGTGTGTGTGTGTGTGTGTGTGTATATATATATATATATATTTTTTTTTTTGCCATATTGCCAGTTGCTTGATGGTTCTATAGTTAACCGTTAAATTAAATATTTGCGCCTCTCATGGCCCCTCCACTGAGACCCCCAGATCTCCCTTCAGGACTGAAGAGCTTATTTTCCCAGCTCTGGGAAATGTACCGACAGTCCTGAGTTCTCAACCCTCTTCAAAAATGCCCATGGGGGGGAAAGAGATGGCCTCCTTTTGCGGGGCTGGGTGGGGGGGAAGTCTGGTTGATATGCAGTACAAAGACCTGACCCCCCTACCACAATTCAGAGCATCTCTGAAGGGTCATCCCAGCTTCAAAACTCCCTCTCCGTGGGGTTGGCTGAGCCCTTTGTTGTGACTGCTCTTCTCTCTCTCTGCTAGTCCTGCTTTCTTTCCTTTCCTATGGGTGTTGATCCCAAGAGCATTCCCTAATAAGCTTCCTGAAAGCTGAGTTCTGTCTCAGAATCTGTTTCCAGGAACCCAAACCTCAGCAATGAGTTTAAAAAAAAATGAAATCTCTGACTGCGGATGAATACATGAGTGCTCAATTAATTCTTATTTATTGGAATTAGAAGAATTCCAAAGGAGATAGGAAGCATACTTTCTGGCTTAAAGTTTATTTCCTAATGAAGAAGTAAAGACAAAACATCACCCACATGTCACCCAATCATGATTAAAACTACATTCTACAATGTGACCCCTTAGTTAACCACATTTTCTCTTGACCTCCATTTGACAGTTAATTTACAAATGAAATAAACTCTGTAAAACAAAGACTCCAGCCTACCTGCAAGCCTCAATAAATGCTGGCTTCCTTTCCTAGGAAAAGCTTTTTTTTTTTTCAGAATAGAAAAACAAAGACTTGGTAAAGCTTTAAAACTATTTCTCAAAATAAAGGCAGTGATGTAACATGATATAATCACATGTAAGTACTAGCTTAGAATTTATATTCTTGCATCTCCAGAGAGAGTGAGAAATAAGCATTCAATTTTATAACACATTGAATACAGGCATTTCTGTCAAATCCTCCATCCAAGACACTTCTCCTTTAACTCTTTCCCCAAAGCCCTGATTATAAGCACTGAACCATTGGCCATGAACTTGCATCTAGCCTTTATGCCCCATGCACTTCATTGTTGGTTGCATAACTCATCCTTCCTGTTCTGATTAGAGCTTTTGATATTTTAAAGGGGATTTGCCCTGTTTGAGACCCTTTATTAGTTCTTTATATGGCAAAAAATACTTTCCTGGAGAGAGAGGGGGAGAGCAGCTGTTCTTTCTGCACAATAAGGTGTCATATTTCAAAGACTCTTTTCTCTGGGCCTTAGTCTCTTGAGCAGTTAGAATAAGCCCGGTATGTACAGCCTAAACTCCAACTTTTTTCTTAAAGATCTCTTTTGGCCTTATAGGATTGTTTCTTGAATAGTTCCCTATAAAAAGCAAAGCACACACCCATAATGGAGATACCACTGCCAGCTCAATCGCTTTTCACTAAGTAGTGCCTCAGCTTGGCCTGGGAAGGGGTATGGAGGGCAATATCTGCCAAGGAGGAGGGGGGTGTAGGAGAATGTCCCAAAGACCCCAGAGACTCTCACTAGCTGAGCACTGCCCTAATCTACATGATACCAAACATGACTATTAGGGGGGTTTTCCTGACACCAACTACTTCTGCGATTCTATGACACCAACTGGGGGTCTAACGATTCGAGTCAGTTCCAACACTACTACCAGAGTTAGGGTAGACTTCACAGATTAAAGGTTTAATCCAAGACTGACCCCACTTTAGATTCTGGCTACCATCTTCAGATTTGATAATTCACTAGAATGAATCACAGAACTCAGGAAAGTGCTTCGCTTACAATTACCAGTTTATTATAAAGAATACAACTGAGGAATAGTCCCATATAAGACATGCATAGGGCAAGATCTTGTGTGTGTGTTTGCGGGGGGGGGGGGGCAGAGGCAGACCTGCTATGCCCTCTCTGAGTGTCCCACACTCCGAGCATGTCAACGCATTCACCAACCAAGAAGTTCCTTGAAATCTGTCCTTACGAGGTTTCTATAAAGGTTTCATTACAGGAGCTCAACTGATTAAATGGTTGGCTGTTGTGATCAAATTCAGTCTCCAGCCCCCCTCCTTTCCCCAGAGGTCAGGGCTAGGGCTGAAAATTCCATCCTTCAATCACATCGTTGGTTTTCCTGGTGACCAGCCCCTGAAGCTATGGGTCCCCTGCCCCACAGTCATCTTATTAGCATACAAAGGAAAATTCCCAAGGATTTTAAGAGCTTTATGCCAGGAACCTAGGACAAAGAACAATTACTTATTTCTTATTATACCATAGCTATAAACTATGAACATAACCTAAAATTGAATTTCAAACATACACCCAATGGATGTAGTCCCCCTCAATATGTCTTCCTTCATCGAGACATTTTTCATGTATTCCAAAACATTTTTGGCATCTTTTTGGGTATGAGGAGAGACAGGGTCCTTTAGTGTTGCCGAACAGTTTTTAAACTGACTGAAACATTTGGTTTCCTGTACGTGTAGGACAACGTGTCTGAGCATACATTGTCCTTTACTAACAGATGAACTCTGTTCAAGAGCTCAAGGAAATGCCATGCACAGCTGAGGCTCAGTGGTGGGACAGTGACAGTGACGATAGCTGCGGTGATGATGATGGTTTGTGAAGAATCAGTCCTATTCATAGACAGTGTGACATTTGAAACAATTCTCTGTACAAATGCTTTCTCTCCCATATCCCATCTTTAATTTCTAATTTTCTTGTTCTCAGCAAGGTGTCTTTATAATAATGTTATTTCTTTAAAATTTAATTTTAGAAGATTTCTACCATCTTACCAAAATGACCCTTGATCTCATATTATGTTAAGAAACCTTTATTCCTGTCATATTTAAAGTTTTATTATCCCCAAATTGGAGTGATAAAAAAGATAATCTTGTTCTCGGCAAAGTGTGAAATGTCCTGTGGTCTCTCAGAGTTGCATACAACTCTCCTTCTCACCTTCTTAAGAGTTGGGTGCTATTTCTGTTAGGTCGCGGAGGATAACGTCTACTGTTGTTAGTCATTCATGATACGGAGTCTTAAGGAAGCCAGTATCATATTATCCTTTCTGCCTTGGAATATATATTATTCCCCAGTCTGAAAAAAAAATATCCAATAAATTATTAACTTCAAAGACTCAGGTGACATATTGAGATAGACCTATAACGTGGTACAGAAACCTGTATGTGAGAATGCTGGATGAAATCAGCATTTGTTTTCCTACCCTGAAGCTTTTAAACCTTTTTTTTTTTTTTCATGGCTGTGGCTCTCTGTGTTTTAAAATTCTTGAAAGGAGGTGAAGTTAAATCCATCCATATCACAAAGCCCAGTTTTTGATAACCTGCTTACCTCTTACAAGATCAGGCAAATGTAATTGAGTAGTGGGAATTCCGCTTTCTCCCATTTTTCTTGGTCATTAACGCTTAGAACCAACAAAAAGGCAACTGACACTATGCTGAGAGAACCAAGAAGAATTCTCAATGTAGGTGCTCAATAAAAACTCATTGGATTGAGGAGAAGAATCATAGATACTTTGAAGATGGTATGATTTTTCTTTCAATCAAGGAAAATTGTTGGAACAAAAGAACAGAAGTAATAAAATCCTTCATTATGATAGATTCTAGTTTTCACGCAGACACTTCTATAAAATATAGCCTTGGCAAATAACCTTTAACTCTCCAATGACTTTCCCAAGCTCCCCTTCAAGACAAGCTCAAGTCCTGGCAATGAACCCCTTCAGTGTTTCTCAACCTGATTAACTTTTTCCCCTTCTTCATATTATTTCAGACTTCTATCCTTTCTAGGAAGCCAGAATCATCACCATTTCTTTAATACTGCTCCTTGCAAGCATAACCTACTTGAACTAATTTTCGGTCTGCTTACCTGCCAAGCCATTCCCTTCCTTTCTCTCCACAAAGCCTTTCTTGATCCAGGAAAAGGAACCAGGATTCCTCGGTATCTTATCCAGGACAATCCAGACTCAAAGCTACTTACGAAAGACATAAAAGACTCTCCCATGATTCTATGATTGCTAATCCTGTCTCTATTGAATGGCAAAAAAAGAAATTCAGTAATTTCACCTAAACTTAACTTTACTTGAGAAATTCCCTATGGAAGCCCTAGAAGCTTCCATAACATTTCTAAAAGTCAAAGCTAGAGAAGGGTCCAGAGTGCCACAGAGCCTACGGGAGGAGCAGGAGACTGAAGTCAGGTGGGATTGGGAGCAGAGGCTGCAGGGAGCAGGGACATTCCGCGGTTGGCACACAAGCCATGCCAGGAGGGACCTCAGAGGCCAGCATTGGCAGCAGGGGACAGGCCGTGCATCAGAGTGGTTAGGAACATGTTCTGAGGAACCAGTGTGTCTGAGTAGAGATCCTGGCTCTGACACTAGCTGAGGGAGCTTGGGCAAGTTGCCTAAAGTCTCTGAGCCTCATGGGTGTGTTCACGTTGTAACCATTATGTGGGCTCACTTTAAATGTCCAGGTATCAAGATGGAGTAGATACAGGTCAAGAAACATGACTAAAGAAACACTTTATCTTTTAACTCTATCATTTTATTTGAAATCCTATAAATTCTAATTTGCAAAATCTTGAACTCTCTGGGGAAAAGATGTAACTCTGACTTCCTAAAGCACGTTCAGATTCTCTTAGTGTTTATAGCGTTGATGTATTTTGACTGTGAGATAAATTTAGTTAGCATTTTCACTAAACTTTAAACTTTTAAAGTTTTCCTAAAACTTTAAAACATTCACAATAATAACCAAATTATAAAATGCCTCGGAATAAACTTAACAAAAATAGTAGAGGACGTAAGTAAAGAAAAGGATGAATTTTAGTGGTAGACAGTTTTACAATGTCATTCATTAAATAACCCTTCCCCCTTTCCCTGAATTGAAAAGTCAATTAATCCTGTGTTTATGACATCCTATCATCATTTCTAATTAACACTGCATGGGGATTCTCAGCCAGTGAAGTAAAGAAGAAAACAGAAAGGAATAAAGTATGAGAAAGGAAGGAAGAAAGTTCTTATTCTTTATAGACATAGAAAATCCAAAATTGTCTCCTAGGATGAATAAGCGAATTTAGTGAAGTAGGTATAAACATATGAGTGTACATATAACTTTTATTTCTATATAGCAGAAAAATGTATAAGTGAAAAAATTTTAAAGCTATCATTTGCAGTAGTATCAGAAAATTTACACAGACATACAAAGGATGTGGAATAGCCAAAACCATTAAAAAAAAAGAACAAAGCTAATGAAGCTATACTTTTAGTTGTCGAGTCTTATGAAAGAGCTGTAATAATAGTGCGAGATTAAGTATAGATATAGACCGATAGAACAAAATACAGACCAGAAAGAGATGCACACATATGTGGTCCTGTGGTTTATGTCAAAAGTGACTTTGCGGTGCAAGGAGGAAAGAACGGTCTTTTCAACAAGTAGATCTAGGTCAATTTGGTATCTATGTTAATTGCTATAACCTATTTGGAAAGAAATCTGGCAAGAAATGCTAAAATGTGGGGCACCTGCGTGGCTCAGTTGGTTGAGCATCCAACTCTTAATTTTGGCTCAGGTCATGATCCCAGGTTCATGAGATCGAACCCTGCCTTGGGCTCTGTGCTGAGCATGGAGACTGCTTAAGATTCTCTCTCTCTCCCTCTCTGCTCCTCTCCCCTGCTTGCACTCGCTCCCTCTCTAAAAAATAAACATAAAAAAATAAAGGAAGTGTTAAAAATGTAAAGGGTAAACACCCTTTGACTAAACCAAACCACCTTAGGGAATCAGTAGTACAGAAATAAAAGCATGTGTACCCAATGATGTATATGAATAGACAAGCATGTACAAAAACTAGAAACAACCTCTATGGTAAATGATTGAATAAATTAGGATGCGGCCATCCCATGCATTGTTATGTAGCCATTAAAAAGAATGTGTTCGACCATGTTAGTAATGTGTAGCCTTTATTGTGTGTTCATTGTGTGCTAGGCACTGTTCTAAGTATTTATGTGTATAAATTCATCCCATCCTGTAATAGCAATATGTTGTAATAACAATTGTAATTACAATATTATTTCTGTTTCTTGGATGAGGAAGTTAAAATTCAAACAGACCAAACATTTTACTCAAGCTCACATAGCTGGTGTGTGCTTGAGGTCTGAGTTTGAATCAAAACAGTCTTACTCCAGAATGCACACTCTTAAACTCAACGTAGTTATTCTGCCTCCCTGAATTGATTAAAGAGGGATTCTTCTTACATATTGGTAACTAAAAAAAGAAAATCATGGAAATCTAGTTATCCCATTTCAAAAAACAAAGGAAAGAGAAAAGGGAAAAGAAAAAACCCACATGAATATACATTTGTTAGAGGATTTTAAAAGTTTTGGAAAGATACTCCTGAAACTAGTAATACTTATTACTTCAGGATTGAGTGAGAAAGGAGGACATTATTAATTTTTTCACCTCTTTATTATTTTAAGTTATAGACAAGTACTGGAATACTTTTGTCATATTTTAATCCAACAAAGTGAAGAAAAAAAATAAAAGGCAGCCTCCACTTCTAGATTCACTGAGTTTTCTTAAGAATAAAAGTTTCATTTGGTACGCCTGGGTGGCTCAGTTGGCTAAGTGTCCGACTTCAGCTCAGGTCATGATCTTGCGGTTTGTGAGTTCGAGCCCCACATGGGGCTCAGAGCCTGGCGCCTCCTTCGAATTCTGTGTCTCCCTCTCTCCCTGCCCCTCCCCTGCTCATGCTCTGTCTCAAAAATAAATAAAACATTAAAAAGCATTTTTTAAATAAAAAAAGAATAAAAGTTTCGTTTAACAATTGGACAAGAAATTAATAAAACTTTTCTTCTAATTTCTTACCATAATTTAGGCCCACAAGGATCTAATCTGTTATGGTCATTCTGCATGACATTTGCTCATTCATGTTGCAAATTATCTACATCTGCATAAAGTAGGTTCCCAGGAAACATTGTTTCCACTCCTTCCTGTTTATTCTCTCCTTCTTGCCTGTCTCTCAATGAAATAACCAGTGCTGTGATCATAAAAGCAGTCTTATTTTCTGTCTTTTGTTCTGTTCAGGTGACTTTGGTTGCACTAGTTCTCTGCATGGTCTCCCCGTGTGTCTTTCAGAAAGAGTAAGCTCCAAACAGAATTTGCTTCACTGTGGCAGGATTTAAGCTCAAAGCAAGACAGGGAGATTTTCAACTGGACAACCTGTTAATGGAAGAATGCATTTCGTTAGGAACAGGGCCAAAGTCCGACCTGTAGAATCATACGCAGTGATTATAGAAATGCAAATAGTCCATATTTCTAGAAATACCTGCTTTTTTATAGGCTAATCTATGAATCTTAATAGGATATAAAAATGATATGTGTGACATTTCAGCAGTGCAGAGACGTGAAACTTTGCATTTTACCTTAGGCAAGAGTTAAATATCTTTCACATAAAATCATTATATGGAATTGGTATTTGTGTGTTTGAGAACTTTACTTCAGCCAACAGTTTGAAACCATGCATTTCATGAACACTTTTTGCTTCTTCTCAGGTCCCATTTGCTATCTCGCTGCCATCTATATTCAATCTTGAGAGACTTTTTGATCTTGCTAACGGTTGTATTGTATCAGGAGGAAGCCTCTTCAACTGGATGGTGTCGATTATTCCCTAAACATTCTTCACATGTTAACCTTATAAAGGATTTAAGTGATACCGTTTTTCTTGGTTTAAATACATTTTTGGAACTGTCTTCTCACAACAAGCAAAATAAAATTGTTTCCTCAAAAATTTCCTCAAAAATTATAGTTTGAGTAATGTCTTAAATTGTATCTGAATTAAATAACAATGCTATTGCTTATTAAAACAATCTTACAGAACTGTTCCTAGAAAATATGTTTGTGCAAGGTGCAACTATTCCCATGGTCATACAGTTCATGTACAGGTTGTCTTTAGATGTGTCCATAGAACAAGATTGGATTAAAACAGCGGTTCTCAACTGGGGGCAATTTTGCCGCCAGGGGACATGTGACAAGGTGTGAGGACATTTTGGATTGCTGTAACTGGGAGGAGGGTGCTACCCGCCTCCAGTGGGTAGAAGCTAGGGATGCTGCTACCTATCCTAAGAGGCCCAGGAGGGCCCCCCCACGACCAGGGATCATCTGGCCCAGAATGTCAATAGTGCCAAGAGTGAGAAACTCTGGATTAAACCTCAACATGTGGTCGGTTCAACTTTGGAAGTTTGTCTATGTGGTTTGGAAAGAAATCTGTAGCAAATTAAGACCTTTCATATTTTATACTGCTGGGAGCCACATTATATAAAATTTTAGAGCATGAACTATGGAATTATATAGAACTGAGTTTGAACAGTAACTTCACCACTTACCAGTTCTGCTCCTTTAGGAAAGTAACAAATTCTTTAAGCCTTTGTTTGTTTCCTCATTTGTAGCATGGGGCTATTAATAGGATTGCTATGTGAATTAAATTAAGTGAGATGGTGTAATAAAGGACTCAGCGCAATACCTGAGGTGGTACTAATCACCGTGCTGGGAGTTATCATGTCCCTGCCAAGGTGGAGGGGGATCAAGGTGATGGGAGGGTCATCCATTTTCTTTAACATTGAAGAAGGCTACGCCTAAATGCTTCCTACATGCCAGCCTGTTCATGCCATGAACAGCAACAGTAAAATGAAAAAAAAAGTAGGTATAACCTAAATGTATTTTTCTAAAGTTAAATGTGGTTAATTAATTGCCCTTTATCCTGAGATTATGAATTTTCTGCTTCCTATTGGTGTTAAATTGGCTTTTCTTTTATGAAGTAGTGGTAATAGTAGCTGGTAACTATTTACATTTTTTAATGTTCTTACTTTATAATAAAATAAAAAAGTAGCAACTGTATTCTGGCCCCTGGTTTTTAAAAAATTCACACAGCCATGCAGTTCCAAAGTCCAGGAACAGCCAAGGTAGAATTGTCCTAGAATAGTACATGGAGAAAATGAACCTTAAGCAAGACTTTTAATAATAAGAATTTTCACGGTCAGAAATTTGCTGGTAGGGAGGATGCTGTAGGAGAACAGACGCATAACAATGATAATGAATATGGTTTGTATGTCAAGGACTTTCTTGCTACCTATCTGGAGTGGACAGTCATAATGGAAAATGAGCTAAACTCTAAGAGTGGAACTAGATTGAAGGCTTCAGGCTTGATTCGGTGTATCATAGGGTACTATGACTGGTGATTAAGGAGAGGAGTGACAAATTCCTAGCACTAGTGGAATTTCAGTCAATGTTGAGTGAGTGAAAAAGAATGAATGAATGAATGAATGAATGAAATGATGGTCTGGCTTTCAGAAAAGATATGTATTCAGTATATAATGGAAAGGGAAGAAACAGAGACAGAACAACTGGGATACCATGCTGCAGTGAAAGAAAAAGGAACTATTTCCCTTTGAATTCAGGGAAGAAAATTGCCTGATGACTATACCTTCATATGAAATAAAGTTTGGGTCTTGCAGGAAAGCCACTAAGATATAATGGGTTTTATGTGGTGAGGGCTTCCAAATCCTTTGTCCAGAGACTGGAGCTTATAAGTTTCTCTGGTAGGAGAGAGAATGCCTTTAAAGGTTTTGTGTTCCTTGGAGGAAAAGTTTAATTTATGGGAAGTTTAGCCACCAGGGGCAAAAAAGGCACAACAGGTTACTATGCATTTAATATAGGTGTGGAAATATAGCATGACTAGCAACCAAGGCCATTTACTTCAACCTAATATTAATTTCCCAGGAGTGTATATGCATGTATTCCACTGTTTGTCACTAGTAAGTTTTTACTAACTGGGTGCTTTTCATTTTTTTTTGAAAACATTTTTAACATTTACTTATTTTTGAGAGACAGAGAGAGACAGAGCACAAGCGAGGGAGGAGCAGAGAGAGAGGAGACACAGAATCTGAAGCAGGCTCCAGATTCTGAGCTGTCAGCACAGAGCCCGAGGCAGGGCTTAAACCCACGAACTGTAAGATCATGACCTGAGCCGAAGTTGGATGCTTAACTCACTGAGCCACCAGGCACCCCTCATTTTTCTCTATTTTAAATATTAGTAGATATAAAGGCGTGTACTGTTTTATTGGACCCTAGAATAATGCCTGGCACATAGTAGAGGTTTATAACATTTCTGGGATGGATGGATGGATGAATGGATGGATGGATGCATGCATGTGACCGAGGCAAGATGGTACTATGGGCTCCTAAAAGGAAGGGAAGCAAAGGTATCACCACCACCTCCGCCACCACTACCACTACCACTACCATTATTGCCTAACCTTTCTGGAACATTTTCCGTCCTCACAAGAATTAAGATCGTGATGCACATTGGATGACTCACCCCGTGTTATGGATAAGGAAACAAAAGCAAAAGGCAGTTAAGTAACTTGCCCAATAATCACAGTTAGAGGCAGAACGAAGATTTAAATCCAGCTCTGTCTGATTGGAGAGTCTGAGCTCTTCATTGCTAAACTGGCTTCCCCAGCCCTTGCGCCCACTCCACTGCTCCTGGAAATTGGGAAGTCAAGGAAAAGGAAGACATGGCTGAGCCTCAAGCTAAAAGTGGAACACCTATTGCCTAGGAGCAGATTTTGAAACATGACTTGCAGACCTGAACAGATGCCCCAAGAAAGCATGTTGTCCACGCCAGTGGTAGCCATGCCAATATACCGGTTTCCTCTGGGGATGGCAGATCCCTCCCAACTGTAACAGGTAATATTTCAGCACATTTTTACTTTTTCTCCACTCTTAATAACTTACAGCTGCTGTTATTCTTAGGTGTTGTTTTGACTGAGAAAAACACTGTGTAAAACTGCACCACACCCTATTATCGTAGTTGCCCCATTTCAAGCCATCATTCCAGAAATTCCCTCATCTCTTCTAAAATAGGAACACTCACTGGTTAAAGCTGAAACTTTCTGTGCAAGGCAGTGAAGATGGTGATAAAATGGACTGAAGTACAAACAAAAAGAAAATTCAAACCTACTGGGATGAAAGATGTTTATTTCCGGAAATGTCTTTCAGGATTTTTTTTTTTAAGACCAAATTACACAATTTGCAGCTGCTTATTTTTTCATACAATATACAGTATCTGCAGATGCTTTATAGCACACACATGCAATGTTTCCTATTTTAATTATAACAGAGAATGACAGGACGCAAACTGAAAGGGGAGAAGAAGGGAAGCAGAAAGAGGGGAGGGAAGCAGGGAGCGAGAGAATAGAGGCCAATGCCAACAGCTAAGTGATGGGTAATAAAACCCCAGAGCTTCCCATATCTTTCTCCATATCAATCTCTAAGAAATTGCTTTAGAAATTGACCACCTGACAGCTATTCAGATGCTTCAGGGCAGTAGTCTTTGTTCACTTCATGTGTTGGCACTTTACACAATTCTCACCCCAGCTAACTTGTTCTCCTTCACTGAATTGCAGGGGGGAAATGGCACATTTCTGGAGAGTACTAGAAGCTTGGTTTCTGCCTCTATTCCGCATTGCTCTTGCTTCTTCTGGACAACATGGTATGAATCTCTCCATCCTAATTCAAATGACAGAGCATAGGGCTCCCAGAACTCCTTGGGTATTGCTGGTGCCCTACTCATTTGCCTCTAATAGTGTCCTTTAGCGTAGAGTTTTGCACTGTTGTATTTTCACAGTGCAGTCTTATAACCTTAGCTTAAGGGTGTCATAAGTGTGTGAGTGCGTCCCACATTCCTTTGGGTTTCATTTAGCTTGAGACCGAGCACCTCATTGTTTGCACTATATCTTGGGATGTACAATTTCCCTACAACCTGGAAATTTAGGTGAAATATCTATCTATATCTATATTTATATCTATATCTATACCTATCTATCTATCTTTCATCATCAAAGATATCTTCAATCTATGGAAAAAGAGATTTTAATAATTTAATATTATCTATGTGTGCACAGGATTGGACAACCCCATAACTGTGGGTTAGGGGAGAAAACAGTGGACCAGGAAGTCCACTGTTTAACCACCTTTTCTCATTTTCTCATGCTTGAAATGTTTGTGTTATATCTCCCAAAGAAACTTCACCCATGTGCCCAAGGAAACTTGTGCAAACTGTTTTCCTGATGCATTGATTACAATAGTAAAAAACAAGCAAGCAAACAATCTACCTAATTTCCCTCAGGTAGAGAACAGAAAAATAGTAGTGTAGTCATATAGTAGAATATAAGACGGAAATTACAAATGAATGCATAACAGACTACCAAAGAACAGTTAGTTTTATTTATTTAAAAAAAATTTTTTTTTCAACGTTTATTTATTTTGGGGACAGAGAGAGACAGAGCATGAACGGGGGAGGGGCAGAGAGAGAGGGAGACACAGAATCGGAAACAGGCTCCAGGCTCTGAGCCATCAGCCCAGAGCCTGATGCGGGGCTCGAACTCCCGGACCGCGAGATCGTGACCTGGCTGAAGTCGGACGCTTAACCGACTGCGCCACCTAGGCGCCCCAGAACAGTTAGCTTTAAATGAATTAAAGAGATATTTATCTGGATACACTTCAAAAGTAGGTTGAACAAAAGAAAAAAATATAGTGTTAAAGAAAACATATAGGAAGACACCATTTATATAAAACTTTTTAAAACAGGTGAAATGACATAATAGAGTCTTTATGAATGTGAGTATATACTAACAACATTTTGAATACAGGTTAATAGTCAACCCCAAATTCAGGTTTCCAGTCACCTCTTAGATGAAGGAGGGGGAATGAGATCTACCAAGAATGCCCAAGAAGTTTCATTTGTACTTGTAAAATTGTCTTTTTTAAGCGGGGTATTTGTTATATTGGTCTCTACTTTTTTTTTTTGCATACATGAGACATTTCATAAGTTAAAAGCAAATATATCATTTTCCTTCCTCATCTTGTTGGCCAGCATACTTTGTGTGGTTCTTGGCTCACCTACTGGTGAATATTAAATGTGAGTTGTGACTCTGGTCTCATTATACAGCTGTAACTGAGTAGTTCACATCTGGTTCCATTATTTGGAGTTTTAGTGACAACTAAAAATCATCTGGAAACTACTGTCAGATTATATATGTGCTCAATTTTAGAAAACTCAAATCTATGAAAATACTAATTTTTAATATAAGTTAGTAGAACCTCAGTATATGTTTAATTAAATTGAGGCAGATTCTCTGTGCAGTTCCTGTCAATGGTAAATTCCCTAGTTATACTTTAAATTATTTGATCTTCCAAAATTAGATATATGCAGGACTTCTTACATGATTGCTAGTTATGCAAAATGAGGGTCATTGTAAAATCCATCTATCCATAATTTCAATGTTTTTAAAAATGTATTAAGGAAGAACTTTCTCTTCTCTGAAGACTCATTTCCTATTTTTGCTTTACATATCAGTAGAGCTTTATGAGATGAAACTTTGACACTAAAATTTCCATAGCAACAGATATTTTTTGGTCATAAATACAGACATGATTAACGGGAAGGCTTTAGTGACAGGAGTTTTCTTCATAATTAATTCATTAGTTAAAATGCTGGGTTAAGAGGCATAGGAATTTTATTACAAAAAGGACATTTTCAACTGGAGCTTTGGAAACAACACGAAATTAATTGTTATTAAATTGTCTTTGGTCCTGTTTGGTATTTAAGATAACATTTATACATTTTGTATTTAATAGCTTAGAATGGGAACGGGTCTAAAAACCACATTCTTCCCAAGTGCAAATCACCTTGATCCCTCCCTTAAAACTGTCCACAGTGTGAAAGAAAAATCAATAGATTTCTAAATAATTTGAAGACTTTCGAAGAGTTTCACAACTTTCCTAATTTAATTCTCCCCCACAAGATTGATGAGAAAACTTGAACTGATGTCTTTTCTCGTCATTACAAAAACAATTCAGAACTAATATAGAGGATTCATGAAATATTAAAAGGTACAAAGTAGAAAGTAAAAGTTACCCCAAAATCCACCACTGTGAAACAATCAATGTTAACATTTAAATGTATTTCCAATAGCATATCTAATTGTCTTCCCTAATAGCCAGAAAAACATAGTCTTAGACTGAGAAGTATTGAGATTTGAGGCAACTATCCATATTCCTTAGGTGTAGTGCAGATGCCTTTTCAGAGCATATTCGTTGGGAAAATGCCCAAATTGGAAGTGTTTAGACCTGGTGGTCTGAATGAAATGCAGTTAGAAAAATCGGGGTGTAATTAGATCCAAAGGAACTGCCCAGAGTTCTTCCAAATAATAAATATATGGTAATGATCCATAGGAAGGAAAAAATCCACATCAAATCTTCGTTTGTCCTTTGGAGGCTAGTCATTTAATCACTCTTTCTTAGATATGCTAGTATTTCCCTGAAAAACTTCGGTCATTAATTTAAGCACACCCTTGTTCATTTGATAGATTTTATTCATTACTTTGTGCCTTTGCTTTTTTGGCAAGAATGTCCTTTCTCACTCTTTGTATTTATAAAATATTTATCAAGTGCCCACTATATGTTGGAGCCTACACATGAGGAATGCCGCTTAGTCCCTCCTTCAAAAAAAGGCCACATCTAATGATACAGCTCTTCTTTCTAGATACAGCCCAGACATCTCCCCTACTGGGACCTGTGTTTCCTGCCACCCCCTGGTTTCTCCACACACCCACTCTATTTTACACATGCTTATTTGCATGTCTGGCCCCTAGCTTGAGGTCAGTGAGCAATGCAGGTGGATTTCAAGAAACAAATGAATTTATTTTCCCATTTTTAATTTAGAGGCTAGCAGATACTGGATATTTCCACTTTTTAATGGAAATTTCTCATTAAGTTTTGATTTGCAGTTCTTTGACTACAACTGAAGTTGAATGTTTTTTTATTTTTTACATTTGTTATCTGTGGATCACATTTTTTTTTCTATTTTCATGTCTCTTCAGGACCTTTACTCAATTTTTACTTGTATGTCCATCTGTTTTGTTGTTGTTATTGTTGTCGCTGATCTCCAAGATTCTTTGATGCCCTTTTCGAATACTTTGTGACATTGTTTTCAGATTTTTATTTGCCTCTCACCTTTCATTTACAATTCAGTGGTTTTTATTTTTAAAACTGTGGGAGTCAAATCCTGATCACTTAGATATATTCAGACCTGCTCAAAAAGGATGTAAGAGAGCTTACAAGTATGTGCTCAGTACAAAGATAAGGAGTTGAATTAATTTCTTGAAAAAAAAAAAAGATTACAACCTTTACACTCACTAGAGGTCAGCCACGGATGTGGCTGCATGCTTTCCTGCGGCACATTACAACATCAACAGTGTTGGGGAAACATGGGCCACGTACTTAGAAGCACTGGTATTCCCCGCACTAATTCCAGAGAACAGTTTTTCCTGTGGGGTCTCATGAGACTACATCCTAAATGAACTCTTTCTTCAACAGCAGCCTAGAGTGAAATGCAACCTATTTCATAGACCATTTCAAGGATTGTAGATCTACAAGGGACTGTATTTTTCAGACTTTCTTATGAGAATTTTTCATTTATTTTTTTAATTTTTTTTTTTTTTTTTTTTTTTGCAAAACAATATCCACATCTGATGAGTCAATTTAAAATGATTCGGGAGGCATGTAGCAAAGAACAGATATTTATTGAGCTTAAAACCAGTTTCAGACCAAAAAAAAAAAACCCAGCAATTTTACTGGTTAAAAATATTTTTCAAATGCATTGGGCTGACATGGAAAAACACAGCAAAATGGCTATTTTTCAAAACCTCAAAGGTTGATGCTTTGAATTGCTTGAAGTTGGTTTATCAGTCTTGACATTGCATTCGGAAGGAACACCATCTACAGCCAGTGCTGCAGTAGTTCAGGTAACCACAATATATAGTTCTGCTTGAGGTGCTGTAAGTCAAATTCTAAAGTAGAGAAAAGAGAAGGGATTCTGCGGGAGCTGAGTATACATGGAAATACCATTTTGTGTGTACATTTTCTGGATTTCTGGCTGAAGGAAAATAATTTTTCTGACATGAAAATGTTTTTGGTTGATTGGAGATTATAATTTTTATAGGATAATGGATTCATAGGTTTAAAAGACCCATAAAGTTTATCCAGTTCAGTGCTCTGCTGCAAGCTTAAATCCCCTTTAAACTGTCTCCCTCAAGGAAACACCACATTGAATAGCAGCCCACACTTAAATAGCACCACCATACAGTGGGTAAGATGGCCGGCAATGATATCAGGCCATGTGGGTTGGAGTCCTGGTTTTTTGATTTACCACCTACATAAACTTGAGTAAGTTTCTTAACCTCTCTGCACTTTGGTTTTCTCATCCATAAATTGGGGATAGATAAAGCATCTGGAACAGTGCCTAGCAGATACTGGACACTCAGTGTAGTTATCTTTTACTTTAATTGCATCTTATATTATTACATGCACCTTTAAGGAAAGTTCGGTTCTGCCTAGGAAGTTCAGAAATTTTTTTTTTTAATTTTTAGTAATAAGAGGTATTCACCTCTAGTTACTGGCAGAGTAGCTTTCATTGAACTATCATCTGGTAATAACCATTTTGAACTTAGGACTAAAAAGTGTACATAATTATAAAATCAGAATTCACGGGGCACCTGGGTGGCTCAGTCGGTAGAGCGTCGGACTTCGGCTCAGGTCATGATCTCACAGTCTGTGAGTTCAAGCCCCACATCGGGCTCTGTGCTGATGGTGCAGAGCCTGGAGCCTGATTCCAATTCTGTATCTCCCTCTCTCTCTGCCCCTTCCCTGCTCATGCTCTGTCTCTCTCTGTCTCAAGAATAAATAAAAACATTAAGAAAAAAATTTTTAATAATTCAAGTAACTATTTGAAGCCCTGGGGAATGGCTGAAAATATGCATAAATTGAGGGAGATATGATCCTTGAAATGAAGGAAACAAACTACATGAGACCCAGATTTAAATAGCTTTTTCCTTGAGAGCACTCCTCATTTTGTAAAGTACATGAGGGATAAAGCTCAATCAGGAAGAGGTGGATGAATGGGACTGAGGATTCACAGGGCAGAGTGTGGTGTTGTCAGAGCAGCTAGCGATTAAGGAAGGATATTTCAGAAAATTGGGAGACAGAGTAGGGAACGCCAAAATCTGTGCACAAATTCCCCTCAAACTGTTGACTCCTTGACAAGCTTCACTTGTACATAATCAGACTCCAGGGAATCCAGTGGAAGGTAACAACTGGAAGGTTAAAAGAGCCAAGCAAAGGTTTCAGTAGGTGCTGAAAGAGACAAGTTTTGGAATTCAAGTCCAGCCAAGTAAAAGGGGCTTATTAAATTCTTTGTACTTTTCATTGAAATGCTAAGCGGGCCATGTCTTAAGAATGTGAATCCCGGGACTAAGAATGACAACTGAGACCTCAGGGAAAAATGACAAATTTATTCCATCAAACCCCCACAAGATGAAGGTGATTTGTCAGTAGTTTAATGGTCTACTAGAACAAAACTCAATAGTCTTTAGAGAAAAATAATGTATCATCACAATATATTGTCCACAATGTATGGTGTATAATCTAAAAATTACTATGTATAAAGAAGCAAGAAACTATGCCCACAATCAAGGAAAAAAAGTCAAACAGATCCAAGAAAATCTCAAATGTTAGAAATTGCAGATGAAGACTTTAAAATAACTATCATGCATGTAAAGGAATTGATTAGAAAGATTAATATAATGGGAAAAGAAATGGGGAATATTAAGAAAGATATGGAAGTATGAAAAAGAGTGAAATGGAAATCTTAGAAGTAAAAACAATATATCTGAAATAAAAAAATTCATGGGATGAACTTAATAGCAAATCAGGCACCACAGAAGAAAAAAAGACAGTAAAACTTGCAGAATGGAAAGCATCAAAGCCAGCCTACATCTCTGGCTCACAGAAATGATCTCTGCCTTTTAAAAAAGAACTCATACTCAAGCAAATCATATTCAAACTTCTGAAGACAAAAGATAGGAAAAAGTATTAAATCATCTAGAAGAAAAAGAGAGAACATACTAAGGAAAGGAATAATGGTAAGAATAAAGGCTGATGTCTTATCAGAAACATTAGAGGCAAAAGATAATGGACAGATCTAGAAGACTCAATGACTTATATTTGACTTACATTCAACCATATCATTAATTACATTAATTATAAATGGACCCACACTTCTAGTTAAAAGGCAGAGATTGTGTGCATTTTAAATAAACACACTGACATGTGGAAAATCAAAGGATGGAGAAATGTATACCGTTATGAACAGTGAACATAAGAGATCTGGTGTGATTATGTTAATATCAAGATATATTGCAAGACATGGATTACCTCCAGAGATAAAATGAAACATTTCATAATGATAAAAGCATCAGTTGATTAAGACAACATAACAACCCTAAGTATATATGCATATAATGATAAGAAATGTTTATTTTCCTATCTGTAGGGCCCCTGGGTAGCTCAGTTAGTTGAGTGACTGACTCTGGATTTAGACCTAAGGTCATGATCCCAGGGTTGTGAGACTGGCCCCCACTTTGGACTCTGCGCTGAGCATGGAACCTGCTTGAGATTCTGTCTCTCTCCCTCTGCCCCTCCCCGCTGCTCACATGTGTGCTCTCTTTCTCTCTCTCAAATAAAAATAAAAAATTTAAAAAATGTTTATTTTCAAAACATCTTGTACAGTTATTCCCTTTATGAGAGAGTTGCCTTGATTAGGAAGATGTTTCAGTAAGTCTCTTGGAGCAGGTGGTTTCTGTTAGCCACAGGTGTGGGCTGGCTTTGATGATTCAGAGAAGCAGGTAAAAAGCCTTTACTTGAGACAAGGAAATAGAATCAGCCATCTTCCCACTTCATCCAGGACAAAGCTGCTTTTTGGAACGTGGAATTTCAGTGCAAAAAGCAGGAAAGTCCAAAAATTAACACAGTCTCACGCAAGCTGGGATCGTTGTTCATCCTACAAAGAGAGGGATTAATTTGTTTTGGAAATTGAGAATAAGAGAGTAAAGAGAGAAGAAGAGAAGGGATAGCCAAGAGATGTGGGAAGTTGTATAGTAGTTGAAGTTTTACTGAACCCTCAAACCCTAAGTACAATTACTGAAATCACAAAATGATAAGTACAGAGTGTGTGTGTAGGCTTGGGAAACTTGTGATGAGGTAGAATGGGTGAAAAATAGGTAGCATATGTCATGGACATGGAATGCATGGAGCAAGGACCATGAGTGCTATGGACCCAATGTTTGTGTTCCCCCCAGATTCATACATTGAAATCCTAATCTCCAATATGATGGTATTTGGAAGTAAGGTCTTTGGGATGTAATTAGGTTTTGGTGAGGTCATGAGGGCACAGTCTTCATAATGAGATTAATGCCCTTACAAGAAGATACCAGAGAGCTCTCTGCCATGTGAGGATATAGCAAGAAGGCAGCCATCTTTAAACCAGGAAAAGGGCTCTCACCAGTGAATTGGCTGGCACCTTGATCTTGGACTTCCCAACATCCAGATCTGTGAGAAGTAAATGCTTGTGGTTTAAGCCACCCAATCGATGGTATTCTGTTATAGCAGCCCGAACTAAGACAATAAGTCTTCAGGAATTTGTAGAAATCATGAGGATAACCTTGGACTGTTATATGCTATGAAATGGGAGATTTGTATCAAGTTGGTATATATTAAGGGCAAAAAGGACTATGATTTAAATATGGATCTCATAACTGTATTAAATATATTTTCATTTTGGTTAATATAAAATCTATCCAACTAGATCAGAAAATAAAGGGAGTTTATTCACTCATTAACTGAAAAGTGCACTGGTAAAGTGGCCTTCAGGTTTGATTCAGTCTGGGAATTTCAGTCACTTCTGGGCTCTGGTTCCATTTTTTAGCAAGTATCTTAGCAACCTTCTTCCCTGCCACCTTTCATATTCAGACTGGTATCACAGTTGGCATCGCAGTTCCAGGACTCATGTTCTCACACAACATGATAAGCCAGCAGACTTGCTCTGTAAAGAGCAAGATAGTAAATATTTTAGGCTGTGTGTCTCTGTTGCACCTAGTCAATTCTGCTATTGTAGTGCAAAAGCAGTCATAGATAATATGTAAACAAATGCACATGGCTGTGTTCCAACAGAAATTTGATCACTGATTTGAACTTCATATAACTTTCATGTGTCACGAAATATTCTTCTTCTTTGGATTGTTTTTTCCTAATCATTTAAAAATGTAAAATCATTCTTAGCTCAAAGACTGAACAAAAATAGGCAGAGGGCTGTTGACCCACAGATCACAGTTTGCTGACCCTTTACCTAGAAGATTGACCAGTTTACCTAAGAGATTGACCTAGAAGCAAAAAACTCTCCTTCTTCGCATGTGCTGCCTTTTCTTTTCTCCATATTCTCACTCAGGATGACCATATCTGTACCATTTGTGTGTTAAAATCTTCTAAATTTTCATCTCCAACCTAGACTGCTCCCTTATCTCCAAACTCCTGCCTGCTTGACATCTCCATTCAAAGGTTTAGTAGCATTTTAAATTTAACATAATTAAAACTCTTTAAGGAACACTGCTTCCTTAAAAATAAGCCCAGGTCTAAGTGGTCGGCAGAAGCACTTTGGCATTCCCATGAACTTGACCCCAATGGCACAGGATGATTCTTCATCAGTCCTTATATTTCTAATATACTTATGGTGAAAATAAAGTATTCTAATCACTCTTTTTCCTCCTTGAGGGATGAATAAAGCTTAGAAATAAATAAAAAATGTGACATCAGACTGAGGAATTTTTTGGCAATATCTGTCAGCTTTTGGAGATTTGGTGAGAAGAAATAGTCATGATTCAGTATCTTATTTGCACAGACGGCACTAGATCTGACTTGGAACTTGTCCCATGTGATCATTTGTGATGTATCCATATTCTCCAGATACTGCTTTGGATTTTTACTCTTGCTCAACTAGACTCTTGCAGCCAGTCTCAAAGGTGTTTTAGCTCCAAGTGGGACAGTTAAATCGCTTCTATTCTTTACAGATCTGTGTATCTCTTCAGCTTGCCCCCAGTTTGTCCAACTGATTTCTTAATCAAGTTGCTTTGGCTTCTCCACTTTCTCCTATGTTTTGAAGAGTATTAATTTTCAAGATAAAAATGAACGTGCACGTGAACTTCGTTCTTCATCTACTCAATAGACATTTTTTTATTATTGCTATACACCGGACACAGTTCCAGGCTCTGAAAATATAAAGATCCAGAAGCTGTGGCCCACGCTTCAGATGCTCACAGTCCATTAAGGACAACAGAAATGTAAACTTACAACTGATGATACAACAGGGTAGGTGTTAGAACAAAACTTGAACAAAATGTGTAGGAAGAGAAAGAAATAGTCAGCGTTCACAGAGATGATGCAGTTACTACACCAGGAAAAGAAAGAACAAAAGAGGGAAGGAAGGCAAAAATGAGAATCCCAAGCCCAAGATATTGTTAGTTGAGCCACAAGAATGATTGCTTCCGGAAAGAGGAAGAATTGAGAAGATGTATTAGGCAGATGAAATGCCTAATGAGACCATAAATGAGGAGAATTGCTTCTTACAGCATATGAGAAGATAATTTTTATCAGATAATGAAATTGTTTTCAGTCTTCAGAATGAAAATGAATCCCTTGCTAATGCAAATCATGCTAATAAAGGGAGTGAGAGAGAATGTCGGAATTACACTTGGCTAGGGTAGGCAGAAACCAACCTAAATAGTCTAGGATAAAAAAAAAGAAAGATAATGAAGTAATCAAAATAATTGCTTAATAGGGAATGTGAAAGATCTGCAGTGTTAAACTATAAATGTACATTTTCAAGAAAAATGAGGTGACCTTAAGGAACAGATTAGAAACCCAAACTCAATACCGGGTAGAAGCCATGCTTTTCATTAGCAAAGCTGAGGATTAATTAAATCTGGAGAAGCTTTTTGAAATCCACAAATGTGAGTTACATTAGAATACAATACAACTGGTGTATTGTATAATAATTAATGATTAGCATGGGCTTCTTTATTAAATGTATTCTGGTGTGGTTCATGTGACAGATGTAAAATAAAGAGGACAAAAATGTGTTCTTTAAAATGAAAACTGACTTTCCCAGCATCTGCTTTCAAAAGTGGGGGGAGTCATAATTTATCTAGTGGGGAAACATATTTTCTTCCACCTTTGAAATTGCCATGAGACCTATCTCAAGCATGATGGAGGTCTCCATGCCTTCTTGCTAACTCTTTAGGGAACTAAGGCAGGGGGTGGACAGTGGTGGCTTATCAATTTTTTTTCAATGACTTCTGAGTTAGATGTCTTCAGCTGTATAATTTCAGAGACTGGTAGCAGAGTTTAGTGCTGCTCAAGGTGGAAGCTTTGGAGAAAGTGGTCCTTTGTTTACAGAGCGTGTTAAGTATAGGTAAGTGGAAGCCCTGTGCAAGTAGGATGCAGTGGGCTAAATTGTTTCACAGCAAAAAGTAAAGGATAATTAATTTCTTAGGGAAATTAAGGAATTCCTTAGGGAAATTTTCCAATGGAAAGGAGAAATGAGAAAAGGAAGAGTCCTTAGGGGAAAGGGGTGAAAAGGAACAGGGAGGCACAAAGCCCTTTCCCCTGTTCCACAGCCTTCTGTGAGAGACAGACATCAAAGGGGAAATCAAAGAAAGGCTGCTCCATGTCTAGGGTACATGAGGGAAGATGATCCGAAAACTGAACAAACTCAGAGATGTAGGACTTCTGAATCAAAGGTGACATAAAAATGTAAACCACATTCTAATCCCAGAATGTCAGAATTATACAGAGCTTGCAGACACCAACCTACGTAGTCTGGGGTGAGGGTGTGCAGTAGGGTCGAATTACAGCCTCTCACCTTAAAAATTCTGCAGGCAGGAAGCACATGCTACATGTTCAATTACAGCCTCAAACTCAAGGTACATAGATCCTCCCTAAAAGCTCTGCCTGCTCCTCATGGCCCCAGATGAAGTTGCCAAGTGACTTCTATTGGTCTTCTATTGGGATAGGTCTGTACCTTGCTTCTCTCTAGAATCACTCCACCCCAACTCCATTTTTCAGCATAGAGCACTCATTTTCATTACCCCACGCATCAAGAGAGAGGAGAAAAGCTATAGCACTCTCCTTTGTCCCCAGATTCCATTTCTAAATGAATTTGCTTATGTAGGATAGCTGGGGTGAGGGAAATGTGTGTGTTGTGTGTGTGGTGGGGAGGGGTGAGGGGGAAGGGGGAAGGGATGCAATGACCTGTTTTGCCATCTCTTGGCAAGTCCTGGAATGGGGTGTCTAGAAACTTCCTCAGCAATCTTTAGAATGTGAATTGACTTATTAACTGTTGGCCTCTTCTTTAATGTTTAGGAAAATTCTGAGAATATAAGGAAAGTTCCATTCCACACCTTTTTATAAGCTTATCCTTCACAGCCTCTAGAAGAGGCTTAATTTATTTATTTATGATTTTAATTGAAACTCATTTTATTTTAGTTTTTTTAATGTTTATTTTTGAGAGAGAGAGAGAGAAAAAGCATGGGTGGGGGAGGGGCACAGAGAGAGAAGAAGACAGAGGATGTGAAGCAGGTCCATGCTGACAGCAGAGAGTCTGATTCGGGGCTTGAACCCATGAGCCATGAGATCATGACCTGAGCTGAAGTCAGATGCTTAACCAACTGAGCCACCCAGGTGTCCTGTAAGTGAAATTCATTTTAAAGACAGAGAATCTTAGGTATAAAAAAGCCCACGAATCATTTCACAGCCTTGAAAGTGTCAGTGACAGACAGCAGGTGTTCTGTTTCTCATCTGTTCACCTCTCTTTGTTATGCCCCTTCTGAGGACCAGGAACAAAACAGATATGGCCCCTGCCTCCTTAGAGCTTACACTATTAGGAAAGATTACTAATAAATATGCAATTATCATAAAGTATAATCGTGCTTTGATAAAGGAATCACAGAACAAAGACTAGGAGTTCCTAACTTAGGATGAAAGATTAACATGCTTTTGAAGGCAGGCTTCCTGATGGAATTGCCTAGACTCTTGCATCAAACACAGATCTTATGTGCCACCTCAGATTCTCTCAGCCCCCTACACTGGGCTGTCCTGCCAACACCCAGGGGTCCTGGCCTGCATCTTGGCCTCTGCCGCTCAGCTAGAGGTTTTCACTCCTTGTGCACTACTCAGATCTGCCGAGAGGAAGAGAAGCAATGGATGACTCTAGCTTCTGTGCTCTGAATCCATTACTGAGTTGGTGCTGATGCCCTATTTCCCCAGGTTGCTCTCTGCCAGGGACTAGGTGACAGAGGGATCCTGAGACAGGCCCATTCCCATAAGACGCAGGACTCCTATGATAGGCAACTTTGGCTCTCTAGGATCCTCATCAGCCTGACTGAAACTTTCTTACAACTTCACTCCCTGTCTCCATCGTGCTTTGACATCATTCTCTGCTTTTTCCACCTTTTCCCCCCTTCCCTCAATTTCCTCATGGTTGTTTCACACAACAAATATTTTGGACATTTAACCCAGTTTTGACATCTGCTTCTCAGAGGATCCAAACTAGCACATTTGGCACCTTATTCTAGGAATACTTGTAGGTGAGGAAAAAATACTTTTCCTTTATTTTTCTAACTTTGTTGACTGGGGCCCTGTGAATTAGGCTGACAAAAGGCCAATTTACACAAGAAAAATAAGGTTTATTAACACGCGTAACATGCATACATTAGGAGAAACTCAGTGATGAGTAACTCAAAGGGGTGGTTAGAACTTGGGCTTATAAAGCATCTTAACAAAGAATAATAGCTTTGTAGAGAAGTGACAAGACAAAGGAAGAGGTTTCAGGATTCCAAAGATAACAAACCATGAGAAGGTAAATATATGGGAGAAACCAATGAGTGTATTTTCTTTATGCAGATCCACTCGGTACTAAATTTCCATCTTTTTTGTGGCCATAAAACTTCCCTTGGAGAGGGGATTTCCAATGGTATTCATTTCTTGGAAGTTTTTGCTTTTTATCAGACAAGGGAAGCCCCAGAAAAACTTCTTTCTGTATTTCTTGAGTCTCAAATGCTTTCAACTCAATACAATTCTTATTCCAAGTGGCATATCTTGGCACACATAAATGGCATATATTGATTTCTACATGCTACATCATTGGATATGGGATCTAGTATTCTGAGAAGCTGCAGAAAGGGCCAGATGTCATGACCTACAAGAATGGAATGGTTAACTCCACTTGGGGTTTGAAGGCTGTGAGGCCTGGGTTTGTACAGTGTGGCAAGTTAGAACTAAGATCTTTGCGTAAAGCTGAGATCATCAAAAGATCAGTCCAGTGGGAAACAAAAGACACAAGGGATTGGGGAAAACATATTCCTCATCTCCCTTGCTCCCATGTTGAGGCATTACTTCTCTGTATAGCCACCTTGAGAAATCTTGAATACTCAACAATCACATCTGCTGAGCAAACTGCCATACTTTTTAAGGCTTGTCCTGAAGTGGTGGCCAGTGTTCTAACGCATTCCACATTGCTTCACACCCTTTCTTGATTCACCCAAGTTTTTCTTACACTTACTTGCTCTAGGATTACACACCCTCACCCTGTCCACAAAGCACCAGCTCTGGTTTCTTGCTTTAGACCTTGTTGTCTAGGAAACCTGGGCTAAGACCAGGCTTCAACTAATACTAAGTATAAATATATAAGTAAGAAATAGTTTGTGAAGATGGAGGAAATTAGTCCAGACTTAGAGAACAGCGTATCTGGACACCTAAAGGCAGGTGTGCTTTTGAAGAAATGGAAACTTACCTTAATTAACTTAATCTGGACACTTTCAAGAAATGGCTTTTCAAGAAATGGAAAAAAAGATCAATCTGGCTGAATCACAAGCCTGAGGTGGTGGTACAGGGATGGTAAGAGGAAGAGTTAGAAAGGTACACCACTTACAAATGCTGCAGGGGCCACGGTAAGGTGTGAAAGCTATTGAAGGATTTGCAGCCAGGAATGAGAAAGTCGGATTTGCATTAGAGGTCACTCCAACTGCAATAGGGAGACAAGATTGAAAATGGGCAGGAAAGATGTAGCTCTCTTTGCAAATCCTCCCTAGGGTTGTGGCATTGGTGTTGTTTTTTATGATAAAGTGAAAGCAGGCTGCCCTAAATTACCTACACCAATTTTATTGGAGTAGTCCAATCACATTGTTTCCTACCACCAACTGAATTCTCCTTAAAAGTTATTCTGAGAAACGGGTCACCTGGGTGGCTCAGTCGGTTAAGTGTCCAACTTCAGCTCAGGTCGTGATCTCGCTGTTTGTGGGTTCGAGCCCTGCATCAGGTTTTGTGCTGATAGCTCACAGCCTGGAGCCTGCTTTGGATTCTGTGTCTCCCTCTCTCTCTGCCCCTCCCCCACTCGTGCTCTGTCTCTCTCTCTCTCTTTCTCTCAAAAATAAACATAAAAAAAATTTTTAAGTGCCCTTTGAATAAGCTTTACTTTTTTAAAGCTTCCCTCCCTAATTAATGAATTGGATGAAGTCTTTGTCTTATACTCATTTTATATTTGTATAAATATAATTTTTAATGTTTACTTTTGAGAGAGAGAGAGAGAGAGAGAGAGAGAGAATGAGCAGGTAAGGGGTAGAGAGAAAGGGAGACACTGAATCTGAAGCAGGCTCCAAGCTCTGAGCTGTCAGCACAGAGCCCAATGCGGGGCTTGAATTCGTGAACCGCAAGATCGTGACCTGAGCTGAAGTTGGGCACTTAACTGACTGAGCCACACAGGCACTCCTAAAAGTACGTTTTCAATTTTTGCAAATTATATTTTGACAGAGGAGAAACCTATAATACACAACATAGGAAAGTGACTAATTATTTAATGTGTAGTTTTTCTACTTTGTTCTTTATCAAATCTGTCTGATCTTTTTTATAGTGTCGTGTGTTTTTATTCTGATTCTTTTCTGTTGTCAGTCATTGAAAACATACTTGTTTTCCTGTCTCCGTCAGATTTTTCTATCATATGATACTCCTGTGATACTGATTTTGCTCTTTGCAATATCTGCTTCCCTTGGTTTATGCTGGATTATTTTCTCCTCTTTTTTTTTTTTAAATTTGGATTGTTGTTTTAAGTAGGGTATTATCAAGACTTTATCTGTGTAAATCATGTGTGGCCTGGGCTAAGGTTGGATCTTTCTAAGAGGGTTTTGCCAGGAACCTCTCCCTAAGAGCAATTATTTTGGCAATTTCTCAGTTTGGGAGGCCCGGACCCTATATCCAGGGAAAGGCAGAGCCACAGTAACAAAATCACAGGGGACACTTTTTAACGTAAAGCACCAGGAAATTAGATCAAATCCCTTGTACTCACTTCAGCAGCACATAAACTAGATACAGATTTTTTTCTATTCCAACATTTTATGGAGAATGATGAGGTCTGCCTTAGTTTCCTGTTGCTGCTGTAGTAAATTACTACAAACTGGCTATAATTCTGTAGGTCAGAAGTCCAAAATGTATCTCATGGCGGTAAAATCAAGGTGTCAGCAGTCCTAGTTCCTTCCAGAGGCTCTAGGGGAGAATCCATTTCTTTCCCTTTTCAAGCTTCTAGAAGCAGTCCACATTCCTTGGCCCCTTCCATTTTCAAAGCCAACAGTGATGAGTCAGGTCTTTCTCATGCTACGTGGCTCTGACCTCTTCCTCTGTCTTCCTCTTCCTCTTCTTGTGATGACATTGGGACCACTCAGATGATCTTGTTATAAGGTCAGTTCATTAGTGGCCTACATCCCCTTTGCCATGTGTGGTAACACTTATAAGGTCCTGGCATTAGGATGTGGATATTTTGGGGGAGCCATTATCTGTTGGCCATGTGGTATTTTCAAAATCTCAGCTTTATGCAAGGATCTTAGTTATAACTTGGCACTCTGCGCATTCCCAGGCCTCGTAGTCATTAAAATCTACACCATTGTGTTAATAAAACCAAAAGCCTCATCCAGTGAGGCTACAGTATGGACTCAGACTCTCTACCTTGGATTTCATTTCTTCATTTCCTTCTTGGGGATTTCTTAGTCTTTCTTACAAGCTCACCTATACTTTCAAGGAATATTTATTACATTTAACCAGAATTTCTAGAGATGTCTAGAACACTATCCAGCACTCTCAGAGTACACGAATTTGGGGATTTTCTAGCCAACAACATTTCCGGAAAAATAAATCTCCAATATGATCATATTCGATCAACCAGGGTATAAATCGAGGCACATAAAGTAGATATTCAAATAATTGAAAGTTATACTTAGAGCTCTAATTTTTTTAACTAGAGTGTGTTCTGTCATTCTAATGATAAATATACTTCTATAATGACCTGGAAGGGCAGGTTGAATGTAGGATTCTCAGATTCTTTGGGGTGCTACACAGGAGCTTGGCTGCACAAACAGAGATGCCCCCAGCTATGGCCTTTCTCTTTTTGCCCCCGTCTCCACCCAGCGCTGTGAGAAACCTCATATCCATGCACATGGACTGGCACCCTCCTGACTGTAAAGTTCTGTCCAAACCCTTGGCAGACAGTCAGCTGAGGCCTTTTCTCAGGTATAAGAGTTGTGTACACAAATAGCAAGTTCTGGCTTCAACAGAACTCAGAAAAGAGTCCTGTGAAGTTTCTGGATATGGGCTGAGGTCATTCTAGTCAGGGAATTCTAGGGTTCTGGGCACCTGAGGTTAAAGGGAGGAATGTGGGCTCCAGGTAGGCCAGTGTCTTAGCTCCTCTGTGGGCAGGGAAATGTTCCAGAATACAGCTTTCTTTCTTTCTTTTTTTTGTTTGTATTTTTTTTTAAATGTTGATTCATTTTTGAGAAAGAAACAGAGTGTGTGAGGGAGGGGCAGAGAGAGAGGGAGACACAGAATCCAAAGCAGGTTCCATGCTCTGAGCCGTCAGCACAGAGCCTGATGCAACCCATGAACCGTGAGATCATGACCTGAGCTGGAGTCAGACACTTAACCGACTGAGCCACCCAGGTGCCCCCAGAATACAGCTTTCTAAAGCACTGTCCAGGAAAGGAGACCCTGTTGCCTGGCTCTCAGCATCGTCCTCCAGTCAGCTATCAAAATGTTTCCACGTTTCCACTTCTACCTGTACCTTAAGGGGTAACTGTCCTGAGTTATTTCTTGCTTGGACTATTGCAATAGCTTCCTAACTGGAATCTTGATCGCAGGTGTCACCCTTGGTCATGAAGAGTCAGAGAACCTGGTTCTAGATCCTGGCACTGCTACTTATTAGCTTATAACTTTGGCCAAGTTAGTTCATCTTTTTTGAGCCTCAATTTACCCAGCATAGCTGCTCCCAAATTCCTTACTCACAGAAACGATGACAGATAATAAGTGTTTATTATTTTAAACCATTACGTTCTCGAGTAATTCGTTACACAGAAATACCTAACTAATATATCACTGCTCCACCCCTGCTTCTCAAGTGATGGGATGATATCCATTATTCCAGAGAGATTTTGTAAGCACCTAATATAAAAACAATGGTAAAGGTCATTGACGAGAAACATTCTGAGACATTCTACTTGTTCTACTCTTATTTGTTCTTCCATAAACTAAGCGTGGAATTGTTTTTCAAGATGAAGGCTAAAGAGAACAATAACAAAATAAAACCATATGTTAAGCCAGGTCCCTGTAATATCAGTGACTCATAACATGAATGAAGATTTTATCACATGGGGGATGGAGGCAGTGCTGTGTCCCCTGCTCCAACACTGAGCCCATCTCACCCTACAGTGCCGTAGTTACAATACTCGTTAAAGACAATCACTAAGTCACAGAGACCTTACTCTTCCTGACATTTATTTGGTAATATTGAGCATAAGGCTGATTTGATTGTTCAAATATTATATTTAATATTTGCCACAATTATGAGATTTCCAGCTGCCTGGAGAACCTGGCCAGTGTCTAAGATCATCACAAACATTGTTGTCTTTTACAATGTAGAGAATACTAGTTTCCTGTATTCCTATTCTGATTCACTAAAACCTGTTTCTAATATCCTTACTTTTGTCATTTATTCAGTCCTCTTACTCACTCATTCGTTCAGCATATATCTAAGGGTCTCCTTTGTGCTGGCTCCAAGAGGGAGCATAAACTATGTAAGACCATTTGCCCTACTCTCAAGAAATGTAAAGTCTAATAAAGAAGAAAGAGAATTTACAGTCTAACAGAAAAAAGAAAAAAGATGTTTTAGGAAAATAATCCCTTTGCATGAAGAGGGAGCATGAGTGTGCGTGCGTGTGTCTGTATCCTCCAGGTGAGAAGGGGATGCTGCAGGGTTTTTAAAAAATAGCTTTTTGTTGAAGTATAACATACATACAGAAAATTGCATGAATCAAAAGAATATAGCTCAATGTATTTATTCAACTTGAACACACTTGGTAACCATGGGGGATAAAGAAATAGAATTTCACTAGCACCCAAGAAGCCCTCTTCTGGTCAATACTGCAGCAGGAGGAAGGAAATACATCAAACAACTGTTTTCCTGTTCAATAATCTGCTTAACACTTACCTTCCTGCATCACGAGTCACTCTTGGACCATTGTTAGTCAGCTTTCAAAAATAGTTTCTCTCAGACAACACCCTCCCCCCGCCCCCCAAAAGCTGAATCCAGCGATGAAAGTCCAGGTGAAAAAGAGAAAAAATTTCCAGCTGTCAAATTAGCAGCCAGAAAGCATTTTTTCCTCACAAAAGATGAGTCTAGATTCATGTAAATTAGAAGAAAAAAATCCATTAGGTCACCAGGTGAAGGATTGTTCCCTCTGATATAATTCTTAGGTTTTTTTTCCTCTAGTTTAAAATGAGAGCAGCTGTTTTATTCAAAGTCAAGCCATACACATAAAGCACACCTAATGTACCCTTTATTATAGGAATAGACAGGAAGCACACACCAAACCAATTAGATACTATAACCCCACAATGTTGCATTAAAGTCTATGGCATGTTATTAGAAACCAAATGATATAGAGCATTCTTTAGTTTGTGTTTAGAAGGCACAGGACAGCTATCTGACCCAAAGGTGAACCTATGTGGCTACAGGAAGACAGAGCATTCTCCAACAAGATATAGGAGTGCAGGGCTATCGTGTTCAAATCTCCTTGAGAGCTATAAGAAATGCAAAAAAGTCAGTTTTTGGGCTGAATCCTCCTTTAATCTTTTCTAGGAAAGCCTCATCATAGTTCAAACAAAATGGCTAAAAGTAAGAGTGGGTCTATAGTGGGCAAAAATCTCAAGGTGAGGTCTCTTGGATCGTGTTTTTGATGTTGTTTTTTTCATAGAATTACAAAAGGCATGAATCACAGCATTCGTGTTGTACATTTCAATCAAATTGCTGTTATTTAGTGACTTTCTCCAAAACTAGTAGCTCTTTTAAGCAGAAGCCACGTTTTATTTTATTTTTTGCAACTCTAACATCTACTACAGAACTTGACATGGTGAGCGTTTAATACATGTTTAGTGACTAAAGAATGACTGTTCAGAGTGATCTAAGGAATTAGAAATTTATCCCAAAAGTGATGGGGAGCCATCTCCTGAAGCGTTCAAGAGAGGAGTGAAATGATCATATTTGTTTTGCAGGAAGATCCTTCTGGCAATAGTTTAGAACATATTCTTTATTTTGAGAGAGAGAGAGAGAGCTCACACTCATGAATGGGGGAGGGGTAGAGACAGAAGGAGACAAAGAATCTGAAATATGCTCCACATTGTCAGCTCAGAGCCTGATGTGGGACTTGAGCTCATGAACCGTGAGATCATGACCTGAGCTGAAATCAAAAGTTGGATGTTTAACCAACTGAGCCACCCAGGCACCCCTAGAACATATTTTATAAAGGGACAGACCTAGAGGTAAGATGAGTCATTAGGAGGTAACAGTGGTATTGAACTAGGGTAGGACATGTTAAGGCAAAAAGTAGGGACTGATTTGTAGGATGCTTAGGAAGTAACATCTATACAATCTAATGATTGATAGAATGGAGGGAGAGAAGATAGGAGAGGAGGACTCTAACAAAGATTCTTGGGATTCTGGATTGGGCTTATGGTTAGGTGATAGGTCAACAGAATATAGTAAGTAGGAGGAGCAGGGTTGGTGTTAAAGACCTTAAGTTTACTATAGCCCCTTGGGCTGGAGGGGCCTGTGGGATGTATGATTTACAGTCCACAGAGTAGAAGTGGGTTTTGAAGCTGTGAGTTTTCATGCTATTTCACAGGATGAAAGGAACAGCATGAAAATCCAGGGGGCAAAGTGCCAGAAGGAGACCAAGATGGAGTGGCCAGAGAGACGGGATAAAGGCTAAAAAAATAGAGTAAGAAAGAACATAGCTAGCAGAGACATGGACGTCAAAAGACATGAGCTAAAGACTGTGACGTCATCCTGGGTACACTGGAACTACTTTGTAAGAGCAGCAATTAGATCTCTTTTTGTTGTAATTACTGGAAGCTCAGTCAAATCAGCTTAAGGAATTTATTGATTCCTATTAATGAGAATGGGGAGGAAGGGTCCAGGTTTTAAATGATATTAACATTTTCTCTCCACTTCCTGCCATAACCCCTTCTCCACACATCCCTGTCCTTCTACCTTTTGGTCTCATTCTCTTCTACTGCAGACAGGGTCCCTGTCCATGCAGGGACAAAGACTGTAGGCAGCTCCAGGCTGACATTTCCTCAGCCTTTGACTCCAGAGAAAAGAGGGAACAACTTTTCCTGCTTCAGCATATACAACTTGCTGAGAAGGACTCTGAATGGTCAGGCCAGGGTCTTGGGCCCATTCCTAGATCTGGGAGTAGGTACTGTGAATGGTCACATTACTGGAATCACAGGGTTTGACAGGAGAATAAATCCGAAGGAAGGAAGAGGAAGAGGTGCTGTTTCCAGAATATGTGGGAGAAATGGAGGGCAACCAAAAACAACAGATGTCTACAATCTGTTGAATGATGATGGTGGAAGCCAGTTTGCAGTTGAAACCCAGTCAGGCTTTTAGATTCAGCTCTGACAGATATTGATAGAAAAACAAAGACAAACCCCCAAAGACTCTTTTGAATTTGTCTCAGAGTTTGAAGAGGTAAAAATCCATTTCTTTAAAGGACAGATTTGAGTTTTTAAAAAAATAAGTTGGCATTTGGAGTAAGATTTGTTGAAAAAGATGAATAATAGGAATATAGCACAATCATGTAATACAATAGTGAGATGGATTGATTTTCCTCTCCAGGACCCTAAATGATCTGCTCCTTTCCCCCCTTCTCCCCCTCCCTCCCTCTCTCTCCCTCTCTCCCACTTTCTCTCTTTCCCTCTCTCTTCCTTTCTCTGTCTCTCCCTCACTCCTCTGCCTCCCTCTCTCTCCTCCTCTCCTTCTCTTCCTCCCTCCTTTCTCTCTTTCTCTCTCCTTCACTCCTCTCTCTCCAGTAGCTCTTACACACACCAGCCAAATTAATTTTCTGAAGCATGATTCCGATCATGTCACTACCTTTTTCAAAATCTATCGGTGACTTCTGGCTTCTCACATAAATATGTCCCAATCCTTTGGTCTGGAAGCCAAGGCTCTTTGCAGTCTCACTGAAATTTGTTATTTGTTCTCTCTTTCACCCAATGAACTGAACTCTTGAATATTTTATGTTCCTTCTCTATGACTTTTTTTTTTAAGTTTTTTTATTTATTTGAGATGGGCAGGGGCGCAGAGAGAGGAAGGAAGAATCCCAAGCAGGCTCCACACTGTCAACACAGAGCCCGATGTGGGGCTCAGACTCACAAACTATGGGATCATGACCTGAGCTGAAATCGAGAGTCAGATGTTCAACCAACTGAGCCCTTGAATTTTTATCTTTTTTGTTCTTTCTGTCCAATTTCTACATGTCCTTTATGGCACTGATCAAATGTCATCATTCCCTTGTGTTAGCCTTCCCTGGTTGTTGCACTCTAGTTGATTATCCTTGGTTTCCTCCACCTGGGATGTACCTGTTGTCCTCACACGATGGCGATGCCCAGACTTCTCATTTCTATTTATCTGGCATTTTGTGGGAATATGGTGTTAGCACTGATGTAATGTTTTAGTTATCAATAATGATGATACATTTAATACAGTTCTAGTATGTAAAAGAAGTGAACAATAGTGAGACACCTCACACAGATTATATTCATCACTACCGTCTAGTCAGAAAAACAGCATAGTCTTTAGTTAGGATTCACTGGTTTTGAATCTTAGCTCTGCCACTTATTAGCTGGGTGTTTTTAAGCAATTTATTTAATATTTCCCTAAGCATCTATTCTCTAATTTGTAAAATGGAAATAATGACATCAGTTCCTTAACTTTACTGGGAGGATCAGAAGAGTCATGGAAAAGATTTTTTTTAAATGACCCAAGAGAGAGGAAAATTTCTATATGTATGTTAAAATCAAGCAGCCGTAAAAGATTGATATTATGAGTGCTTAAAATGTAAACATTTTTTAAAGTTCATTTTTATTTATTTTGGGAGAGAGAGAGTGTGTGTGCCAGGAAGAGGCAGAGAGAGAGAGGGTGTGAGAGAGAATTATTAAACAGGCTTTGCATGGTGAATGCAGAGCCGTAGGAGGGTTCGATCCCACAAACCATGAGATTATGACCCGTGCCAAAATCAAGAGTTGGAAGCTTAACCAACTGAGTCACCCAGGTGCCCCAAAATGTAAACATTTTTGCATGGCAAAATAATGCCATCACCAAAGCCAAAAGAGGGTAAACGAGCAACAAATGTTTGCAACACTTAGGACAAGGGATTATTTTCATTCTCTGATCTATCAGTGAGGAAAAAGATCAATCGGTTAAAAAAAAAAAAAGAAAAAAAAGCCAAAATACATAAATATAGTCCACAGAAAAGGAAGTGCAAATAACTTTTAAACACATGAAAAGCTGCTCAACCTTACTTGTAATGAAATAAATACAAATCAAACCTCAGTGACATACTATTTTTAACTAAACCGAGTAATGTAAATAGGTACAACTTCTTTGAAAGGCAGTTTAGAAACAGCCATAAAAATTTACCTCATACTCTTCTGAGCATTTCCTCTTCTAGGAATATATATATATACACTGTCCAATATGGTAGCCATGACCACACCTGGTTGCTGAGCACTTGAAATGTGGCTTGTCTGCATGGGGAGGTACACTAAATATGAAATATGCACAGGATTTCAAAGACTCAGTCCAGGGAAAGAATGTAAAATGTCTCAGTACTGATTTTTTATTTTGATTTGCAAGTTGAAGTATTTGGGATATAATGGGTTAAATATATTTTAAAAATTAATTTCTTACTTGTTTCTTTTACTTGTTTAATGTTAAAAACACCAGAACTAGAACATTTAAATTTATGTAAGTTGTTCACATCATAATATTGTTGAATGGTGCTAGCAAATACATTTCTAATTGTGGGTATGAGAAAGTGTGCATGCGTAAAGCATATCTAGAAAAATTTTTAATATTCACTGACAGAGGCTTTGTGAAATAAAACATGATACATCCATACAGTGAAATACTATGTGACAAGAAAAAGGAATGAGATCAATACATACCAAGATGGGGAACTCTCCAAGGTAGACTAAGCGAAAAAAAGAAGAACACAGACTAGATGTATAATAAGCTAACGTTTGTGTTCAGTGAAATTGAGTGGATTTTTGAATGAAGCATGTAAAAGTGTACATATGCATAAAGTATTATTGGAAAGATGCATAAGAAATTACTTTTAGTTATTGTCCAAAAGGGGGGAAAAATGGGCTCAGTATCTGGGGTGGGAGAAAATTTATTTTTAGCTCTACCTTTTTGTACTGATTCAATGTGTTACAATAGGTATTTATTACTATTCAGAAACAAGAAGTATTAGCAGGTCTTCATTATTTTTGAAGAATTTCTCAAAAGGAATTTCCCCAAATCAATTATGACAGATAATGATGCAGGTTCATTATTACAAAGTGAAGGTGGGTGACAGACACATACAAACCATGGTGTCCTGCACATAGTAGGCTCCTTTCCCTTCCCCACACATAGGCTAATAGCACAGACGTCATAACAATCTTTCCATGTGTTGGGGATACCTTAAGCGTTAGGTCATGTTATGGCTCTAGAGATGTCAATCACTTGTAAATGAGATGACGCTACACTGATCCTATGACATGCCCTGGAAGTTTGTTATTTCCCCCCCAGTAAATCCGAAACTTGCTTGCTTGCTTTTATACCTCTGTCATCAAAATGGAAGGCAGCTTGTGTAATGTATAACTCTGCAGTCAGTATAGAATTGTAGGCTGTCTGCAAATTTTATTACCATAGCAAGCGCTGAAGCAAACTTTTCCAGTTATTACATCCTCTGCACTAAAATCTTCTCTCTCCTTGTCAGCCTCTTGATTCTTCGGCAGTTAAAACACTCTCTTTTATTTCTGTATCAAAAACTCTATGTGCCTCGCTAACCTCTTTGTCTACTTCAATCACCTCCTCTCACTTTCAAGAAGTTTGTTGATTGATTGCTTCTCATGGGGTATGTCTGGCTTTCCAGTCCTTTGTCTAAATTTAAAACACCAGACCCATCCTTCAGAAAACATACAGTGCTCAATTGCATTTGCTCATAAAATATCTTTTTTTTTTAAACAAAAGTCTCTTGATTCTGACTCCTTATTTCCATCCCTGTTGCCTCTGCTTGTGTCCAGGCTCTCTTCATCTTGTCCAGAATACGTCAATTATGTCCCCAGCAGGGGGGACAGTTTTGTAGTCTCTGGCATCTGATCAGACTGAAGAGAGACTGAAGGCATGTTCTAAACAGAGGCAGCAGCGAGGGCAAAGGCTACACAAGTTGCTACAGGGTATATCTGGTTAGTAAGGCTGAACAGGTGGCCAGAGAAAAGTTGGGGACGTCAGCCCGAGGCAGTGGTGAAGGGCCTAGGGGGCCATGCAAAAGAGTTTGGATTTTATTCTAAGAACCTCGGTTTTAAGCAGGGCAGTCATGTGATCAGATTTGCATTTTACGTAAAGCAATGTGGTAGGAATTTGGAGGATAGTTGGAGAGATAAAAGCCTGGAGCCAGGGGCGCCTGGGTGGCGCAGTCGGTTAAGCGTCCGACTTCAACCAGGTCACGATCTCGCGGTCCGTGAGTTCGAGCCCCGCGTCAGGCTCTGGGCTGATGGCTCGGAGCCTGGAGCCTGTTTCGGATTCTGTGTCTCCCTCTCTCTCTGCCCCTCCCCCGTTCATGCTCTGTCTCTCTCTGTCCCAAAAATAAAATAAACGTTGAAAAAAAAAAAAATTAAAAAAAAAAAAAAAAAGCCTGGAGCCAGGAAAACAAATTAGGAGGAAACTCAACAACCCAGGCAAGAGTCATGGATGCTTTAAATCAAGATAATAGCAGCGGGGATGGGGAGAACTGGACAGATTTGAGAGTTATTCATCAACAGAACAAACTGGGTTTAGTGATGACCATTTGGATGTTTGTGGAAAGGAGGGAAGGAACAGGGGAAAGTCAATATTGACTAGCCAATGTCCGGGATGCTATGAAGAGCATTGGAAGAGAAAATGGTTTGGCATTGAGCCAGTTGTATGATTTGGTAGACAGTAGGCAGTTAAGGATATGGTCTGCACTCAGGTGAGAGATTTAGACTGGAGATATTCACTTTTTATCCATTTGCACATTCAACAAACAACTCCTGAGGGTCTACCATACGCCAGGCCATGTTCTAAGCACTGGGAATACAGTAACGAGAAAAAAGGGGTCAAAATTCCTATTCCTGTGGCTTGTTCATTCCAGTAAAGATACTAAACAACCCAAAGTAAATTAATGTATATACTGTAAAATGTCAGGTAGGTATGTGCTTTGAAAACAAATTTGGGTAAGAAGACAGAGCATGATGAGATGTGGGGATATTTTAGATAAGTTAGTCCAAAGAAAAGCATCTTTGAAGTGGTGAGTGGAGATTTGAGTACAAACCTGATTAAAGTGCCAGGAGGAGCCACAGGAAAGTCCCAGGGAAGAGTGTGCAAAGAAAAGTCACACGGAGGGCTCCTGGCTGGTCAGTTGGGTAAGCTTCTGACTTGGTTCAGATCATGATCTCTAAGTTTTGAGTTCGAACCCCGCGTTGGGCTCTGTGCTCACAGCTCAGAGCCTGGAGCCTGCTTCTGATTCTGTGTCTCCCTCTCTTTCTGCCCCTCTCCTGCTCATGCTCTGTCTCTATCTCTCGAGAATAAATAAACTTAAAAATTTTTTTTTTAAATAAATAAACATTAAAAAATTTAGAAGAAGAAGAAGAAGAAGAACCATGTGGGGCAGCAGGGTCCCAAAGGAATGTGTGGTAGCAGTTGTGGGGAAGGGAGGGTGAGGGAAGGGGTATAGATCTCCACATAACAAGACCTACCAGTGCCTGAAAATCTTCAATTGTTGGGTATGTATCATCTTATTTCCTTTTGAAACCAACTCTAGCTCTTTAGGCAGTACTAATTCCTTCTTCCACCAAGACTCTCCTGTCTAATATATATGATAAAATATATTATATATGATATGTTATATATTATATATTATATGTTACATATTATATATTATATATTATATATTATAGCATATATTACTTTGTATCACTAGTATTTGTCACCTTGGTATAATCTGAACTTCTCCAAGGTAGGGATGTTTTTCATCTTAGTGTGTGAGCTAACTGGCACAATTTTCTGGGAACTTGGAGGACCCACAAATGTGCATTGACAGTATAATAATAACAAACAATATGGCTTTTTGGCATATCCCTGGAAACCACTTATAAAAACATATTGTCTAGTTGCTCTGTCCTTCCTAAATCTTGATGCCTTAAAATATGGGTCAATATATTGCACTTAAATTTTTTTCTTTTTAAATTTAGTTAAGAAAATCAGACATATTGGAATAAGTTGAAAAGAGGAACATAAAACCAGAAGGCTAAAGCAAACAAAAAAGCAGTCCCTTGCCCCATCCATCATCAATCACCCACTTATCACGGTCCCTAAGGCAACTTTCAACTTCTTTGCTATGTCTTTTGGTTTTCATCTCCATCTCTCTGACTAATAAGCTAATTCGTGATATTTTTTTTTTTCAGTTTAAGATTGACCTGTTAACTTTCCACCATGGAAGACAAGGAACCAGTTCTCACGGGACCTAACTACACACAAATGCATACTTCCCATCTCCCTATCAACTCAAGATAGCTGTGTCATGATTTTGGTTAAATTAACATTCCATGTTCACTTTGTACAATTGCATTAATAATACTCATCACAGAGTTATATGGCATATTATGGTTGCTATTTCCATTTTTTTCTTTCTTGCCCAACGTTTTGTTTCCCTAGTGTTAGTTTTCTCTTATTGTTTGGCTCGTTGGTTGGTCTTCTAGTTTTTTATGTATTCAGTCATGAATTAAGCCCTTTACCTCCTCTCTCCCAGTTCTGTAAATCTCTTCTTAACACAATTAAGCATGTCAGATATGAGTGTGTGTGTGTGTGTGTGTGTGTGTGTGTGTGTGTTTATTTTTGACAATAGCACTCCTGGAGACTTTTGACCTGCTGTCTGGGCTGATGGCTCTTTAAGCCCAGTGCATGGCTGTTATTCTGGGATTTTCCTTCAGTGGCATCGTGGGGATCCCTTACCTTTCTCAGTGTGGGTGCCCAGGCTTCCTTGTTCTCCATTTGCTCCTTGTTTTGGTGGAGCACCTCCTCAAGTAGCTTCCTTAGAGTGTGCACAAGAGGTAAATTTGTTGAGACGTTATATTACTGAAAATGTTTGTATTCTTCTCTCATAATTGAGTGGTAATATGGTAATATTTTTGGTTAATAATCACTTTTGCTCAAAAATATAATGGAATTATGGGGTGCCTGTGTGGCTCAGTCAGTTAAGCAACTGACTTTGGCTCAGGTCATGATCTCATGAGTCGAGCCCCCCATAGGGCTCCCTGCTGTCAGTGCAGACCTTGCTGCACATTCTCTGTCTCCCTCTCTCTCTCTGCCCCTTCCCTGCTCACTCTCTCTCTCAAAAATAAATATTTAAAAAAATATATAAAGGAATTGTTCCATTGTCTTATCAATTCCAGTATTACTATTAAGAACATGGAAGTCATTCAAATCCTTGAAACTTGTGTAGTAACTTTTCTCTTTTCATTTTTGGTAATGTTTAAAATCAATCCCAAGCCAATATTCTGAAATCTGACACGTATTTTGGTATCTCTTTTAAAAAAATAATTAATTTTGTTTTTTCTATTATAAGCCAAGGACATCACTTTATTTCTTAAGGATCAGGAGCTCTTAGTTCCTGAAATTGTTTTATTATTAAAAAAATTTATTTTAATGTTTATTTTTATTTTTGAGAGATAAAGAGAGACAGAGTGTGAGTGGGTGAGGGACAGAGGAAGAGGGAGACACAGAATCTGAAGCAGACTTCAGGCACTGAGCTGTCAGCCTAGAGCCCAATGAAGGGCTCGAACCCAGGAACTGTGAGATCATGACCTGAGCCGAAGTCAGACGCTTAACGGACTGAGCCACCCTGGTGCCTGTTCCTGAAATTTTTTAAAATAAGACTTATTGGGGTATAATATACAAACAGTAAATTGCATGATTTAAAATAAACCCTTGTATGAACTTTGACAGATGTACTGAAACCACTACAAAAATCAAGGTAAAGAACATTTTCATTACCACCAATTACATCTTTGACTCCTTTATACTCCATCCCTTCCTCTACCCAGGCAAGTGCTACACTGCTTTCTGTCATTACGAATTAATTTGTGTTAAATCTAGATTGATAGCAGGTATAGGTCCTCTGAATTTATCTTTTTAAAAAATTGACATTCTAGCAATATTCTCCACCTCATTAATGTCATATGGCTCTCTCTTTAAGTCTTTAACTTCTCTCAGTAATGTTTTATAGTTTTTAATATGTAGTTATTGAATGTATTTTATTAATTTAGTGTTTTATTAAATTAAATTTAAGTATTTATGATTTTGGATGCCATGCCATTGGAAATGGAATTATACTTCTTATTTCATTGTCCAATTGTTTATTGCTAGCATTTAGAAATGCTACTGTATTTTTGTATATTGATTTTACACAGGCCTTGCTAAATTTACTTATTGGTTCTAGGAGATTTTTTATGTATTTCTTATGATTTTCTAGTACACAATCATGTTGTGTCTGTAAATAGAGTTTGCTTCTTCCTGTCCATTCTGTATGCTTTTCTTTCTTTATTTCTTTTCTTTTCTCTTTTCTTTTTTTTTAAATTTTATTTTTTATTTTTTAAAATTTACATCCAAATTAGTTAGCATATAGTGCAAAAATGGTTTCAGGAGTAGATTCCTTAGTGTCCCTTACCCATTTAGCCCATCTCCCCTCCCACAACCCCTCCAGTAACCCTCAGTTTGTTCTCCATATTTATGAGTCTCTTCTGTTTTGTCCCCCTCCCTGTTTTAATATTATTTTTGTTTCCCTTCCCTTATGTTCATCTGTTTTGTCTCTTAAAGTCCTTATATGAGTGAAGTCATATGATATTTGTCTTTCTCTGACTGACTAATTTCGCTTAGCATGATACACTCCAGTTCCATCCACGTAGTTGCAAATGACAAGAAATATTGATTGCCGAGTAATATTCCATTGTATATATAAACCACATCTTCTTTATCCGCTCATCCATCCATGGACATTTGGGCTCTTTCCATACTTTGGCTATTATTGATAGCGCTGCTATACACATCGGGGGGTGCATGTGTCCCTTCGAAACAGCACACCTGTATCCCCTGGATAAATGCCTAGTAGTGCAATTGCTGGGTTGCAGGGTAGTTCTATTTTTAGGTTTTTTAGGAACCTCCATACTGTTTTCCAGAGTGGCTGCACCAGCTTGCATTCCCACCAACAATGCAAAGAGATCCTCTTTCTCCACATCCTTGCCAACATCTGCTGTTGCCTGACTTGTTAATGTTAGCCATTCTGACAGGTGTAAGGTGGTATCTCATTGTGGTTTTGATTTGTATTTCCCTGATGATGAGTGACATTGAGCATTTTTTCATGTGTCGGTTGGCCATCTGGATGTCTTCTTTGGATAAGTGTCTATCCACCAAGAAAACCTAACAACTGTAAACATTTATGTGCCAAATGTGGCAGCACCCAAATATATAAATCAATTAATCACAACCGTAAAGAAACTCATCAATAGTAATACTATAATAGTAGGAAACTTCAACACCCCACTCACAGCAATGGACAGATCATCTAAGCGAAAAATCAACAAGTAAACAATGGCTTTGAATGACACACTGGTCCAGATGGACTTAACAGATATATTCAGAACATTTAATCCTAAAGGAGCAGAATATACATTCTTCTCCAGTGCACATGGAATGTTCTCCAGAATAGACCATATACTGGGACACAAATCAGCCCTTAGTAAATACAAAAAGATACAGACGTGCATATTTTCAGACCACAACGCTATGAAACTTGAAATCAACCACAAGAAAAAATTTGGAAAGGTAACAAATACTTGGAGACTGAAGAACATCCTACTAAAGAATGAAGGCTAACCAAGCAGTTGAGGAAATTAAAAAGTATATGGAAGTCAATGAAAATGATAACACCACAACCCCAAACCTCTGGGACGCAGCAAAGGTGGTCATAAGAGGAAAGTATATAGCAATCCAGGCCTTCTAAAGAGGAAGAAAGATATCAGATACACAACCTAAACTTACGCCTTAAGGAGCTGGAAAAAGAACAGCAAATAAAACCCAAAACAGCAGAAGACAGGAAGTAATAATACATGTCATATAATACATATAATATATGAGATAAAGGGTTAGTATCCAAAATCTGTAAAGAACTCAACACCCAAAAAAGAAATAATCCAGTGAAGAAATGGGCAAAAGACATGAATAGACACTTCTCCAAAGAAGACATCCAGATTTTCTTTTCTTTTTCTTGTTGCATAAGCGAGGGCCTCCAGAAGAATTTGAATAGTAGTTGTGAGACTGGACATCCTTGCCTTGTTCCTGATCTTAGGAGAAAGATATTCAGTCTTTAACCATTAAGTATGATGCTATCTATTGGTTCTTCATAGATGTCCTTGACCCGGTTGAGTTGTTTCCTTTCCTTTTATTTTCCTCGTTTGCTGAGACTTGTTGTTAATCATGAATAAAAGCTGATTTTTTTCAAATGCTTTTGCTTCACCTATTGACATGATTATATGGGTATTCTTTATTTTGTTAATATGGTGAATTATATTAACTGATTTGCGGAAGTTAAACTAACTTTGCATTTCTGGAATAAACATCACTTGGTCATGATGTATAATCCTTTCTAAATGTTACTGGAATTGATTTGCAAATATATTTAATTTGCATACATGTATAATTGTTGTATATATGAGGGATATGAGTCTATAGTTATTTCTTATAACGTCTTAAGTTTTAGTATCAGAGTAATACTATCCTTAAAAAACAAGTTTAGGAAATATTCCCTCTTCTTCTGTTTTCAGAAAAAGTTTGATTTAGATTGGTATTATTTCTACCTTATGTGTTTGATAGAATTCAACAATGAAGCCATTTGATCCTGGGATTTTCCTTGTGGAAGTGTTTCCTTAATTATGAATGCAAATTCTGTAGTACATATAGGACTAATCATATTATTTCTTCTTGTGTCTGTTTTAATATTTGTCTTCCAAGATAGTTGTCCACTTTGTTTAAAGTTATCAAATTTATTTATTATTATAAACTTGTTCATATTATTCCCTTACTATCCTTTGAACCATCTTTTGTTTCTGTATTGGTGGCCTCTCTTTCAACTCCCAGATTGGTAATTTATGTTTCCTCTTTCTTCTGATTTCTGATTTCACTGAATTTTTCTACTGTTCATTTTCAATTTCATTGTTTACCATTCTAATCTTTACTTTGTGTAATTTGCTCTTCTTTTTCTAGGTTCCTAAAGAGAATGCATAGATTATTGACTTCGAACCTTTCTCTTTCTTCTCTTTCCCTTTCTTTCTTTTCTTCTTTCTTTCTTTTTGCAATATAGAAGAAATAGTTAATAGCATTCAGATCTTCCACATCTTTACTTATTGTTTTCCTTATTTGGATATTCTATCAATTACTGACAGAATTCTGTCAAAATCTCCAACAATGATTCTGGATATGCTTGTTTTCCCTTTTTAGCTGTGACATTTATTCTTCACATGCTTTGAGTTTCTGTAATTAGTCTCACATATATTTTTAATGCATATAGATTCTGGTTTTCTTGACACTTTTATTGTTATGACGTATCTCTTTGTGTCTAGAAATATCCCTTGTCATATCTAGAAATATTTCATGATATCTACTTTTGGAATTCATATATTAGGGAGGTTTTTAACATTTGGCTTCTATTGCTTAAACTTTACAGATCTGAGGTAACTATGCATGTAGACACAAGGGTAGGACACAAGAGTGACAGAACCGTCTCAAGAACATGTATGTTTTGATGAGGCTGTGGCACCAGCAAGGAGGGGCAGTGGAGGTTAACATTTGGCTCTTCATGCTGTCTTTTAGCTCTTGACTATACAGCATATTGACTATATAGCACAGTCTTTATAGACTTATGGTTATGGGTTTAACTCCTGTTCATACAATTTCTTAACTGTGTAACCTTGGGCAAGTTACTTAACCTCTGTTTCTTCATATGTATACGTATAATAGTATATGTTTTTAGAAGGATGAAATTATATATGTAGTACACATACACACATTATGCCTATACATGTATACATGTTTAGTAAAGTATACATGTTTAGTATACTTTACTAAATCAATAAATCAATCTATTGATCAATCTAAATCAATAAATATCTATTGTCATGTATGTTATATTATACATTTGTATTATATGACATGTATTATATTTTGTGTCAGATAGTCTCAATTTTCCTTCTGGCTTCAACTTTTCAGAGATTGTGTTAATTGTCTTTTCCTTCCCATTTGCCTCAATTCTCCCTGTCCCTAGTCCATTACTCTATTTTCTCATTTTCCAACTTTTTGGCAGGAAAATGCCAAAACTTTGGCATTTGGCATTTGACTATACATGCCAAAATTGGATTTAATAAACTCAAGAAGTGTAAACTATACAGTGAAGGCAGCTGCTGCTTGCTATCTTTCTCCGTTTGAGGCTCACCATCAATCTTTACATCTTGGTTAGGACTTCAATTTCTGCTCCGAAAAATTGCACTCAGAGTTTCCAAGTTATTTGCAACATGGGTACAAACAACTGGGGCTTATGTACCTAGTTCAGAAACCCACTCCTAGTTCTATCGCACACTTGAGATGAGGGTATAATAATACTGTTTGCAGAAGAAATGCCCTATACGTATTATAAGTATTCTAAGAAAAATTGTCAGCAGAGCTAAAAAAAAAAAAAAAAGCTTTGGTATTGAAAACTCAGTTCAGACCCTTTTTTTTCAATGCTAAGAAACATCCCTTTCAAAAGAATTCCCAACCAGATGGTGTTTGATTTCATGACCTTGCAGCACGATTAAGAAGCAAGATCAATGATTAGGAAGAAAGATCATGGGTTTTGAAGTCTGATAGCTCAGACACTTACACTTTTGGTTATTTCTTAGCTTTTCTGAGCATGCTTTCTGGTTTGTAAATTGCATGGGGTTATATCTGCTCTTCATGGGTTCCTCTTCAAGGAAGCCTTTCCAAAACCCATATCCATGTTCATTTCCCTTTAGTACATCTTTCGTTCATCTGCTAGCTTTCCTTTGAAGCAACTGTCACAGTTTCACTTTTCTTTTAGGTATGTGATTATGTATTAAGGCCCGCCTCCTACGGCGAACTGTAAGCTCCACGCGGCCAGGAAGAAGTGTTCACCGTACCCATGACTTCCAGGCTAAACTGATCACCGCGCACCGAGTCTAGCCTAGTGCCTGGCACACAGCGGGCAGCCAGCGAACAAACGAACCACAAAGGTGCAGAGCGCCATCGTTGCTGGGGTGTGGAGGGAGCCGCCCACACCCGCAGCTCCCGCCCTGCCCCTGGGGGTAGCAACCCGGAGAGGCGGCCCAGCACCGCCCCAGGCCCTGCCCCGCCAACCCTAGTCACCCCTTCTGGCAGCGCCTCTCCTCATGACGCCACTTGAGGGCGGGACTTCCGGCCGCCGAAGTTTAACAGTCCGGGCGGGAGCCGGAAGCCCAGCGCCGGAGCGGGCCGCGCCGTGGCCCCCGGTGTACCGCGGCTGAGAGGTGAGGTTCCGTAGGGCCCGGGGTCAGCGGGTGTCTCCCCGCCGCGTCCCTGCACACTCCCGAACCCCGCCCGCCCTCCTGCCACCCCGGGGGCGGGTCGGAGGTCCCCGGGCTGCGCGCGCCCGGGCCGGTCCGGTGCTTCGGACAGTTGTCGGGCAGGGGCGCGGCAGCGGGTTTGGCGCGGAAGTGCCTGGGAGCCGCGGGCCGGGGTCGCGCACCTCCGTCCGCGACCGTCTCCGGCTCGACCCGAGAGGTGACCCGGTCTGCTGGGGTAGGTTGGTGGCGGCTCTGAGGGGTGTGTTACCCCCCAAAAGTTTGCCGCTTCTCCACCGGCCGTCTCCCCGCTTTTGTAAACCTCTCCAGTACGACTCGAATGCATTTTATAAGGTAACCCCAGTTGAGCAAGTTCTCCTGCAAGTAAAATGCACTTTGGGTGAATGAAAGTTGAAGAACTTTTATTTGTTGTAGTGGATTTTTTTTTCCATGTAGCCGCTCTCCCTAAATTACCTCCTTGTGTCTTGACAGCTCGCTTTGATGGGACCCTCTTGGGGAGGCTGATGTAATGCCTCTCCTTTAAAAGTGCTCAGTTCTCAGCAGACTTGCGGTGGGTGGGCAGATGGTCCCCTTCCCCGCTGCACTTGAAGAGAAGGAAACAGACATTAAGTGACTCTGCCAGAGTCACTGTCACGTAGCTTTGGGACAGATCCTTTGAACCCACTTTTTCTGAACCCTGGCTTGAGTGATCTTTCCACACTACATCACACTGCTCAACAGGAACAGTGTAAGCTTATAGTAAAGGCATTTTCCAGTTGTGTTTGCTGGGTTTAAGAGATTGCCTTTCCAGCACTTAATTGTACCTTGAGTAGGGAACCAACACGTAACCACATGTCAAGGTGCCAAATCCAAACACTGCATGTCTACGTTTCAACAGATGACTAAAGGATTTTAATTTTAGTAACGCTGTATTTATCCGATGAATGAAGAATAATGAACCGCATAAGTGACTTTTCTAGTTAACTAAAGTTTTAGTCTTTTTATGAACACATTTTTTTTTCTCTTGGGAATCAAAGGGCCCTGTAATTTATTATACTTTTAACTTAGCCTTTGAAATAGGGTATACTGGACATAGATGGGATGCTTTGTTGGAGACTTGGGACCCTGTCTGTGATATCACTAATACAGTGCTGTACTCTTACACCGTCCACACCAGGAAGGTGTAGAGGGTATATCTCTAGGCCCCCTTCCTTTCCCTGTTCTTCCATGTATTTTTGAGGATTTTTTTCTGACTCATTATGCATTACTACTTGCTCTTGAAGTATCTGCCTAAAGCAGCTCCCTTGCCTTTTGTCTTTTAGACTGCCTTGGTTTGTGAGATCACTTTGTCAGAATTATGTGTTTGAATTACATACTGTGAATAAATAATATGAGTGGGGGCATTGTAGACCAAGTATTGGTTTAGGGACTTAGTGACAGGCATCTCTTTTGGCTGTATTTGCTAATTCTGGAGTTATTTGGGAAAACTGAAGTCTCTGGATTTTGAAATGGCAGGAATGCTACATTTTATTACACACTTTTTTTTTAATTTTTTTTTTCAACGTTTATTTATTTTTGGGACAGAGAGAGACAGAGCATGAATGGGGGAGCGGCAGAGAGAGAGGGAGACACAGAATCAGAAACAGGCCCAGAGCCTGACGCGGGGCTCGAACTCACGCACTGCGAGATCGTGACCTGGCTGAGGTCGGATGCTTAACCGACTGCGCCACCCAGGCACCCCATTATTACACATTTTAAAAAGATTTAGGGAGGGTTTTTTTTTTTTTTTTGAGAAAGAAAAAGTGTACACATGTATGCACAGGGGAGGGGCAGAAAAGGAGCGAGAGAGTCTTTGATAAACTTAGTCTTTAAACAGACTTAAATGTTTTCTAATGTTTATTTATTTTTGAGAGAGACAGAGTGTGAGTGGGGGAGATGCAGAGAGAGGGAGACACAGGATCCAAGCAGGCTCCAGGCTCTGAGCTGTCAGCACAGAGCCCGATGCGGGACTCAGAGTCACAAACTGCAAGATCATGACCTGAGCCGAAGTCTGATGCTTAACCAACTGAGCCACCCAGGCGTCCCTGGAGTGAGACAGTCTTAAGCAGCTTCCATGCCCAGCACAGAGTCCACCTTGGAATCCAGTGTCAAGACTATGAGATTATGACCTGAGCCGAAATCAAGAGTAGGGTGCTTAACCGATTGAGCCACCCAGGCACCTGAGTTTAGGAAGTGTTATCCAGCAGTTATTTATTGAGTACATATGGTGGGCCAGGAACATTTCAAGACATAGTAAACAAGACAAAATTCATTTTCAGGATCTTTGTTCAAGTCAGGAGACGCCAACATTATTGTGAGAACAAGAGTTGCAAATAGAAAATGTCATGAAAAACATGAAACTGCATAATGGGCAACTGGTATGGGGCTGCTTCAGCCATGGTGGCCAGGAAGGCCTTTCTGAGGAGACATTTGAGCTGAGACTGGAGTGAGGTGAAGGAGATGACCCTGGGAAATCTGGGGAAAGAGCGTTCCAGGCGGAGGGGGCAGCAAATGGAAGGACTGAGGCAAGAAAGAAGGCCAGGGAGTTTGGTAGCCCTGGGGAAGAGAGGTAGGGGTGTTACACCAGGGCCAGGTCCTATAAGGCATGTCAGGGAGGTTGGATATCATTATAATTGCTGTGGAGAACCATTGGAAGGGTCAACCGAGAGAATATGATTTTAGAAGTATCGTTCCAGCTACTTGGTGGTGAGCACCCACTCTGGAACAAAAGTGGACAGTGGAGCCACTGGGTTTAGAGTAGATCCTTCATTTTAACTTTTTTTTTTTTTTTTTTTTTTTTTTTTTTTTTTACCTATCCTTAACTGTTTTTTAAGTATAGTGTTTTAAAACTATTTGTAGGTGCAGTCATGCAGGAAAACCTCAGATTTGCCTCATCTGGAGATGATGTTAAAATATGGGATGCTCCATCTATGACATTGGTGGACAAATTCAACCCACACACGTCACCACATGGAATCAGCTCAGTGTGTTGGAGCAGCAATAGTATCCTTTAAAAAAATAACACTTTTTGTTAGGCTAAAAAACCAGTATCAGTGAAACCTTTTGCATGTGACCAATATATTTTGCATAGCTATGAAAGCTAGATAGATACAGCGAAATAGAAGTTTAACAGTTTATCATCATATGAATGTATATACATATATATGCTACTAGATCCAGACCATAGAATTAGTTTTCTTATCAACAGTTTGTTATTGAACCCAGATGGAATAAGGTAGGTAATGGTGGGAAAACTTCTGAAAGGTTTGGAATGAGTTTTTGCATCTACATTTGGATATTTATGGATCTAGTCTGCAAATTAAAGACAACTCAAAGACAGAAGCAAAATTAAATTTAAAATAAAAATTAAAATTCTCCAACATCCTCATCTTACTGATATGCTCTTATATTTCTCTTCTTGTCTATGTTGCAAATAGCCTGATTTCTCAGAGAAATTGTCTACATTGAATTTTCCTCAGTTTTTCTATGTTTCTGATTTTCTCTCTCCTTGTCTTAGTAAGCTCCTAAATGTGGATAAAATGCATGAGGAAATGAAGTTTAGAAATCAGAATATTTCAACCTTGCACTTTTGACATTGGGGGCTAGATAATTCTCTGTTTGGGGGGCTGTTGTGTGCATTGTAGGATGTTTAGAAGCCTTCCTGGCCTTTACCCACCAGATTCCGGTAGCCCTCAGTAGAACCACTGCTCTAAACAAAGTGCTATGAACATGTTCTGTAAACTTGGTATGCTAGGAATTATCATTCTTTTGTGTAGCTCTTACATACAGACTATTTCTTAAAGAATAAAGTTTTAATGTGTGTCTGATCTTATCAATGCCAAAGTATTAATATTCTGTTTCCTGATAAAAGTAAAAATATCAGAACTTTAAAATATGACTGATTTATGAACAAAAACAAGTTTTCATGCCCAACCGAATTATTCTTGCAAATATGTAACAAAAAATGATGAATTTTTTTATTAAATTAAATTTACCTCTTTATCATTCCTTGATTTTGTATTAAAGTAGGAACATAAATTACTTTGGTGCTCTATTAATCAAACTCATGGCCAAGGGAGTACATTTTTGAAGGACTCTCCAGATGTGTAATTGGTGGGGGGTGGGGGGGGGCAGGAAGGAATGTTTTAAAGAGAGTGACAAATATGTGAAGCTGCTTCTATTATTAGGTTTTTATTATGTGTGGAGCTTAATTTCCCTATTATTTACCGTTTAAGAGAAAAGTAGCAATTCTTGATAAGTTTTAATATTTTGGGTTTATTTTTATTCCAAGGAGTTTTATTAGTTAGCATCTGCTGATAAACCACTTAATGTTCTTAACAAAACTGATGTGATCGTGAGGTAGTGTGGGATGATTTTTGGAACCTGGTCTTATTTCTATATAGTTTTCTTGTGCAAGTAGATATGTACAGGAAACTTTTGTATATAGTCTTACTTCTAATGAGGCTTTGATCTTATCCCTGGAGGTTAGTGACTAAAGAACAGGTACTTCCCAGGCTCAGCTACTTGGGGTCTACTTAGCATGGATTCCAAGAACAGGATTAAGGGTGAGGTGCCAGGGAAATTAGTTTTTCGGCCCTCTTAGGTAATGTCCCTCACTTTCTCATGACTTCAAAAGCTACAAGAGAAATTAAAGGAGTAAGTATGTTACCTTTTCGTATTATCTTTGTTCAGTCCTTTTCTGTATTCTAAGGAGAAAAAGTAGCAGTAAGTAGAGGATGAAGCCAAGGAAAGGGAAATGATTTGTTTTTCTCAGTGCTGTAATATTTAGGTAGGAATGATATTTTTTTTGAATCATGTATCATAATAAAATCATAATCCATGGTCTATTCATGAAATATATGAATGTTATGCAAACCATCCAAAAATAATGCAGGTAAGACTTGCTTGTTAAAAAGCATAGATTTAAACTTCTGATATTTTAACTTGTTATGACTCTCAAAATTAAACTCTTGTTCTTGAGTATATCGCATTTAATCATTTTAATTTAAAAATACTTAATTTACATTGTTTTGTGTTTACTGATTGTTCTGCTTGTAATTTCTGTAAAATACGGTAATATAATTTTAAATTAAGTTAAATTTATTTAAAATTTAATTTTACATTGTTTAGTTATTTAAAAATTTAACTCTTCCATGGCATAAATAGTTGCTATTTAACCACATTTATTTATATTTTCTGTACTTACTGTTATATTTATTGTTAATATATTTAAGATTGAAACATTCTATCATAAAAATTCCAATTCTAAGAATATATCAGGCTTTATATTTTTAGTGGATGAATAAGAGACTAATGTGGATGTTTACTTCCTAGACTAAATTGGTACCAAGCACTGTGTTAATAATAAATAACTACCTTGAATGGTGTGTATAGATGAAAAGGCTGATTGATATTTGCTGATGTTGCTTTTATCATGATCTCATTCTTGAAGGATAAAATTAGACCTTCTGGCCTATTCTTTGAAAATGGAGTAGTATTTCACTTGGGTAAAATAGCTTTCAAGTAATAGCAAAGCCAGAGAGGATGGCTCTTCCCTGCGGTAGTAGTAAAGAGAATTAGTCGTAGTAATTAGTAACCTGAGCCATTTTTGAAAGCTGGTGTGTAAGCTATATTCACTTGCTTGTCTTAGGTTAGTGCACTTGCTTTTATCATAATAATTCTTGCAGTAATAGTCTAGTGATAGAGATGCTCACGGATTGTTTGATGCTCCATAACTCTTCATTTAGATAACTTTCTAGTGACAGCCTCTTCCAGTGGCGACAAAATTGTTGTTTCAAGTTGCAAATGTAAACCTGTTCCACTTTTAGAGCTTGGTGAAGGGGTAAGTGTTTTTGGTTTTGTTTTTTTTAAACTTCTATTAAAAATCTTAATTCTACTTGGGTGGTAACTGCTTCTTATGGTGCTTACAACTAAATATAAATGTGTTTAAAAGTACTATGCTTAACCTAAGCTCAAAATAATACAATAACACTTGAAGAGGAGATAGGTACTGAAACATCTTTAGGTAAAATAATAGTGGATCCAAGGGGAGCAATCAAGGACTTAGATTTTTTTCAACTAGTCACTTGCTTTCTCCATCTCTCTGTGGGAGATTCCTTGGTATTGCTGCCTTTTTTAAGCCTCACCCCTGGCTAGGTTACCAGGTGGATTTAGTCATAAGAGTCCTAATGATGTATCCCTGTCCTTTACTGACGTTGAGCTCAGGACCATCAGCTAATGACCGCTATGTGAAGGTAGCTTCTATAGCTTCTGTCCCTATGGTACTGAGGGGCCTGCCTGAGTCTCCCCAAGCTCTCCTAGAACAGAATGGCTTTGTCAAACTGAGCATTGGTCCCAGTGCATTTAAGTGAAGTTCTCATTGCATATTGTTTCTTGTTTTATAGATTAATCCCTCTGATTCAGGATAATGATAGTGTCTTCATTGTTAGTCACACACACTTCCTGAAAGCTATTTTTTTTTTTTTAAAAAAAGGTTTAAGTAAAAAGGTGCAAGTAGGTGGTAACTTGTTCTTAATTTAAGTTTCAAATTTTTCATAGCAAGCCACAAAGCATTATGAATTGTCATAATTTTACACACTGGAATAGGTGAGGTAGTCCACTTAGAAAAAATAAAGGAGAACAATGGAATATGAGCTCATCTAATTTAAAAAGGACTTTAGGTTTCTACCCATTCTTTTTTTGGGATTGACTCAAGCATCAATTCCAGCCCACAGATGTTGGAGGCTGGGCAGAGAATGTCTGCTAGGATAGACATGAAATTTGAGACACACTGCCTATTCAAACTCAGTTAAGTAAAATTGAGGCAGAGAGCGTCCCTGGTCGATAAAAGGAAACTGTGTTCTTCAAGAGCAGGCAGAACATCTTAGTCATATTTGGATCTTTAGATACTATCGAAGGTGTCAACAAGCATTTGTTGAATTGGATGTCAACATCAAAACAATTTCAGATTCCTCTTCCACCACAGTATATATTGTGCTCCTTCTGTGCATTATGCCTTAGAACAGTTTGGGAACTGTGTTGTTGTAGTTGTTGTTATTGTTAAAGTATGAAAATAACAGATGATATTCACAAATGTAACACAGTTGTAAGGATTTTGTGAATATTCCATGTCAGTTGCTATAGTTAGTTCTCTTTCCTACAGTTAAGAAATGACATCAGAATACAGGTGGATGAAAGGTGAGGTTATTTCTTACAATTTGAACCTGCTTTAATTTAATTTGCTTATAGGAATATTTTGCAAACAGTGGTTCCTTAACGTTTATTAGTAATTTCTTGTAACATATTAGTGTGCTGATAACCTTTGCTTTGTAGGACCCAAGTCCTATTACTCACGTGCCATTTGAGATATTAGACCATTACTACTTGGGAAAATAAGATTCTGTCCTACTTACTTTAACACAATTTTTAGAGCAGAACTTTAAGTTTATATTTATTTTCTTTGATTTTGTATTTTATCTCATCAGAATAGGCAATTTGGTATTAATAGTATAATGAATACGATAGGCTACTGTATAACCTAGACATTTGAACAGCTCTTATTTTAGATTTTAAAAACTTCACCCATTGCTTGTGTCTTAAGGTACAGGATTCCTGATAAGCACACAATGTTCATTAATTATTTAAGTTCATTAGCTACATTAATAATATATCAGCATAAAAAAAGATCTTCTATCATCAGGGTAAGCCAGTTAAAAACATAGGTTTTGTTCCGAGTCCTTAGTAATTTGACTTGTTTTTGATGATTAAAGTTGTAATATATTGATCTTTGATGGACACCACTCTTACCTATTTTCTTTAACAGTTATTCGGAAAGCTCTTAGCAGACTGTCCTGATTAGTGGTGATAACGAGATTCTAAATCTTACTAGTCTGTTTAGACCAAAGTCAGTTCCTAGAACGGTGTCCATAAGGGAATTATAGCAACTGTACTGAAACACTGATGTAATGTGCTCCTGATATTTTTATATGTGTTAGTAATTTTGACTCTCGGTCGGAAATTTCAGAGCTGGAAGAAACCTTGAGGGAGGGGAAAGGTGGGTATCTGTACCCTTTTAAGAATCCAGTGCTCTTGAAAGGGATTAAAAGTACACTTAATTGTGAGGAGCACTAAGTGGATAGCTCTGTTCAATTACTATACTGTACACCTGGAACTAATATAACACTGTTAATTATACTGGAATTAAAATAAAAAGGAAAGGAATGCTCTTTTCAGCATGGGGTGTTTTTCCAGATGCATGGACTCTTAAGGTGAGAATGATAGATCTTGTCCTCATTTCTCACTTCTTAGGTGAAGAAACATAGGCTTAGAAAGGTGAGATGACTTTGCCTAAACCTACATAGCTTGCCTTTTAACTTTTAGCTGAGTAATAAAATGTCCCCCTTGGAGTTCATTTCTCTATTTTTTTCCCCAAGGCATACAACTAGAGGTGAGAGCAATTAATGTTACTGCATCGTGTATCTAAAGGTTAAATAGGAAAAATAACATGCAACATTGTATTTTATTGGTAGCCTAGTTACTCATGGCACTACCAGATAGATGATGCTCGTAGATACTCATAGTGAGAAACTTGATAACTTCTGTATTTTTACCTACTTATGACATAAATATTTATTGGGCATGGAAATGGGCTTTGTGATAATGAAACTGACATTCTGGGGGGAGGTAGACAATAGACTACAGAATGATACCCAGATAGTGATAAGTTGTTACACAGAGAACTAAAATAAGAAATTGAGATAGCAGGTTACATTAGGAGGTCAAGGGAGGTCTCCTGTAGAGGTGGCATTGAAAGTTGCTGTCTATTGACCAGAAGGAGTCATTCAGCCAAGGTTTGGGGGAACTTAGCTTTCTAGGTAAGAATAGTTGTGTAGAAGCCTTGAAGGCAAAACAGGGCTGTTATGTTTAAGTAATAGAAGAAGGTGAGTGTGGCTAGAGAATTAGTGGGTGATGAGGAAAATGGTGAGATGAGGTAGGAAGGGGTCAGAGGAATGGGGCTTTGAAAGCCAGGTTAATACGTTTGAAATTTATTTTAGGGCTGAATGGAAGCCATTAAAGATTTTTGAATATGAGCGTCGTGATCTGATTTGCAGTTTTTAAAGGTCATCCTACTTGTGGAGCATAGAAGGTAGAGGAGTAGGGTTGGAAGTGAGGTGCCAGTTAAGAGGCTGCTGCTATTCTGTGGGGTTGGGATTAGTGTGCTGGTGGCTGCGGTAGATAAAGAGGGGGGCCCTATGGGGTTTATGTTAGTGTTGGAGTTTAAAGAACTTTCTGTAGATGACAGGGAAGGAGTAAAGGAGTCAAAGTTAATTCTGGACTTTTATCTTGAGAAATTTAGTGGATGGTGTCTTTACAGACCTAAGGAAGAGTGTAGGGTCAGGTTCTCATGACCTGATGTTTGAGACTTGGGCTCCTTAGGGGTAGACTTTGTTGTGAGGCTTTGAACACGTATCTTAACCTCTTTATATTCCCCATCTGTAAAATGAGGGGTCTAGACATTCTTTAAAGTTTCTTCTAGGTTTAGTGTTTTATGAACTGTGGGTGAATCCTAACTCAATATACTCTGTGGAAGTGCAAGAGTAGATTTTACTGGGGGGGAAATATTAAGGGCAAGTAACTCCTGATAGGAAGCCAGGACCTGCTGATGTTCCCTAAGCTTCCTCTGTTTCCTGTGTTCTATGGAAGAGAACATGACTCTGGTTGATTTCCTTGAAGTCCTTTTGAATTCCTTACAAGGTGTTGGATGCATGTGGAAGATGATGAGAACTGAATCTTTAGGAGAAGTCTTAGCTTGTTTATCACATTTAATTCAACAAATGTTTATATAGTACTTACTAAGTGTTGGTTGGGAAGTGGAAGTCAGCTCTGGGCTCTGTTAAATTAAGGTAACTTTCTTTTTTCTTTAATAGCAAAAGCAGACATGTGTCAGTTTAAATTCCACATCTATGTATTTGGTAAGTGGAGGCCTAAATAACACTGTTAATATTTGGGATTTAAAATCAAAAAGAGTTCATCGGTCTCTTAAGGTAAGCAACTTGTTTTTTAGAACATCTTACAATGTTTAAAGTAATTACCAAACTTTTAATTTTGAGCTCTGATGATAAAAATAAGATGCTTCAGAATTGAAGTGAGATTTGTTAGGGAAAATAAAGATGCTATTAGTCAGAAAAAATTTTTGGTCTATTTTTATCTCCATATGTCACCAATGCATATTATTGGTGTTTAAAACTTTCCCCTTAGTTTTCACTTAGTCTACTCTTTTTTGAGCAAACCACTTCCTTCATTTTTTTCTAAAGTATGAGTTGTTGTCATTAGAGATCTTTTTTTAAGTCTCTGAAAAAAATGAGAGTGGTTTTGGAATGGCAGTAATCGGTCTACTAATCAGAGTTGGGATTCAGCTTCTTAGTTCTCTACTGTATATGATTGCTGCTGTTTGTGTTATTTTTCTTTGTGTTTTCATCTTGGTAATGGTATTTTTTCTAAAATAATTTACTATGGATAATTAACATTTCTTTAAATGGTTAGCTTTTTGCAGTTTCACAGAATAAAAATAACCACATGAAAGCTTCTGGGTTATGCTTTTTTTGGAATTCTACTTTTCACTGTTGTGTACTTTTAATATTTGGAAACTCATCTTTAAAGTTATTTTTAATTTTTATATGTTTTTAAAAAACTTTTAATATGAAAACTTCTGAACATTGATGTGTATACACACACATGCACACGCACACACATTCATTATCAGACTTTGATGATGATGAACTCATGGCCAGTATTATTTTATCTGTTCCCTTATTTTCTCTCTAATCAGATTATTATATAATCTCAACCTCAGATTATTTTGAAGCAAATGCTGGATGTCGTTACTATTTGTTCATGTCAGATGTCATTGACTTAATTCTTACTAGGGAAGTTGTATATAGAGAATGATTTTCTCTTAGAGTAATTAAAATATAATCCTGTAATTGCTGTTTAAAATATTACCTGTGGAAGTTTATTTTAGGTATTAGCTAAACTTTGAAGAGAATTAAGGAAAATTCAAAAGTTGCCAAAATGAGAATAGTTAACTTTTATTAAGTTCTTTGATATGCCAGCCACTGTGCATAATATACGTTTATTCTGTGTGTCTCAAGAATTCTGCAGGTAGGTAGTGCTTGCTGTTCCTGTGTACCTTTGGAGGAGCTCAGGCTGAGAGAAGTTAAAGAACTTCTTCAGTGCCAAACAACTAGTATGACAAAGATGAGATGCAAACTCAGATTATTATCCATTGTTTAATCTTTTAAATTATGAAATAATTGAATTAAAGCTATTTAGAGGGGGTATACATACTATGAGCAGAGAATGTTTTACAGAATTGAGAAGAGATTAGAAGTCTGTGGCCAGTTTTTGTCACATATTCTCATTCATTTTAGGAGCATCACTTACACCTCTAACTCCTACTGCATGAAAAATTCTACTTGTTTTTCCTTCCTCACTTTGCCCAATTACTCCAGATAGTTTTAGCTCTTCTCATTGTTTGCAACTCTTAGGGTACTTCATTTTTTTTTTTTTTTTTTTTATTCATTTAGTTAACAAGTATTTGACTAATTGTGATAGTGGGAAATCTAATCTTTCACCTGGGCTCTCTTCTCTGTGGTGCTCTCCCTGGTAACACAATTTTTAGCACTTGGTAGGTGCTTGTTGAAGACTTACAGAATAACTTATTTTCCACAGTTAAAATAAGGAAGACCCCTGCCTCTCTATAAAGTCGTAGAAATTGTATTGGACCCCATGTTCTTAATTTTCCAAGTGGGAACAATGCATTAAATGTCCACTCTCCATTTTCTTCTCATCAGGCATTTTTTTTCCCCTTGGGATAGCAATTTTTTCTTTGATTTAGGAAAGGAGTGACATGTGAAAGTATCTCCAGACATGCTTGAGGGACCATTTGAAAAAATTGGATTATAAGTGGAATATTATAGCTACTATTCTTGATGTTACATTAAGCTAATTATTAGATACAAAAGTTATTTTGTTTATATTATTAATATAAATAGCAAACTCTTAAAAACTATACTCTTAACTCTTATCACTTTTCTCTGTACCTACTAGATATCTCTAACTTGACTTTGGAAAATATAGTGTTTGTGAACTCAGTTTGTTTAAAACCACTTTTATTTCCTCAAAGTGGATTCCCCTTTGGATTTTGGAGACAGCCTAATATCCCAAGAAGAAAATAGGCTTCGGGGTTTGACCTGGAATTGAATCTGGGTCTGCCACTTAGTTATGTGAGCTTGCACAGATTTTGTAAACTTCCTGTGCCTCATGTAGTTAACTCATCCATAAAATAAGAAAAGTGACCTTGCCTCCTAGGATTCTTCTAAGGATTAATAATAATCCATAAAGTTCCCAGCATTAGTAGGTATTCAGCAAATGGAAACAGCTGCTATTGTCTGTCAACCATGCCTTGCTCCTTCTGGCTTGGGCTTTTGTTTTGGCTGTCTTGCATTCTGCATGTCTGGTTTCTTTCCCCTTTCCCTGCTTTTGGTTTATTATTTTCTTCAAGGCTGACCTCAAGCTTTATGTCTTCCACAAAGCTTCCTCTGTCAACTCAGGTCCAGTGATGCCTTTTTCTCTTTCGTAGGACACTTTGCCTCTACTACTCATTTAGCATTCCTTCTGCCATTTTCATGTTAATTTAAATGTCCCCTCTTCTTGATTGAACACTGATTCTCTCAAGGCCAGGGACTCTCCCACAATAGTCAACTTGCTGTAAATGTTACTTGTCAGTGGAAGGGAGACATAATGCTATCTAGAAAATTACCTGCCCTTTTGTCTCTTGTTTTGGAGTGCATGATCATTATTACAGTTATAAAAACTAAGTCTCTGTTCCTTGAGAAGACGTGATGTTGATCGGATAGTTTCCTACTCATTTGAGTAATTTGTTTAGGTTATTTGAGGAAAATGTTAAAGCAAATATTAGATTCACAAATACGTACTATTTTATTTTAAAAAAAATGAAATTTACAAGAACATGAAGATGTGAGGTGTGACGGTTATGTGGCAGTGTACTTAACTTTGCTTTCTTTTTTTCAGGACCATAAAGATGAAGTAACTTGTGTTACATATAATTGGAATGATTGTTACATTGCTTCTGGATCTCTCAGTGGTGAAATTATTTTGCACAGTGTAACCACTAATTTATCTAGTACTCCTTTTGGCCATGGTAGTAACCAGGTACAGTATGGGTTTATTCAAAACAGAGTTGATAAAACAGAGTTACATGAGACAATGAATTTTAAGTTAAAAAAATTTTTTTCCATGTTTTATTTATTTTTGAAAGAGAGAGAGCATGAGCAGGGGAGGGGCAGAGAGAGAGGGTGACACAGGATCCAAAGCTGACTCTGTGCTGACAGCAGTGAACCCAATGCAGGGTCTCGAACTCATGAACCGTGAGATTGTGCCCTGAGCCAAAGTTGGACGCTCAACTGACGGAGCCACCCAGGTCCTCTCAATTTTAAGTTTTTAAAATTAAGTATTTTAAATTTGTATTTAGTTTGCTTGAAAAATTTACAGCTAGCTATTTTTAATGGTCTTGTTTAAAAATGTTCAAATAAGGTAAGTCATACTAGATTATGTTGCTTATGTGCGTTGAGTTATGCCATTGAATAGCCACATGATCCTAGAATATGACTATATATAACAAAACACAAACAGTTGTTGGCAGGTCAAATCTGAAACATGGATATTAATCTTTCTATGACATCACAATTATAGAAGCATTGCATATTTCCAACTGTACCAACTACAAGACAGATATTTCTATTCATAAATACTGTTTGGTGGGCATGGATAATTGAGTGTGTTTAGGCACAGGGTAAATTGGGCTTTGTTTTTTTGCGTTAAGTGTTCGATAGTTAACCAAATAAATTTAGTTACTCAAAAAATCTAATTCTTGGCCAACCTTCCGTGAAATTCTGTACAGAAATTTCTAGTGAAGTGCAATCTCTTTTAATCCTTACTTTTTATTGTAATCACTTTGGCCCTATTATTAGATAAAATATGGGAGCTCTTCACTTTTAAAAAGCAGTTTTGGAAATCAGTATTCACTGTATATTTAGTGTTTAAAGAAAATTTAATGGATATTAAAATAGGGAAAAAAGTCTTTTCTCAAGTTTCTTCTGTATTGCGAGAATAAAAGAGATAAACCTATAGATGATATTATAGGTGATTCCTATAAAACAATCTTATGGTGATTCAGAACAGTGAGAGACAATTATCTAGGAATAAAATAGGGAAAATTGAAGGAGGGAGGATTTTTAGCTGGGTCTAATGCTTAAATGATTTTTATTTTGTTTTGTTTTTACTACACTATGAATTGACTGCTAATTAGTTGACTCTAATTTATAGTAGGGTTAGCTCTGTACATTCCCATGTTACAGTTGGAACCGTGTCTCATTCCTTTGTCCTCAACCATTATCCAACTTTGTACTTCATGTGGAAAAGATCCTCAATAAATATGTGAATGGATTTATAGATAACAAAGATTTTAATAGGCTAATCTAGAACTTTGGGAGAAGAATATTTTATATGGAGGAAACCACACAAACAAAAACAAGGGTTAAGGAGAACACGTAGGTTCTTCTATAGGGCCAATGTGAGAAGATATTGGAAAGGTAAATATAAAATAATGTTGATGTGGAACTTTGAATGCCAGACCAAAGATTTGGCTTTTATTTTGGAAGGCATTTAAGTTGCTAATCAGAGTTATTGATTAGTTGAATGTCAGAATCCTAGAAACCTTGAACTGAGAGAAAGCCTTTAGAGGCAATTTCACTTTCTGCCTTTTATGGATGTGGATGAGAGATTTGCCACAAAAATTCATTAATATTAGCATAAAAGCAGGAAGTAATATTTTGATTTTGTGATTCTCTTTTTGGTTATTTATATTTTGATGAGGGAGACAAAAGCCTAAGCCCATAGACATTGGAACTATTGTGAAAAACATCATAGTGTTCCAATGTCTTGCTTCTTAAGGAAATTAATTTTTCTTCTTTCTATCCTTTTTTCCCCCCGATTTCTGATATATTAGAAGCATGACACGTTTAGATTTATAAATTCTGAGTTGACTTTTTAGTAACATAAAAGGTCAGATACCTACCATGTATATTCTTACATTTCAGTTTGTATTGTATCTTATAATGAGAGGGGTTTTTTTTTTTGTTTGTTTTTTTTATTAAAACCAGATATGAAGGAATAGTCCTGAAAACATTAGATTTAGTTATTGCTCTTGGCTTTATTATGTGTAAATTATTTAAATGTATAAAATTGAAATATAACTTACATAGTAAGTACATACATCTTAAGCATACAGCTTGATGAATTTTTATATGTACATATACCTGCGTAACTACCAGGATCAAGGTATAGAACATTTCTGGCACATCGGAGGACTCCCTCTTAACCCTTCGGAGGTGCTACCTCATATTTCTTAAAAGAATTGGATGTGTCTGGTTTCTTTTAGTCTTCAGTATGTTTGCTTTGTTGAATGGAATAGTAGTTTATACTGTTTTACTGCTTTGTGGTTTTCCATTACATGGATATGCCACAGTTTGTTGATGGACATGTGAGTTGTTTTTAGTTTTTAGCTATTACAATAAAGCTGCTGTGAATATTATTGTATGTGTCTTCTTTTGGACATATGTTTTCATTTCTCTTGAGTAAACACTCAGAAATGGACTTAAGTCTTAATGTAGGCATCATGTTTTACCTTATTAAAAAATGCCAAAGGATTTTCTGAAATCCTTGTGCCATTGTATGCTTCTGCCAGCATTGTTTGTGAGATTCAGTTGCTCCACAGTTTTGCTAGTACCAACTATTGTGTCTTATTAATTTTAACAATTTTGATGGTTGTGTGGTGGTATCTTACTGTGTTTTAATTTTCATTTCTCTCTGTTGAATAAGTTGAGTGTATTTTCATATGCCTTTTTTTGTGTAGTCACTGTTCAAGAGTGTTCCTCCTTTTTGAATCTTGTTACTTGTGTTTTTTCTTTTTTTTTTAATTTTTTTTTCAACGTTTATTTATTTTTGGGACAGAGAGAGACAGAGCATGAACGGGGGAGGAGCAGAGAGAGAGGGAGACACAGAATCGGAAACAGGCTCCAGGCTCTGAGCCATCAGCCCAGAGCCCGACGCGGGGCTTGAACTCACGGACCGCGAGATCGTGACCTGGCTGAAGTCGGACGCTTAACCGACTGCGCCACCCAGGCGCCCCTACTTGTGTTTTTTCTGATAGATTTATAGTTTATTGTATGTTCTGGATGGAGCAATTTTATGGATATGCATGTTGCATATATCTTCTTTTAGCTTACAGCTGGCCTTTTAACTCTAATGCCTTTGTAAAAAATGAATAGAGGGGTGCATCCAACTCTTGATTTCGACTCAGGTCATGATCTCACAGTTTGTGGGTGCGAGCCCCACATCAGGCTTCGTGCTGACAGTGTGGACCATGCTTGGGATATTCTCTCTCTCTCTCTGTCTCTCCCTCCCTCCCTCCCTCCCTTGCTTGTGTGCACTCACTTTCCCACTCTCTCTCTCAAAATAAATAAATGAGCTTTAAAAAAAAATTTTTTTTAAATGAGCAGAAGTTCTTAAATTTAATGAAATGTACTCTAGTACATCACTTTTTCTTTATGGATACTGCTTTTTGTGTCCTCTTGAAAAAATCTTGCTTGCCCCAAGGTCTTAAAATAGTGTCCTTTGTTTTCTTTTAGGTAAAGCTTTATTGTTTTACTTTCCCCATTTGTGTCTATTATCACCCATTTCAAATTAATTTTTGTGTATGGTGTGAGATACAGGGTTTAACTTTCCATACAGATATGTAATTACATCAGCATTACGTATGGCAAAGACTATCCTGTAGCTCTCCAGTGAGTGTCGGTGGTCAGAGGGTTTGGAGAGCATTCCAGGCAGAGGTTATCACCTTCGTAGAATCCTTACTACCGTTTATTGTGTCTCAGGCACTGTGGTTATTGCTTTATATTCCATTTTCTCATTTAATTTTTGCTACTCATTTGTGAGATGTATGTTATTCTCATTTTATAAATGAGGACTTTCAGATTATAAGACTTTTAACTTAGTATTTTGAAGATCTACTCTTCAAGAGTGGTAGCACTGTTTTCTTTGGAATCTCTTTCTATCTCAGGAACAGCTGAATATTTAAAGATTTGAGAATCCAAAGCTTTTGGAAACTTTGCAGTATTCTCTTGTCACTTTACAGGTACTTTAAAATTCTAGGTGACAGATAGGTCGCTGTATTGTTGATTTTCAAAGGATTTTCATTGATTAGTTGCAGAGCACAACTGAATTTAAATTATCTTCTAGTTGAGGAAAACCGTAATGCTCTAGGCTTATCTCTTGTGCAAGGTCACCTGAGATTTTCACATACCTGCTGCCTCCTGCTAGCACAGGTCAGCAACTCTCTAAGATCTTTTGGTATAGTTCTGTCTCTCAGGTCCCACATTTATTTGGAGAGCTAGCTGTGTGAACTCCGGCAAGTTACTTAATTCTCAAGCCTCCTTTTCTTTATCCAGTGAAAATGAGAATATACTTTCAGTAGAGTTGTGTTTTTATTTGTTTGTTTGTTTGTTTTAAGGGCCAAATGAGATGGTGAATGTGTTTAACATAGCTCCTAATGTTTGGGTAAAGATCAGTGAACTTCAGTGTGAGCTTTTAATGAATAAATCGTATTAAATCATTAAAATAGCTTTTGTGATTTACTTTCCCAAACTGGTGTGAATATCTTTAGGTTTAATGTATTCCCTCAAAACACCTGCTGATTTGCCAGTTGTAACTTGCCCTCAGTAATCATGTTTTGTGTTTTAGACTGACTTAGAAAAAGGAAAGCTTTAAAGAAAGTGAAAAAATTGAACTGGAGTAATTAATTTTTTCCCCTTTCCCTGGAGCGAATGTTTATATATTTTTTGTATACTGTATTATTTCATTTTCCTCAATACCTTTAAAGCCGAGTGCGTGGGCTAGACAATACCGGTTGGTCCCTGTGTTTGTAACTATGCAGTTCCAATTTTCTTAGTGAAGAAAGTTAAATTTTCATGATTCTGCATACTTATGTTTCCCTTATACAGGCATCATAATTGAAATCTTTGGAGTGATTTTTTTTTCCTCCTACAAATGATTTCATTATGGCATACTTTATCTATTGGTGACTAGACGCATAGACTCGCTACTTGAGCATTCATTTAAAAGGTTTTTTTTATTAGAATTCATTTAAGAGTTAAAATATATTAAATATTCACCTCTTAAACAGTGTTCATAAAAATGTTAAGTCTGTCAGAAAACTGATATAATTCAACTCATATACTGTTACCCAGCCCAATTTCTGTCTTGATCAGTTTTACTCTAAGCAGGGTCTAGGTTATTGAGAAAAATAGTTGATAGGGGACATCTGATGATTAAAATGTAAAATTTTTGTTTCTCTGAACAATCAAGAATTTGAAATCTTTAAAAATTATCAAACTGGTTTCTTAGCAAAAGTGACAACCGTGGAGTATCCATGAATCTGCATTATACTGAATTTTGTATCAGAAATGAGATTGCCTGTATTTAGGTCTTAACTTTGAAGTGTCTGAGCTGAATTGAAGCTATTAGTTTTGTGCGGATCACAGTGTCTTTTCACAGGGGAAAAAGAGCCTTGCTGCCTCTGCAGAACTGCCGGGGCTGACAGACCTCCCAGTTACAGATGCATGTTGCTCTTTGGCAGGTTCAGCAGCACAGGATCTCAAATAGGTTGACCTGTGTTGCCTTTCCCAAGCTGCAGTCCTTTTCGAAGATTTCAATAGGAATCTAAGGAATCAATAATGATCCTTTTTTTTTTCTTAAATATAATTTATTGTGAAGTTAGCTGACATACAGTATACACAGTGTGCTCTTGGTTTCCAGAGTAGATTCCCATGATTCATTGCTTACATACAACACCCAAGTGCCCATCCCAAAAATGATCTTTAAATGCAGCAGGCTTTTCATGAGATTTTAAATATAATGTATTTTAGTAGATGTTAAATTTTATTCAGTGTGCTTTTTGATATTTTAGGTATAGATCTTTTAAGTTTTAGTAAGCCTGTTTGAATCGAGTCTGGTAAATGTAAGTAATTATTAATTACACTTAAAAATAACAATTATTTTTGTCAAGAATGAGTTTAATTTTAATTTGGTTAACTTGTTTGCTTATATTTATACCTGAATTTCACCACTCAGAGTTTGACCACAGAGCTTTATATCTATCAAGTGGTCTCCTTGATGCTCTATAAGAGCATTGATATACAAAGTTTGCATGATAATATGTGCTTGAAGTATTTTCTTAGTATTTGTATATATTTGTCTAGTCTATATATAGTATAGTATGTTCTTTGAGCAGTTTTATAATTGTGTTGGCATAAAATAAACTTCTAATCCATATCTTTAAAGACTATTTTTTTCCTTCTATATTTCTCTTCCAAATTTTCCTTAATGGGAAGAATGTTTTCTTGCAGTGTTACTATGTATATCTATCTTCCTTCCATAGTTAGAATCATTCTGTTGGTCCAGTCTTGTTTCCTGCCTTTTTCTCGGTAGTGTTCCATCCCAAGTATTCTCATTTTACTAGTCTTCGTAACCATAATTTTTAAATGGCTCCATAACATTCCATGTTCAAACACCACAGTTTATCTAAACTTTCCCATATTTTAGATATTTTCCAATATTTTACAATCACAAGCACCCTATCTATATTTATTAATATTATTTCCATAAATATGTGTTTTCTGTTTTTGACTTTTTCTGAGATAACAAATTCTCTTTCAGTGTAACTCAGTAGCAGGCTCACAATTTTTCTTCCTTGAGGAACTCGAGTGTGTTACTCCCATCAATTTTGGTCTCAAATGTCTCATGATAATTTAAGTATTTTTTTCCTTATAAGTCACTTGTTCTTTCTCCCTAGATTTCCAAGGGATTTTTTTTTTTTTTCTTTAAAGTCCAGTAATTTTACAGGGCACCTAAGTGGCTCAGTCGATTAAACATCTGACTCCAGCTCAGGTCATGATCTCATGGTCTGTGGGTTCGAGCCCTGCTTTGGGCTGCTGTCTGTTGCCAGCACTGAGCCGCCTCCCTGTCCTCTGTCCCCCTCTTTCTCTGCCCTTTCCCCACTCGCTCTCTCTTTCAAAAATAAATAAGCATTCAAAAAAATGAATAAAGTCCAGTAATTTTATTAGACTATGTCTTGGTATTGATCGTTCTGTATTGCTATTCATAGGGACATGGTGCGCTCATTTAATATGTTGTTTCAGATCTTTTCAGGAAAGTTTTCTTGAATTATATAGCTTTTAGTAATTTGTTATTTTCCTTATGTTTGTCTTTTCTTTGTTAGATCTTCTTCAGTGATTTATTACTTTCAAATCATTTTAACTTTTTCCTTATTTTTAATTTTCAGAAATTCTTTCCTTTTTGTCTGTCTTTAAGGTGTTATCTATTGTGTTTAATCATTCTTGTATTACTTTTAAGTTAGCCTTCATTTTTGAAGAGACTTTAAAAATTTCTAATTCTTTCGCAAGTTCTAACATCTCATTTCTGTTTTCGAATTCTGATTTATATTGTTTTTTTTAAATGTCTTGTAACATATTACTTTCTTTTTGGTCATTTCTTGAGAACGCCTTTCTTTTTATTCTCTTTGTTCTCATAATAACTTTGTATGGGATTTATCTGCAAAGTTAGTTTCCCTGAACTTCTACACAGGGATGGGGTTCAGGGTATCTTTTCTAGCTTTACAGAGCTCCCTCTTGTTTTCAGTTTTGTTTTTTGGTTTTTCTTTTTAATGGCAATTTAATTTCCGAGGTTGCCTGGCTTTGTTCCACTCACTTACTTGTATGTGAACTTTTGCTCTCCTTCAGCTCTGTTGACTCCGTCCTATTTAGGTTTGCTTCCACTCCTAATAGTGTGTCCTTAATGTGGTGCCCTGATCTGGGAGGGAGGTGTCTCAACTGGTCAGTTTGGGGAGTTCATTGTGGTTAAACTGCTCTAGCTTCTCAGATCTTTCTGCAGATCTCTGTGTAGTCCTACTAATGCGTGGCTATTCCTGGTTTCAGCTGGTATTGTCAAATTTGTCACCATGTTTTTTTTGGAGTACCTATTTGGGGTGATTTGGGGCTTTTCCCGTTCTTAGATCTGTTATTTCCTTCTGCTTCCTTTTGCACAGACACGAATACTGTGAAGGACTGTGGCTGCCAATTGACTTACCAGCATGTATTTTGGGGCTCATGGGGATACCTGATAGTCTGGTTTTGTTATAAATGTTCATGAGATTTTAGTTTTGCTCTCTGGGTTGCTATCTGTCTGTAACACACACACACTCAGACACTTACACTCATTGTGCTGGGGATCCCCAAGAGGAGGTTTGGTGATTCACCAGGAGGACTCACAGGACTCAACATATAATCATACACATGGCTATGATTTATTACAGTGAAGTACAAAGCCGAATCAGCAAAGGGAAAAGGTACACCAGGTGAAGCCTGAGGAAACCAGGTATGAGCTTCCAAGCATCCTCTTGCAGTGGAGAGAATGTTCTTAATTTCTCCAGCATCAAATTGTGACAACATATATGAAACACTGTCTACTAGGAAGCTCATTAGAGACTCATTGCCCAGGTTTTTTTTTTTTTTTAAACATTTATTTATTTTTGAGAGAGGAACAGAGTACAAGCAGGGAGGGGGCAGAGAGAGAGGGAGACACAGAATCAGAAGCAGGCTCCAGGCTCTGAGCTGTCAGCACAGAGCCTGATGCAGGGCTTGAGCTCAGGTACCATGAGATCATGACCTGAGCCAAAGTCAGATGCTTAACCATCTGAGCCACCCAGGTGCCCTTCATAGCCTAGGGTTTTTATTGAGGCTAGTTGTGTAGGTACCCTCTGTGTGCCATATATCAAACTTTCAAACTTCCAGAAGGAAAGCAGATGTTCAGCCATGGTTCAGCCATAAACTGTATCTTTTATACAAACACTTTAGGCGTGGTGAGCCACTCTTACCAGTAGTGGAAACTTCCCCAAATCCCAGTTCCCAGACAACAACCAAGGGCCAACTCTGAAAAGTAGGACTTGTTAAGGATAGACTGCCCAGACCTGCTTGATTAGTGTTAATTAGTGTTTGAAATGAGACTCTGGAAATTAAGAAGAGCAGGGGGATGGAGTTGAAGGGATATTATATATGTTTATGTATGTGTGTACAGGTACACATATATAGAGTATACAGTGTATAATGTATATACGGTGTCTAATATATCTATATGTGTATATATAGGTATTAGAGATTATAAAACTATAATAAAATATGAATGTACATTCTTATCTCTGTGAAGGTAAGGCTTTTCTATGTATAAGAACAAAGTTATAAGTCAGGGGAACAAATTTGATAAATTTAAGTACATAAAACTTAAAATCTGGCAAAAAGCAAGATTTGAAAAAATTAACAAAATTGAAAGGAAAATGGGGAAATATTTATACCTATGAGATCATTAATGTCTTTATAATAGGAAAATCAATTGCAAAATAGTATTTAAAAAAATCTTAATAGCCCAATAGAAAATAAACAGAGTAGATTAATGGGCAGTTCACAAAAAAAGGAAGACAGATGGTCATTTAGCATTTTTCATCCGAGAACCTTTAAAGCATGAACAGCAGTGAAATACAAATTCTTTCAGAAATTAGCAGTTTTTAAAAATGATAATAGGGTACTTGGAAGTTGGAACTTGGCTGAGACCCTACTTGAACCCAGGTTATCTGAGAGGAAGATTTATGGTTTTCTTTAGCCTTTTCCTAAAGAGTTGCCATACAGGTCCACAGAATATAAAGCAAACTTGGAATTTAGGATTTGATTTAATCAAGAAATACATTTTTAACTATTTATAAAGTTTCATTATATAAAGTAGTAAGCTTCTTGTTCCTTGCTATATTCAAATAGATTCTGGATGACCATATTTTAAGGACTCCTGCTATGACTAAGAGGTTGAATTTTATGTACTTTGAGGATCTAGGAGGTCTGTGATTTTTGGTTTTATTTATTTATTTATATATATATATATATATATATATATATATATATATATATATATATATATATATATATATATATATATGGCTACTATCTCCTAGTGACTGCTTTATTGCTTTATTCAGTACTGTAACTTAACTCTTTGAAGATGTCTTAGAGCCAGTTTCCCACTCTGGATTCTACTTTTAATTTCTGTGTTTATATTGCTGGTTCTGTGCAATGAAAAATTAGTTTAAATGTAAAATATTTAATCCTCTGCTCAGTGAATGATAATATCAATACAAGTTTGAAAGCAACATTTTAGTAAAAGTGGATAAAATTCATCCAGTTTTAATTCAAGACCTGTTTACTCAAACTGAATCTTTGTTTTTTCTGGTCCAACAGAAACTAGAGAGTATGTCTCCACTGCCCCCAGAGAGGAGTGTTTAGAGAAAGGCCAGTATTGCCCTCAGGCTGATGCCTTTGAAAGAGTGGATATTGTCCATTCCCAGTCTATAGTGTTGTCAATTATTTCTTTGTGATTTAGTTAATTTTTTATTATGCTTCAGGTGTTAAATTGCCAGTACATCAGATGCTCGGATTCAAACAAATATATCCAAATGTCTAAAATACATATAGAAAATAAATTTGAAATATTGCTCATTCTCTGCCAGTGTTCTCTTACACTTGTTCGTGTTTTAGCTGTGATTGGCTACTACTGGGCCTTTATGGTAGATGTTCCTAATCCTGATGAATTAATGTAGTAATCTCAACATCTTGTATTTTTCCTCCGCAAAAGGGGAGATTGAGGTAGCTCTATTCCAAGATAATAAAATCATGACAGATTTAATTACTAGAATATTGGTATGTATTGGGGTCATCTTATAGCCCACTAAATGATTTTATGGTTGTCATAATTAAAGCCTGTTACTCTATAAACCAGAGAGGTCCTAAATCCCCTGTGAATAGTGTGGTTGATGGTTGGCCATTATTTATATAGTTTATATAAAATGTTCTTATGAATGCTTACAGTTACATAAAATTTATTCTTATTTTCATAGTCTGTTCGGCACTTGAAGTACTCCTTGTTTAAGAAATCACTACTGGGCAGTGTTTCGGATAACGGAGTAGTAACTCTCTGGGATGTGAATAGCCAGAGTCCATACCATAACTTTGACAGTACACATAAAGCTCCAGCTTCTGGCATCTGTTTTTCTCCTGTCAATGAATTGCTATTTGTGACTATAGGCCTGGATAAAAGAATCATTCTCTATGATACTTCAAGTAAGAAGTAAGTGTGACATGATCATTTCTTAATTTAGTAACAAATAACTGTAATCTCATTAGCAGGCATATTTGTGATTTGCATAGACCTCTGATTAATGTTTGGGACATCTAAAGTTTGTGTACTTGATATCTAAAAGATAAAATTTTCTCTTTTTTCTCACATGCAGAAAAAAATAGATGAAATGTGGATGTTCTTTAGAGTACATCTGGATGATGAATGTTAAGAATAGCATGTTAATGATTGCACATCTTTATTTTAGCACACAGGCATAGTATTCTTTTTCAAAAATACAACTGAATATATTTTTTAAGGCAATATGATTAATTTGCTTTAAAATTAATTCATTATCTACAGCAATGTTTCTAAACTGCTAACATTTTGGGCTGGATAATTCTTGGATGTGGGGTGTGGGGGCAGGGGGTGGGGTGGCTGTCCTGGGTATTGTAGAATATTCAGCAGCATCCCTGGCCTCTACCCACTAGATGCTAGTAGTATTCCCCAAATTAGCAAGAGTAGCAAAATTGCCCTTAGTTGAGAACCACTGATCTAGAGCTAAAGGGTATGTAATCTTTTAAGTATCTGGGTCAGTTGTGCCTTCTTTTCTTTCTTACAGTTATAGCTGTGCTTGGTTAGCTGTTAAAAAAAAAAAAATGGTTATAAGAGTGCTACAGGTGTATTCAAAACACCTAGCCGTATCTAAAGATTGTGTGGAAGAAAATGGTAATGTTACTACTAGGGAAGGACCCACTATCAGCCCTTGTTAAAAGTTTACTTGTTTCACTTTCTTCTTTTTTAAAAATTGTTCTGTTTTACTCTTTCTTGTTAACTAATTTGCTGAGAACCTTAAGAGTCAGTAAGCATTTCTCTCGTACACCAGACACTGTGGCAAAAAGCTCAGCTTCAGCAGATCAGTATCCATATTTCTGTATTGGCTTCATGAGGATCAAGCTACATGGATTGTTAGCTTTTTGGTCAAGAAATGCACAGCTGCTCCCCTGTGATGAAAGGTCATAGTCCTCTTGAGACTTGAGCAGGTCAATAAATGGAAAGGGGATACTTAGGGCCTCCTTAACCCTGAGACTAGAACCCTTGTTTGTGGAGTAACACCAGGAAGTCTGTCACGTTCACGGTCAAAGTAGTAATTACTCAAAGGAATACATATTGCTTCTGAAGATGTAGAACTTAACCTGTTGGAAGTGAATAGAAAAATAGAATGGTGTATTCAGCAGTTCCTTTATCTGCCATTGTATTAGAAATGTCTCTAATTCTGAATTTCTGCTTTATGCAAATATTTGGGATGTGTATTCTAAGTAACTTTGGTTTTGGTCGATAGCTGTCTAACGTCACATATGCTTGTATACCTGTATATATTCACATACCTACATAGACTTTGTTCCCCTTTCGAAAGGCTAGTGAAAACACTAGTGGCCGATACCCCTCTAACTGCAGTAGATTTCATGCCTGATGGAGCCACTTTGGCTATTGGATCTTCCCGTGGGAAAATATATCAATATGATTTAAGGATGTTGAAATCACCAGTTAAAACCATCACTGCTCACAAGACTTCTGTGCGATGTATAGCATTTCAGTACTCCACTGCTCTTTCTAAGGTAAGGTATTTTCTTTCTTTTGATTATTTTGGATTTTACTAAATAAGTGTAACTCAGAATATGGAAGTCATATTTTGTCCATTAAACACATTGTAGTTTTGCTTTATGATCATTCTTATATGAAAGCATTTTAAATAATTTTGATACAAAGTTACTTGATACTTGGTTTTAAACTATTTTTTTGTCCTTAATTCTCGTATTTCTTCAAAAATATTTTAAAAGCCTTTTTGGTTCAGAGGGAAACTCTCAGATTCATCAGCAGGCTTAAGATTTGTAAGGGAAAATATATGTATTTTTATCCTAACAAGGAATTGATAAAATATTAATGTATACTATGGAGCATTAGAAACCTGAGCTTTTAAATATTCCATTACATTTCAGTCAAGTTTAAATAAAGGCTGTTCAAATAAGCCCACAGCTGTGAACAAACGAGCCATTAATGTGAGCACTACCAGTGGAGGAGTTCAGAATTCTGGAGTCGGCCGAGAAGCAGCCACCTCTTCCACTGGCACAGCTCTCCCACAGCCCATGACAACAGCTGGGGGAAAAGGAGCAGTTGCTGTTCAAGACAAAGCAGGTAAATGCTGCTTATGCGTTTATGGTATTTGGAGTTTCCACCCGGCACCCCGACCCAATATATATTATTAGCACTTTCTTCAAGAGCCTAGAACTCAAATTCACTTGTGTATTTAAGTAAAATTATTAGTAGGTGGTAAAAATGGAAGAAGTGACCATTTTAACTTGAGCTATAAATTTTTTTTTTTTTCAACGTTTATTTATTTTTGGGACAGAGAGAGACAGAGCATGAACGGGGGAGGGGCAGAGAGAGACGGAGACACAGAATCGGAAACAGGCTCCAGGCTCCGAGCCATCAGCCCAGAGCCCGACGCGGGGCTCGAACTCGTGGACCGCGAGATCGTGACCTGGGTGAAGTCGGACGCTTAACCGACTGCGCCACCCAGGCGCCCCTATAAATTTTTTAAAAATTAATGAAAGGTACTTAATCTATTTAGCTAAACTTTTTTTTTAATGTTTATTTATTTTTGACAGAGAAGGAGAGCACAAGTGGGGGAGGGGCAGAGAGAGAGAGGGAAGCACAGAATCCAAAGCAGGCTCTAGGCTCAGAGCTGTCAGCCCAGGGCCTGACGTGGGGCTCAAACCCAGGAACTATGAGATCGTGACCTAAGCCAAAGTCGGACGCTCAACCAACCGAGCCATCCAGGTGCCCCCAGCTGAACTTTTGTTGTAAGAAGTATTATCTTACAAATAGAATAATACCAATTTAGAAATTATCCTTAATACCACTCCAGACTGGATGTCTTGTGTCTTCAGATTAATCAATAGAGAATATGATTCTTTGATGTTGTCACTTTGATTTGATCTCTGAGTTACAAAAAAAGCTATTAGTGACTTCTTTTATTTCATATTTCATAACAAAGTAAGTCAGGTGATGAAGTGAATTTATTTAAGTGCTGAATAGTGCCTGGCACCTATTAAGCAGTATATTAGTAGTTTGTTAAACAAAAAGAAACAAAAATGTTGTCATTTTTAAATAATTTCTTCTATTCCAATAATCATATTGATAAAATGGTTCTTAAAAAATTCATTTAGACTTTGTGAAGGTGTAATATGATGATAAGCTTCCCTGTTTACTATAGAGAATATTCTTTTTCTCTCAATTCCTGAAAACGTTTTTTGTTTTTTTTTTTTTTTTTTTTTTTTAAGATATGCTATACTATCACCTTACAACATATTTTTTAAAAGCCTGCATGGTATATATACCACTCTGTTTCCAAACTAGTCTCATTAGAAATGGATGTATCCATGTCTTTTTAAGGTTTCAGGACAAATACTTAACTTGGACACAAGTATTGGTTGATACCTTCTCAGCATGAGTTTATGATTTTCAAGTAGAAGCAAAACTTTGTTAGCCTTGATAGTATGGAATAGCTTTTTTAAAAAAATAGTATATATATTCATTATAAATTTTCTGTTAATATCTACATCATCCTTACATAAAAGTCATTACATATTATATAAAAAAATAATTAGTTCTTATTTAAGAACTCCTGGAAGCAAATATTATTGCTATATACTTAGAAGAAGAAATTAAGTTTGAAATATAACTTTGAGTAATGTTTGCCAAGATGTTGAATTAACTATATTATGAAAATTGTCACTATTTTCAAAGATAATTTTACTATTACTGATTTTGCTCATATTTCCAAAATTAAATAAAATAAAGTTTCTCTCATTTACTCTGAGCTTTATGAAATCTCACTGTTATTCATTTAGTTTTTAATAAGGAAACTCATGTAACGATGACAGCATTAATTAGGCAATGCAAGACTTGGGTCTGCAGGGTCACTGATTAATGATAACTCTTGGCTGATTAGCAAAGTTTCTGACAAAATGAAAGTTTGCCCTGTACCCACAAAGAGTTAGAAACTTTTATTTATTAATCTTATTTTGAAATAATTGCAAATTTATAGAAAATTTTCAAAAATAGTATAAAGAACTCCTGAGCTCTAGTATACTCTTCAGCAGATTCACTGTTTTATAAATTTTGCCACATTTGCTTCATCGTTTGCTCTCTCTTACATACACATACATGTACGTTTCCCCGCTCTGAAACAGAGAGTTTGTTAGACATAAGTCTTGGGTCTGTGACTTCCTACTAGGATGACTTTGGGCAGTTTTTTAACCACTTTGAGTCTTATTTTTTCTTCCATAGATAATATATAACTTTTAGCGATATTATGAAAACCAGAGAAAATAAATCAATAGGCACACAATAGGCTCTCAGTAAATTATGGTTTTACTAATACTGTCATCACAGTTTTCATCATTACTATTACTATTATTTTAAACTCCCTAAAATGAGTCTGAGATTTGTAAAAAGTTCATGTTGCTCTACTAAAGGCGCCAACCAGTGCATTCCCACCAACAGTGCAAGAGGGTTCCCCTTTCTCCACATCTTCACCAATACCAGTTGTTTCTTGTGTTGTTGATTTTAGCCATTCTGACCAGTGTGAGGTGATGTCTCATTGTAGTTTTGATTCATCTTTCTCTGATGATCAGTGATGTTGAGCATCTTTTCATGTGTCTGTTGGTCATCTGCATGTCTTCTTTGGAGAAATGTCTATTCATGTCTTCCACCCATTCTTTAGTTGGATTATTTGTTTTTTGAGTGTCGAGTTTTAGAAGTTCTTTACAGATTTTGGATACTAACCCTTTATCAGATAGGTCATTTGCAGATATCTTCTCCCATTCTGTAGGTTGCCTTTTAGTATTGTTGATTGTTTCCTTTGCTGTGTAGAAGATTTTTATTTTGATGAAGCCCCAGTAGTTTACTTTTGCTTTTGTTTCCTCAGGTGGCATATCTAGAAGGAAGTTGCTGTGAGTCATGTCAAAGAGGTTACTGCCTGTGTTCTCCTCTGAGATTTTAATGGTTTTATGTCTCACATTTAGGTCTTTGATCCATTTTGAGTTAAGTGTATGGTGTAAGAAAGTGGACCACTTTCATTTTTCCACATGTTGCTGTCCAGTTTTCCCAACATCATTTGTTGAAGATACTGTCTTTTTCCCACTAGATTTTCTTTCCTGTTTTGTTGAAGATTAATTGACCATATAGTTCCTTTGTGGGATTTCTATTCTGTTCAATTGATCTGTGTATCTATTTTTGTGCCACTACCATACTGTTTTGATCACTACAGCCTTGTAGTAGAACTTGAAGTCTGGAATTGTGTTGCTTCCAGCTTTGCTTTTTCTTAACTCTAGAGAACAAACTGTTACCAGAGGGGAGGTGGGTTGGGGATAGGTGAAATAGGTGATGAGGATTAAGGAGGGCACTTGTTGTGATGAGCACTGGGTCTTGTATGGAAGTGTTGACTCATTATATTGTACACCTGAAACTAATATTATACTGTATGCTAACCAACTGTAATTTAAATAAAAACTTATAAAAAATAAAGAACCTCGGGTCGCCTGGGTGGCTCAGTTGGTTGAGCGTCCGACTTCGACTCAGGTCATGATCTCACGGTCCGTGGGTTCGAGCCCCGCGTCGAGCTCTGTGCTGACAGCTCAGAGCCTGGAGCACCTGCTTCGGGTTCTGTGTCTCCCTCTCTCTCTGCCCCTCCCCTGCTCATGCTCTGTCTCTCTCTGTCTCAAAAATAAATAAAAACATTTAAAAAAATTAAAAAAGAATAAAGAACCTCTGCAGATTTATTGCTAGTGCTCACTTTCAGTAGGAAACAGCCATTTAAGAAGTAAAACCATAAGGCTTTAGCACTACTTCCAAATGATACTAAACTTCTGTTTCCTAAAGTTCCAGAGGCTAGAGTTATGCATTCATAATGTTTAACGACCTAGAAGAAGAAGAGAAAATTTCTTCTTTATAACAATTCAACTCGTGGTGTAAACACTTCAATGATAGTGGTGTACAAATGTTCAGTAATGTTTTAACTTTCTATCATGTACTATTATAAAAGTTTATTTCATTTGCGAGACTTGGACATTTTTGGATATGCTGGCTGTTCTTTGTTTTTATCCTAGCTTTTCAGGATCTTGGGACCAAGATAGCAAATAAAACACTACTTAAATGATAGTGTAATACAGTAACATGCTACCAATTAAAACACCAGATTTTCGTCACAGGTCTCGAATTTCTAGAACTCAGTCCTCAACCCAGAAATGAGCAAGAAGCTACTGAGCTCACAGAGTTCCTCTTCCAAAGTCCCTGCTCTAATCCCTTGCATTATATACTGGCAGGGAAAACAAAACCTGTGGCTCTTTATTATTGTCTGCTATGCTATTCTTTATTAGTTTAGTATTCTGGTTTTCTTCCTTCTAGTAAACTATCCTGAGGCTAGTGAAGTCATTTGAGGTCGATAATACCGAGAGCATGTTAAGCTTCCACTGTTAGTGAAGGAAAAGGCGGAAGAGGGCAAAAAGAGATCCATTTACTGTTGGGGAAAGGAACTAACATTACTTGAATCTGCTCTGTGTCAGGCATCATGCTAAATGCTTTACAGACTTCTTTAATCATTTATAGATGATCATAAAAGTGAGTCTGTTCTAATAGAAGTTGGTTGTGTTCAGTACACTGTTTAAGAGGGTAGCAAAGTATATAAATTATTTTAGAAAAATTTCATCAAAAAGGCTAAAATAAGATGGTATTATATAAATGAATAGATTATTTGCTTTTGAGGAGCCCTTCATTACATGAAAATCATGGTTAACTGAGCTGTTGTTATATTATTTTGTTTTCCTGTTGCTCATAGTTGTAATATTACCAGTGATATGGTAATGCATTAGTTTTCAGAACTGAGCTTCTGATGATAAATTTTTTTTTGGCTGTAGTAACATTTATTTTTATATCTAATTTTCCTATAAGGTTTGCCTCGAAGCATAAACACTGATATTATATCTAAGGAAACGGACAGTGGGAAAAATCAGGATTTCTTCAGCTTTGATGATACTGGAAAAAGTAGTTTAGGTGACATGTTTTCACCGATCAGAGATGGTAAGTCTTTTCAGATCAGAGGATCATGTTCTCTTGCTGGCAGTCATTACATTTTTAGTCTCGCTAAAAGATGTGGGTAATAGCTTCAGTCTGTTTCTGTTCATGACAGTTGCTAATTTTCTCAGTCCCTGGGGTGGTATCTTTTCCTTTGCCCTGATATTTCAGATGTTACCATTCTAAAGTATACGCTTGTCATTTTCACATGGGAACTATGCAAATAGCTCTCAAGTTAGCATTTTAATTTCCACAGAAGTGTCTTAAAGGAAATTTTGCCTCCATAGGCAGTTTTTTAGTTTCTAATAAATCTTAAAATCTTAGATATTTTGATAGGCAAAAAATACCTTTTAACCTAAAAAAATTGTTTTTTATTATTAGTATCTAATTGTTATTTATTCATTGTTTTCATGAAGAAGTATGGCTAGGTGATAGATTGCCTCATCTTTTACACTATGTGTGAAAGTACTACACACACACACACACACACACACACACACACACACAGTCTCTCTCTCTACTTCCTTCCCTCCCTCCCTCCCTCCTCTCCCCATTGCTAGGAGATGTTGCCATTAAAAAGAAAATAAAAACATAAAAAACTTGTCATTTTGATATATAGAAACATATATCATTGTTGTTCATACTGTATGAACCGGGCACATTATTTGGATGTGTTTTTTTGGTACTGATGTTCATACTGTTTTCATTAATGGGATAGTCTCACTGCTAACAGCAGTATTATCAACAATATGGGTAAATTTCTAGAGCATAATTTGGCACGCTTAAATATTCATACCCTTTGGCCTGTTAATTCTATTTCTATAAATTTACCTAATAACATATTCACAGTATCCTACAAAGATTTGTATGTTTACTGTTTATGGTATTGAAACTCTGGAGCAAACCTAAATGTCAGCAGTAGCAGTATGTTTAAATTGTTACATCCACTCTTGATCTTATAGAGTTTCATTTTTCCTTTAAAATTATCTACTTTCCAAATTTTCTACAATTAATTTCATAATTAGAATAAGTAGGAGTGCCTGGGTGGCTCAGTTGGTTAAATGTCCAACTTCAGCTTAGTTTGTGATATCAGGCTCGTGACTTTGAGCCCCGTCTTGGGCTCTGTGCTGACAGCTTAGAACCTGGAGCCTGCTTCCGATTCTGTGTCTCCCTTTCTCCGTGCTTCTCTCTCTCTCTCTCTCTTTCTCTCTCTCTCAAAAATAAATAAACATTAAAAAAATAAATATCTTAAAAAAAATAAAGTACATGTGTGATGGCACAGAATTACTTAGTGCTTTATGCCTTACCATGCCCTGAAAATGACTATTTGCCAGGTCAGATTTCCCTGTCTTCCACCTAATGAAAGAGAAAGGATTCCTTTCTTTCAGGATGAAGAGAGGTCAGACTACATAGTTAAAGAATAAAGACAGGAAAGATGTGGGCAAAGGAGAGTAGAATGGCATGGGCTGGAGTTGAGAAAGGTTTTGGAGGTTAGTAACCATCTGGGGAGCTTTGGCTTATGAGAACCCCTGGGGTAACTTTTGAATTGAAGAATGTAGGAAGGGGCTTTTTGAAAGTGTTTGAGTTATAAATGACATTCTCTTTAATGGTTTTTAAGAGAAATGAATAAAGGATAGAAATTCTTCTTTACTTTTTAAAAATATGATTAGAATTTGAGCCTTATGCCCTTCATTTATTAGACTTTCATATCATTAATAAGAAAAAAACATGGATAATAAATATACTACTGATTTTCATTGTCAAGAGACTTGTTTTTTGATCTCAAGAATTCAACTCTGCTTAATCTGTTTGCCTTAATGTCTTCATCTTTTGAGTAAGAATATTTCTGCTTTTGTTAAGGGAAACTAGTAATTTCTTAAAAGTATATGTGTAAAATAAAGAAGGGGTAGTGCATGGGTGGCTCAGTTGGGTAAGCATCTGACTCTTGATCTCAGGGTTCTGAGTGTTCAGGCCCTGTACTGGGTGTGAAGGCTGTGTAAAATAATAAAAATAAATAAATGATATAAAGTGTATGTTTTTTGTACAATTAGTAGGTATATATATACACATGCAGATGGATGGATGGATGATAGTCCTATTACTGTGATAATCATATATGATAATTTATTGGCCATTTGAATTTTTGGTGAATTTTTTATGACTTTTGCCCATTTTTCTATTAATTAGCTAAAATGGAGTTGAACAACTTTTGGATATTAATTGGTAAATGAATAGTATTACAGTATTGGAATTTTCTTATACATATTCTGTCATTAAAACATTAATGGAAACTTATGTTTTTTATATCATTGTATTGCAAAATAGTTTCACATTGTTTCACTTGATCCTCAGAACAATTTTGTGAGGTGGTCCAGACATTATCTTCATTATATAGTTGCAGAAACTAAAGCTAATTGTATAAAAAGCTTGTCTAAGGTCATAGAGCTATTGAATGGTATAGGCAGAACTGGATTATAGATTTCTGGAGCCTACTGCAATGCGTTTCTCATATACCTTGCTGTCTCATTAAACGACCCTATACCGTAGAATTACTTTTCATACTTGCTGCTCTGCATGAAGGTAAAAGAGTGAAAAGGGAAGTTTATATGAGTCCCAACTGTAACTTTTCCTTTTTGAAATCGAACTCTTTGGAGAATTTTTGCTATGGCTTCTTTTTCACAATTTAAAAAATTTGATTTTCTAATTTTATTATAGATGCTGTGGTTAACAAGGGAGGTGATGAGTCCATAGGCAAAGATGGTAAGAACTACTGAGAAGTATTTTTATGAAAATTAAAAATGGTATTGTGTTATCTATTGATGTGTAACAAATTACCCCAACACATTGAAGCTTAAGAGAATATTTATCACCTCATAATTGTGGGTTAAAAATCTGAGCATGGCTTAGTTTAATCAGGATATCAACAGGGCTGCAGCCATCTCCAGGGTTGACTGGGCACGGATCTACTTGCATGATCATTCATGTGCCTACTAGCAGAATATGCCAGTCCTTCCCATGTGGGCCTCTTACAGGGCACCTGACAACATGGCAGCCGGCTTCCCTCAGAGCTGGTGAGCAAGACAGTGAGAGAGGGCCCTCAAAATGAAAGCTGCGGCGTGTTTGTAACCTAATCTTGGAAGTGACACCCCACCATTCTTGCTGTATTCTCTTCTTCGGAAGCAAGTTTCTAGGTTCAGCCCACATTCAAAGGGAGGGAATTACTCGAGGGCATGGATCCATGCCAGAAGGCAGGGATCATTCGGAGCCATCTTAGAGGCTGCCTATCAAGATATGCTGCAGATATATGCTAAATTAACAATTTTCAGTTATCAAAAACTAATAATATTGACTAAAACATTAATTGGGCTTTGTGATTTTCAAAGTATTTTTACGTATAGTATCTCTTTTAAGCCTTAGTACTGAGACAGATGGATGTCAGCATCACATTTACCGATCAGGAAACAAGAGTTTTACAGTTTTTGCCCAAGATTTTGTGTACATCAAATAAGGGCTAGAGCTGACAAATGAACCTGTCTTCTGAATCCAAATCGCATGTCTTTCTACCATATTAACCTGTCTGTCGTATTAAGTGCTTTTCTTAAATATTCAAGATTGGAGAAAATCATATGCAAATAGCTTTTTTCTCCTGTTTTTCAGGCCTTGACTTTCTACCACAATTGAACTCAGTCTTTCCTCCAAGAAAAAACCCAGGAACGTCAAGCACTTCAGTATTGCATTCTAGTCCTCTTAACGTTTTTATGGGATCTCCAGGGAAAGAAGAAAATGAAAATCATGATCTGACAGCTGAATCTAAGAAAACATATCTGGGAAAACAGGAACCTAAGGACTCCTTCAAACAGGTATCTGCCTGAAAACGGTACTGAACTCGCTGTGTGGATTTGTCAGTAGCATAAGGAAGCTCATCACTAGACAGAAAGCGGGCAGCTGCCAGGGATGTGTCCTGATTACTAACAGTGCTGTGCACCTACCAGCTAGAAAAATATTCTTGAATCTTGATGTCATGTGTTAAAAACTAAAGGATGCTTTTGAAATCTGTCTTTGAAAACTTTGGAGGTAAAAGCAGACGTAAACTTAAACTTTTTTTTCTATGACAAAATACTTGACTGTCTAAGAATAGTTTATACCTGAGTTTTTTAGAATTTATTTCCATTGCTGCAGAAAGCACCAATTGGTAGTCAAGTCATTTACCCTAAGTCTTAGAGCAAAGGGGTGGAGCTAAGAATATAATAGATCCTTATTATCTTCTGCTCTGATACAGTATCCAAAATAGAAGCTAATTTGCTACATAAGGGCTTAAAATGATCAAATGTTACCAGAAAGGCTGAGTCTGTTCTATACTATGTCTGTTTATTTTCATATTGATTTTTTTAGGATGATACTGGAAAGATATTGAAGAAGTACAAAAATGTCTTTTGACTTCTTAAATATTTCTGACTAGTTACCATGTGAGAGTCTGGTTGTTTTTTGTTTGTTTGTTTGTTTTTTGCCTGTGATTACCATTTTAAAGATACTCAACAGCAGATGCTTAGTAAGTGAGCTCTTCCCCATCATGTTCTCATTGAAATTGTTTTTGATTCGTGGACAGGATTTATTTTACCACTAGTTGTAGCAATTTTTTTTCTTCTTCTATATCCCTCTGATTTTTCATTTTCCTGACCCTACCTACTAGAAAAAAAGATAAGTAGGTATAAATTATATGTATAATAAGGGTAAAACCAAAATTTATATATGAATTTTTTTATTTTCAATGTGAAGTTTGCAAAGTTGATCCCTGGTGCTGAAACTGGAAATCTGAATACCTCTCCACCATCTAACCAAACAAAAAGTCCTGAGAAATTTGAAAAACCAGAGAAAGAAATCGAAGCCCAGTTAATATATGAACCCCCGGTCAATGGATCCTCAACTCCAAGTAAGTACATAAAACTCCCTGATGTTTCAAAGTGTTAGGTTGAAAACTCCCTCTAGTTAACTTGAAAAGGATAAATAAATAGAGTGATCATAGGGTAAGAAAGGTAAAGGAGTTTAAAATTTACAACACTTTTCTACTGTGACTCTTACTAGAGGACAGTGACATGCATATGAATGGTTAAACTCAGCAACCTGATTCGATACTCCTTTGGTCTGAATTTTATTTTCAATCTAATATGTAAGGGTCTTGATCTAATATGGTACAAATAGGAATATAACGTAGGACCCTTTGGAAATGAGTCATTAACTACCTGGAATTGTCTTTTTGTCCCCTTCCATATTAAAGCCGTATTCCATATTAATGTGGGGTTCATGCCATAGATCCTAAAAACTTGATCACATTTAATGGAGTATTTGTTTCATTTATAATAGTTATCTATAAAAAACAACTCTTTGTATGGAAGAAACTCTTATTTAGATATATTTCACTTTAAGGTTTCTGTGGACGTATTAGCGTAAACTCTGGGGCTTTGCTTGTAGCAGTACTTTACTTCTGTATTCCCTCTGTTTATGTTTAATAGTCTTGGTTTATCTAGTTTGTGGTGCAACATGTCACATTCATCTTTTGTAAGAGGAAATGGTTCCGAGATTCTTCAAGATTAATCCCTCTGTCATATGTTATTATATTAGACAGTTGGCAGTTCATATAGATAGATAAATGGGTATTAGAAATAATGTCCTAGAAAGTTTCTAAGATTTGTATTCCAGACAGTGAGTTTTTCTAAATGTCACAGGAATGCTGTTCTTTACCTGTTTTTCTAGTCTTCTCGTGCCAAATCTTATTTACAAATGTTTGATATCTCTTAGTTTAAGCTGACTATTAATATTTTCTCCATTTTTTATTTTAGATCCAAAGATAGCATCCTCTGTCACTGCTGGAGTTGCCAGTTCACTCTCAGAAAAAATAGCTGATACCATTGGAAATAATCGGCCAAATGCACCATTGACATCCGTTCAAATCCGGTTTATTCAGAATATGATACAGGAGACATTGGATGACTTCAGGTAAGAAGTCACTATAAGAATGTGTTCTACAATGTTACTTCCTTTTACCTATCATCACAATATATATCAGAAACTATTTTCAATTTTCAGGTAGTAATTAAGAAGTTTCTCTTTCTATCTAGACATTAACTGGCTGTTTTTATTGGGTATAAAACCAAAACTATAAGTAATTTTGGTGGTTGCTACTTTTGCCCAGGTTTTAGGGTCCATAAAACCATACAAAACATGATGAGTTTTGTTGATCTTGCTGTACTGAATTTATTGACTGTCAGCCAGGAAAATGTATATTTACCTATGGCAATTATTAGATGACTTGGCAAGGCAGTGTAGCAGGCAAGCTGCCATCATGGATTTTTTTTATCATCAAAATGTGGACAGGGGCGCCGGGGTGACTCAGTTGGTTAAGCGTTGACTTCAGCTCTGGTCATGATCTCTTGGTTCATGAGTTCGAGCCCTGTATTGGGCTCTCTGCTGTCAGCACAGAGCCCCCTTCAGATCCTCTGTCCCCCTCTCTCTCTCTCTGTCCCTCCCCTACTTGCACCCATGTGCTCGCTCTGTCTCTCTCTCTCAAAAAATAAACATTAAAAAGTGTGGACAGATTCTGGTAAGGTCAAATGATATTCTTACTTGCAGTATTTATAAATCACCTATTAAGTATGCTATGTGTACTAATATAGTAGAGAAAGAATTTTTTAAAGGAATTCTGAATTTTTCGTTGTTGTTTTTTTTTTAGGTTTATTTATTTATGTTTGAGAGAGAGAGGGAGAGAAAGAGAGCGCATGCATAGGGGAGAGGTAGAGAGAGAGGGAGCAAGAGAATCTTAAGCAGGCTCTGCTCATAGATGGGGCTCGACCCCACAAACTGTGAGATCATTACCTGAGCCAAAATCAAGAGTCAGATGCTTGACTGACTGAGCCACCCCAGGCGCCCCCTGAATATTTTCAAACGGAATGCATCAGAATGTAAGAGTGAATTAAAAGTTTTTTTGCTTGGATCTATCGTTGTCTTATCCTTTGAATTTTGAACACTATAAGAATGTGTTCTACAGTGTTACTTCCTTTTACCTATCATCACAATATATATCAGAAACTATTTTCAGTTATTAGAATCTTTTGTGTTCCCCCCCCCCCCCCCCCCCCCCATTTAGGACCTATATAGTTAGTATTCTAGCTCTGATTTGGAATGTCTGGAGCAAGAATATTAGAGAAGATATATAGTTTTTGTTGGTGCATGTTTCTTTTTAATGTTAAAAGGTTTTTGAAAAAAAATATTTTTAAATGGTAACACATACATTTTTAAAGGAAAATAATCATTTTTGACATTTACAACGTGCCTAGAATATGTACTGGATACTAAGGGTACAAAAATGAATGATCTGCCCACAAAGGCCTTGTAGTTTAAATGGGGTAGGTACAATGTGTTGTGTTAATTAATGTAAATTAATTCATTTGTGATTGATAAATAGGACAGTGATGACAATATGATGAGGAAATTTTGCTGGTTCATGTAAAGGCTACTAAAACCAAGTACATGAACATAGCTGAAGGCAGCAAACCACCTATCAGTGCTGTCTCTTCCTATACTCTTTCTCTTAACCTGGTTTGGCTGTGGGCTCTGTGTTAGGAACGACTTACTTTGTGATTATCCCCCATCTTTGGGTATTTTATCCTTGCCTCCATGTTTGATGACCCCAATCCTTTCTCTTTTTTTCTTACCCTTTTATCAAGTGGCCATCACTTTTTTTAAGGTAAAGTCTTTGATTATTCAATATTTAAACTATGCTGGTATTTTTACTAGGGTTTAATTGTTTTTGTTACAAAGTTGCATAGATTTTGAGTAATCTGGGGGCTCCTGGGTGGCTCAGTCGGTTGAGCGTCTGACTTCAGCTCAGGTCATGATCTCGCGGTTTGTGTTTTGAGCCCCATGTCAGGCTCTGTGCTGACAGCTCAGAGCTTGGAGCCTGCCTTGGATTCTGTGACTCCCTCTCTCTGCCCCTCCCCTGCTCACACTCCCTTTCTCTCTCTCTCTCTCACTCTCAAAAATAAATAAAGATTAAAAAAAATTAAGTTTTGAGTAATCTGCTCCAATCCATTTTCCTTAAGTCCTGTTATTTTCTTTCTTCTTTCTTTTTCCTTTTTCTTTGTTTTAGTTTTATTGTGGTAAGAACACTCGCAATGAGATCTGCCTTCTTAAGAAAGAGGCACCTGAGTATAGATGCACCTGAGTGGCTTATTCAGTTAAGCATCTAACATCAGCTCAGATCATGATCTCACAGTTCATGAGTTTGAGCGCCATATCAGGCTCCATGCTGACAATGCAGAGCCTGCATAGGATTCTCTCTCTCTATCTCTCTGCCCCTCCCCATCTCTCTCTCTCTCTCTCTCTCTCTCTCTCTCTCTCTCTCTGTCTCTCAAGAATGAATAAAAACATTTTAACTGTGTAATACAGTATTGCTAACTATAGGCACAATGTTGTACGGCAGATCTCTAGAACTTACTCATTTTGTATAACTGACCTTTCATATTTGTGTTTGGAAACTTCCTGTTTCCCTTTCTTTCCAACCTCTGATGCCCACAATTCTGTTCTTTGCTTCCATGAATTTGACTGTTTTAGAGATCTCATATAAGTAGAATCATGCAGTATTTGTCCTCCTGTGTGTGTACACACACACAGGCTACTTTTTTAAAAATCGGGTCATCTTATTTTCAACACAACAATTTTAAAGAATATGAGGTTTTTCAGGAACGTATATATGTGGCAGGACAGCAGAATTGTCTGGGTAAAGTGACTTGAATATAATGTGAGTAAAGCAGTGCTGGAAAGGGAGAAAGCTCTTATGCTGGGGCAGACTGAGCAAGACAGCACTGCCCTGCCTTCAGCTTTCAGCCTGCCTTGCATGCCTGCACCTGGAGAGTAGGGGTGAGTCGGGGCCTCTCTCAACTCTTCTGCCCCTCCGTCAACCAAGGCAGCCCTGGCTTGGGACTCAGGACCCAGAGTGGCTCAGAGGATTTCTATAAATATACTTGTTGTGACTTCAGGAAGTCTTGAGCAGCCGCACTTACGGTGGAGGGACAGGGGAGGCGAGGTGTGGAGGGGTTCTGTCAGCTGTTCTCCCTCAGCTTTGGAGGCTGGCTGCCTTCTCCGCGAGGGCCTAGAGTGCTTCAGAGGGCTCACTGGCCGCTGCCCTTAGTCTTCACAGACCTTGTGCATCTCTGGTCCCCTGCTCTGCCCCTGCTTGTTTCCAGAAGCCCTCAGTGAAGGCCTGTGCATTGTTGGTGCATGAATGGGGACTTCCTTTTTGGCTAGGGCTCCTTGGGATTCTGAACTGCTGAGCCAGTCCTCACTTGCCTCCAGAAATCTATACAGATTTCAGCGTGCTCTCCTTACCCTGTCAACAGCTGCTGTCTCCCCACCACTGCTCTGTGGAGGATGAAAATAATTGTGGGTCTCTTGTTTTCTAGAGTTTGGTGCATTTAGAGTTCTTTGCACTCTCAAGTTGAATTTCAACATGTATATTTTATAGTTTATCTGGCTTGACCTCATCATCAGAGTTGGAGAGATTACCTCCTAAGCAGATGTCTGTGGCTCTATTTTTATTGTCTTTTAAGAAGATTTAAATTTCTTCCAGCAAGAAGATCACTTTGTTCCATTTCTTGCTGGCTTTCAGGTTTCCTTGGGGCTAGTTTATTTCTGGTTTGCCTCTATTCCTACAGTTTAGTCTGTGCCCTTCTGGGATGTCAGCTGAATTTCGTCTGGAGTCTCACTTGGCTTTTTTACCTTGGTGGGTCCTGCACTTTAGCTTCCATTTCCCCAGCATCACAAGGTCACCAAAATCTTCCTCTGCTCTAGTTGCTACTTTGTGTTTGATTTCCCGCCATCTAACCCAGGACAGGCATAGATAGGAGTCAACAGGTGTCTCAAGGGGAGAGTGCAATGTTAGGTTTACTTTTCTGCAGGTACCCCTTTTCCAGGATCTGGTACCTTAAAGCCTTGGCTGTCCTGACTGTTCCCAACCTAGCACAGCCCTACCCAGTGAGACTCTCTCAAGCTCCAGGCCACTGCTTTCCCTTCAGCTTCTTTTCCCCACACGGGAGTATCAGTACATCCCCCAGAGGGAAAGGCAGGGGGAAAGGTGGGGCTTACCTACTAGACTTCCCTCCTTTATAAGACCATGGCTTCTCTAATCCTAGCAATTTTCATGGTTCTCTGGTGTTTTCTGTTTGTTTTTAATACAGCTTTTGTCATAATTAGAAAGCCGAGAGAATTTTTAAAGTATAGTTGTAAGAAAAAAAAAGTAAGGTACTTAGGAATAGATCTAACCAAAGATGGTAAAAATCTTTGTAGAAAAACATTTAAAATTTGATTAGAAAGTATTAACACTTAAATAAGTGGAAAGATATTATGAAGATGTCAGTTCTTCTAAATTAGTCTATAGATTGAGTAAAATTATAATCAAATCTTATCTGGGTTTTTGGAAGACAATGATAGGATAATTTCAAAATTTATGTGAAAGAAGAAAAGATCCAGGAATAACCAAGACACTCCAGAGAAGAATAAGGTTGAAGGGGACTTTTTTGTCAGATGATAAGCTTAGTTATGAAGCTATAATTAAAACAGTGTAGCATTAGCACAGGGTGGACAAACGGCCCCAAAGAAGCACATAGACCAGAGAAAAACCTGTGCATATATAGAAATGTGATATATGACAGAGGAAAAGCATAGATCCCTATTCCCAGGTATTAAAAAAAAAATCAATTCCACCCAGAGTAAAAGTTTAAAGGGTAAAGTTTTAGGCATTGTTAAGAGAGTTTATATATGACTTCAGGGTAGGGAAGTTATCAAAACACAAGAGGCTACACTACCTATAAAAATAGATGGGTAAATTTGATTGTGTTAATAGGTCAGTAACTAGAGAACGTTGATGACTGTCCATCACAAGATACCATTAACAAAGCGGCAGGACAAAAATCTATCTGCAGTATTCATATAACCAACAAAGAATCAGGTTATGTAAAGAGAAATAAATAAGAAAAAAAGACATTCAATAGAAAAACAAGATGAAAAGACCTGTGCAAGCATTTCACAGAAGAGGAATGGTCTATGAACACAAGGTGAGAGGTCCAATCCTGTGAATCAGAGAACTGAAAATGCAGTGGGACACTATTACACACCCATTAGGTGGGAGAATGTTGTACGGAGTCTGGCAAGACCAAGCCTTGATGCGGACGTAGAGCAAGAGGAATTCTCTCACACGGATGATGAGCAAGTCCACGGATATTACCACTTCAGAAAATAATTTGCATTATTTTGTAAAACTGAACAAGTATACATCTGGATCATAACCTTTAATTCAGCGTATCTACTCATGGATCTATCATCTATAGAAATTGGCAATGTGGATTGAGAGATACATGCATGATTGCTTATAACAACATTGTAACAGTAAAATCTTGAAAACAGTCCAAATGTCAGTTGATAGGAGAATGTATACACCAGCAGAAATCAGTGAATTATAGATGTATAGAAGATGAATGTTGAAAACATGGTGCTGGGTTATTTTTTAAATGTGCACTACTCAGTACTACGTAGGATGTGGTATTTTTGTAATACTCAGAAACAAGCACAATGAAAATATATTGACTGTATATTCTATGTTAGACAGATGTTTGTTGTTTTTTTAAAAAACTATTTCTTTGCTTAAACAAAATTCATCAGAGGAGTGAATTCTTTCTTGGGCTTCTCCTAAGGTAAGTGATGGAATCAGAGAAGAGCATATAGGAAGCTTCTATGATTTTGCTAATGTTCTAGCTCATAAGTTGTGTGGTGGGTGACTGAATGATCCTTTTATTATTATACTTCATAATTTTCATGTATTCTTTTGTAGGCCTGAATTAATTGCATTTTATTGAGTAACCTCTGTTATAACCACCCAAATACCCATTTTCTACTCTACTGGAGATATTTTTTTAATAGCTAAAACATTGATAATAATTAAAACATTATAACCTAGTAAATTATCTGTATGTATTTCATTGTAATATAAATCTCTGTATTTTTTTATTTTTTCATGTATTTTTTTTAATGCTTATATATTTTTGACACAGAGAGAGAGAGACAGAGCATGAACGGGGGAGGGGCAAAGAGAGAGGGAGACACAGAATGGGAAGCAGGCTCCAGGCTCTGAGCTGTCAGCACAGAGCCCGACGCGGGGCTTGAACTCACAGACCGCAATGGATCGTGACCTGAACCGAAGTCGGATGCTCAACCGACTGAGCCACCCAGGTGCCCCACCTCTGTCTTTCTTTAATGATAATTTCTATATTAAGGAATGTAGTACAATGAGAGTTCTGGAGGTAGACAGCCTGGGTTTATATACTAGTTCCACCATTTACTGGTGGTTTGATTGGATAGTTTTAACTGCTCTGTGACTCAGTTCCTTAATTGGTAAAATGGAGGTAATAATTGCACCTAATGGTAAAGATTAAATGAGTTCTTCCATTTAAAGTACAAGAAATGGGCTCTTGGGTGGCTCAGTCAATCGAGCGTCCAACTCTTGATTTTGGCTCAGGTAATGATCCCAAGGCCGTGAGACTGAGCTCCATGTTGGGCTCTGTGCTGAGCATGGAGCCTGCTTAAGAGCCTCTCTCCCTCTCTCTCTCTGCCTCTCCCCTACTCACGTGCCCTCTCTCTCTCTGTCTCCAAGAAATAGTGCCTAGTACATAGTAAATAAATTCTAGACACATTGGTATTATTTTTATTATTAACATCCAATCGTTTGAAACAATGAGAAAAGGTTAGCCACTTTCTTGAAGGATCTAGAATTGGGAAAACCATTGTAATTCTAACAAGTATTTTACATTCTTCCCTAGAGAAGCATGCCATAGGGACATTGTGAATTTACAAGTGGAGATGATTAAACAGTTTCACATGCAATTGGTATGTATGACATATTTTATTTTAAATAAGTGTAGAGTTGTGGATCTAAAAAGAGCCCATTAAAGGGTGATATATTTTTACTTTATTATATCTAGTTGCTAGAATAAATAAATAGGGAATTTTAGAAATTTAGTAAGTAAAATAGACTTTAACTGGTCCCTCTTCTTTTTAACTTATAATAGTTAAGGCTACTTTTTCACAGCCATTTTATTTATTTATTTATTTATTTATTTATTTATTTATTTAAGTTAAAAGCTTCCCACATGTACAAATGTAAGCCTTGCAAATATATAACTTCCACCAGTGATCTTTCATTTATATTAACAAAGTAGTAAGGATGGTTAAGTACAAGAAATATCATTCAGGTAGTTAATTGAACATGACAGATATGATAGCTGAAAGTATGTAAAACAGCTTGCCAAATAAATGAAATACCAATGATTTAAAAAGCATTTTCCCCTTTTCTAGAATGAAATGCACTCTTTGCTGGAAAGATACTCAGTGAATGAAGGTTTAGTGGCTGAAATTGAAAGACTACGAGAAGAAAACAAAAGACTACGGGCCCACTTTTGAAATTTCAGTGAATACCTTAATGTTTTGTAATTGGAGAAGCTTCTGGCAACACAACTGCATGGAATCAGTATTGTTTTTAAGGTCTTTGGGGAAAAAAGTGTTTTTCAAGTAAAATGGTGATGGGATTTTACACTAACCACTATTTCATCTTCTCTGTCAAAAATATTTATATTTTTATATTAAGAACTGTACATGTCATCTGCCTAGTAGGAAAGTCAGCAGTATCTTTATTTTCCAAAAGCTTTAGCTACACACTAAGTGCCCTTTTTCATAAGAAAAGAAAATTGTGCAAAAAAAAAATAGGTTATGTATGTTTTTTAATTACCTTTTTTTAACAGATAATATTTTTGATTGATAATTGCCTTCCAAATTGTTTTGGATGTTTGAAGATTAAAGAGCTTGATATGCCTTCTATTTTTATGGTGAAAATAATTTTAAAATGGCAATTGGTGTTTCTAAGCAATTGACTAGTAAAACACAACGGTGGTTAGTAATTATTTTGTTAACTTGATAAAGTCAAGTATGACTATTATTTATTACTTGTACATTTCATAAGAAAATTCTGGGGAATTTTGAATTGCACAGATTACATTATATACCTATTGCATCTATGTTAGTGTTTTGTACTTCTGACAAATCTCTACTCCTGTTTTGTATTTTGTAGCTAATTTCACTTTACCTATGAAAACGTTCAGGAGCTTATAAGCCTCAACTAGAGCTGCATATCTACTGATTATCTTATGAATTAGTAAAATGCAAAGTTACTCTGTAAAGTTTCAATCAACATGATTCAACTTATAATCAGTGAAAATTTTATATTAGATGCTAAGTATTACAGTATTAGTCCTATTTTTTTCCCTTCCAAATGAGAAGTGTAGATTATTTTGTTTTGTGGTTTATATCATTAACTTTCTCTAATTCTTTCTGTGCTGTGTGTAATGTTTTTTATTGTTGACCTTACCGTAAAATTTAGAAAGTTCATTGTCAAAAGAATTTACACCTCTTTGTGAATGGGTGGATGTGTGCATCTACCTGCCATGATCTACGGTGTTAGTTGTATAAGATTAGGAGGGCTCCAGGCTTGTTTACCTTCTTATCGTCTCCTGTCCCAAAGATGTAAGCTATGTACCTTGTATACAGCACTCCTGCCCTATTTTGACTTCGGAGATAAAAATATTTACTAAAATAATAAAGAAACCTAGCTAGCTTACTAACTTTATGGTTTTCCCAAGTGATGGAAATTTTGAGGATATATTTAATAAGTGTAAACGTACTAATGATGACTTCAAGAAATAAAAACAGAAATATTACTTTTTCCTAGTGTGGCTCAGAGAATACGTTTGTGTTGAAATGTAAAAGGGTGCTAATATGATCTTTCTTTCCTGACAGATTATTGACAGCATTATGATTTGTAACAAGCTTCCTTCTATATCATTATCAAACAGGTTTAGAAAACATAAAAGTGTGTTTTGCCTACATGCTGTATTTAAATCCATTAATATTTTCCTATTGCCTTTTTCTATAAATGCACATAATGTGTATTAAAAGAGGTGGGATAAATAAAACAATTCTAGTAACTTTATGTGTGTAGATGAAACATTTTTATCATGGAATTTAAAAGCTAAGTGTAAAAAATAAAATTTTTATATGGTAAAAATGGGAAACGTGAAATTGAACTTTTGCCTCTGGCCAAAATATAATAGAGATTGGAGTTACCCATTTGAAAATTTTTAAACACAAAATATATGAGACAGCTTTCAAATATCAACTGGGTCAAATATCAATGGGTTTATTTCAAAACCCATCAGAATCAAATTCCTTAAAACTTGTGGCAAAGGAAAATTCTTAAGCCTGCTGAAGTTAAGAGACACAGAGGAACAAAGATAAGAATGTTAGAGACAGTGGAGTAACATCTTTAAATTACTGAAAGAAGACTCAATTTTGAATTCTATATCAGTGAAAATATCTTTCGGTAATGAAAATGAAATCAAAACTGTTTCAGACCCCAAAATGCTGAAAGAATTCATCATAAGCAGACTTGCTTTATAGGAAATGTTAAAGAATGCCTTTAGTCGGAAGGAAAATGGTACCAGATAGAAACCTATTTCTATGCAAAGTAACAAAGAGGACCAAAAATGGTAAATATGTGAACATATGTAAGACTTTTTTTCATTTTAGATTATCCTTAAAGGATAATTAATGATTTGAAGCCAAGATAATGACAAGATGTTGTGTGGTTAACATATGTAAAGTGAAATGTTTGACAACAGTATCCAGGATGGGAGGAGGGAAACGTAAGTGTAGTACTCTAAAATTCTTACACTAACTGTGAGATAGTATAGTATTACTTGAAAGTAGATTGATAAGTTAAGAATGTATTCTGTAAACCCTAATGCAACCATAAAAAGAAAAAAGTCATAATTAATAAGCCAACAAAGATGATAAAACGTAGCCACAAAAAACAATCCAAAAGAGGAAGAAAAGAAACAATGAATGGGACAAATAGAAAATAAAACAGTAGGATGGTGGATTTAAACAGCAATATCAATAATTACATTAAGTGTAAATTGTCAGTTACCCTGATCAGATTGAGTTTTTTAATCCAACTATATATTGAATCCATGAAATCTACTTTAAAGATAAATGGTTTAAATATAAAAATAAAAATGCGTTGAACTTAATGCAAATGAAAACAATCAAAAGTTATGGGATTCAGCTGAAGCAGTACTTACAGGGACATTTATATCATTAAGTGTCTATATTAGAAAAGGAAAGGATTCAAATCAAGAACTTCAGCTTCCACCTTAACCTAGAAAAATAATAGCAAGTGAAACTCAAAATAAGCAGATGAAAGGAAAAAGGATTAGAGAAGAAATCAATGCAATAGAAAAGAAAATCTATTGAGAAAGTCAGTGAAACTGGAAGCTAACTCTCTGAAAGCAACAAAATTGATAAATCTTAGACTGATGAGGAAAGAAGACATAAGTTACCAATACTAGGAGTGAGAAAAATGATAGCACTATATAGATTGTACAGATATTTCTGACAGAAAAAGCCAAATTTAGCTAGAACTCTTAAAGATATTTAAGGAGGAGGGGCACCTGGGTGGCTCAGTCAGTTAAGCGTCCAACTTCGGCTCAGGTCATGATCTCACAGTTCATGAGTTTGAGCCCCACATCAGATTCTGTGCTGAGAGCTCAGAGCCTGGAGCCTGCTTTGGATTCTGTGTCTCCCTCTCTCTCTCTGACCCTCCCCAGCTTGCTCTCTGTCTCTCTCTCAAAAAACAAATAACAAATAAATTTTTTAAAAAACCACAATACGTAAGGAGGAAAATATCGAATTCTCCACAGATAAGCCCAGGAAATGGAAGAGGGGATAATCCCCACTCCTTTGATGCCAGCATTCCTTTGATCCCCAAATCACAAGAAAACGACAAACCAATAGTCATCACAACACAGATCCAAATGTTCTAAACAAAAGTTAGCAATCTGAATTAAGCATGGTGTAAAAATGATAATATATGACCTAGTGAAGTTTATGTTAATGGAAATTTGGGCTAACATTAGAAAATTAGTGTAATTTACTCATTAACAGACTAACAGGAAAACCGTATTATCATCTCAAGTAAGTACAAAAAGGGCATTTGACAAAATCCAACATTCATTTCCAATAAAAACTCTCGGTAAAGTAAAAGAGAACTTCCTCAGCTTGGTAAAGGGCATCTTAAAAACCTGCAGCTAACTTTGCACTTAATGGTGAAAGACTAAATGCTTTTCCCCAAGATCAGAGACAAAGCAAGGATGCCCATGATCCTCTTCTTTTAAACATTATGTTGGAGTTTCTCGCCAAGACATTTAGGCAAGAAGAAGAAAAATTGTAAAGGAAGAAGTAAAAGTCTCTTCACACTGACACATTGGGCTCCACGGAGAACCTATGGGATACAAAGATTCTAAAAATAAGTGAGTAACAAGGTTACTGTATACATGGTCAATATACAAAAATCAATTGAGTTTCTATATACTGACAAAAAATTGAAATGAAAAATCAATACTATTTATACTAGCATCAAAAAATATGACATACTTAGGTATAAATTTGGTAAATTATGAAAGACCTGTACACTGAATTCTATAAAACATTACTGGGAGAAAACCTAAATAAACAGATGCCATATTCATAGATTGGAGGGCTCAGTGTTGTTAAATGTCATTTCTTTCCATGTTGATTTACAGATTCAGTACAATCCCAATAAAAATTTTAGCAGAAACTTTTTCTCTTCAGCTATGTCTAATTCACTGTGTACCTAATCTAATCTGGTAAGTATTTAACATCACCTGTTTCATTTTTTCAGTCTAGAATTTCCAATTAGTTCTTTAATTCTCTGTGGAAATCTTATAATTTAATTCCTTAAATGTATTCATCCTAGTCATTTTAAAGTCTGTGTCTGATAACTCTAATATCTGAATATCCTATGGATTTGTTTCCATTTTATTTCTCTCCGTTTTTGGTCACATTGTGCCTTCTGGTCTTGTATATTTCTTTACTGAGTGATTGACATTGTTACAAAAAATTGTAGAAATACTCTGAGTCTTTGAATGCTATTATCTTTCAGAGATTTATTTTTCACTATTGCAGGCAGCTAGGGATGAGGTGATTACAAGTTGAGTTTTAAGCCCCTGGTTTATTCTTATTTTTGTGGTATAATCCTTCAGAGTTTTAACCAAACCCTTGGGGTTCCGTTGAGGTCTATCTTACGTAGCGAGTCATGACCTCTTAATTTTTGTCTCTTCAACTCTGTAGATCTTTTCAGAGTTCTAATCTTACTGTTGTTTAGATATAGTATTTTGCGGTTGAAGTTGACAGAATGCCAGACAAGTTAGTATTGTAGATAATCACTTTTTCTTATCTCAAATATTTCTAGTAAAGAATTATTTTATGTATTGAGGTATCAAGTTCCACATTCTTATCTTAGATAAATGGAGCTCTTAAAGACTACGGTGATACAAAGATATTGTATGCCTAGATTCATGTTATTTGTAGGAAAATCAAGGGTGTGGGTATGTATAGAAACTGTCATGAACCTGTGGAAATAAAGGTGTCTAGACCAAGAATTCTCAAAATGTGGTTCGGTGATCCCTGGGAATCTCCAAGGTCCTTTTGGGGTCCCATGAGATCAAATTATTTTCATAATAGTACTAGGATGTCTTTTTTGCTCTTATTTTCTCATGAGCACAGTGGAGTTTTCCAGAGGTTACATGACAAGTGAATATCATTGCCCTGGTATTCAATGGAGTGGGTAATTGTGCGTTCTTGTACTTTCTAGGATTTTCTAAGGTAAACTCTTTGGAGTCCTCAATAATTTTTAATTGTATAAAAGAGACTGAGACAGAAAATGGAGAGCCTGACAGTATACCTTTTCAACTGGAAAAAGGGCATTTATGAAGCTTAAGAGTATTGTCCCGCATTAGTCAAATGTGCTTAGTAGCAGTAATTAAGAGTGAGAGAAAAGCATGTCTAGCAAAGAATTGTGGGTGTGACTTCTGGCTTTTGGCACACAGGGTAGACTGTGGAATCAAATACACAGAAAATCACAAATTGTTTTAGACAGCTGAATTAGCAAAAGCCCTGCCATCTAGGACTAAAAGAGATTGAAGCTTTTCAAAAATATTTTTTAAGTTGTTAAAATGGCATATCTTCCAGCCTTTTTCAGAAGTGGTTGAGGAGGAGGATGAAAAGGAAAGACATCTCAAAGAACAGAGTCAAAAACAATAGAGAATTATGGATGGGGGAGGCACTCCCAGGGAACAGAACCCAGGCCTCATCAAGACACATTCTTCATCCACAGAGCAACATTTGCCCGGTGGGATTTCACAACTGCTAAGAGCCTCCCATTGTTCTTCAAGAGGAATGTTTGTTGCAGTTATCCTGCCTCATCTTCACCACTGTTTGTAAACTCTGTGTGTGTGTGTGTGTGTGTGTGTGTGTGTGTGTGTGAGTGATGGCGGGGTGAGGGCAGATAACTCATTCTTTTGTTTGGTATTCTCTGAACAAAGAGCAACTGTTGTTCTTTTCTAAATGAGACACATCTGGATCTAATGTAGATTGCAAGATCCTAAACTTGGAATGTGATTGGATGTGGCTTTTGAGAATCCACTGGTGGGCGTGAGCACATATTACATTTGGGAGGAAAATGAGTAACTGTGGCCCAGAGGGAGAGTGTGATATATTGCATTATCAACACCATTATCAACTACCCTACCTGTTTTCCTGCCTTTTGCCATTTGACTTGACAGTTCCTACCAGTAAAAAGGTATTTTCCCCCATCTTGTGACTTGGGGTTTGGCTATGTGGCCAATAAAGCAGAAGTGATAGTGTGTGAGTTTCAAGCCTAAACTTTAAGAGGTCTTTTGTGTTACCACCTTGTACTTCTTGAAGTACACCTCTTGTGCTTCCAGTGTGGACATTAAACACATACATGCACACAAGCACACACACAGACACACACACACACGAAAACTGCCTGGGCTAGCTGCTGGTTCCAAGAGGAAGATGACACATGTGAAGGAGAGCTGTCTCAGTCAAGATGGTCAGTCAAACCCAGCCTAATCCAGCCCAGCTGACCTTCAGATCTATGAACATAAATACCATAATATGCCATTCAGAGTTTTTGTGTTTTTATGGTGCAGCAATAGGTAACTGATAAACTTCTTGACTTATCTCTGTTCCAGCTGCTGTGATTTTAGAGCTTCAGCATGCCTTGCTGACATTTTTGTAAGAGCCTCCTAACTAGGATTTTTGTCTTCCTCTATTCCTTCTTGTCTGTTGTGTCTACCTCTATTACATTTGTTTCTACCCAAAGGCAAATCTAACTGTCCGTAGGGGAAAAAGCCATGGTCTTTGGTGTCCTTCAAAGAAGGACCAGGATGCCACAGCAAAGACCATGCCTTTCCACACACCCTGCCCCTGATTTTCCAGTCTCTGGTTCCAGAGAGAGCCCACTGTTCCTTCTGCCTGGCAAGCTCCTATGAATCCTTCAGGACACTTCTCACATGTCACCTCTTTTGTGACATTTTCCCATGACCTAAAAGCAATCATGTTCATTTCCTACCACTATTATAAATATTACATAGAATGGGGATGATTTTGTCTCCAGGTTTCTCTCCTCAGTGGGCAGAGGCCATTAATCCTTTCTGTGGATGCAACATCTAATATGATAACCTTGACCTCTGTAGAGGTTCAGTATCATTTCTAATTTTACCGTTGAACAATGGAATCCATGTAGGGATTGTTAAAAATATGAATGGTGTTTGTTAGGTTTGCAATAAACTGGAAATATGACTAACCATAATTCTTCTTTCCTCACACATGTCAAATGATACCACTTATAGTAATAGGATAAATTTATGAACATAGAAAAATAACAATAATGGCTGAAGATAGTTGATGTGCCCTTGATGTAGATATTGTGGGTCGTTTTCAAGTGAAATCTGACAACCAACTCACTTGAAATTAAAATGTCAAAAATCAATTATGCTTCATTTTCCATTCAGACAAATTGAACTTTTCAAAATTTATTTGAAGCACATCTTATGTCAAAAGACACCTACTCTATTATTTGAATACTAGTGAAATGAGAAAACATTTTATTTCTCATTTTTAAAGTGATCATCACGCTAAATCTTTATCTGCCAAAATGAGACTGCAAATTATCTGGATGTCTAAATATTGCTATAGTTATTGAACTCTCTTTAAATAACAAAATTACTGACTTTGGCAAAGAAGAACGTTGTCTAAAAGGAGGAGCTGCCGGACCGTGAGCCACACCAGGAGAGGTGCAAAGCGGAGAGGCGGGTGGGGCGGATCAGGAAAGGTTTGTAAGACATGGCTAAGAGTTTAGAGTTCATTCAAGAAACAGACGTTTGCCCACAGATTACGGAATGAGGGGAGTGGCTTTCTCAAGTTTGTACCCTTCTTGTGTGTGCAGACACTTAAATGTGGCCACCATCTTCAGCTTTGTTAGGTAAATGTAGCTGACATTTCATTTTGTACATAGGCTTGTTTTTGTTTTTGTTCTTGTTTTTGTTTTAAGTCAAAAGGGGAGGGGCGCCTGGGTGGCACAGTCGGTTAAGTGTCCGACTTCAGCCAGGTCACGATCTCGCGGTCCGTGAGTTCGAGCCCCGCGTCGGGCTCTGGGCTGATGGCTCGGAACCTGGAGCCTGTTTCCGATTCTGTGTCTCCCTCTCTCTCTGCCCCTCCCCCATTCATGCTCTGTCTCTCTCTGTCCCAAAAATAAATAAAGGTTGAAAAAAAAATTAAAAAAAAAAGGGGGGGGAATAACCCATCCTCTGAGTGTAAAATATAAGATGGTTTAGGTAGGTCTATAGGATATTTCAGATCCAAAAGTTTGACTTTTCAGTGATTTCTTTTAGGATTGGTGGTAGATAAAAATCTCACGCGTTTTCACCTAGTCTGGGCAGGGAACACCAACAGAAGATTCCATTCCAACCTGTGTTTCAGTAGAAGTGTTCCAACCAATGCAACTCACTTTTGCTCCTTTGTCTCAATTTTTAAATCATTTATTCTTTCTTTCAGTGAACAGTAGTCACTTATGTGCTGAGCACTGGGCATCATATTGAGGAGCACAGTCATCAAGTGGAAAAGAAAGATATCTAAATTGGATAATCATGTGGTAAGAGTGCGGAATGGATATACACACAGGCATTAGCTGTAACCTAAGAGGTAGAGTGGTATCTGAGAAGGCTTCTTAGAGGTGATATGAGGTAAATCAAGAGATAAAAGACCTGAGCCGAGGATTAAAGATAAGCAGAAATACCCCTGGTGAAGACGGAGGAGGAAGTGCCTCCTAGGCAGGAGGCTGGAAAGAGAGAGCACAGGACCTGCAAAGACCAAGCAGGGAGACAGAATGTTCATTGCAGGTATTAGCACAGTCAGATCGCCAAGAGCCTTCCGTGCATGCCAAGGCACTAGGATTTTCTTTTGTGGAGGAAGAGGAACCAATAAAGGGTTTTAATCAGGGATATGACATGATCACATTTAGAAAGATGATTCTGACCACAGTGAGGGGAATATTTTCAGAGGAATTAGACCGAAGACAGTGATACTGTTTTACTCGGGGCTGCTGTTAACAGAATGCCATGACTAGGTTGGTTAGAAACAACTGAAATGTATTTTCACAGATCTGGAGGTTGGGAAGTCTCAGATCAAGGTGCTGGCAGATTTGACAGCTGGTGGGGGGGCCTCTGTCTCATAGATGGCTATCTATAAGGACTCTCTATGTCCTCACATGGCTGGAGGGGTGAGGGATTTCTCTGGGGCCTTTTTTATAAGGACATTAATTTCATTCTTGAGGGCTTTGCCCTCAAGACCTAATTACTGTCAAAGGCTCTACTTTCTAATACCATTACCTTGGAGTTTAGGATTTCAAAGCATATGGATTTGGGGAGGACATGAGCATTCGGGCCATAGCAGATGTCATTTAGGAGACTGCTAAGTCATCCAGGTAAGAAATGTGGAGGGCCTGAACCATCGAAAGATTGAAGGTGAAATAATCAAAGCACAATCAAAGATAGTGTATTTAAACTAGAATGCATCTAGGAGCTACCTGTTAAACATTAGATGGACTATTGGTTTGAGAAGAAGGCTTTTTATATTTAATAATTATCCCTCTAGCCTTAGTTTTTAAAGAGTTTTAAACATTAAATGTGTGAATAGAAATTTAATAGTTTCCAACATCTAATGATTAGCTTTCTCCCTTTTGTTAACTTGCAGATGTGAGTTACTATGATTTATTTTTGAATACTAACCCATCTTTTTGATTTGGGGGTAAATTCTACATGGTTAGGGAGGATTATTTGTCTTAACTACTGTTGGCATCTTTTTCCCTGGCATTTTATTTCAGAGTTCCCATTCTATTTCCATAAGCGATATAAGTTTCTAATTATCCTTGCTAGGTTTTTGTATAGGGAATATGTTAGCTTCTTAGCAAAATTATGCAAAATTAAGTGATATATATTGATCAGGTCTAGTGTTTTTTTTTATATTTTTTAAATGATGCTATAGAGTTATATTTTATACCACAATGTTTATTATGCTACTTGTGAATTTATTTTATAAGATGAGCAGCAATTTTGTGCCATTTTATATAACTTGAAGCCTAATATTTTCATTTTAAGTTATTATAGAGACGCCGAATCCCTTCTTTGCTTTTATTATATAAAAATTGACCATATCAGTCATAGTAATGACTCATTTGATGCTGGGTCATCAACTCCCTTTTATGCAATTATTCCTATGGGTAGATACTGACTCAAATAGCAGAGGCAAGGAAGGCACTGAGGCAAAGCGGGATGTGGACTATTTATGTGCTGCTATGTGTTGTATCATAAGTGTGCTTTCCCATTTGTTTCCCTGTGGTGGTGCATTGATCCTCCAAGCCTCTATGTTTCTGCATTTGTTTTGTCCTTCATCTGAGAGCAACTGGTTCATTAGAAGCCAAAGAAACTGCCAAGAATGAAAGCCAACTTGAGTATCTTGTTGTAAAGTAGAACAAGTCAGACTGAGGCCTCACTCATCGCTTCACTTTACTGGGGAGTTGGCTAGAAATACATTTCAATTTTGTTCTGACTGGTGTATTCTTTCAATTGTCCCTTTAGATATTTAAGCTGTTTTGGCAAAAGTGTAAAAACACAGGACAGCAACAACAAAAATACCTTTGCTAAGTTTAAGTTTATATGAGTTTTCTATTTCTGTGTAACTAATTACCACCATTTAGCAGCTTCAAGCAACAACATTTATTATCACACAGTTTCTCTGGGTGAGGAGTTGGGCATGGCACAACTGGGTCCTCTGCTCCCTGTCCCACAGGGCTGCAGTCAAGGTGTAGGCTGGGGCTGCATTCTTATCCAAAGGCTCGAATGGGGAAGAACTCATTTCTCAAATCATTAAGGTTGTTGGTGGAATTCATTTCCTTCTGGCTGCACGACAGGCCCTAGCTGGTGACTGTCAACTGCCCCCTGCAGAAAGTTCCTTTTTGGCTTCTCCAACATGGCTGGCTACTCCATCTCCTTGCCAGTGGAGTTTCTTGCTTTAGGGAGCATCCAGTCTCTCCCTTGTGGGATTTCCCCTGAATAAGTCAGCCCCTTCCTCCCTCAACCTGAATGAATATCTTCCTTTTAATTAGTCAAAATGAACTGATTAAGGACCTTAATTACATTGGCAAAATTTTTTTCACTTTTGCCATATTGTTTTGGCTCAGAGTAAATCACAAGTTCCACCCACACTCAAGGGCAAGGGATTACACAAGCTTATACACCAGGGAGTAGGATTCACTGGGGCCACCCTAAAATATTTCCACCAGTTTTCTCTTGCAATACAGTTCTTACGTTAATGTTTTATTAGGAAGTTACACTTTCTATTCAAGTGAGGAAAAGGGACAATTGCTGAAGACTATGCTTGTCAGCTGTGTCTGCAATATAAAAGCCTGGGCTTTTAGTTTGGGCACCTCACCTTCTGCTCTCACCCTCTGCCCAAGCCCTGCATGCCAAACAACTTGGCCATTTGCTGCTGTCAAACATGCCACCCTCTTTCATCATGACTTAACATTGTATAAATGCTTGTCCCTAAAAATCTCTCTCTTCCACTTTTACTCATCTCTCAAGACCTAGCTATGATTACACATTCTTTAGTGGAGCTTTGGTAACTTTCTTAGGAAATGAAACCTGTTCCCATGATAATTTTTAGAAGTACTTTTCATATGAACTTTTATCTGGGGTTCTAGCTATTTGTTTATGGGCCTTTCTCCTTGTTTTCTTTGTATCAGGAGTCATGACTTTCTCTGTCCTGTGTCTTTAGTCCTGCATCTCCAGGGCAGGACTTGACACATAATAGGTACTTCACAAATTGAACGAATGAGTGAAGAATGAAAATGGGCTATGGTAATAACAACATAATTGTAGAAAAAAATTAAGAAGAAATAGGAAAACAGCAGTGAGAACAGAATACAGTGACAGAATTTTTACAGGGGTTAATTAGAACATGAAGATGGGAATGTAAAGGAGAATAGTTATGAGTAGGTCTACAAGGGTCAGATGATGGAGGATCTTGAAATTTCCAGGCTAGAAAATATGGACTTCATGAAGCTTTACATCTACCAGGGAACAGACCTAAATAGTCTCACAGATGCATACTTTCAAATTGTGAAAAGCTCTACAAAGAAAATGTATAGTATACTATAGTAACAGCTAGCAAGGAGTCTCATTTAGGAGAAGTCACCTAAATAAGTAGCATTTGAGGTGAGACCTGAAGTTTGAGTAGGAGTTACTTATTTGAAGGTTTAGGAGTGGTATATAATCAGGCTAGAGGGGAAATTCAGAATCAGGTCTTACAGAACCTTGCAGGCCACATTACCATTTTCGTCTTTATCCCATGAACAAAAGGAAGAAATAGAAAATTTTAAAATAAGGCGGGCTTGGAATAGGGGTAGGAGAGTAAGAGAGACATGATTTCATTTGGTTTATTTAAAAAAGATCCTTGGGGCACCTGGGTGGCTCAGTCGGTTGAGCGTCTGACTTCGGCTCAGGTCATGATCTCAAGGTTCGCGAGTTCAAGCCCCACATCCCCACGTCGGGCTCTGTGTGGGCAGCTTGGAGCCTGGAGCCTGCTTCGGATTCTGTGTCTCCCTCTCTCTCTCTGCCCCTCCCCAGCTTGTACTGTGTCTCTTCCTCTCTCAAAAATAAATAAACATTAAAAAAAATTTAAAAAAAAAAGATCCCTGAATAATAGACTAAAAGAATACACGAATGGATGCAGGGGTAGGAATCTGAGTCTAGTTAGGAGACCTTCTAATGGTGCAGGGATTAGGCCACAGTAACTTGATCTAGGGAATGGCAGAGGAGGTTGAAAGAACTGGATAGATTCCAGATTTATTATGGAGACTCAGCTGATAGGAATTGGATATGGAGAGTGAAGGGGAGGGAAATGTTTCTAGCTTCCATGGCTTGGTGAATGGTGGTACCCAGAAAGAACAGTGGAATATGAACAAACTTGGGAGGTTGGAAACCATCAGGTTTGCTTTGGAAATTTGAGAGTACATATGTTGAATGACCTGATGGATATATATATATGGGTCTTGAGCTCAGAGGAGAAATCTGTGTAAAAGATAACAAGAATTCCCACGTGTCTATGGTCAACTTAGTTTTGACAAAGGCACCAAGACCATTCAATGGGGGAAAGAACAATCTCTTCAACAAATGGTGCTGGGACAACTGGATATCTACATGCAAAAGAATGAAGTTAAACCCTTACCTCACTTCACTTACAAAAGTTAACTCAAAATGGAAACTCAAACGACCTAAATTTAAGAGCTAAAACTTAATTTTTTTTTGACGTTTATTTATTTTTGAGAGAGAGAGTACAAGCGGGGGAGGAGCAGGGAGAGAGAGAGACACAGAATCAGAAGCAGGCTCCGGGCTTTGAGCTGTCAGCACAGAGCCCAATGCGGGGCCCGAACTCACGGACTGCTAGATTATGACCTGAGCTGAAGTCAGATGCTTAACTGAATGAGCCACCCAGGTGCCCCAAGAGCTAAAACGTTAAGGCTCTAAAAGAACACACAGGGGCAAATATTCATGGCTTTGAATTCAGTAATAATTTCCTTTTTTAAAAAATGATTTCTTAAATATGACACCAGAGCAAAAGCAACAACAGAAAAGAATAATCTGGACCTAATCAAAATTAAAAATGTTTTTGTAACAACACTATCAAGGGAGTAAAAAGTCATCCTACAGAACGGGAGAAAATATTTGCAAATTATATAGCTGTTAAATATTCAGAATATATAAAGAACTCCTACAACTCAACAACAAAAAAGACAAACTGATTTAAAAATGGGCAAAGGACCAGAATAGACATTTTTTTCCCCAAAGAAGATGCATAAACAGCTAAAAAGTACATGAAAAGGTGCTCAACATCATTAGTTATTAGGCAAATGTAAATCAAAGCCACAAAGAGATAGGATGGCCATAAATAAAAAAAATAAGTGTTGACAAGGATGTAAAGAAATTAGAATCCTCATATATTGCTGGTGGGAATATAACATGGTGCAGCCATTATGGAGAGCATTTCAGCAGTTCCTCAGTAAGTGACAGATAGAAATACTGTGAAATCTAAGAAACAAAACAGATGAACATAAGGGGAGGGAATGAAAAGTAAGATTAAAAACACAGAGATATAAAATAAATACAGAGAAAAAACAGGGTTGCTGGTGGGGTATTGGGTAGGGGGCTGGGCTAAATGGGTGATGGGCATTAAGGAGGGCACTTGTTGGGACTGAGCACTGGATGTTATATGTAAGTGATGAATCACTAAATTTTACTCCTGAAACCGTTATTACGCTATAAGTTAAGTAACTTGCATTTAAATAAAATTAAAAAAATAATTTAAAAAACACAAATCAACCCTCCCAAAAAAAGAAAAAAAAAAAGAAATACCATATGACCAAGCAATTCCACCCCTACATATGTATCCAAAAGAGATGATAAAAAGTATTCAAGCAAAAACATGTACTCTAATGTTCATAACGACATTACTCATAATAGCTAAAAGATGACAACAACCTGGATATCCATCAGTAGATGAATGAGTAAATAAAATGTGGTATATCCATACAGTGGAATATTGTTCAGCCTTACAGAAGAATGGAGAACTGACGCATGCTATGACGTGGATGAATCTTAAAAACATAATGCTAAGTGAAAGAAGCCAGACACAAAGACCACATGCTGTTAAGATTCCATTTACGTGGAATGTGCAGAATAGGCAAGTCCATAAAGACAGAAGGCATATCAGTGGTTGCCAGGGGTTAGAGGTGGGGGGAAATGGGGAATGAACTACTTAATGGGTCTGGGGTTTCTGTTTGAGATGATACAATTCTGGAACTAGGTAATATTGGTGATGGATGTGCAACATTGTGAATGTACTGCATGCCATTGAATTGTACACTTTAAGGTAGTAAAAATGATACATGTATATTTTACCTCAGTTCAACCAATCAATAATGATACTTGTTGGCATCTAGATGTTAATGAAGGCCTTGTAAGGATGGGGTCACCTAAGGAGAAGGTATAGAATGAGCGGTGGGCCTCTTGCCAAGATTTAAGGAGTTCTAACACTTAGAACAGGGAGAGGAGAGAGCTTCAGTACTGGAGACCGAAAAGCAGGAGCTAGAGGTGGGATAGGAAATAGGACAGTGCGGTATCATCATGAAGGTAGAGAAAAGCTGCTGAAGTTAAGCGAGAGGTGTTAAAGGCTTTAAAACAGTGTCGGGATCCAAATTTTTCCTTAGGAAAATTCATCTGGCAATTGTGAGCAGAAGACTGGAGGAGAGCCTGGAATGAAAGGAGGCGGTTAAGATCTATTCTCATGGGAAAGTAGATTGGATTTGCACAAGGTCCCAGAGGTAGAAGAATTTGACAACATGCTGGGTTTGGCTGGGCTCTTACAGCTCAGTGGTTTGGACTTTAGAAGTTTTATTAACAGGAAGGTAAGGGTTTAATATTTCTCAGACCAGAGTGTGGGCCATTTTGAGCTGGGCTATTTCTTAGACTTGTATGATCTTTTAGGCAGAGTAAAATGGTTGATGCAGAATTTTTTCATATATATGAAATTTCAAATTTCAAGGGAGTCTCCTCCATGTTTAGAGATTACTCCATGCTTTATTAGTTAGTGTTTTAGGTTATATAGACTTCTGTCTGCACCCTTTTAGATTTTCTTTTCATGCAGCAAAACCATGGGGCTAGAAGTCACCTTGGAGATCATTGATCTCATTTGGCTTTTCTATAACTGATGTGAGGCCTGGACCGTCTCCCTCCGTGTATTAGTCATGTCACCATCCTTAGGGGCTTTTCTCCTTCTTTCGGTTTCCCCTCCTTCTGTCTGTTGTCCTATTGACAACCTGTCAGTGTTGTTATGTGGTAGAGGTGTCAGAATGTAGCACGTATTTCATTAATTAATAAAGTACATCTTAAGCACCTACTATGTGCGAGTTACTAATTTCTTTGAGGATAGTGTGTAATTAGCTTCCAGTACTCTGTTGGATATCACCATAGCATGATTGTTTTCTTGGCTACAGTCAAATAAAAAGTAAATAACATTACTTTTATACACACATATATACACGTAAACATATACACATAAAACTCAGAGGATGTGGATTTTGGAATCTCAGGTAAAGGAATGTTTGCTTGTAACAAGCATAAACAAGATGGACAATGGGGCTCCTGGGTGGCTTAGTTGGTTAAGCATCTGACTTGGGCTCGAGTCATGATCTCACAGCTCATGAGTTCGAGCCCTGCGTGTGGCTCTGTGCTGACAGCTCAGAGCCTGGAGCCTGCTTCAGATTCTGTGTCTCCCCCTCTCTCTGCCTCTCCTCTGCTTGCACTCTGTCTCTGTCTCTCTCTCTCAAAACTTAATAAACATTAAAAAAAGATAAACAAGATGAACAAGATGTAGTGTCCTCCCTCAAAGGACACGGGTGCTTCTTGTCTTGTCCATTAGGCCTTTTTCTGTTTGTTGTAAGCCAGCACAAATGTGTTTATATTAGGGGAAAAAAAAAGAGGGGGCAGGATGGAAGTGCCTTATTGATTGAATAATTGAGAAGTCTAACAGACAGATTTGGGGCAGTAGTCTCTCTCTCTATATAGTCTGATAGTCGCATATAGTCTGATGCTTGTGGCAGAGTCTGCAACAGCATCCTGTGATCACACATCAGTGGTTCTTTAGCAAAACATAGGAATATTCACATTAAATGTGATGAGTAAGGACTATGAATAGTCTCATGCCCATGCAAGTCATGTCTGTTTTTTCACCAAATGAGCTACAGAAGAAATTTCGGTTTTCAGGGGTTTGTGGATCTTCTGAATCTTAGGTAAGGGAATGTTTGCTTATTTATGAACAAAGTGAACAAGGTATAGTGTCCGCCCTCAAAGGACACAGATGCTTCCTGTTTTGCCCATTAGGCCTTTTACCGTCTTTTTTTTGTGAGTCAGCTCAAGTGTGTTTAGATGGTTAAAAAAAAAGGGTGGAAGGGGTCTCCTGGGTGGCTCAGTCAGTTGGGCGTCCAACTTTGGCTCAGGTCATGATCTTGTGGTCCTTGGGTTCAAGCCCCGCATCGGGCTCTGTGCTGACAACTGAGTCTGGAGCCTGCTTCGGATGCTGTCTCCCTTTCTCTCTGCCCCTGCCTTGCTTGCCCTCTGTGTCTCTCTCTCTCAAAAATAAATAAGCATTAAGGAAAAGAAAAGGGTGGAAGGGGTAAGAGTACCTTGAAAAGTCTACCAGACAGATTTTGGACAGTATTCTATTCACAGATCAAATGATGCCGTTTGGCTGGGTTTTTCTCAATCTTTCACGTGCTTTTTGTTCTAAAAGTTTCAGTGTCTCTGCCTAGAGGCCTCTGTATGCTCTAGGCCAACGCTTTTGTGGTGGCAAAGATGGTTAGAGCTGTTCATTCCACACTTAGGAGTTTCAGGGAAGAAAAAGAGGCCTTCTTCCTGTTTGAGCATTCCCAGCAAAAATCTTCTAGCATTTCTTTGATTTTGATCTGGTCACATAATGATCTTTTCACCAATCACTGAGGTCAGGTAGCTGTGATGTGCTGATTGGCTTAGGCCTAGACCACGTGATCCATTTTTGCTGCAAGAGGATCAAGCAGGTGCAGTTTTCTCAAAGGAAAACTGGGAGCTGTTTCTAGAGGGGAGGGAAAATGTTGGGTGGGAAAGAATACATTTTGCCCCACAGGTTGACACTGGGTTTCCTTTGTAATAAAATTCTGATGAAATGCAGTGGAGTTAATGTCAGCTGTTTATACATTTGCTGCTAATCACGTGGTAAAACGTTGCTCTATTTATTATAGAGAGAGTGGGAGCAGGGGAGAGGGGCAGAGGGAGAGAGAAAGAATCTTTTTTATAATGTTTATTTTACCTATTTATTTATTAAATGTTTAAATATTTACTTATTTATTAAATTTTTTACATTTACTTATTTAAATTTACTTATTTAAATATATTATTAAATTTATTAAATATTTATTAAATGTTAAAATATTTACTTATTTATTTATTAAATGTTTATTTACTTATTTATTTATTAAATCTGAGAGAGAGAGAGAGAGAGAGAGAGAGTGCGCACAATTGGGGGAGGGGCAGAGAGAACGGGAGACACAGAATCCGAAGCAGGCTCCAGGCTCTGAGCTATTAGCACAGAGCCCGATGCCGGCTTGAGCCCATTAGCCCTGAGATCATGACCTGACCCAATGACGTGAGCTGAAATCAAGAGTCAGCTGTTCAACTGACTGAGCCATCCAGGCACTCCATTACTCTTTCATATGTAACCAAATTTGTAGGAGCCTGAAAATTGCAAATCAAATTGGACTCCAAACTGAATTCAGGGTCCAACTGTAATCATTTGAACTCATTGTATCTTTAACAACAATGTGGTAAGCCTTAAGGCTTTGAGTAATAACATAGAGACAGTGCTGCATGCAAGTGGATGTCTAGAATGTCTTTTTAGTCCAAAACTGGTGACTCAAAGCTCTCTATCTGAATATGTTGTTACGTATTATTTTACTTGTTTCATACAGAAGCAGTTTTGCATGATTATTAAGAATACAGACTCTGGAGTCCAATCACCTTGGTGTGAATCAGCTTCTACACCACGTACTTGGATGAGTTACTTAACCTCCTTGGGCTTCAGTTTTTTTGTGCGTAAAAAAAGTATAATGATTGAGGATCACATGAATTAATACATGGAAAGTATTTAGAATGGGTCCTGACACATAGTAAATGTGCTTTAAACATTAGCTATCATTATTGTTATTCCGTAGGGATAACTCTAACTCTGATATTCCCCATAGTGAAGTAAGAATTTTTACAGCATGGGTTCAACATTTCTGTGCCTTTAACTAATATTGCTGCTGCTGTGTGTACATTATTATGGATAATACCATTTGTCTTATTGTCAGGTTAAAGTTAAAAAAAATAAGACAACCATAATTTTTTCAAAAAGCATTTATTTTGACACAAGAGACTCCAGTCAGCCTTACAAACTTAGAAAGTGGAAATCCTTCCTGAACTGATGGAAAATGAATCCGATTTCAATTCCCAAAACAGACTCCTGTTTTTGTTGCCATTCTTCCCCTTAAAGACAAAACCTGATGCTTTCACAGTGTATATAAAACAAATTTTAAAATCCATATATGGCACAGTGTTTTCCACCCACCCCTGTCCCTGGTCATGAATATCACAAATTCTTTAAATTTCCCAAACATGAGATAAATGTCAGCCCATTCTATAAATTGACTTTATGAAGCATTTCTGAGCCGAGCTTTCTGACATTCACACCAATGTTTCCATAGTAACTAATGTGTTCAGAAGGGGAAAAGCAGGAGGAGATGAAAAACAAAGGAGGCGATCCAAATAAAAGAGATGCATAAGTAAGGGAGAGTAGAAGGTTCTATAAACTTTGAACCGTTGCTTCTTGCGGGAGACACACATTCTCGTTCACACAGGCGACTTCCCCGGATGGCTGACTGATTCGGGGGTCCTTACTGGAAAAACCCCCAAAGCTTGACCAGTTGACACTGGGTTGCACTTAGACGATGACTCATTAATATTGATTTGAACTACTTCTTCCCTCTTTTATTTTAATCTTACTTTTTTCTTTATTTGGAGGTCCCTTAGTCACTATGGTAACAGTGAGGTAATTTGTGCCTGTCACTAAACTGTCAAAAAAAGTGCAGTATCAAGTGGGTTTAAAGAATAGTTAGAAACAGGGGCGCCTGGGTGGCTCAGTCAGTGAAGCGTCTGATGTCAGCTCAGGTCATGATCTCGCGGTCCGTGAGTTCGAGCCCCGCATCGGGCTCTGTGCTGACCGCTCAGAGCCTGGAGCCTGTTTTGGATTCTGTGTCTCCCTCTCTCTCTGACCCTCCCCCATTCATGCTCTGTCTCTCTCTGTCTCAAAAATAAATAAACGTTAAAAAAATTAATAAAAAAGAAGAATAGTTAAAAACAGGGTAGGGGGAGCCTCGGTGTTAGTGATCATCATCACTTGATCTTGAAGCGAAGAATGCTAGAACACTTCTCAAATATAGGTTCTATTTTCATGTCTTATTAAATGTGCCCTATCAATTGCATTTAAATGCAGATTTTAATAAATCATTGTCTTGTGATGTTGAGAGCACAGTGTCTTTTTCTCACTAAACTTCAACAAACTTACTTCTATGAAAATGTGCTTCATCACCAAGTTGCTTGTGGGCTAGATCAAGTAAATGGTTAGAGATGAGTCATTTTTTTTTGCACGTCATTTGAGAAGGGGTAGGGAGCAAGTATGCAGGCATTTGTCTCAGCAGAATAGGTACCTGTCGTGAGCAAAATAATGGCCCCTTAAAATCTCGACATCTCGATCCCCCCAAAATCTGTGACTATGTTAATTAACCTGGCAAAGGGGACTTTGCAAGTGTGATTAAATTAAGGATCTCGAGACAGGAAGAGCCGTCTTGGATTATCCGGGTGGGACCAGTGTGATCACAAGGGTCATTATAAGAGGGAGGCAGGAATGTCAAAGTCCTAGAAGGAGATGTGATTGGGGGAAGCAGAGGTTGGAGTGACGACGACCCCGAGGCAAACAATGCAGGCAGTCTTTCGATGCTGGCAGAGAAAGAAAGGGATTCTTCCCCAGAGCTCACAGAAGAAATGCAGTCCTGCTGACACCATAATTTTAGCCCAGGGAAACTGATTTCAGACCTCTGACCTCTGGGACTGTAAAAAAAAAAAATAAATGTGTGTTGTTTTAAGCTGCTAAGTTTGTGGTAATTTGTCACAGTAGCCATAGGAAAATAACAAAACACCGTTGGCAGTCTCTGGTGCCACCAATCCTTCTAAAGCCATTTTCACTTGATATTTACCTTTATGTGGCAGGAGATTGGAGCCATCAAGGAATGTTGGCTAAGCACCTGAGCATCACTAAGTGAGGGTTCCACGGGTAGGTCTCTATCTGTGTGGTACTTCCAGGGCCTTATATCCGGACCAGGAGGACTCTGGTCATGGCAAGGCCAGAGGCTGAAGTGAAGCCTTGGCTTGAACACATGGGGAGGCCAAGTGCTTGCGGGTTCTGGGCAAAAAGTTCCTGAGAAAGAGAGCAAGAGAGCCCCTGCACTCCCAATGTGTCTCTCTATGACTAAGGGCCTGTTTGCCGGGTAAGTTGCTTGTCTTTCTGCCAGATTGTAGATATCTCAAGGTTTTAAACATCACGCTTTATGGATGCCTGTGAATCTCATGGTTCCCAGCACCATTCTGGGCACCCACTAGATGCCTTAGGAAATAGCAACTCCTCCTTCTCCAACCTGCTTCCTGGGTAGGTTTTACGGTTTCCCCATTATTTTCTCTTCCCATGCAGATGCTGTATTAAGTATTTGATGTACATTATCTCAGCTGGTGCTTACAACCACTCTGAGGGAAATCTTATTATTTTCATTTTACAGATGCAGAAACAGATATTCAGTAACTAGACCAAAAGTCACAAAGTGAGTAAGTGGCAGAGCTGAGCTCAGAACCCAGGTGTGCCTTCTTGACCCTTCTACCTCTAATTGCCGCCTTGCTGCCAGGTCAGAGGCACCGTAGGGTAAGTGTCGGTGGCCTTTCTCGCCAGTGGCCCTCAGTAAATGCCCTTGACCCTCGGAGCTCCAGCATTGGCTCTTGATCCCCCTCATGCAGAGGGTGGAAAAGCAGAAGGGGAAGGTTGCAGAGGGCTGAGGGCTTGAGGTCAGATAGAAGGAGGGATCCCTCGGGCTCTGGAAGTACCTCTGGCCTTTAGTCAATAGTGAAGTTAGATAGGAATTTGATGTCTGTAAATCAGCACATTCCTACAGCTCTGTGTTTTCTTGGTGTATTTTCCTCTATTTTCTTCTGTGGCAGACAGATGACCCACAAGAGTTCCACGCCCTCCCCCCGCCGCGGTGTATCTGTTCTGTTGCTATTGACCAAATGTTTCTGTCCTTCCCAAATTCACATGTTGAAACCCTAATCCTCAATATGATGATGTTAGGAGGTGGAATCTTTAGGTCATGAGGATGGAGCCCCTCATGATGGGATTGGTGCCCTTATTATAAGAGACACCAGAGAGATGATCTTCCTCTCTGTCATGTAAGGATAAAAGGCACCCATTTACAAACCAGAAAAAGGGCTCTCACTAGAAAGTGAATCAGCTAGCATAGTGATCTTGGACTTCCCAGCCTCCTGAACTGTGAGAAATAAATGTGGTTTTGTTTTGTTTTGTTTTTAAGCCCCCCAGACTATGGTATTTGTTACAGCAGCTCAAATGAAGACACCTGTATAATTTCCACCCCTGTGGATATGATAGGATATCACTCCCATTATTAGTTTCCTAATCAGTGGACTTTGAGTTACTCACAAAGGAGATTATTAGGATGACTGATGTGATCAGGTGAGTTTTAAAAGAGAGAATGGTCATATGAGAGGATCTATGGAGGACACACACGGTGAGGACCAGAGTGTCCTCTAGGAGCGGACGGGGGTCCTTGGCTAATAGCTAGTAAGACAGTGGGTACCTCAATGCTACAACCACAAGGAAAAGAATTCTGCCAACAACCCAAGGGAGTTTAGGATTGGATATTTCCCTAATAGGGCCTCCAGGTGGCACATTTTATGTTACGTTATGTTATGTTATGTTATGTTATGTTATGTTATGTTACATTTTACCTTAATTCCAATATAGTTAACATACAGTGTCATATTAGTTTCAGATGTACAATACACTGATTCAACAATTGTATACATTATTCAGTGCTCATGATAAGTACACTCTTAATCCCCTTCACTTATTTCACCCACCCCATCCCCTCTGGTAACCATCAGTTTGGTCTCTATAGTTAAGAGTCTGTTTTTTTGTGTGTGTATTTATTTTTTTCTTTGTTCATTTGTTCTGTTTTTTAAATTCTACATATGAGTGAAATCATATGGTATTTGTCTTTCTCTGACTTATTTCACTTAGCATTATACTCTCTAGATCTATGCATGTTGTTGCAAATGGCAAGATTTCATTCCTTTTTTTGGCTGAGTAATATCCCACTGTACATATATACACCACCTCTTCTTTATCCATTCATCTGTTTATAGACACCCGGGCTTCTTCCATAATTTGGCTATTGTAAATAATGTTGAAATAAACATAAGGGTGCATATATCTTTTTGAATTAGTGTTTTCATTTTCTTTGGGTAAGTAGCCAGGAATGGAATTACTGGGTCATATGATCATTCTATTTTTAATCTTTTGAGGAACTTCCATACTGTTTTCCACAGGGGCTGCACCAGTTCACATTCCCACAAACAGAGCACAAGGGTTCCTTTCTCTCCACATCCTCACCAACATCTGTTGTTTCTTGTGTTGCTTTTAGCCATTCGGACAGATGTAGGGTGATATCTCATTGTGGTTTTGATTTGCATCTCCCTGATGATGAGCATCTTTTCATGTGTCTGCTGGCCATCTGTATATCTTCTTTGGAGAAATGTCTGTTCATGTCTTCTGCTCATTTTAATTGATTTTTGGGTTTTTTTTTTTGGTGTTAAGTTGTATAAGTTCTTATATATCTTGGACACTAACCCTTTATCAGAGATGTCATTTCTAAATTTCTTCTCCCATTCAGTAGGCTGTATCTTAGTTTTTTTTTTTTTCATTATTTCCTTTGCTCTGCAGAAGCTTTCATTTTGATGTAGTCCCTATAGTTTATTTTTTCTTGTGTTTCCCTTGCCTCAGGAGACATACCTAGGAAAATGTTGCTGTAGCCAATTTCAGAGAAATTACTGCCTGTGCTCTCTTCTAGGATTTTTGTGATTTCACATCTCACATTTAAGTCTTTAATCCATTTTGAGATCATTTTTGTATATGGTAGAAGAAAGGGGTGCAGTTTCATTCTTCTGCATGTAGCTGTCCAGTTTTCCCAGCATCTTTTGTTGAAGAGACTGTCTTTTTCCCTTTGCATATTCTTGCTTCCTTTGTTGAAGATTAATTGACATTATAATCATGGGTTTATTTTGGGGCTCTCTATTCTTTTCCATTGATCTGTGTGTCTATTTGTGTACCAGTCCTCTACTGTTGTGATTACTACAGCTTTGTAGTGTATCTTGAAATCTGGGATTGTGACACCTCCAGCTTTGTCCTTCTTTTTCAGGATTGCTTTGGCTATTTGGGTCATTTGTGATTCCATACAAATTCTAAGATTCTTTGTTCTTTTTCAACGTTTTTTATTTATTTTTGGGACAGAGAGAGACAGAGCATGAACGGGGGAGGGACAGAGAGAGAGGGAGACACAGAATCGGAAACAGGCTCCAGGCTCTGAGCCATCAGCCCAGAGACCGACTCGGGGCTCGAACTCACGGACCGCGAGATCGTGACCTGGCTGAAGTCGGACGCTTAACCGACTGCGCCACCCAGGCGCCCCTAGGATTCTTTGTTCTAATCTATGAAAAATGCTGTTGGTATTTTGATTGGAATTGCATTAAATCTGTAGATTGCTTTGAATAGTATGGACATTTTAGCAATATTTATTCTTCCAATCCATGGGCATGGAATATCTTTCCATTTGTTTATATCATCTTCAGTTTCTTTCATCAATGTTTTATAATTTTCAGAGTACAGTTCTTTTGCCTCCTTTGTTAAGTTTATTCCTAGATATTTCATTATTTTGGTACAATTGTAAATGGATTGCTTTCTTAATTTCTCTTTCTGCTACTTTATTATTAGTATATAGAAATATAATGGCTTTCTGTATATTTGTTTTGTATCTTGTGACCTTACGGAATTCACTTATCAGTTCTAGTAGTTTTTGGTGGAGTATTTAGGGTTTTCTATATAGAGTATCAGGTCATCTGAAATAGTGAAAATTTTACCTTTTCCTCACCAATTTGGATACCTTTTATTTCTTTTTCTTGTCTGATTGCTGTGTCAGCCAATACCTGTAGTTCAGCTATGTGAGACTTTGACAGGAGGAACCAGTACCCAGATGTCCAATCCACAAAAACTGTGAGATAATAAATGAGTATTGTTTTTGGCTGATAAGTTTATGGTAATTTGTTATGCAGCAGTAGAAGACTAATACAGCTCCCTGAAATTTATTTTAAAGAAAAAATCATTCTCAGTGGCCCTAGGGAGGAAAAGGACCCTTCCTCTGTCTGGATGCCGTTTGAGGAATTAAAACCCTAAAAAACCTTTTTAAAAAAGTAGAGAACGTTCTCATTTGTTGAGTATTTGTTTCTACAACCATGTGACTCCCTTCAGTGATATAAGTTATCATCTCTGATCAGTTCCTTTGAGGAGGAACGCTAAGAGAAACCTTTTTAGGGCCCTGAATCCACTGGGAACCCCTAACTACACCTAAAAAAAGGGTAAGAGGTAGCTAACACCCAAAATGACATTGAAAGCTTTTAATGAGGAGGATATGGGCTGGGGGGGGGGGGGGTGGGGGAGATCCCTGTGCAGACTCACCTCTCTTTTAATGAAAGAGACTCCATTTTATCTTGGGTAAGTGGTCAGTCCTTCAAAGATTCAAGGCCCTTCCCAGGAGGGAGGTTACCCTGAAGTTTCCACGCTAGGCTCCAGCAATATTTGCCTCATGAGTGGCAGTGCTTTGTCCCTTCCATTACTTCCATCCTCCTCCAGGGGTCCAGGGCACAGTTTATACAATTGCTTTATTCATTAATCAAACTCTCATCCAGCTATTAATGTGAGGAAGTCTGTACCCTGCCTTGGGCCACCCAGGAATAAACCAATCCTCTTTTCTGTAGGAGGAGGATGGAGTCGATGTAGGCATAGACACCTAATAATAATAAACACCAGCATTTGGAGAAGGCCGAGCATGTTCTAGGAGCTGTGCTAAGAGCTCTGTACGCACAATCTCATTCGTGCTACCCCACGTTCATCCCATTCAAATGTTCACTCCAAGAGCCTGGGTCCAATTTGATTGTCAGGGTATGTCTAGTGCCTGTACAGCGCTTGGAAAATAGCAGGGACCTCAAAGATACTTGCTGTGACTGACCAAAATGAACAACGAATGCATACATGGTCATAACTGACAACCACGGCTTAGATATTCGTGTTAATATCTTGGATGAGGAGTCTGAGGTTCAGATAAGTTCAGAAAGTCGTCCCCTATGCCGAAGCCCAGTGTCCCTTATTCCTTAGCTGACGCTGCCAACTCCCTGGCTCCACAGGGGCACTCCTCATTGGTCCAGGCAGGCTGCTTGCCCGGCCTTGGCCTGGGGCGGCGAGACCGGCCTCGGGCGCCCTCTGTCGGCGCTCCGGTGGCGCTGCGGCCCACGGGCGGACAGGCAGGTGCGCGGACGAGGGAGGCGGGAAGCCACGCGCGGCGTGCGCGCGCAGGCCCCGACTCTCCGCTGTCCTCACGTGGTAGCTTCGTAGTTGGGGTTGCCGCGCGCGCACCCGGCAGTGGGACCTGGATATCGCCGTGAGTTTCAGGGGCACTGTCCGGGGCCTCTTTAAGGAGTGCGCGTCGGGGGAGGAGGTGCACTTTGAGAAGGGGCTGGCCAAGGGGCAGAGAACTTGAGTTAAGAATTGCGCCGGTAGGTTGGAACCACAAAGTGGAAGCTGGCTTGAGAGCCAGGTTCTAGTAACTCGGGCCCTTCTCTTCTCCCTGGGGAGGAGGAAGGAAGTGGGGTTTGAGAGTGAAGTTGCCTTTGGACAGAGGGCCAGAACCGGAGATGCAAGTGTGGCCCGGATTCACTGGAAGCCAGAAAGACCTTTTCTGCTTCCTTCTTCTCGAACCTTCGGTTCCAGTTCCACGTGGCAGTCCAAAGGCCACGCACTCAGACGGCACCAGGGAACCTGTTTGCTGAAGAGAATCACATCCCGCTGATACTTGGGTAGATTCTCCTCCACTTCCTACAGATAGTAGCTAAATTTTCTCCCTTCCCCGCGCATCAGTCTTACTCAGTCGCTCTCTCATTTCTTTCCCACCACTTTTTCAGAAAGACACAACACTCACCCACATCCAAGGCAGATTTTGCCATCGAGATGTCTTAATTCTCATCTTTAGAAGTAGTGGCTTTTTTCTGGTTTTCATGTTAAGTACTACTGAGTGGCTTTGTTTTTGACTCCCCCCACCCACCCATAATTACATTCTTTATGTGTGTGTGTGTATGTATGTGTGTATATATATATCTATATCTATATATATGTATATATATAGATATATATATATATGTTTCAATCCTATTGAAATTCCACACACACTAAGCCAACTTTATTAATTTCTATTTCTAAAACTCCCAACAGGAAATACGTATTTCCTCTCCCACTGGAACAATATATTCCCTAAATATAGCTCCATTTATTAATAATGAACTATAAAAAGACAGGTCAAAAGAAAAGTGAAGGAGAGGTGGTGAATTAGTCTGAGAAGATAGGATATGCATTGGCTAGTCTGGATGATTCGGTTCTGTCCCAGAGTGTTGGGAAATATGGTTTGAAGAGCGTAGGCTGTCTGCTTTCAGGCAGTTCACCAAAAGAGGTTTCAGGATATTTGACTTGGAACTACCGTTCTTTCTTTTTGTAATATTCAGCATGTTCCTAATCATTGTATTCCAGATATCGAACACAAGCTTTTAATCCCTTCTACCAAAATGTTTTGTGCCCATTTGAACATTTCTAAATTGAAATTCTAAATTAATATTCATTGAAAACTGGTTTGACACAAAGAAAGGAACATGGATGAAACCTTCTAAGCCTTCTTTGCATTTGCAAGTGCTTGTTCAATTCTTTAGGAAAGTCATTGTTACCGATTTAGGGACGATTTATTCAATTCCCAAGTGCCACCTCCAGAGGGCACAGCTGTCTCAAAATTTTTTTTTTCTTTTTCTTTCTTTTTTTTTCTTTTCAAATTCCTTTTTCTGTGTCAAGTAAGGGAGTCTTTAGTCTGTAATTGTGGTTTCTGGAACCCAAATGCAAAATATTTTTACCTAATACATTTTAATGTTCATTTAGATGTTATGGTATTCTATTATTTTCAGCAATTATTTAACATTTATAAATAGGTGCTTATAAAGTGAAGAATTAAAACCAACATTAATTTGCCCCCCCCAACTTAAAAATCTGTCTTAATTCTTTCCGGTTTTAAGTAATAACTCTAAACAGATCCAGGCATTTAAGCATTTACTTTTTTTAAATACCAAAAAGTTTATTTGCTGTAGCCTAACTTTGTATTCCCAAGAGATTGCTCTCAATGTCCCAAGTCTCCTTAAAAAAAAACTGTGAAATATGCTGTATGTTTCATATAATACCATTTTGGGTTTAGTGCCCGATGTATTCTTGTAGAGTCCGCTATTATGTTCAGAGTAAATGCTTTGGAAGCTTTTTACTTCTGAAACTACACAAAACATCTGGAGGATTTATTTGCAACATCAAAATTTATGGCAACTTTTTATTTAAAAATGCTTTTATTCATCTGCAGAGGAGGGGAAGTTGACATGAATTCTCTCAGAAAAGAATAGGGTTATATTCTTCTAGAATGTACATTAAGTGATTCATTCTCCCCCCCCCCCCCCCCCCTTTGTCTCAGCTGTCTCTGCTGTGTTTAGTGTGAAATGGAATCCTGGGAAGCTTAAGAGGGAAAATTGAGGGTTCATGCAAATGATTTACATGCAGTAGGTCCCCCTTATCCACGTTTTTCCTTTCTGCAGTTTCAGTTACCTGCGGTCAGCTGTGTCCTGAAGCAGATGATGCTCCTTCTGATGAAATGTCAGAAGGTCAGCGGGAGCCTAGTGCTAAGTCGCAGCGCTTACGTCATTCACCTCACTTCATCTCATCACGTAGGCATTTTATCATCTCACATCATCACAAGAGGAAGAAGCGTGAGTACAGTGCAGGACAATAAAGTATTTTGTATGTGTGAGAGAGGGAGACCTCTAACTGTCATTACAGTATATTGTGATAATTGTTTTATTTTATTAGTTGTTGCTGTTCATCTCTTACTGTGCCGATCATAGGTATGATGGGGAGGGAACTGCTGTATGTCTTTCCTATGTTTTCTTTCAAGCTTTCACTTGCAGCTCGCTTTGAGCTATGTTTCCTGTTTCCTTTCCTGTTTTTTTCTTCCCCTTGTTAACATTACACATAAGTAAACTGGCAAAAGAGTGCGAGAGGGACTGTAAGTATTTAAAACTGCTTGACATCTATTTATATGAAGATGCTTTTTAGGTTTTTGGAAGCTTATTTCCATGTTGGCATGGAAAATTTTGGAAAGTAATACAGGATAGGTGTTGAAAGTGTTTAACTTCCATGTTTGCTCTGTATAAAATGGGAAAGAGAGCAGCCACCCAGCAGTGTGTTCTGAAGACACCGTGCTTGGGAAGTGGTATCAGCTGAACATGTGGAAGAGTCCAGAGAGGCCTCGATGAAATGTCCCTGAAGTCAGATTAAGCCACGGACGAGCCATTCAAGGCCAATATGTACAGCACAGAAGTATTATTAGCAAATCCATGCATTATCCCTCTTCTATTTCAATTAAAAAAACCAAAGGTTAGTTTAAGGATTTATTCCTCAGCCTTATGTGTTAGTTTTGTCTCCCCAGTGAGAGAGGAGATGGTGAAGAACCACGTCTGATAGATTTTTTTTTTCTATTCCATCATAGTAACTAGTCTAACGTTCGACCGCAAAGGCTTTCCCCAAAGAGTTATCAATTAATTGTTAGCCTGCAGAATTGTTGACCGGGATCCGCTCTCAGGTTAGAGAATGCCAGACTTAAAAGTTGAGGATGTTTGTGAAATTCAGAGAGCTCTTTCTCCATGAGGTTTAAGGCACTCTCAGTGTTTCCTTAGGTCAGTGGATGTGCTACTGTTATCTGATAGGTGATTTTCAAGAAATTTATCGTATTTGGGATTTTTGGTGCTGCCATTCGTTTTAAAAATTTTATTTAAATCCAAGTTAGTTAACATACAGTGTAATAACGGTTTCAGGAATAGGATTTAGTGATTCATTGCTTGCATATAACATCCAGTGCTCATCCCAACAAGTGCCCTCCTTAATGCCATCATCCATTTAGCCCATCTCCCAATGACCTCCCCTCCAGCAACCCTCAGTTTGTTCTCTGTATTTAAGAGTCTCTTTTAGTTTGCCTCCCTCTCTGTTTGTATCTTATTTGATTTTTCCTTCCCCTCCCCTATGTTCATCTGTTTTGTTGCTTAAATTCTACATATGAGTGAAATCATAAGGTATTTGTCTTTCTCTGACTTATTTCACTTAGCATAATATCCTCTGGTTCCATCCATGTTGTTGCAAATGGCAAGATTTCATTCTTTTTGATTGCTGAGTAATATTCCGTTGTGTATATACACTACCTCTTCTTTATCCATTCACCAATCAGTGGGCATTTGGGCTCTTTCCATACTTTGGCTGTTGTTGATAGTGCTTTTATAAACTTGGGGTGCATGTGCCCCTTCGAATCAGCATTTTTGTATCCTTTGATGGTACAGCTGAGGAGCCGAAGTGGGAGCTCTGGGTGGCTACCCCTTCCCTCTCTTTTTTTTTTATGAACAAAAATGTGTAGAGCATTTTTATTAATGATAGCCAAAAACTGGAAACAAGTCAGATGCTCATTAACAGAAAACAACATACTCTAATATACTTACACAATGGACTATTAGCTTAAAAACAGAACTACTGATAAGTGTAACAACATGGTTGGATCTCAAAACATTATGTTGAAAGGAAATCAGACACAAAATAATGCATATCATATGACTGCATTTATATGAAGAATGGCATTCTTAGGTAATCTGAGGATGGTATGGTGGAAAGGATCCAAAAGGTGAAGTTACGTAGAATACTTGAAATGGAAGAATCAGGAAACCATCTCAGCAGAACAGAGGTGACTATAATAAAAATGTTTTCCTCTTTTTTTTTTTTTTTAAATTTTTTTTTTCAACGTTTATTTATTTTTGGGACAGAGAGAGACAGAGCATGAACGGGGGAGGGGCAGAGAGAGAGGGAGACACAGAATTGGAAACAGGCTCCAGGCTCTGAGCCATCAGCCCAGAGCCCAATGCGGGGCTCGAACTCACGGACCGCAAGATCGTGACCTGGCTGAAGTCGGACGCTTAACCGACTGCGCCACCCAGGCGCCCCAAATGTTTTCCTCTTAACTGTCCCCCCATTCATATATCATAGAGTATCACATAGTCATCTGTAAATGTTAACTGTTCTGTATGAGATCCTGTGCCATTGACGTTGAATGAAGTATAAGAGACTTGAAAAGTAGCCATTTCCTGTCAGCGGTTGTGTTTAAGTGAGCCTATCAGGCATGTGCTTGTGGGACCTTGAACCTTAGAGGGAGGTTTTGTTAGGTGACGTCTAATGGTCACCTGCCAGTGAAAATGCTATGTGATTCTGCGTTGGGTTTACATTACACTTGTTTTGTTAGAATCAAAGACAGTTTGTAAATGCTGAAGCATTGTAAGGAAATGAGAGATGAAGACCGATACACTGAGAGCGTGGCATCGTTAGATTAAGGGTGTGTCATTCTCACACAGGGTCCCATTTCTAGTCCTGTTAGCCTACAGATATGTGTTAATTGCATGAGTAGTTCAGATTTTCTGTTTCTGACAGTTGAGACTAGTTTGAAATATTTATAATTCTAATGCAATTAGAAATGCATTTAAAGAGCTAATGTTATTTGTAAGAATTTAGAAGCCAATCCCTTCGTGAAATAAATGGACCCTTGGTAAAGTGAATCATAACCTAATTTTGAAAGTGTGGATTTTCTTCTGTTGGCTTTGCTTGAAGTCTGTCAGAAGTTTCAGAAGAATTCTGGGTGTGATTGCAGAACTCATCTGTTCTTATTGTATGCCTTAGTTCGGGATCTCTATTAAAATTTTTCTTCTCACAACGACCTTCACAGTCTTCAGAGATGAGTCATTTATTTAAAAAAAAAAAGGTCAGTAATCTAACAGTTCTCATTTTCCCCTTCTCATCAAAGTATCCCCTGGCTAACTGCACATCCATGTAGATGAGTGAATTCCTAGTCAGCGGCAGTGTTGCAGGGGAAGTGAGATGCATTACTGGGCTCAGTCAACATTCAGCCAGTAGTACTGTCACTATCCCTTGGTTATGTGAGGTGATTTTTCAGTCCATTGGAGTCATGGGCTGACATCATGCAATCAGCGCCTAAAAGCCAGGACAGTACCATGGCACAGTGTAAGTGGCCTCCTGGTGGCGCTAGAAGGACACTTGGTATACATAGAAGGGTCACATGTTTGGTAGGCAGAAAAGATAGAGGGTGCTCTCATCACCAGACACTGCCCTTTCAAAGTCTGTGTGATTACATTTGCCGTGATGTGGACGGGTTCCTACAATTTGTCTTCAGTCTCAGAAAATGGTTTGGGGCTGGGTGCACATTCTGTTGTTTGTTAATTCCTGAGGTGACACTTTTTAAGTCCCAATGTTTGATGTTCCACAGTCCCAGAAAGAATGATTTTTGACTCTTTGATCCTATAAGAAAAATCCAATTGTTTTCTCTCTTGCAGTTCATGCCGATGGCTTTTGTTCCCTCATCGTTTTAGCAGATATTTCCTTTCTCAAGTGAGAGTCGTGGTAGGGGGATGTCTGTGAAGATACTGTGACAATATAAATAACAAGCTGGTGAAATTACAAATATAGCAGAGTGATTCTTAAGAGCAAAGACTGGTTACGGTTATCAAGCTGGAGGACTGTTTTGCATGGTCCAGGGCTTTTTTTAATGTCATGTCTGCAGCATTTCTTACTTTTAAAACCGTCCTCTGCTTGCTAAGAAGAGAAAACACAGGCTAAGGGATAAAATGCTCTGGACACGTTTCATTGAGTTCTGTTCCCAACCCCCCCCCCCACCCCCACCCTGGTCCTCCTGGTGGTTTTCGACCTCTCCATTTCTCTAATAATGTTACTTGGAGAATTAAAGACAACCTGAAAAAGCAAAACAATGGCAAGGAAGAAGGGCAGCGACAATAATAATGGACTGAATTCTCTAGACTATTCACAGAATGGCAGCAAAGACAAAGAACTTTTTTCTTCTTTATAAAAGCTGCCCTTCCCTTTTTTTCCCTTTCAGACCTTTTTCTTCCCATTCTTGGCTTCCTTGCAGCTTTCAGCGTCTTATCATGAATGGCTATTTGAACTTCTCCTTTTTACTAATAAATAAGATGATGTTACTGTTGCTAATTTACTGTTTGGAAAGTAGAGGCTTTCACATGGCACTCTTGGAGGTTTAGAGTAATTGAATTTCAAGACTTCTCTTTTTCTTTCTTCACCCATTGAATCTGATTTTTCTCCTAGCCGAAGGGTTTGGCCTATTCTTTAGTGCTGTTTGTTGTTGTTGTTGTTGTTTTGTTTTTTGTTTTTTTTAATAAGGATAATTGTTCTACAAATGTAGCTTAAAAAAATCATGTTTCTCGGTGAAAAACAACCACCCTGAACTAAAAACCAAGCCAAATTATACCAGAACAGACTCACAGAGTCTGACATCAAGGGGGAAGAAGGGAGAAACGCTAATGCTCCCCAAGTAATCAGTTTGGGCCATTTCAGTGCTAAATGACAGGATCAAGAAGAAAAATTTTGAAATTGATTTTTAAGACTGTCTGAAAAAGGAGGCTGAAATGAATATTAAGTGATTTCTTTGGGGCTGTCAGAAATAATAATGGAAGAAGAGACAAGCCCAGACTTGCTGCTGATGGTAGGATCAGGGAATTTAGAGTCAGTGCAAATTGGAGATGAAGTTCTGCACTCCAATCTTTAAGAAATGGTAATGAACAGGAGGGAGAAGAAGCAGCAAAGGAACTTAATATGAGTAGGTACGAGCTGGAAAGGGGAGAGGAAAAGGCGCGGCATTACACGTGGGAGTGTTAGGAAAGAGGCACCGTGATGGATGTGCTGTGCTCTGGATTCCATGAGGATTCTCTCCCCTTTTCTGGGAGAATGTGCCACACGGGGTGTGCTAGCAGTGGAGATGGATTTGTCTGGACACCTCCATCCTCTCTCCTTCCCCCCTTCCTGCCAGCAGCCATATACATCTATCTATCAGTTGGCTGGTTGGAGTGGGGCTCCGGGCTGGCTGTGGAACAAGCCCATATGGCATGAGGATTGGATTCATGTCTTTGGTCTCATTAGCACCATGTTGGAACCAACAGAGTTAACTGACTAATTAATACAGAGATGCGTTGGGTGTTTTCTGGGATTTGGAATCAGTTTCCCTTAAATTAGCCATGTCAATTACCACAAGTCCATAGATACCAAGAGTTGGAAAAAGATCTGGCAGGATTTAAAAACAGATAGGGAAACATGGAGCATTTCAATGAAAATGAGAACACCCACTTTACTCGGATTGTGCTTTTGCAGGAAATGAATGCACAGCATTGTGAGGGACTAGTGCACCGTTCTGATGGACCGCTTTTCCTACAGTCTGTTTTTGGAATTGTATTAAATTCCACCTTCTTTTTCTTGTTCTCTGAATACATGGGCTAGAAAACAATCTTCTTCAACTTTCTGCGTACCGGTGTTGAAATGGACTGCAAGCATTAATTCTCTTATCTTTGGGGAATAGTATCCTGACTTCCTTTTGGGAGACTTACCTACCTTGCCTTTGTCTTCTGGGATTTTATTTTACATCAAGGGAGTGGCCTTTCCTAAGTCATCAGATGGATAGTTTTGTGATTCAGTCTAAGCCATTTCTCAGCTGGGGATGATTTTGCCTCCAGGGTTGGGTGGGGGGGGGGGGGGGGGCATTTGGCAATGTCTGGAGAACTTGTCACAACTAGAGGTTAATGCTACTGGCATCTAGTGTGTAGAGGCCAGAGATGCTGCCAGGTATTCTACAAAGCACAGGACAGTTCCTCTACAACAAAGAATTATTGGTCCAAAATGTCAGTTATGCAGAGGTTGAGAAACCTTGATATAAGCCAAGTGGAATTGACCTTTTGAGACTCTGGAAAATCAGCGATGTGGTCTAAGCAACACCCTCATGACGAGGGTATTGACTAGGACTCATTCATTCCAGTAGCAGTTCCCAGTTAAGACTATCCAGTTGTTCTTGTTTGCTAGACTTCAAGCCTTTCTAGCCTTCTACTTTTTTCTGTGCTACACCTCCTCTGGGACATCTACTCTGGGACTCCTATACTCTTTTGATACAGCGTTTCTCTGCTTCAATTAGCCTGAGTCATTTTCCATTGTTTGCAATTAAAGAACTCTGAACTGATGTGGAAGGGCTGACAGTTGTTTAGATACGTGTGTTGTCAAGTGATACCTCTTAACTAGATGGTGCCTTACAAATCCTCCTTATGGTTATTAAATAGCTATGTGGTAGTTGGGGGTCAAGTTAGAGCAAGCAGAAGCTGTGGAACAGAGAACCCCATACATTTGAGGGGCTTTGTGCTGACCTATCATTGCAATGGTAAAGAGAATCAGCATGCCAACAAAGAGCTTGAGAACTCACGCCCAAGCAGAGAAAGTTTTCCAAGACAGCAGGGCATCTATGGCAGCAGATCAGTGCAAATACAAAGAGTAGAGACCTAGTATTTTTAAAACGATGACTGCCTTTGACCTCCTTGGGTACCATATGCAGTGTAGAAGCCATGAGCTGCAGATGAATGATTTCTTTTTAGAAAAATCATTCTTCTCATTTCAAGCTTCGTTTAAAATAACGAAAGCATAGATGGCCGTACCTTAATCACAGGCATAGGAGTTTTCTTCAAAGATTTTAAAACTCAGGGCTGATGCTGGTATGGTGCTGTATGCCATTAAATAGGAACAAATGTTTTCAATTTAAGGCGATCCAGGGAACAGAGTCTCTTGATTGCAGAGGCTGGGATAGGCCAGTGTGGATAGCTGCCTGGGCCTGTGTAGCTGTTGGTAACCTTCAAGGCTACCCTGTAAAAGATCTGTTTTCTTGGAAGTTCCTCTTTCACTATGTGCATGGGTTGGAATATGTTAATCTGTTCTTCAGTGAACAAAATTATAAAAATATGTGCGCATACAAATAGAAGACTCATGTTGGAGATCTCATGAGGTTCATTGTACTTCTCAGAGAGAGTTTCTTTTTTTAAGATGCCAGCAAAATGCCATGGTATTTTATTTTTGTCTCCGGTAAATTGCTCTGGAAACTTAAACAAATTAAATGTCCTGTTTTGTGTTTCTGAGACACACGGGGGAAACTCAGTCTCCCCAATCTGCTGCTTCAGTGGGAAGAAAGATGTGTGTGTAATCACCTTTTTGAAACAGTTATGCATATGCTGGGGTAAAGGGAGGGCACACAGGCCACTCAGTATGACTGGAATTGCAAGCAATTGTGTTTATTCTCTAAAGCAGAGGAAAACAAAAGTGAACTGTTTGGAGGGGTGTGTGTGTGCGTGCACGTGCATGTGTTATTCTGTAAGATGAGGAATCCTTTCTGTTGCTTTTTATACTTTAAGAATTGATTTCTAATACAGTATATGTTAGTAATATTTAATTAAAATCATTGTTGAAGCCATTTGAAAATAAATTTAAAATAAATCTTAATGAAAGTAATAATGATCATTCAAATGGATGACAATAAGACAGAAATTAGCAACTAGAATTTAGAATATCATCTATCCTGCCTTTGGAATTTCAATAAAAACCTAAAAAAAAAATAAAAGGGCTCTGTTTTTCTTGCGTTGCCAGTCACTAAAAAGCATTTAACTTTGTTTCCTGTGTTGGTAAATGGAAACAGCTCTGAGATACGATCCCCCCCTCCCCCGCGTCTCCGAACCACGTGTGGAAGCACATACTGGATTTCTCCAGTATCTAAGGACTGCTTCCTTCAATACCTTCCTGCTAGGAAGAGTGGAACAGTCTGGAAACCTGTGCCCCTGGGCCTGAGTGATAAAATTAGCCAAAGTGGCTAATTTTAGTTCTTCTCCCCTTCAACAGGATCTTCTTGACAATAGGAACTGTCTGGCTTGGTTACTTTTCATGAAAACATCTCAACTCCCCAGCAGCTTGAACTCTCAGTTGAAATATTACATTTAAAGGCCATACAGAACCCAAATGAATGGATGATTGCAGCACCTTTCAAATGTCACTTAAAAAAAATCTATAGAGTGAAGGTTCAGGTCCTTTGGGAGGGAGTAGAAATGAATTGTCACTGTATCCTCCCTTTGCTTAGGTGTTGGCTGTCTTCCCCCTCTTCCTCATTTCTCTGCTCTCTCTGCATTTCCATCCCCCCTCACCTCCTCCCACACACGCCTGAACCGTATGAAATTCTGGTTTGGGTGTATGCCCTGAAGGCTGAACTATGCAAGAAGCGTCATCTGTGGAGGTGTTTCCTTTCAGAATGTCATTGTTTAACTTCAGGGTCCTGTTATTCTTGTGTGAATGAAATGTCAGAAATGAATTTCACCGTGTAATTTCCCTGGAATTGACAGGACTTTGCCATCTGTCATTGGATCGTGGTTTTACCTTTGGTTTCCAGCCCTGTGTAGGGTTCTGACCTATCCCTTTGAGTCCCGGTAATGTTACCTCTCAATACATAGCCTTTGATGGAGGTCTCTGCTGCCAGGTATGACTTTTGCAACTTCAAGGTATGGAGTGGTTTCTCCCACAGGCTTTGCTTGTTATTATTTTTAAAACCTCAAGTGTCATAAATCCTGTCAGTTGAACATGTTGATTGGTGATTAATCCCGGGTGTATTATCTATTTTTGTTCTCAGTCTTTGCTGATGAGGAGGGTCCACATTCCCCAAAAGTCTCAGCTTTGCTTTTTGAAATGTAAGACTGAGTTCTGTGAGCTCAAAGAGGTGGTTTGGGGGGAAGAATTAGGTAGGAAGAGGGAGAAAAATGTAATGGCTTTCATAAAGAACCCAAGTTTAATTGGAAGGAAGGAAAACTGAAGTTTTCATTCCCGACGAAGTGAAGATTTTGAAAAATCCTACTGCTCTGAAGTCAGAAGCTGGGTTTTATAAAGTACAAGCAGATGGTTTTTGAACTGAACGTTAAAGCTCTGCTGTCAGAGTTGACAAGTTCCTGAATTCAATTTTCAAACTAAAACTTAGAAAACTGAGGGTCTCCTCACTAGCTTATCAAAAGCAATGCGGGGGCAGGCTCTCCCTGCTGCCTCGGGCAGTCCAGGTGGAGAGAGGAGGGTGCATTCCATCAAATGATCTGTGCTCCCTCTTGTGGACTTGCACTTGTGAGGTGGGCTGTGAGAAGAAGGGCCCCTGCAGCTCAGGCTTGCTGAGATTGGATGACCATGACAGGCAGCCCTCCCCTTGTCTCCAAGAATCGGCAGAGTTTTACCATTTTTAGAGAAGCGTCAGGCACCAATGATCCTTGCTCAGGACTTACTGGTCTTCATGGTTGGCAGAAAAAGGATTGAGAAGTGCAGATATTAGCACACTAGTGGTAGTTTTACAAGAACAGTGTTTACCCATATAGAATTCCAGGCATAGCTACCATCAGCCTCATCTTTCTTTTGGGATAAGAATTAGCAAACTGTGGCTCCTGATCTTCCTTATGCATGAAGACAATAACTGGTTGTTCAAAAACAAAACAAAACAAAACAAAACAAAACAACAAAACAAAAAAACCCACCAAAAAACCTTGCAACTGAGATCTGTTGCAGGAGAGGTGGTTGGAGGGAGACAGCAGCAATAGTAATGGGGGCAACTATAATCTAGTGTGATGTTAATACTATAGTAATACTATATTAAGCAAGCATTAAATATTTACGGTGTGCCATATATTGCCTGAAAGCCCATTTTAATTTCATAGCAACCCATGAAGTAGGTAATATCACCACTGTGCAAATGGGGAGAGGGAGCCTTGGATTATTCAGGTTTGTAAGTACTAAGCAGAAGAGCTGCGATGTAGACCCACCTCTAACTCCTAACCTTGTCTTCTCAACATTATATTGTAAAACCACCTCCAAGGTGATGACAATGATGAGCTCAGTGGTAGAATTTCTTCCTACAGATTTTTTCAAAAGTAAATAAATATCATGACCTTTTGAATACTCCTCTGGTTGTGTGATTCTATTAAGTCTTGAAATTTCACAGCCTTTTATTTTGTGTTCTTTTGGTCTTTGAGAATTCAGATTTATTAGTTGCTATATTTTGTTTTTATTCCTGTAACTGTTATAAAACCTTATTAAATTGAAATCTCATTACCTGGAACTCTCAATTAACCAGATTTTTTTTTTTTGTACTCCACTTTTAGAAAGAAGAAAACAACAGAAAAACAAGCTCATATCAGATTTTATTTTAAATGTTAAATATTTCCTATGGTTCTGTGCCTTTTAAATGTTATGCCTAACATCTAAGTATGCCTAGTTAGATGTTGGAATGTAAGTATATCTCTTTATGGTTTCAAAATGTTTAATCAACAACCAAGGCTGTAAAAATGTTAAGGGTTTTGTACTTGTAAGGGTAAACTAATGGCAGCAACAAAGGGTCCCCGCATCTTAAATTCAGTTACCTGGACTCTTTCTTTCTTGTGGCTCTGATATTCCTCTACAATCTCACCGTTTTTTAACTGAATCTAAGGATCCTGATTGTCAAGCAAAGGAAGACAGCTAAACTGGAAGATTCTCTGGGAAGATTGGGGGCGGGGCATGTCAGGAGTAGAAGTGGTACACAGTCCATCTGTCCTCATTCCAATGGCTGAGACTTAGTCATATGACCCCACCCAACTGCAAGGGAGGCTGGGAAATGTAGTCCAGCTCTGTGCCCAGGAATAAAAGGGAAAAGGGTTTGGTATCTACCTAGCATGGTCCTTGTCACAGTAGTGACATAAAATCTTGAGATTTCATGGCCCTTCTGATATTGTGAAACATCTAAGAAACATCCGATTATCATCTAGATTAGAGGTTTCACAAACCTGAGTCATTAAAGAATATCTCTGGAACTTCATTTAGACCCACACAGAATCAGAGTGAGAGTGGGGTGTGGGGGTGGAAGCAGGCCAGGAATCTACATTTTTCAGAAGCTCTCCAGGTGATTTGGATATAGCCAGTCTGGTGCCAGTTTGGAGTTTGGAAATGACTAATCTCAATAATGCACTGAACAAGCAGGAATATGTATTAATTCATTGTAGGAAGATTTTTAGCAAAAAGGACTAAAAAAAGAGTGATGTTTAATTACTTAGTAATGTAAGTGAACTCAAGCTTCCTATTTATACCAACCATTCTAATTAGTCAGACTTCAGACATATTTAGTGGTCAGTTGTTTTGAAATTCCATAGAGTGCTGCATAAATCCCAGTGAAAAGCCTCCTGTATGAGGAGAGCCATCCTGGGTATTGGGGAAACTTGCCACTTGTGTTTTATTATAATTATAAATAAAATTTTTTTTCCATGTCTCATTTCAACCTATTTCACCCTCCTAGCAAACACCATTATAGATTCCTGGTTACCTAAACTGTACCACTAGATGTGAAGGCAGTCGTGGTAGTAAAACTGTTTTTCTAAAGCAAGCAGTCATTGGGTTTTAAACATAAAATTGTGTGTTTTCTGTTTTCATTTTTAAGTATATGAAGTTGCCAGTTTGTCTGTTTGTTTTTAACACACAGATTCCTGATACGAAATTTTCTGCTTCATGTAAATCTTTACTAGTGTGTGGCTTTTGAAGGATAAAGGTAACCTCTCCTAACCAATAAATGTTGCAGTGGTGAAATTGGTCTCGTCAGTTTTGCAGGGCTATTCCGTGGTTACTACCCCAAGTGACAGTGGGAGTGCCCAGGGTGATATTTCAGGTTTACTCGTTTGTATTGCCATCAGGTTGGATTTATGAAAGATAGAGGAAATTTATCGCCCTTCTGTGTTATTCCAAAGCCATAATTTTCTAGTCTCTTGGTTGCTTGTGAACATTTCTGATAAAACACATACCACTGTGAATCTTTGTAACATGGATTTGTTTAAGATCTTCAATTATGTGTTGCTGTGATCCAAGCAGAGGATGAGAAGCCTCAGGCTGCTGCACTCCCATACTGAGGGTAGCCTTGCAAACCATTCTGTACAGAGCTCTAATCATATTATCTTTACGATTATTCTATCTAGCCTACCTAATAACTCCCACCTTCCTTAGCCTTGCATTCAAGCACCTCATAATCTGAACTCTAGTTAAAATTGCTGGAGAGTTTTCCAGCCACTTAGCCTATAGGATCCTTACCCGAAATCTCTACACTAGCCAATTAGTCATCATCCTACAGAACACCTTGAGTTTCCTGCTCCTTTATCTTTGCACCTCGTTATTTCCAAACTCTGTTTCTTCCCAAATGAAATTCAATCCATTTTTTAAAATTCAGTTTGAAATTCCACAGAATCTGAAACCTTTCCTGTGCAAGTTAACTATGGCAACTGTTGCCTGCATATACCGTGAACCATGATGCATTTAGTGTGGGATGTATGTTAGATTTTTTACTGGAGTGTAAGCTCCTGGAGATCAAAGATCCTGCTTTCTTCATCTCTTGTTCTTTTTAGTGCTTTAACCACAGTGAGAATTTGGTAACTAACCTTCATAGTAAGTAGCGTCAGTTGAAGATTATAAATGCACAGTGAAAACCCAACCTGAGACTATTGATTTAGAGCATAGTTTCCCAAAGTGGAATAGTAATATAAGTTACTTTGGGAAAAAGTATTTGGTTACATTTATATAGATTACTTTATTGCATGGCTTTTTAGAGCCTTTAATATGCTTATAGAATGTAATATGTTAACATAAATATCGAAGAGAGAATATAGTAGGCATCGCATTTGATGTTCTTTTGACCACAGAGCTCTTTTTGTGTGTGTGTGAAGCATATATTGATGAATCAGGGTTTTTAGTAACTCATTTTGGGAAATACTGACTTGAAGTGATATTCTGCATTTTCATAAAACCCTTTGTTATCAAAAGTATTTTCACCGTTAAAGTCATCCTCATTTTCTCTAATGACTGCTCATAAGAAAACAAAATGTAGTTTGTACTCCTAGACATAATTACTTTGGGTGTTGTGTGTATGTGTGTTTATAACTGCCAAACTTCATCAAATATGCCACTTGCTTTAGCTAAGAGGTATAGATAGTTCAGGAAAAATCTTGGTGATTTAAATGAAACCTGTAATAAGACAGGCAGCTGAGGTCTTTCTCTGGTCCAACGTCTCTAAAGAGATATGCAAAGGCCTTTGCCTTAGTAGTAATTTTCCTGAAGGTCACTCACTACTTAGACTGTTTATGTAAATCTCCGTTAATTGAAGCTTCATTTAATGATTTGCTGAATGTAACGTCAACAATTAGTTTTTTTCTCCTCTCCTCCTCCTCCTCCCCCTCTTCCTCTTCCTTCTTCTTGCCATTATTGTTTATCTGTTCCACACCTTCTTTCCCTGGACACAGATTAAAAAAAAAATATCAGGTCATCACTGTGTGTAGATTTCTCTCCTTTAAACAAGGTCTGTTATCGTCAGCGATCATTTGTCAGGGCTGTGATCTCGTGTACAGTGGGTGATACCAGATTGCAGTGCAAGAGGTACCAAAGGATCTTTTAAGTTGAAATTAAACCTATGATTTTTATGAACTTTGGAGCGCCTAATTAAGCGATTAGTAACAAGCAGGAGTTTCCAAATGTCAAGTATATAATTATGAAACAAACAAGAGCTGGTTTTTCCAATAAACTTCTGTGCTGTGCCCCATTACCTCTTGATGGGCCCCAAACAAAGTCTTCCGGTGAAGGGCATAAAATATGGATGGATTTCCAGTACTGATACTTAGAAATCTCATCCTCTGGCGCATAAGTACATAGGGTAAGAATAAGTTTGAGCCTGGTAAATTGGTGGATGAGCGTTAATTTCATCTTTCAAATCACATGTTATAAAGAAATTCCATTTCATTTCATTTTTGTCTTTATTTTCCTCCGTTCAGCCTCTGTTGCTGTTAAACTCCATAACCAACATTTCCCTCTCATTTTAAAATTCAAAATAGTCAATTTTTAGCTTATGCATGAATTAAATTTGGTGGGAGGTGGGAAGAAGGGAGCTGTGAAGATGTCAGACACATTAATATTTAATTGAGTGTAGAATCTCTGATGTTAGGGTTAGAGAAGTGAGTAGTAGCCTTTCAGACTATGAAATACAAAGTTATTCATTTTTTAAGTCCCCCCCCCCCCTCACTACTTACCCTCAGTGTTTCTGTACAGATAGTCAATGTTTGACAAATTCTGACAGGTTTTAGCCAATCAAATATTAGGATCTGTTACATGCTAGGGAGAGTGGCAGACACAAAGAAAACAGAAGTTCTGATCTCTGCTTCTGAGAAGCTTAAAAGATTATTTAGGAAGCAACATATATACAAAGTAGAAAAAATTAGCGTTTTTATGATTAAAATTTTTCGTCATTTGCTATGCAAGTAATACATAAATCCATCCTTTTACTTAAAAATATAATGCACATACCATTTATTTTTCTCTCAAGTAGGTACATATAGAGGTAAGTGGATAGGTAGGTAGAAAGATAGATGTAGTTCTTTTCTCCCCTAGTATGCCCTTGTCCTCACGGTCCAGTGTGGCTGCTGGAGTTCCAGAGTCCCACCTGAATTCTAGGCAGTGGGACTGAGGATATGGAAGAGGAAGGTGTGCCTTTTCTTGATCGACTAAAATTCAGTCCTGTGGCCATAATTAGTTGCAAAGGAGGCTGGGATATGTGTGTGTTTTGTTTTGTTTTTATCTTTTTTAAGTTAGGCGGCAGTAGGCCCAGCTAAGGATTAGAGTTTTTTAATAAAGAAGAATGGAAGGGATCTTAGGAGGCACTGGCAGTCTTTGCCACAAATTGTTACCATTGTTTCACTATTGCAGACAATGCAAAAATGAACATTCCTGAATGTGAATGATCATGTTGATTCATGCTAGTAAGTGGTCTGTGTCAAGTGGGTCACAGGGATAGAAAATACTTGAGGAGGGGTTTGGAGAAGGGCAAGATCATGGTGAGCTGGGGTGGCTGGACAGGCCGGCGCCACGGAGGTAGATCTGACCTTGGTCGTGATGGGTGGGTAGACTGCAGATGGGAGGACATGGAGTGTATCCAGGCCAGGTGAATAGCATGTGCCAATTCAGTCACTCGATAGCTATTTATTGAGCATTTACTCTGTGCCAGACACTAGTCATACAGAGAGGGGGCCAACATAGTCCTTGCCCTTATTGGAACTCACAGACAAATAATTCATGCCTTTGGGTGCCTTGGGGATAGGCAGTGAGGGGACCTAGGGCTGGATAGGAAGACGAGGGCCAACTCGGAGAGAACTTGGAAGCCTGTTTAAAGAGATTAAACCTACTTTGTAGTTAGTGGAGAGCCACTAAAAGCTTTTTGATCAGAGGAATGATCTGATCCAGGTGGTGTTTGAGGAGAGAGAACCTGACATACAGGTGATTGGAGGAGGCTAAGGAGGACTTGAAGCAAAGCAGTTGCCTGGAAGCTGTTATGGAGCTTCCCTCTGTGGTGGTGAAAGCCTGAGTCAGGTTGCTGACCAGGGCTGTGCAGCATGGTGGCTCAGGGCGTGCTTTGCAAAGAGAAATGGTCCTGGCTTTGGACCATTTCTGACCTCTGTGCCCTCACTGTGGGTTGGGTCTGGTCCCTATCTCAGTCAGCACAGCCTCTTATAACAAAATGCCATAGGCTGGGTGTCTTAGACAACAGAAATCTGTTTTCTCACAGTTGTAGAGCCTGGGAAGTGCAAGATCAAGGTGCTGGCTAATTTGGTTTCTGGTGAGGAGTCTCTTCTTGGCTTGTTATATCCTCACATGGTGGAGAGAGTGAGAGAGAGCGAGAGAATGAGCATGAGCTGTGGTGTCTCTTCCTCTTCTTATTAGGGCACCAACCCTGTTGGATTAAGGCCCCATTCTACGACCTCATTTCGTCTTTATCACTCCTCAGGGAACCTATTTCCATGTAGTCACACTGGAGGTCAGGGCTTCAACATAGGGCTTTGTGGGAAGGTGAACAGTCAGTCCCTAGCAGTCACCTTACAAGTTCTGAAGCACAAGTTTCTCATCTGCAGAATGGGGAAAATTCCATCAGCCTCTTCCTAAACTTGTCGTGAGGATTAAGTGAGGTTTATCAAGTGTTCAAGTGTTCAGCATGGTATCTGGCACATGGGAAGTATTAAAGACTGGAAACTAGAAGGGACAGGTGGGTCAAGCCTTTCAGTATCTCAGTGGAAAAATTTTATGACTTGGGGAATGGGTACAGAAGACAAGGGAGAGTGAGGGCACAGGGATGATGCTGAGGATCTAAGCCGGGGTGACAGGGAGAATGATGTCAATTGACAGAAATAACAGAGTCTGGGAAGAAGCCAGTTTTGGGGGAGAGATTGATGAATTTGATTTTAGGTGCATTGCATTCGGTGAGATGGCTGGGTATGCAAGTGGAAATTTCCAGCAGACAGTTGGGTTTATTTACAAGAGGATATATGGCTACTAACGACAGCTCCTGGGGGATACAAAATCGGTAGAGGCTGAAATTCAAGAGGAAAGAAACAGAGAATTCAAATGAACCTGCACAGACCCAATAAACTGGAGGCCCTAGCTTATGCTGCAGGAATTTAGTTTTATAAAGTTCAAACTTCAAGCTGGGGGCTGGATTCTCTGGATCATTTCTTCAGTTCTCCACTTTACTTTGCATGTTATAGACCCAAGGAGATAGTTGAGGGTCCAAAGCCTAACAAACCTGCCAGAAGAAGTTTACATCTTGAGCATTCCGGTTAAGGAGTTCAAGTGAAGAGAGAAGTGGCTTTCTCAGTATCAGGACAAAGTAGCTGGGAAATTTCTGAGCCAGGATATTGTCTCTAAACACTGCTGAGTCTTGGGCAGTCTGAAAAGCCCTTAGCACTTAAGGATCCAATTAAAAGGGAATTATTTTCCCATTCCACAGCTAAGGAAATGGATCAACAAAGAGGCTGAATGACTGTTTAAAAACCTGACAGATGTAACACGGCAGACAAGGGAATGGGATTTAGAAGGCTCCCCCTTTCTGAGATGCTAAGTTATTTTCTTTAGCGTGATATGTCAGTTCTTCCAGAAATGAGTCAACCTTTGGTAGACTCATGCCAGTAAATAAAAAATAGTCCACCTTTATCCAGTTAAAGGCAATGGAAAAAGCAAGTACTTAGAATTTATCACACTTACTATTAGCTTTTCGCTTTCTGTCTTTTGTGCTTTATCCCCACAATCCCTCATATTCCTCTAAATAAAAGCAAATTACTCTTTTCCTCACTCGTGTTTGGGCCTGCTTACTCTATTCTTCTGAAGTAGTTCTTGCTAACAGGTGTCTTAATCACCTGATCATTCTGACTTTATCTTAAGTCCCTCTCTGGATTTTTCTGCTGTTTGACATTACTTCATCAAAATCTGTTATGTTGGCTTCTATGAAACCTCACTCTCCTGGTTATCATGACACCTCATGGAGTATGTCTTTTTGGTTTTCTTCATGGCATCCTCCACTGCTTACCAGTTAAATTCTGGCATTTTTTTTCTTCCTAAGTAAACTATTTTTCTCACTCCGCATCCTTTCCTGCTTGGTTGATCTAATCCATTTTCATTATATCAGTTATCATCAATATATCAATGAGTCGTGAATTTTATCTCTGGCCCAGATTCTTCTCCTAAGCTTCAGACTTACATTTCGACTAGACAGCTTTATTCAGACATCTCCTGATTTGTCAAGATAAGATATGTGAGTCTTTTCTCCTCCAATTCTTTCTCGTCTCTAGCACCCTCCCATCTATGAAATTGGAAATCTGGGAACCAATGATAATCCCTTTTGCCATAAGCTCTTTCAGTACCTATATGGTAGTTAATCATTTACTAATTAGTGTCAACATCATATTTCTCAAGACTGGAATTTGGCGGATATAAATATAGCATGACTTATAAGAAGGGGAAAGAGACAAAAATTTGGATCTAAGTAAGAATGCCCAGTAGATAGATGGTATTTTGGTTGCACTATGATCACGCACGTGTTCCATCTTCAAGGTAGACTTGTTTACCCCAAAATGTTCCAAATGTTTTGATGAGATTCACCATTTATTTATTTATTTATTTATTTATTTATTTATTTGGTGAAGAAGAAATAGCAAAAATGGCAATTAAAAAACCGTTGAATTTTGTGTGAGAAAGTATGTGCCTTTCTCCCATTTCCAGATAAACATATAGAAATCCGGAGTAAAAGGTCTTACCCTGGGTTGTAGAGCTAGCTTCCAGTAGACTTGCAGGTCTTTTCATTTTTCTCTTTTGTACTCTTCCTCTCTTACTACAAGGCTTCCCTTAGTAAAGTATGGTGTCTTTCACCGAGTAATGACTCAGGAAACACAGATTAGATTCTCACAGGTAGAATTCTCTAGAAGGTTTACAGCTGAATTTCACTCCATCCTTTACACTGTTCATGCTGATTATCAAGGTGGGGTTTGGACATGACCACATCTGGCCTATCAGCACACATCATTGCCTATATCTTCCCTGTGCTAAATTGTCGGTGGTTAGTCCAGCACTGTATTCCTAATGAGCCTGGAACACCCAAAGTGCTTAACACAGGACTCTAGCAGTTAGTGTCAATCAATTAGTTTGTTATAGAATTGAAACCCAGTTTTCATCCCCTCAGAAGTCCTTTTAGTCCCCATTTCTTTTGTCTATAGATTATTATTGACCAGGCAGTCCACCATTTTAATAGCACCTGCCTTTCTTGTGCTGCATTTGTAATCACCTGTGAAATGATGTGCTGGAGAGTTACTTCCTACCTGTCATGGATTTTTCTTGTTAACCCAACTCTGTGCTCAGGCCTGTTCTGGGTTCTGGATTTCTTCTTTGTGAGAGTTTATCAGACCAAAGTATTTTTCACTTATGGTTGGAACAATTCAGGCACAAAGAAAGGAAAGATAGAGGTGTAAGACAGAAAAGCCAGTAGTGGCATCTGAGCCCCTGGACTTCAAAAGTTCAATACCAACATGATGTAGCTTCCTAACACTTACCACATGGTATTTCTTAAAATACTTCTCAGCTTTAATATACAGTTCTTTCTTTCTTCATGTTAAGTTTTTTGGAAATATAAGAAAGATGATATTTCTAAATTGATAGAGTCTCTGAGACTCAAAAACAGTGTGCCAGATGGCGGGAGCAGCAGGAAACAAATCCCGGCAGGAGTGGAGAGGTAATTGTGAAGGAATCGAGAAAAGGTAGGAGGAAATATAAAATGATAATGAGGGAATAGAGAGAGACTAGGTTATTGTAATAAGTTTAAAAAGAAATTCCTGTTGGATTTCATGACATTTAGTTAATTGACCATAGGTATTCATCATATTCTTTCTTTATTTCCAATGCCGACCAAAGCATCTTGAATGATGTGAACAATATGGCTCCTTTTTTGGAGAAGCTTAAAATCTTACCAGAGAGATGAATACTAATGAAGGGATGAGAGAAAAAAAAGTGAGTTGTCCCCCCATCAACTTACATGTCTGGAATAAGTATCTCACCCTTCTGACCTGAGGTCTGAGATGGCACCACTTCTGGTCTCATACGTGGACACCAATGGCAGAGCTCTCTCATCTTCATTTTCATCTTCTTGGTGATTAGTCATCCAGGATCATATCTCCTTCATCTCTTTCCCCTCAGCCCCTCGCGCTATTCCGGGCACATAAAGGACACTCAGTCATTGCGTCAAATTGTTACTTCTCTCTGTGCTTTTGGCTCTTGTAGCTCTACATTCTAGTTCAACCATTTGGCAAACTCAAATTCACTCCTTCCTGATCTCACACTTGGATTATTCTATTTTTCAGATCAGTCTTTCTAAAATGCCACTTTTCTCAAATTGTCTCCTTGCTCAGGGATTTATTGGTGTTTTCTATTACTCATAGCATCAACTCTATATTTTTCTGCTAAAGCTCTTAAGACCTCCCCATTATCTCCATCTATCTCATCTATCCATCTGTATCCATCATTATCCTCAAAACAAGCCTGGGGCTTCATTAAGGTCAGTCTTCTTCTCAGTTCCTCTCTCTAGTTATGTTAACCTCTGAGCACGTGGGCCTGCTACTCTGCTTGCTATGAGTAGCCTTTAATTTGCTCTTCTATAGTTTACTTTTCAAGTCCCATATTATTCAACAAGACTTCTCTCATTCTTTTAATCACTTAATCAGCACACATTAATGGACTGTCTACTATGGAAATAAAAATCAAGAAGATGTGACTTCTGCCCTTAAAAAGCTCACTCCAAACCTTGTGCTCAGCACAGTATTTTGTAGTTTTTATGAACTTAACAAACAGTGGTGGCCCCTCCACTGCAAGACTTTGAGCAGACTACCTACTCTTCTCTGCCTCAAGTTGCTTATCTATAAAATGGGAATAACAACAGTTCCCTACATATAAAAGTACTTAGAACAGTAGCTGGCTATTGTGAATACTCATTACTTTAGCAATCATTATTATAAGTCCCTGGCTTCTATAACACAATACACGGTAAAAATGTACAGTCTCACATAGTCTTATAATAGCTTCACATATTTAGTGCTTCTCTTAATTGGGCTGGAGGCTTTGGGTGGATCAGGTCCTGTCCTTGTTCTGGTGGAGTCATCACAGTGCCAAGTGCAGAGCTCAGAGGTTGTTCTTAGAAGATTCTTGTTAAAGCGTGAACTCACATGAGGCCTTTCGTATCTCTTGCCATGGCCAATGTAAAAGAACCCAGGGGAATAGATTGGATTGGCCTTCTTAAGAGGTAGGGCAAAGAGTGCAAGGAGGAGAGTGAGTGGTTATGGAGAAGAGAAAACTATGGGATTTTATGGGTCTCCAAGTTCTTATAAAAAGTCTGTTAGATAAGAAAGAAATTTTGAAGTTGGGGCATGAAGATGAAGAAGGAAATTTATTGGATTCCTACTGGGCACCATGTCCTGGGCTCACTACTTTTCACAGGCACCACCCCAGTTACTTCTCAAGTGGCCCTGGATGGCAGAGATTGTCCTCTCTAGTTTCTGTATGGAGAACCTGAGATTCAGAGTGGGTATTTTCCTTGCAGAGGTGACACAAGGAATAACTGACAGGGTCTTCTGCTATAGTGTAGTATGTGTGGTATTTTTACTGTGACAATTTCTGAGAAAGTCTGGCCAAAATTGTGCCATTAAATGAGTTTAATGGGGCACGTATAGGGTGGATAATGCATTAGCAATCACCACTCCATTTGTTAGTGCTTCTGATTGGTTCACATTCTGTTCCTTTAGGCCTTAGCCTCATGGAATCTCAACAGTGGGTAAGTAAATGGGCCTGGCTTTTTGCATATGAAGAGGAGAGTGATACCCCATTCTGGGCATCCTTATACCATCACAAGTGTGTAAGGGATAATTTGAGAGACATCAGGGGACACTCTTCTCCTTTCCCTGACAAGCACATCATGCTGAGTCATCTGGAATTTCAGCATTGCTATATCTTTGGATAAAGATATTAGAAACCCTTTTAAACAATAGTCTTGTATCTTAGGAAGGGGGGGCACATGGAATAGCCATCACTATCCTGGCTTAGTGAGTGAACCTGTCATACAGAGCCTGGATGGAATGGCCCTGTAGGCCAAGAAGGACATAATTTCTTATTGCCAAGAGAAAAGTGGGAAAATATGGGCACCAGAATGGGGATCCTGGTCAGTCAGGGAAAGTAGGAGGCTGCCACATGGAGAGGTGGGGATACAAATGAGAATGGACAGGTAGGAATGATCAACTTTAAATACTTTGTGTTCTTTAATTTAGCACAGACTCTGACCATTGAAGAGGTAACAGGTACTATCAAGTGGGCTTTTTTGTTTGTTGGTTATAGGTTGCTGGACATTGCCTGACTATTGCTGTTGGAGGATTCTTTTTCTTAGTGCCATTTTCTTTTTCATGAAAGCTTCACCGTTCTGCATTTGCAAGAGGGTAAGAGCATCTTCTTTAATCTGGAACAGCCTGCTGCGTGTGTTCTCTGGAGATGAGCCTCATTAACTGTCACAGTAAAGGGATTCTGAATGCCTCACCTGTAGGTCAGAAGGTCCTCCTGGGCCCAAGAGTTGTTTATGGAGGGAAGGGAAAGTGAGAACAGTGGGTACACAATAATATTCCCTTAACGATACCTTGTTCCTTCTCCCTTCTCCCCCAGAAATTCACCCTCTATCATGATTTGGGAATAAGGCAGTAATTAAACAAACTTGGCAACCATTAAGCTAAATCAAACCAGGCAACTTTGATTTCCAATCTCTTAAAACCTGTGTTGGAGCAGAGGGAGATGAGAACATAAAAGCAATCCTTTGGAACCTACCAGCTGCAAGTCTGTTTACATGGGGCCTGATAGCATGTACTGTCGTCAGCCTGGTGTCAACTCCCAATTATTCTTATGACATAGACACAGACTATGGGGCTGGAGTACAGGGAATAAACGGAATGTGTTATGTCCTACATAACCTTATGGCCAGTTATTTGAGAATCTGACCTTGTAAGATTTGGAGCTGAGCAAAACTGTAAATTATTATGTAAAAATTCTTTGCACTGGAGTTAAGCAGCATGTAAATCTTGCCCATCCCTTTTTCTAGAAGTGGAGGCAGAATGAGCATAATACTGCCCTTTTCAAATCTTGGCCATTGATTAAAATGTGCATTTTAAATGTAGCTCTAAGGGTTTTTTCTACGAAACTATGCCATGTAGGCTCCAGAGAGGATGGAAGTAGTCCTGTTGAGCTGGGTGAAGATCAGAGGTCGGAGCACACACTTATTCCAGAAATCTAAGCAGGTTAAAAATGGGCAGCCAGAGACTACTGTCAAAGGCTGAGTCAGTCTTCATTGTGAAAAATACATTTTAGCATATATGTACTTACTCTGTGTTTTGTTTGTATCCGTATGTAATTCATGGGGATGGGAGGTTCTTTGTTTTTATACATTGCATTAATAATCTTATTGTCTCATAAGAATGAAATGAGGCCCCATTCAGTTTGGAAATTCTTGAAGAGAAATTTCTTGAGAAAGCTAAGTCATCTTTGGAGCAGAACTTAGAAGGCAACAGTCATGGGGCAAAAGCATAGGTCCTTACCAAGAAAGGATCAGAAAGAAAGGAAAACCTTTGTGTCACTGAGTCTTTTACATTTCTAAGTCATAGGATCATTGTATCATTGTCAGCATAAGAGGTGGTTTAAAAAAAAATCTCTTAAATTTTGTTCTATTTCCTTTATGCAGTGCTAAGGAGTTCTCCTTCTGTTTATTATTACTAGAAGTTCTTTGGAGGTCTATATGTAATACTTTACCAAGTATTAGGTAAATATTAGGTGGACTCAGGTGGTTTTTTGGGGTGTGTGTGTGTGTGTGTGTGTGTGTGTGTATGTGTGTGTAAATGTTGTGACTGGATTGGCCCATGTGGTTCTTATTATGATGGCAGGCTACATCCAGCAAAACCATGAAGAAACTTTGAGGAACAAGATTTGCTACTCACAGGTGCTGGAGGGTACCAGGCATGTCCAAGTGCCACACAGTGAGGTCTTGGGCAGTGGGGGACCCTGGGGGCTTTGCCTTTATTATAAATGTTCCAGGGAGGGCTCTAGGGAGGTTTACTGTGGGTTCACTCTTTGTCAGCTAACTTAAAGTATGAGAGAGGAATTAGGGCATGGGAAGGTATAAGTGGGGTCACTCAAGTGGTCAGTTATGGAGGTTACTCAGGGCTTTCTGAAAGAGGGAGCTTCCCTGGGGAGGGGAGCCCCATTCCTCATCTGGTTGTTTTGCTAGTAGCTGTGTCATACAGCTGGCAGTGCATTTATTCAAGATGATGTCTTTTGAAATGGATGCCTCGGCAATCAAAAGCTTAATGTCAGGCACTTACACTGCAATCAAAAAGTTTAATGTCAGGTACTTACACTGCAGAAGAGCACTGGAAATGGTAAATATGTTGGTAAAATAGGATATATCTAAAGGAATACATTCCTCGTCTCATTCTTTTAATCTCTTTAAAACTGTAAGATTGTTTAAGTCAATAGTTACAATACTATATTGTTTGGCTTATTACATATACATGCACAAAGCATGGGAGAAGAAATGAAGCTACACTGAAACAAATTTGATCTATTTTACCAGAATCCTGCCAATATTAACCTGAAGTAGATTGTGACAAGTGGAGATGCATATACAACCTGGAGCAACTACTAAGAAAATAACTTAAAAAAATGACTAAAAAGTCAACAGAAGAATTGTAATGCTGTCCTAGCAGGTAGTTAACACAGAAGAAGGCATTAAATGAAGAAAACAGGAACAAAGATGAGCCATATTGAAAATAAGGAAATCCAAGCAAATTAACAGTTACACGGAAACTATAAAATGTATAGCAAAGAAATCCATCACATCAAATGGAAAAAATGAATCCACCCATAACAATAGCTTCATTAAGTGTGAATGGAGGAACACTCAAATCAAAAGTCAAACATTGTTAGATTTGGTAAAATAGCAAAACTCAACTATACACTGTTTTCCAGAAACATAGTTTAGATTCAGAGACAAATAGGTTAAAAGTAGAAGCATAGAAAAAGATATATCATGCACACAGTAACCATGAGAGCTGGAGGGGGCCATGTTTACATGAAAAGCTGCCCAGATTATTCTTGATGTGCAGGTACAAATTAGAACCCTTCACTTTACCCACCACCGGGCTGCAGAGCATTAGGGAAGGCTTCTAGGAGGAGGCAATCCTTGAGAGATGAAATTCATGTCAATGAGGTAGAGAGGATGATGGGTTAAAGGTCATTTTATTAGAAGGGAAGGATGCAGTATGGGTCAGCACTGGGTGTTCAGGGAGCTCCAGTTAGGAATTGTTGCAGGGTTAAGAATGGTGAGGGGGTTAGTGTTCAAGTGCAGGCCAGGGGCCTTGACGGTGAATGGCCTTCTATGTAACGTACATGACACAGAAATTCTTTTATGTTGGCATGTTAGGCTTTGAGCGCCATCACTGTGACACGTGAAGAGTTGAGAGGAAAGAAGACCTGTAATCATATAATAACAGGGAGAAGGGCAGTCAGCCGATTGCTGTAGACCCAGAGGCCCCTCTTGGTTTTTGTACGTGTGTTAATTTGCTGGTTTGTGGTGAAGATATAAGTGGGTTAATTTAGTTTACCATGCTTCATAACAACAGTGGCATACTTGAAGCTAATTTCTTTCTATAAAATAATTTGTGTATTTGCACAGAGAAATTAGTCAATTTCATCGATGTCTATTTCAAATTTAAGATCTCAATAAACTGAAAGAGGCCCTCTTTGCGACTCTTGGGGTGTGAAAACTTCCATAGGTTGGGTCTTTACAATACTTCTTTCACAGTGCCTTGCCTGTAATAGTGATTACTGAACTTCTGTGTTTAAAATGTAGGTAACAGGGTCCCCTATCTGGGATCAGTTTCTCTGAGATGGGGTTCAGGAACATGCATGTTAACAAACTCCCAGGATAACTTGGATAGAGAAGGTTTTTGGGCCCTATTTTGAGAAGTATATAGTTTCAGGACCTTCATCCTTGACCTTTTTTTCTGTGTATGATGTGGTAGTCTTTTTACATATGGAGGAAACTCTTCATAAAAGTGACTCTGCTCTGAAATTCAGTGACCTAACATTGTTGGAAGGAAAGACATGAAAAACTAATTTAAATGTCAGCAGATCAACAAATCTTCAGTGTGCTTAAACATTGGAAATGTTATCAAACAGAAATGAATGTTATACAACAAAATACAGATCAGTTACTTGAGGAGCTGCCAAAACTATTTTCAGAGGTAAGAGTTGGATGATGCTGTTCAATGCCAAATTCAGTTTCATCAGCTTGTGAGGAAATCTGTATCTCACCAGCTTCCATGGTATTGTAGAAAGAACAGGGCCTTTGGAATTCAACCTAAATTTGAATCTCAGGTCTGTTTGTGTGTGTGTGTGTGTGTGTGTGTGTGTGTGTGTGTGTGTGTGTGTGTATGTGTGTGAGTGTGTTCCCTTACACAAGGATCTCAGTTGGCCATTTTGAGTTTTGTGTTTTGTGTATTTATATACAGTAGATGGATAAAAGTACAACCACACAGTGGTATAGAGGGGATTAAATAAGAAGATGCATATAAAGCTCCAGGTATGAGCAGGTACTTGAGAAATGATGGTTTGCATTTATACATATGCATAAATACTCACATGGAAAACTAAACTTGAGTTGATAATGAAAAGGACACCTTCTGATGTTCCAGAGACAAAATATGTATGTCTAATAGATAACAGCATAGTCTTGGCAGTGTAGAGATATGATTCAGGATGCTGACACCTTTACCTGTTGGTCAGGGGAATTCTGCTTCACTAATCAAACAGGAAGACAATACTGAGGCCCTCCTGGCCTGTTTTGGGGGTCAGTAAGCAACATGCCTGTCTTATCTTGGGTTTTATTCAGTCCTGTGACCTAATCCAGCTTACTCCTTCACCCATAACCACCCCTCTAATACAGGCCTGTATTTTCCCTGCCCACCTCCTCCCCAAACTTCTGCCCCTCAAGACCTCGGCAGATTTTAAGAAAAATTTTGCTAATTACCATGTTCAAGTGCACAGGAGAATTGACAAAAGTAATGAATCATGAGGCTGACATTTTAAATATGGGAATAGTAGACATTCTAATAAGTGTTCTCTGAGTAATATAATTTTTATCCCATCTTATTTCTGAAAAGATTCAAGCAGCATAAGAAAATGCAATAAACTGAAAATGTGATTATTTAGGTGTTCACTCTGAGAATAGTGTTTAGATTACATTTACACTTTTTTGGGGAAAAGAGTTGTAATGATGTTTAGAGTAGAAGGTTCTATGCCTCTTAATAAATTCAGACTTCGAGGCAAAACTGAATGTTTTCTTTGCTGAACAAAGCAAACAAACTTGGCCATGACTCTCAGGCAGCTCTAGGAACAGGAAGAAGAGGAAAGGTGATTCCTAAGACCAAATAGAGTAAGGGGGGTGCCAGTCATTCATTTACTAATGAATTTTTTGTTTGGTATGGACATAGAATATGAATTTATTCCTGATTTATATGTATTGCAAATTTAAAATTTTGATGTCTTTTCATTGTAAAGAAAAAATCAGTTATGTATATAGTCCTTTTATTAGCAACAGGCTGGGCACTATTTGCTAGTTTGTAAGTCTCAAGATTCAATTCTAAAGTGTAATTCAATTGATTTCTACATAAAAGATCACAAAAGAAAACAGGTTTATAGACCATCTTTTCTCCCTTTAATTTATTACCTGATTCTGAGAAATGGAGATAACTTTAGGAAAACAGTTTTAGAAAGAGTCCTCATTGGAATAAAGAATATAACCAGTTAAGTCATACTAGACACACAATACTTTTGGAAAAAATTCGCTTAAAAGTTCTACCTAGTTTGTGTATGTCTTTATTACATAATTATTACATAATTAATATGAGTCAGGGGAGAGTAGGGATGTATGTGTATAAATCTGTTTTGAGTCAGTGCAAATTTCTGTGATAAGTTATGATTTCTTTTAATGAGTATCTTTCAAGTGTGATTTTAGTGGAAATGGCATTTATGAGGAAATTACCGTGAAACTAAAGTTATAAGACTCTGTACATAGGTATGTTGTTTGAATCTCCAGCCTGAAATAGTAAGGTGAGGTTGGCAAGAATATATTTTTGGTTTTAACAGAAAACTCATAGAACAAAATTAAAGCTTGAACAGATCTTGTAGCCTTTAGTTACTTGTGTGTGTGTGTGTGTGTGTGTGTGTGTGTGTGTGTTTTAAGCAATTCTGTTGACTTACTAAGTCAGAAGACCTTTTCACATCCAGACAGCATAGCAACAGTCCTGTCAGAAAAGAACCAGGTAGATTGGGAAAAAATGTGATGGAGAAAGAAAATAGAACCACTGCAGTGTGCCCTTATCCATGGTTTCACTTTCCACTTTTAGTTACCCGCAGGCACCCTGGTCTGGAAGCGGATGATCCTCCTTGTGACGGAAAGTCCCTAATAGCCTAACGCTACATCACAGTGCCTATGTCATTCACCTCACTTCATCTCATCCTGTAGGCATTTTCCTGTCTCAGGTCATCACAAGGAGAAGGGAAGTAGAGGACAATGGGGTATTTTGTATGTATGAGAGAGAAACCACATCCACGTAACTTTTGTTATTTTATATGATAATTCTATTTTATTATTAGTGATTGTTGTTAATCTCTCACTGTGCCTAATTTGTAAATTAAACTTTATCATAGGTATGTATTGGGGTGCCTGGGTGGCTCAGTAGGTTGAGCGTCTGACTCGGCTCAGGTCATGATCTCACAGGCTCGTGAGTTCGAGCCCCGCATTGGGCTCTGTACTGACAGTTCGGAGCCTGGAGCCTGCTTCAGATTCTGTGTGTGTGTCTCTCTCTGCCCCTAACCCACTCAAATTCTGTCTCTGTCTCTCTCAAAAATAAATAAATAAACATTAAAAAAATTTATCATAGGTATGTATGTATAGCAAAAACATAGTACATAGTGGGTTTGGTACTATTTGCACTTTCAGGCATCCACTGGGGGTCTTGGAATGTATCTCATGTATCTCCCATGGATAAGAGGGGGCCACTATACGTGTATCTTACTGCAGCATCTTGAAAATTAAAAGCAGTTATTTCACTTCACTCTTTTGGGAAGGTACAGATTCCAGATACTTATTTTAGATATAAGGTTGGTGTCAAGCATATAAATTTTACTTTTTCATTAAAATTTTTTTTCAAACGTATTAATTTTAAATGTAAGTAAAATAAATGACCATTTCATTTTCAATGTGTTGACTCATGACTCTGTCCTCAATATGGAGAATATTGCATTTCCCTTCTAAAAAAGGAACATGTAGGGAGAGAGGGTGTAACTTTTCATAGCTCCTTCCCCTAAGAAATTTGAAGCTGCCTACTTTGCCATTTTTTTTGTGTTCTGTTCATGTTAAGTATACTTTAGATGAATTTGAAGATGCTGAATCATAAATAATGGACACAGTTACAAAGCTGCTGGAAATTTTATAAAATTGTTGGTTTGAGCTTCAATAAGCCACCAGGTCAGAAGCAAGTTCCCACTGCTTCATTGTCTGAGGCAAGTAGCTGTGCATGGCCTTGCATGAACTCCAAAGGGCTGTGCAAAATGTGTTTTTCTTTGTATTCATAACTATGACAACACCAAGAATGGGGCTAAGTTGTTTTTCTCTCTGTATTCATAATCAAGACAAAACCCCATTGGCTTCTTTCCAGGTTCAGAAAAATGCGTTTGTCATTTTTTTGTGTGTGTGTGATAAAATTAATATTGTGGATACATAACCTTAAAATTAAGTATAAGAATATTTATTTTGTTACCTTGCACCCAAATCGCTTCGTATACCATTTCCACATGGAAATACCTTGTCTAGAGTAGGCAAGTCATTTAAATAATTCCAGGGAAGGCTTTAAAAACCAAGTTGTTCTATAGTATATATATATAGAAAGGTAGTTAATAAACTTATAACAAGATTTCCTACTTGTTTAATGTTTCCAAAGAATTGGGGGATTAGGGACCCCTTTTGAATTGCTTTCTCCCTCTCTCTCTTGCTATCCTCCCTCCCTTTCATTCAGCTGGTAACTCTGCCTCCCCACTTAATTATGATTAAAGAAAAAAAAGGACAAATGATGTCATCACAAGTATCAGAGAACTTTACTACAAACAAAATATTTTCTAGTTGCTATGTAGAGTCCTTAATGCAGGCTAATATTTAAATTAGAAAAGTAAAGAGCAGAGGCATTTTTCTATACTCAGGGACTGAGGAGCTACCAACATTTTAAATATGTTTTGATCATATTTATTAAGGATCAGAAAGCTGTTGAGAGGTAGTTTTTAAAAACCCTCTAAGATCCAAAATAACCACCAAAGACCTTTTCATTTTGAAAAGAATAAACAGGATTATGAGAATAGGTAACTTTTTCCTTGAGGAGCTATAAATGCAAGTCATTAGTAAAGTTCATTCACTCCACCGGAATTCATTTCTTATAAGGTCTGTTGGATAATTATTCTTTCTAAACACGACAACAAAAACTGAACAGATGTTTAGGTAGATAACAAGTTTGATGGGTAAGATATAATGAATCTGTTCTTTCCATTGCTTTTAATAAAAAAGAAATATCTGGTGGTAAGATTTCTTCAGGGTTCTTAATAGGAATATGTTCCCCAGATTAAAGAAGAAGAAAAAAAGGTGGTATAGAACTTGATGTGATACTAGGATAATGAAAAATGTATCACTTAACAAGGTCTGCATTATTCAGAGTTATGCCCATGCAACTGTGTGCTCTAATCCCCAGCCAATACGTTGCTTGGTAACCAGTTACCTGCACACCTGCTCCGTAGCTATAAGAGACAGTGCATGTATGGTTATTGGCCGCATTTAGTACCAAAGAAAGATAAAAATCCAACAAATATTAATATTTTATACAACAATATATCTTTGACTTTATTATTCACCTACAGTTTAGCCAAAGATTTTTTTTAATCATAATAGTCCCTGCTTCTCACCACACTCTCACCTTCTGAATAGCATGAGAAAGGACTTAAATTCCTTTCAGAGCATCTATAATCAACTCTGTTTGCTGCAGACAACAGATGCTACCATTAGGAGGGATTTTGCACTTAGGTGAGAGGGAAGGCTGCATGGAGAATTTCAGTTTATAAAAGATTCCAGCCGTGGAGGCAGAATCATTCCAGAATCAGTTTGACCATAAGGGCCTGTCTACATGAAGGCTTGATTAACATGGCCCTAGAAATATCAGTCATTGTGATTAGGCTGTGGTGTATCTGGTTTGTTCCTGATTATTTCCCTCTCAAGTTACAGTTCAGAACAGTACTACCATTGATTGTGTGGCAGTGACCCGGTAGGGGAGCCCTAAGAGGCAAGCTTTGGGACCAACACATGAAGCTCATGTATTTTTTTCCCATTAGAAAGTTGATTGCACACTATGCATTTGAGTCTCAGGGCTACTAGAAAGGATGTCCCAAGGGCCTCAAAGTCATTTCCTCTAACTTCTGGCAAGATCACAGCAATTTATTTTTTTCTTAAGAGTTGGAAGGTACCTTTAGAGATCATTTAGTTCTTTGGTTCTCAGCCCTGCCTCCACATTAGAATCATCTGGAGAGCTTTTAAAACATACGTATGCCTGGGCCTACCCCCAGAAGATTCTTTTGCTAGATCTAGGGTAGGATTCAGGCCAAAACGATGCAGAGGTGGACCAAAGCCGGGTATGTTACAGTAATTGATGGCCCTTCACTTAAAGGGAGACATTGGGAGTAAAGAAAGAAGATGCATTCCCTTTCGATTAGTTACCATCTTTTTGTCCTCTTATTAGCCTTAACCATTTGGTTAGCCAGCATGAGGCTCTTCTGCTCAGGGAGGGAGTAGCAGCTTGTGGGATCATCCTGCTCTCACTTCTTGAGGCCTGCCTTTCCATGACAACCTTGCTCCTATGGACATCAACCTGGAGCCAAGGAAGAGTTTAACAAGGCCCTGAAGTGGATGAGACAGGTTCCTTAACTGAATGAACTTGGAGGCCACTCTGTTCCCAAGGCTGACTATTCACCCTTGCTCTGTTTTCTGTCATACGTGATGATGGCACATTGCCCATATCCTACTGTGAGGTTAAATGACAGCATTAGGATACTACAAAAATCAAAATACCAACATTGTTAAGATACCTTCAGAATTAATATCAGTCCCCTGTAAAATGTCTAAAGAGAAATTAAAATCTAATAAAATTGATAAAATCCAGACGAATTGAAGTCCAAAATTGTATTTTATTGCCACTGTGATATCAAAGTCCATGGAAATTAAAATCAGTAATCCATTCTTCTCAGTTTTCTATTTTGATCACCTCTTAATGAGGGGTGTTCTTGACTCTGGATAGATCTGTGGATTTTCCAGGAGGTGTAGCCCAGGTGGAATCTAGTGAGACTGGGGAAGTTCCTCTGTGCCTTGAAAGTTGTACTGATAGAATTCCAGGTGTTCATGAATATCACATGTAAAAAATCAAAAGAGTTAAAAGGGCACTCAAGCTAATTGGTTAGAAAATAAGCCAACCCCAAGCCTTTAAACTGTTATCCCCTATCCTGGGCAAAGTGATATTCCCGGAAGCTTGTACTTAGAGTTGCCAAAGGCTAGAGCAGAAATGGCAGTGGACTGAGGATGACCAGAGAAGAAAGAGTTTGGTTTTATCAGGAAGCAGGTTGGCTGTTAGCTTCCTGAAACACACAATGTGTTACCTTAAACACAATGGGAGAAATGTCAGCAAGAGCTTGACTAGCTTGGGTACTGGGAATTTAGTCAGCTTTGGGGAAAACACCACCTATGTGCACATATCCTCCCTTTACATGCTATCTGAGGCATTGGGGCTCTCTGGCAAAGAGTCAAAATTTGCACTGGAGGCAGCTTGTTTGAGGATCTTATTAGAGCTGTTTTTTTTCCTTTCTTATCACATGTATTTGAAACCTCTGTATTTTTTTTCTCTTTTATGTCGCCTACTTACAAGGCACTAATGATCTCTACCCAAACTTATTGGAGCTCTTCTGTATATGGCAGAGCTCAGCTGCTTTTCAGTTTAAAAGGAGTAAATATTTTCTGCAGTCCTGCACCTAACCTATCCCTCCACGGCCTGTCCCAGCACTGACGCTCTCCCCTTTGATGAAGTGCTGGCCTTTGGTAGGGTCCTGCATGAGCCACTTACCTGTGAAGAAAGTTGCTTGCTTGGAGACAGAGCCACCACAATCTGCAAAGATTAGCCAGTGGGAAAACCATACATAGCTATGCCTATGGGTTCAAAGTCAACTACCTGACTCATAGAAGTCAAAACCAGCCTCATAGGAGAGGCAGCTGGCATTGTCAAGTGGCAGTTGGTTGGTGTTGAGGTAACTCAACATGATTGGATTTGCAGTACCTTTGCATTCACCAACAGGCCAAAATGCAAATCATCCTGAAGACCTTGACTGGCAAAATCATTACTCTGGAAGTGGAGCCCAGTGCACTATTGAAAGGCTAAGATCCAGGATAAAGAAGACATCCTCCACTTACCAGCAGTGGCTCATTTTGCAGGCAAGTAACTAGAAGATGACCCCACTCTTTCTGGATACAACATCTAGAAAGAGTCAACCTTGCACCTGGTTCTCTTTCTGAAGGGTGGCTGTTAATTCTTCAGACTGGCATTCGTAGTATGCCAGTGATGGCATTACTCTGCATTCTAGCCATTTTCCCCAATTTGAGTTTAGCAAATAGTTTCAAGTGATAGCTGACTAGCTGGTTTTGTCAGTAGTTGTTCAAAATGTTAATAAAGGTTTTGTGGAAAAAACCAAAAATACCTCAACCTCACGTACCATTTAAGTTGCTACACACCAGCAAGCAATCCTAAATCACAGGCTCCACCAAAGGATTGTGACTTATATACCCTCATTTGCCACCATTTTGTCTTATTTCTCAAAATTCATGGTTCATGTACCAGTTATTGGGGGTTGAGGTTATTTCCTACAACTGTGAGCCTCCCTGCTTTGTGGAAATGCATGATAGAACTTGTGCTTCCCAAGGACATACTGCTCTCAAGATAGAAGGAGGAGGAAGAGGTGGGCTACACATGCCCCGTTTCTCTACCAGATTCACCATCAGATGAAGTGCTGTAGCTCAAGAGGTTTGGGAATAAGAGGGCAGAGAGAGGCCCTGAGTTTTATCTTAATTGACGTTCAGTCATGTTTAAGAACCCTCAAGAACGGGAAAGAGGTGTTCCCTTCCTAATACTTGTCTACCTCTGTCCTCTTCCTAGTCCTTGTCAGGAATGCCAAGTCATCTTTCGCTCCACCTCCTAAATATCATGGGTATCAACCCTTCCCCTCTGTCTCCACTGCTACCGCCCAAGTCGGGTCTTTGTTTTCTCTTTTACTAAGAATTGCATTTTCTTCATTACTGGGATTTTGGCCTTTGTGCCCTGCCCCTTCCCTCTCCCGACCCCCAGTATACAAATAAACAAAACTGAAAAATCTTTCTTCTAGATCACCAGAGTAGTCATTTTATTGTACACATCTGATGATATCACTCCCATGCTCAGTATCCATCAGTGACTTCCCATTGCCTAAGAGGTACATACTTTCTCAACTCCTGTGTTCGATGTACAGGATCCTTCATAGTGAAAGGTGGTTAAGCTTATGGATTCTAGTGTAAGAATGCCTGGTTTCAGAGCTACTGACCAGCCATGAGACCTTGAACAAGTAACTTAACCTTTTTGTGCTTCACTTTCCTCATCTGTGAAATTGGGATCGTAATAGTACTTATCTCAAAGGGAGGTTATTTATTAATAATGATATAAATGCTTCACATGAACACCTATCACTGTGCCTGGCACAGAGGTAGTGATCAGTATTAGTCATGATTTTTATTTGGCCTCTACTTGCTTATCTAGCCCCATGTGACCTACTGACAGCCTCAAACTGTTAAGGTCTGGTCTTAGCTGCTTGTGCTTTTCTGACCCTCCACACTTTCCCAGGTCTTTGTGTCTTTCATCCATGCTGGTCCTTCTGCCAGAATGCCCTCACCTGTCTTGATGGCCTGGCAGCGTCCTATTTATTGTTCAGTTCTCAGTTGAAGTACTTTGTCCTCTGTGAACAGACTTAAGCGTTACTTCTCTTGGGCTCCCCTTTTCCAGTCTAGTAAGGCAAACACCCCCATTCTCCTAAGACTGTGTACTTTCTGAGGCTGGGGACTGGGTCTTTCTGCCTTTATTTCCTACTACCTGACCTAGTGGGAGGCATATATAACTGCTCAAAAGTGTTTGTTGAATGAGTGACCGTGTGAACAAGAAGGCTCTTTCTTAGAGGAAATAATTTCAGGTTTTGAAAGCTCTGCATGGCTGGCATTATAGGGAGAACCAGACCTCAACATATTTTCTGATGCAATTCAGTGGAAACTTTAAATTAAAAAGAAGCTTAGAGTACAGATAATTGCTATTTTCACTTCAAACTGTCTTTTAAAGTCTAAGTTCAGACTAATAGAGAATTTTTTTTTTTTACCTCTGCTAATATATTGTGGGTATGAGAGGAAGGAAAGAATAATTCACATCTAACCTTTTAGCTCCCTTCTTTGTTGAAATAACTTTTCTAAAACTAAGAATACAGTTAGTTGAAAAAATCTCTTCTAAATAAATTGCAATGCATTAATATACTGCCCTAAGTAAGTTGGTTAGTCTCAAGGCAAACAATTCTTGTATACTGATCATTTAGAGATATTTTTTAAAACTTTGTAAAAGGTCAATTGGTTTATTTTTATGTATTTAGCAGCAGTTTACAAAGCAATATTTTAGAGCTGTCATTGTATTAATTTTCATGGTTTTAATAATTGTGAATTTTATATTTCCTTGGGAAGCAATTAATACATTTAGGAAACTCTCCTGGGTTTCATAAACACTTCCAATTAAAATGTATTGATTTGGCAGTAGTTTCTCCTTAGTCCTCATTCACAGAGACCAACAAGCAATTCATGTAGCTTTGTCTAACCTGAATGTGAGCAAAAATGAGACAACAGAAGATATTATCTCTTTTTCCCTTAGAACTTAATTAGTGCTATAGGTATTATTAGCCTGTAAGCGCCTGGAGGGCAAGGATAATGTCTTATTCATTATTATATCTCACTCAGGGTCTAGCTAAGGCCCTGCATATATATTAAGGGCAGCAGGGATTTGCATAAATGAAGGAGCTTTGCCACTGGCCAGTGTGGAGACTAGAAGAGAATGAACAAAGGTTGGGGCAGGAGCTTAGTGAGTGCTGGGCAGACAGGATGGACTGCAGCTTCTGAGAGTCCCCTGGGACTAAGTCCAGAAATAGGGGCACAGCAGAGGAGCCCTTCTTAGAAAGCCTGGGAAAAGGGAGGGGATCCAATCAGAAGACTTCTGGATGTGCTACAATTCCTGGAATTCATTTCAGATTGGAATCTTCTGGAGGATTTAGGTGAATAGATGTTTGTGGGGACTTGGAAAAGATTCCAAAGCAGGGTAATAGGAATTCTGATTAGGGGTATTTGTGATGCTTTCTCACTGTGGTGTATGTCTCGTGTGCATGTGGGAAGTTTATGTGGGCCACGTGTAGTGTGTGTGTGTGTGTGTGTGTGTGTGTGTGTGTGTGTGTTGGTATGTGTGTAGGGAGTATATGTGGGGTGTGTGTAGTATGTGTGTGGTGTGTGTGTGTGGTATGGTGTGTGGTGTGTGATGCATGAGAGATGTATGGTGTGGTGTGATATGTGTGTATATATGGTGTGTGTGTGTGTATGTGTGTGGTATGTGTGTGGAATGTGGGAGGGTATGTAGGATGTGTGTGATTCCTCATCAAATATTAAAAATAAATTTTGCCACTTTTGAGGCAAAGGATTGGATTTCTCTCTCGGAAACTGATTCTTATGTACAGGGATCAATAGATCCTTATTACCATGTGCCTAATCCTGGGTTAAATCATGTGAATATAAATAAAATATAAAACATGGTATGCTTATTCATGGTTTGCAATCTAATTAGATGTAAACATTGGAACAGAATATGATGATGCGAAAATAGATAAGTTGTTCAGTGTATTCAAAAGAGAAGGTCATTCTGGGATGGCTTTATCAAGAGGTGAGACATGATCTGAGCCTTGAGGGATGAATGAGTGACATTTACGTGAGTGAGGAGCACTTGTCCTATCTATGATCCTAGGGTAAAAACTCATACATTTTGAGTGAGTATTCGGCTGGTGTAGGAGATTCCTGTTGCTTGGGGAGTTGAGGCAGGGAGAGGTGGAATGTACTTAAGACTCATTACAGTTTGGGCCTAGAATGTCAGGTGAAGATCTCTGAGCTTCACCCAGTAGGCAATGGAGAACCATTGGTTTTTTACCAGAGGACCGACATGATTGAAGTTGTCTTCTAGAAGATTATTTTAGCATAATGAAGTAGTCTGTATTGAAAGAGAAAAATCTGAAGGCAGTGAAATCAGTTTAGGAGTGTCAGTTTCCTAAAACTCTGGAACCCTGTATCATCTCCACTTATCTAAATATAATTTGGCCACTTGAGGTCATTCTCAACCCAGGGGCATATAAAAATATAAACAGAAACTAAATTTTCACTATATTCTCTTGATCATATTGCTTAATATAATATAAAACATCTTTAGAATTGTCTTCACACACTTAATCAAAGGATATATGTTTTAAAAGGATAAAATGATGACTCTCAAATAGGTATACAATGCATATTTGTTAAAGATTTTATATAACTCATTAATAAGGGAACTTGTAAGATGTTAACAACCAGTTCAAAATAGAATGCAAGGAACAGATAAATTCATAGATCGAAAATATAGAAATGGATAGTGAGTCTGAATTTTTCCACAATAGGAGAGGGAAATCGATTGAACTTCTATCAGAGAGAATTTACACATCTGTGTACAAGAACTGTTTTGATTTGCTGTCAGTTATCTACAGTTTACAGAGTTGTAAAATAGCTTAATAACAGTGAGAGGCTAGAATCAGATAATCCAGATGGGTATGCTGTAGACAATGAAGAATTTTCCATTGAAGCACAAGGCTTTTTCTGAATTTCAAAGACTTGTTATATCCTTCTCTTTATACCAAATTTTATTTTTAAATGCCCATAAAAAAATAAACAGGGCACTTGGATGGCTCATTCGGTTAAGTATCAGACTCTTAATTTTGACTCAGGTCATGCATGATCTCATGGTTCGTAGGATTGAGCCCCACATCGGGTTCCATGCTTGGTGTGGAGCCTGCTTGGGATTCTCTCTCTCTCCTTTCCCTCTGCTCCCCCACCTTTCTCTCTCTCTCAAAAATAAATAAATTAATTAATTAAATGCCCATCTTTACCTCCTCTTGCACTGGGCTACTTCCTGATATCTCTCCATCAGTTCTCTTTTTCCAAGAGCAGTTCCAGATCCTTTCTTTCTAGTATAAATGTATTAATTCTTTCCTGCTTCTCTCAGTTTTTCTTCCTCCATTACTGGATCAACTTACAAAGTATTCTCCTTCTCCTTAGAAGGAAGGTTGTGAAAACATGTGGTTCACATTTTCTCTATCACACCTACACAAAGTTTTATGCAATTGTTCTAGACCAAACATGTTTTGAGATTATGATCTGGATTGCCACTCTCCCCTTAAAGAGTGAGGAGGACAAAAAGTAAGTTGGAAAAATCTTAAAGATTTTCTTTTCTTATTCCACTGTCAATCCCCTTCTGGGATCTTGCAGTCCCGCCTTATTTCAGAGCTGAAGCAGATTGAGGACAGTTGAATGCCTTGTTCAGTTAGAGGCAGAGATGAGACTGGATTTGGGTTCCTTGGTCTAAGAGTTGGTCATACAGCACAGATGTATTGCGTGCCTAAAATGTGTCAGGTCTTCATCGAGTTTACATTCTAGGTGGAGGAGATATGCAATAAATAAGATAAATTAACAAATTACACACTGTATTATGTACATGTTATATTGTATTATGCAGAATGTGCAAAATGCCATGAAGGAAAATAAAGCAAGGCATGCAATAGAATGATCGGGGTAGGCCTCTGGGAGAAGGTGGTTTTTGCATAAAGACTTCAAAGAAGTGAGGGAGTAAGCTTCTTATAAGTAAGAAGTGAGGGAGGGATGATATGGGGAGAATATTCTGGGCAGAGGGCAGCAGAAGTACAAAGGCCTTGAGGTGAGATTATTCCTGGTGTGTTTGAGAAACAGCAGAAGGCCAGTGAATCTGGAGAGATGAGTGGCACAATAGGAGAGATCAGGTCAGTAGGGAGAAAGGGTGCAGATCATATAGAATCTTGTAGGCCTTTGTAGGACTTTTTGATTGCAGTGGGAAGCCACTGGGAGGTTTTGAGTGATATTATGTGTTTTTTATTTTAAGAGATTATCCTGGATATTATATAGAAGTGCTGTGGCCAACAGAGAGGTCATTGCACTAATCCAGGAGAGAAAGGACAGTGGCGTGGAGCCAGGGGGTAGCAGTGAAGGTGGACAAGTGGTAAAATAATGATGGGTACGCTGTTGACTCTGGGTCAGTTTTACTTCAGTTTTCAAACAACTTGGGGTATTTTAGTTTTCTAGGCATCTTGCTAGGGACTGGGATACATAATTTTGTAAGATTCAGTTCTTATCTCTAAGGAGCCCAATCATATACTACTATGAAAAATATTAAAAACATTGCAATGTGTTGTGGTAAGCACAACGATAGATATTTGTGCAAGGCACAGATGCAGACCCAAAAAAGAAAAGGGATGGCAGGCAGGGAGGGGCTCCTTGGAGGAGGTGTAGTTTGGAAAAGGAATAAGAGCGTCACAGGATTCCCTTCCTAGGTGGGTGGAGACACTTCAGGTAGAGGGGACAGCAAGATTTGTGGGGGTACTGTAAGCTATTAAGTTGTTCATTCTCTTTTATTCTTGGTAATGTGGTAGATTGGAAGTGTTCAAACAAGCCCTAAGAGGAGCCTGGCTACCATTGTGATTTAAGGTCTGTCTTGAGGGTCGAGTTCCAGGCATAGGGAACAGCCAAGTATAAAGACTTTAAAATACTAACTTGCTTTGTATGTTAAGAAACAGCAGGGGGCTAGAGGACTGGTCTGCAAAGGTAAGGGGAGCATAGGAGGCAGACAGAGAGCCAGATGTCTGGGGCCACTGAAGGAATTTAGGGCCATCAAGAAGTTCATCTGGAGTTTTTTCTTAGGGGTAGGAGAGCCACCTTCATGCTTCGAATTGAAAAAGGAAGTGATCCAAAGAGGGAGTGGGGTGAGGTAGCTACACTCAATTTGAGGAGGAGATAGAAATGTGGGTATTTCCTTAAGTAGAGGATATGAAGGTATCATGTGGTGGGAAAGGGGTACATGGATGCTTGTATGGGGCTGGTAGGTGAGTCCTTGGGAGCAATGATGATGTTTCTCTGTGACCAGTCCTAGAGGCTTCAGAGAGCTACACTGTGAGAGGTTTGGAATGCGGTAGTTAAGAGCAAGAGTCAGGCTGATGAGTCAAATCTCAGCCCCACCACTAACCCTGGGCAGGTTACTTGATCTTTGGGGCTTGACTTCCCCACCTGCAAAATGGGGCTGGCGCCTACCTTGTAAGTTTGGTGTGAGGAATATGTAAGTGGATATATGCAAATTGCTTGGAAGAGTGGCGCATAGTAAGCATATGGTAAGTACTATATAAGTTGGTGCCCTTATTATTATTACCTTTTGGGATGAGCAGTGTTCATGGCCTGTGGTTGGCCTTGACAGAGGGGGTAGGTAGCAGAAGGAGCAATCATAGTAAAGGCAACTTGTGGACCTGAGACAGAGCCTCTTCCTGTGGGAGCCCTGGGATCCTTACGGAACTCCCTTGAAGGAGTGGACTAAGGGGCAGGACTCCAGTCCCGGGGACTGGCTTTCTCATCTGCTGGTGAAGAAAGGCTGAGACAGTTTTAATTTTGTCTAGAAAAATAAAGAAATGTGATGTTTCTCAAGCGTATCATGAAGCAAATTCTTAGCGGTTATGTGTGCTTAGGGAACTATAGGTAGCTATAAATTGCTGAAAGATGGATTTTGAAGTGGGGATAGGTGGCTAGTAATAGTGAAAAAATGAGCAGGGATCAGATCAAGATAGACCTTAAATGCCCTTCAATGACCTTGGCCTTACTGTATACATACTGGGAAGCCAGAGAAGGACTTTTAAGCGGAGGTGACATAATCCGATTTAGATCTTTAATAACTTTGCTGGTGGCAGGAGAATAAAGTTGTTGAGGTGAGAAAAAAAGGCATCAGTTAAAAGGCTGTGGCAGCAATTCTGCCAGGATTAAGATATTGGCAGCAGGGATACAGAAGAGACAACAGGGCTGAGACATATCTAGAAATCTTGGATGTGATACTGCAGATAGGGAAGTCAGGCTTCTGGCTTTGGATAGAGGAGACAAGGAGATAGAACAGATGGGGATGACAGTGAGTTCAGCCTGGGTTCTGTTAGCTTGAAGTGGCTGTCCCCAGTGGAGGCATCAAGATTGGGCCAAAGCTGGGTTTGGGAATCATTAGAATGGAGATGGTTAGGGAGGGCGTGGAATTGCCTAAGGCTTAAGAACCAGCCGCTTTGGTGAGGATCACTGGGAAGAAGTGATCAGATCAATAGAAAGACAACAGAGGGGGCGATTGCCAAGGAGCTGGGAAAGGAGTTTCTAGAAGGGCTCATGATTAAATTCAGAGAGTTCAGGAACAAGACTTGCCAGTTCATGTCCATAGGCTGGTGGAAAGAGAGTCTGTCTTTAGCAAGTCAAGGAAGGAAAAGGAAGCAAGGAAAGGAAGGAAAAGGAAGCAAGTCAAGCAAGGAAAAGGATGTGGTGAAGGTGAGTGTGAACCACACTTTGAGGAAACTTAGGTATGAATTGAAACTGAGAATGGTAGCCAGAAGGGCAGTGCTACTGTTATGCCCAGAATTCGTGATCCCCAAAGACCACTAGGGAGCCGAGTCCGATGCAAAAGCAAAGAGCCTTTATTCGAGCTAGCTCGAGCTCAATCCCCTACCTGCACCGACGCAGCGGTGAGATACCAGGGAAAGAGAGCGAGTTTCAAAAGGACAAAGGTTTTATTGGGGCTTGGGGGCAGTTGGTGAGGTAATGGCTATGGCCTCAGCCGATTGGCTGGGGAGGGGTCCCGGGGAAGGGTCCGGCAGGTGAGGGAGGGTTTACTCAAGGGGAGGAGGTGTGGTCAAGGTGAAGGACACAGAACAAGATGGAGTCGGCTGGCGTAGGCCCGCCCTTTCACTACGTCAAATAATATTCCCCTCCCAGTCCTCCAGTTTGTAAGAACTTATTAAAGAGGCCATGAGGAGATCTCAGCAGAGATAACATTTGAGGATTCACACACACACACACACACACACACACACACACACACACACTCAGCAGGTGAGGATATATATAAAGCTTTTAGAACTCTTTCTCTAAAGCAAATTAAAAAAAAATCATCAGTTCAGCTATCTGAAAGATTCACACAGGTTGGGATGGTAAGTGAAGAATCCCTATATTTAATTGACATTTTCATCAAAGTTTGAGTTGTATTTTCTGAAATGTGTTTTATTCCATGTAAGTTAAATGCCTCTCCAGCAGCTTTATCTCATTGCGTGGCTATGTATAGTTTGTCCGATAAGCTCCTTTTGAAACAGTCTCTTATTATTGATTGATTGATCGATTGATTGATTGTAAATGTTTGTCTATTTTTGAGAGAGCACAAGTAGGGAAGGGTCAGAGAGAGAGGGACAAAGGATCTGGAGCAGGCTCTGCACTGTCAGCAGCAAGCCCACACAGAGCTCTAACTCACCAATTGTAAGATCATGACCTGAGCTGACATCACATGCTCAACCAACTGAGCCATCCAGGCGCTCCGGAAGCATTCTTTTATTTTTAATTTTTTAAATTTTTTAAATGTTTATTTATTTTTGAGAAAGAGAGACAGAGAGCATGAGCAGGGGAGGGGCAGAGAGGGAGACACAGCATCTGAAACAGGCTCTAGGCTCTGAGCTGTCAGCACAGAGCCTGATGTAGGGCTCGAACCCACAAACCGTGAGATCATGACCTGAGCTGAAGTCAGGCACTTAACCGACTGAGCTACCCAGGCGCCCCTGAAGCGTTCTTTTGAATTTGATATGAAAGTATACACTTTATCCTACAGCATAAATCAAAAACTTAAAACTGTTGGTCAGGTGCCAAACAGTGACAGAATTCATTTTTATGGTTCAAAAGAACACATGCTTCACGGGAAAAAGGAATGGAGCTTTTATTTTGGAGAAATGGTAGGAACACTGTGGGAGGTATATTTGGGATAATTGTAAATATAGTTTTTCCTTGCACGAATGAATCTTAGATTGTTAGTTAGGAATATTCTGAAATAATACAATTATCAGTGAGAAAACACTCAGATGCCTCATTGCGTTCAATGGTTTCTTTTATTAACTGTAACACCTGCCGTTTCACAGCCTGTGCTTCCGTCTCCAGATACAAAGTGAAGGGGGTCCCACAACAAATATTGGGCTAATTTAAGTCTCTAAATAATAAAATAACAATCAAACTGTGTACTCAGTCTTAATCTGGGTATGTCAGGTAAAAGTTGTTTTCTTCCTGTCAGAATGAAATGTGTTTGATCTGAACTGTTAATGTAACAAATATTAATGAAATGGCCTTTATATGCCAGGCACTGTGCTAGGCTCTGGAGTTGTGGTGACTCAAATGGACAAGTTCCCTGGCCTGATGTCATTAATGATCTCGTGTATCAAAACTACATTAAGAGGGGCGCCTGGGTGGCTCAGTCGGTTGAGTATCCGACTTCGGCTCGGATCACAACCTCATGGTTTGTGAGTTCCAGCCCAGCATTGGGGGTCTCTGCTGTCAGTGCAGAGCCCACTTTGCTTCAGATCCTTTGTCCCCCTCTCTGTCTGCCCCTCCCTGGCTCACGCTCTCTCCAAAGTAAAATAATAAAACATTTAAAAAAAAGACTGTGTTAAGAAATAATTGTTTAGGTGAGGAATGGAAGGGAAAACATAGCAGGGCACAGTGGCATTCAGCAGGCAGGTATGTGGACCCAGATGAACCAATTCTGTTTATCCCTTTACTCTTATGTGGTATGAATGAAAACGCTGATTGGCCATTCCTGAAATTTCCTCCATGTGGAGGGACCCTCTTTAGACATCCTGCCTAGCCTCTGTTGCTCTCTCATTCCCCTTTTCCCATGGAAAGAGAGGAGGCTCACCTAGTGGAGAGTTCGGGAGAGGGCCTGGGCACACCTGGCTTGGTGTCTTCCCCTTCCTGGTGGGAAATCTACTCTGTTTCTTTGGCCAGATCTTCAGTGGTGACTTCAAACTGCTGGAAGATGGCTGCGTTCCCTGTGCCCCTGTGAGCACTGGCTTTCAGTGATGAGTATCAGGTGGCTGAGACGGACTTCACTGAATAATGGCCCTTCTAATGTTGATCTTCCAGCCAAGAGGGGAGCTAACCTCTTGGTTAGCTTGATTTTGTTTACTTGACCCTAGGCTCTTTAGGATCATGACCATTATATGGTCTCACTTTGGCTCTGGGTGGTTAACTATATAAGCTCTGGGTATGGACTTAGACTTTCAAGGCTCCAGTGGTGGCTTCAGCCATGAAGGGGTATTAGATTTTATGAGAGAGAGAGAGCGAGAGCGAGAGAGAAAGATAAAAGAGAAAAGAGAAAAGAGAAAGAAAAAGAAAGGACCCTTAATATAAAGAGCATATACTGTATTTTTGGATTACAGTAGAGAAGTCAGTCAATGAAATTCTTGTAGATTGAAAATCTAGGAAGGCAATTCAAAAGGCCTGTATCTTGGACATTATCCTTAGGAATCGTGGTTGCCTAGGAATTCAGGTAGGACCTAGGGTGGTCTGGAAAACCTGCTTCAGCCTTGCTAGCAGAATAGGAGCAGTGGAGGAATGAAAACCAAGAAAGACAGATTGATTAACTTGAGAGAAAGATTCCTTATATTAAAAAAAGATATTCTTGGACAAACTAGATAGACATGCATGAGAACAGTAACAAGGATAGGGATAGACAGATACAAAAAGTAAAGCAAGGTTATTTCAGATTTACTTTTTTTCCTAAAGAAAGTACTAGAAAAATGAGACATTCATTTAGTAATCTTCATATATTTTTCAAGTGCTTTCTATGTGTCAGGCACTAATCCTGGGTATTAGAAATATATCAATGAACAAAAAAGATAAAGTATAACTCTGTTGATTTTACATTTTAGTAGGAAAAGAAGATAATAAACATATAAATAAATTGTATGCTGTGTTAGAAAATAAGTGTTATAGAAAAGAAGACACATCAGGGTAAGGGGGATTAGGAGTTCCTGGGAGGGAAGGGATGATGGTGTCAAGGTGGGCCTTATTGAGAAGGTGGTATTGGAATAAAGATTTGAAGGAGTAAGCCATACGGTTATCAAAGAGAAGAGCATTATAAGTAGAGGGAACAGCCAATGCAAACACCCTGTGGCAGGAGGGTGTCTGGTATGTTTGATCAGGAGCAAGGAAGCCACTGAAGTATAAGCAGAATAAGCAAGAAGGAGCATAGGAGGAGGTGACCCTAGAGAGGTAACAAAGGGCCATATTGTATAGACCTTTCATGGTCATTATAAAGAATGACTTTGAATCTGAATGAAGAATAAGGGAGTCCCAAAATTATTGTAGCAATCCAGGAGAGGAGTGAAGGTAGCTTGGAGTATGAGGTAAAAGCTGAGACAAAAGAATCACCACAGTTTGATGCCACATTTTAAAGTTTAAAATCAAGCAAAACCAAATAATAGAATGTTTAGTTATGTAGCTGTTTGTGGTAAATCTCTATGTAAATGCAAAAAGAGGATAAAGAACCAAAGTTCAGGATTGTAGTTGCAGCTGTGGAGAGGTAGGAACCCAAGAATGGCTTTGGGGAGGAGAGCACAAAGAAACTATTTTTGGAGATTTTCTTTTTTTTTTTTTAAGTTGGGTGGAAATGTGGGGAGAATGTGTTTTATTGTGCTTCATTCATAACTTACATACACATTATACATATTCGCTATACAAATACTCTGTTTTAAAAAAAGAGAGAGAACAGATAGTAGTTGACCAAAGGGAGGGGGATAACTAACAGAAGGGACCATGTAGGAGGAATTAAAGGTGTGGGCTTTGCTTTTTTTCTGGTTTAGCAGGACCTTCATCTATACGAGGCCACAGGAAACCCCTAGAATCATCACTGGGGTAGCTTTTTTTAAGATGAGTGTATGCAGGCCCCTTAGACTCCCTGAAGGGCAGCCATGAGGTGAGGGACCAGTCCCAACTTCTGGGAGGGAGAACAGCCTGGAACCACCCTGAAGGCAAGTGCACCCTCATCTGGTGCTGGTGAGGGAGCTGACTGTAGACCCTGTGCCCATCCCAGTGCTCTCAGTGGCTGCTGGTGGACACCTGGAGAGGGGCTGTGCCCACAGCCTTGGGTTTTGTTTTGGATTCTAATTGACCTGACTCCTAAAGTACTGTGTGAACTTGGAAGATACCAGCCCTCTGAGCTCCAGCCTCCTCATCCATATAATTTAGGGGTGAGACAAGAGCAATTGTCTTCACACTGTGTCTGTGTCAGCTTTAGAAATCCCTGGGGGTACTGTTGAGTCACTTAGAGAAGGAGGACGTGCAGCTGAAAAGGAGTTCTCAGACTTTCCAAACCCCTAGTTCAGTTAGGGGAGCCCCTCTAATGGATGTTGTATGTTTAGGCTCCATGTATGACTTCATTTCAGAGGAGCGTTCTGCTGCTAAAATGAAAACCAATGAAAACCCAAACAATTAAGAATTTGGAAACCACTGGTCTAGACTGTATTTCAAAGACCTATCTATATATATATCAAATTATTCTGATGAGTTAAAAACAAAAGCTGACTCTCCAGCCCTTGCCCTTGGTTTATTGAATCAGTATGTCCAGGAGCAGGGTCTTCAGGGACTTTTGTAACAAGCCCTCCAGGTCCATCTCACAGGGGCAGCCCATCTCTGGCCATTGCCTGGTTTTTGGAAAACCCTGTTTGTTGGAACTTTGGAGTTCTCTTCTCTGCACTAACATACCATGAGCCTGTGTTTATATTCCTCCTGTGTATAACACCTTCTGTTCCATTTGTTTATTTTTTTCTGCATTTCTACAAAAACAACAGCTTCTTAGAACCAAAATATCAAAATGAAGCTGCCATCCAATTTTTATTTTTTTCCCATGTGCAAAATTTAGGGTTGTTTTTCTGGTTTTTGTGTTTCCCCCCCTTTCTGAAAATTGTGTATAAAAATAGGCTCTTTGTTTTTCTACAGTGCCTACCGCTGTAGCTCCCACATGCTTTGGAAATCATGCCATTCAAGTTTGAATAGATACTAAAGGAACCCAGGGAGTAGTTTTCCCTTGCATCGTTCAGGCGACAAAATATTTCCAAACTGTGCTCTGACATTCACTTTGAAATATTTTTCCCTTCCTGTTTGCTCCCACCCCCCCTGAAAACGTATAAGCATGCCTGATTGAATAGCCCACTGGAGAGAGTTAAAGATAAGGCTGGGAACACCTGCTCTTGAAATAGTTCTGTGGTTAGTACCCCTTAACAAAGAAATATGATTCTTAGAAGGTCCAGTAAAGGGTAGATGAAAGAATTAAGGGAATATGTGGGCTGAAACATGAGGTCAAACTAAGAAGATTAAGACTTTTCAGCCCACAGAGATGAAGGCTGCATGGGGAGATGATCAAAGTGGACAAAGCCACGAAGGGCATCAATATGTTGTGTTCATCAAATTCCAAAGTACAAGGATGGTCAGGAAGACTCTTTGAAGCCTGAAAGAGGAGGAATTTAGGACAAATAGAAAAAAACATTACTTTACACAGTGTGTCATAAACTTTTGAAACAAGTCACTCCTAAGATATGGTCTGGGTTAAAAATAATAAAGGTTCACAGAAGGTGTAATGTACTTATGAGTCATAGAGGCACAGTGGTTTTTCAAGAGTGAATTATACTGTCCTGTGGTACCTCTTTGGCATTTTATATTTTACATTTATATTTATGTTTGAGATAGAGTGCTAAGCTATGTTTACTATGCATGTGATCTCATATAACAAAATTTATGTTCTTAAGGGGGGAAACACTTTATTCAGTCAGGTGCCTTAAAAATTTTAGACAATGGAAATGATTTCCTTACTAATTAGGGATGTCTTGCCTTAAAACTTTTCACCCATCTTGAATCCTCATGGCTTGTCAGTTGATGTTTTCAATAACAGTGAAGCTGGGATGGGAATGAAACAACTATTATGGTGCATGCATTCTGGATTTTTTTTTCATTTTGCGTGTTTAACCACTAAACAGTTTAGTGAGTCCAGAGAGGAAAAAGGGAGAGTCCTCCACTGATGCCTCTGATACCCCATGAGGCCCATACCAGTGATAAAGCCATGTGAATACTCCTCAGTGCCACATGTGGGAATTCCTTTCTGAGGCAGAATGACCTTTCTGCCTTTTCAATCATGCAAAAGCCTGACTGTTGAAGCTGACAGACAGGGAAACATTATATCCTAGGATGTGAAGTCAGCCATAGAAAAGGTGGAAATAAGAGGGAGGAGTTTTAGCCTTCCTTAAACTCTTTCTCAGACTCTAGTAAAATATATCCATAAATAAATTATTTTTTTTATTTATTTATTTATTTATTTATTTATTTATTTATTTATTTATTTCTGAAATTTATTGACAAATTGGTTTCCATACAACACCCAGTGTTCATCCCAAAAGGTGCCCTCCTCAATACCCATCACCCACCCTCTCCTCCCTCCCACCCCCCATCAACCCTCAGTTTGTTCTCAGTTTTTAACAGTCTCTTATGCTTTGGCTCTCTCCCATTCTAACCTCTTTTTTTTTTTTTTCCTTCCCCTCCCCCATGGGTTCCTGTTCAGTTTCTCAGGATCCACATAAGAGTGAAACCATATGGTATCTGTCTTTCTCTGTATGGCTTATTTCACTTAGCATCACACTCTCCAGTTCCATCCACGTTGCTACAAAAGGCCATATTTCATTTTTTCTCATTGCCACGTAATATTCCATTGTGTATATAAACCACAATTTCTTTATCCATTCATCAGTTGATGGACATTTAGGTTCTTTCCATAATTTGGCTATTGTTGAGAGTGCTGCTATGAACATTGGGGTACAAGTGGCCCTATGCATCAGTGCTCCTGTATCCCTTGGATAAATTCCTAGCAGTGCTATTGCTGGGTCATAGGGTAGGTCTATTTTTAATTTTCTGAGGAACCTCCACACTGCTTTCCAGAGCGGCTGCACCAATTTGCATTCCCACCAACAGTGCAAGAGGGTTCCTGTTTCTCCACATCCTCTCCAGCATCTATAGTCTCCTGATTTGTTCATTTTGGCCACTCTGACTGGCGTGAGGTGATACCTGAGTGTGGTTTTGATTTGTATTTCCCTGATAAGGAGCGACGCTGAACATCTTTTCATGTGCCTGTTGGCCATCCGGATGTCTTCTTTAGAGAAGTGTCTATTCATGTTTTCTGCCCATTTCTTCACTGGGTTATTTGTTTTTTGGGTGTGGAGTTTGGTGAGCTCTTTATAGATTTTGGATACTAGCCCTTTGTCCGATATGTCATTTGCGAATATCTTTTCCCATTCCGTTGGTTGCCTTTTAGTTTTGTTGGTTGTTTCCTTTGCTGTGCAGAAGCTTTTGATCTTCATAAGGTCCCAGTAATTCACTTTTGCTTTTAATTCCCTTGCCTTTGGGGATGTGTCGAGTAAGAGATTGCTACGGCTGAGGTCAGAGAGGTCTTTTCCTGCTTTCTCCTCTAAGGTTTTGATGGTTTCCTGTCTCACATTTAGGTCCTTTATCCATTTTGAGTTTATTTTTGTGAATGGTGTGAGAAAGTGGTCTAGTTTCAACCTTCTGCACGTTGCTGTCCAGTTCTTCCAGCACCATTTGTTAAAGAGGCTGTCTTTTTTCCATTGGATGTTCTTTCCTGCTTTGTCAAAGATGAGTTGGCCATACGTTTGTGGGTCTAGTTCTGGGGTTTCTATTCTATTCCATTGGTCTATGTGTCTGTTTTTGTGCCAATACCATGCTGTCTTGATGATGACAGCTTTGTAGTAGAGGCTAAAGTCTGGGATTGTGATGCCTCCTGCTTTGGTCTTCTTCTTCAAAATTCCTTTGGCTATTCGGGGCCTTTTGTGGTTCCATATGAATTTTAGGATTGCTTGTTCTAGTTTCGAGAAGAATGCTGGTGCAATTTTGATTGGGATTGCATTGAATGTGTAGATAGCTTTGGGTAGTATTGACATTTTGACAATATTTATTTTTCCAATCCATGAGCAGGGAATGTCTTTCCATTTCTTTAAATCTTCTTCAATTTCCTTCATAAGCTTTCTATAGTTTTCAGCATACAGATCCTTTACATCTTTGGTTAGATTTATTCCTAGGTATTTTATGCTTCTTGGTGCAATTGTGAATGGGATCAGTTTCTTTATTTGTCTTTCTGTTGCTTCATTGTTAGTGTATAAGAATGCAACTGATTTCTGTACATTGATTTTGTATCCTGCAACTTTGCTGAATTCATGTATCAGTTCTAGCAGACTTTTGGTGGAGTCTATCGGATTTTCCATGTATAATAACATGTCATCTGCAAAAAGCGAAAGCTTGACTTCATCTTTGCCAATTTTGATGCCTTTGATTTCCTTTTGTTGTCTGATTGCTGACGCTAGCACTTCCAGCACTATGTTAAACAGCAGCGGTGAGAGTGGGCATCCTTGTCGTGTTCCTGATCTCAGGGAAAAAGCTCTCAGTTTTTCCCCGTTGAGGATGATGTTAGCTGTGGGCTTTTCATAAATGGCTTTTATGATCTTTAAGTATGTTCCTTCTATCCCGACTTTCTCAAGGGCTTTTATTAAGAAAGGGTGCTGGATTTTGTCAAAGGCATTTTCTGCATCGATTGACAGGATCATATGGTTCTTCTCTCTTTTTTTGTTAATGTATCACGTTGATTGATTTGCGAATGTTGAACCAGCCCTGCATCCCAGGAATGAATCCCACTTGATCATGGTGAATAATTCTTTTTATATGCCGTTGAATTCGATTTGCTAGTATCTTATTGAGAATTTTTGCATCCATATTCATCAGGGATATTGGCCTGTAGTTCTCTTTTTTTACTGGGTCTCTGTCTGGTTTAGGAATCAAAGTAATACTGGCTTCATAGAATGAGTCTGGAAGTTTTCCTTCCCTTTCTATTTCTTGGAATAGCTTGAGAAGGATAGGTATTATCTCTGCTTTAAACGTCTGGTAGAACTCCCCTGGGAAGCCATCTGGTCCTGGACTCTTATTTGTTGGGAGATTTTTGATAACCGATTCAATTTCTTCGCTGGTTATGGGTCTGGTCAAGCTTTCTATTTCCTCCTGATTGAGTTTTGGAAGAGTGTGGGTGTTCAGGAATTTGTCCATTTCTTCCAGGTTGTCCAATTTGTTGGCATATAAGTTTTCATAGTATTCCCTGATAATTGTTTGTATCTCTGAGGGATTGGTTGTAATAATTCCATTTTCATTCATGATTTTATCTATTTGGGTCATCTCCCTTTTCTTTTTGAGAAGCCTGGCTAGAGGTTTGTCAATTTTGTTTATTTTTTCAAAAAACCAACTCTTGGTTTCGTTGATCTGCTCTACAGTTTTTTTAGTTTCTATATTGTTTATTTCTGCTCTGATCTTTATTATTTCTCTTCTTCTGCTGGGCTTAGGCTGCCTTTGCTGTTCTGCTTCTAGTTCCTTTAGGTGTGCTGTTAGATTTTGTATTTGGGATTTTTCTTGTTTCTTGAGATAGGCCTGGATTGCAATGTATTTTCCTCTCAGGACTGCCTTTGCTGCGTCCCAAAGCGTTTGGATTGTTGTATTTTCATTTTCGTTTGTTTCCATATATTTTTTAATTTCTTCTCTAATTGCCTGGTTGACCCACTCATTCGTTAGTAGGGTGTTCTTTTTTTTTTTTTTTTTTTTTTTAAATTTTTTTTCAACGTTTATTTATTTTTGGGACAGAGAGAGACAGAGCATGAACGGGGGAGGGGCAGAGAGAGAGGGAGACACAGAATCGGAAACAGGCTCCAGGCTCCGAGCCATCAGCCCAGAGCCTGACGCAGGGCTCGAACTCCCGGACCGCGAGATCGTGACCTGGCTGAAGTCGGACGCTTAACCGACTGCGCCACCCAGGCGCCCCAGTAGGGTGTTCTTTAACCTCCATGCTTTTGGAGGTTTTCCAGACTTTTTTCTGTGGTTGATTTCAAGCTTCATAGCATTGTGGTCTGAAAGTAAGCATGGTATAATTTCAATTCTTGTAAACTTATGAAGGGCTGTTTTGTGACCCAGTATATGATCTATCTTGGAGAATGTTCCATGTGCACTCGAGAAGAAAGTATATTCTGTTGCTTTGGGATGCAGAGTTGTAAATATATCTGTCAAGTCCATCTGATCCAATGTCTCATTCAGGGCCCTTGTTTCTTTATTGACCGTGTGTCTAGATGATCTATCCATTTCTGTAAGTGGTGTATTAAAGTCCCCTGCAATTACCACATTCTTATCAATAAGGTTGCTTATGTTTATGAGTAATTGTTTTATATATTTGGGGGCTCCGGTATTCGGTGCATAGACATTTATAATTGTTAGGTCTTCCTGATGGATAGACCCTGTAACTATTATATAATGTCCTTCTTCATCTCTTGTTACAGCCTTTAATTTAAAGTCTAGTTTGTCTGATATAAGTATGGCTACTCCAGCTTTCTTTTGGCTTCCAGTCGCATGATAAATAGTTCTCCATCCCCTCACTCTCAATCTAAAGGTGTCCTCAGGTCTAAAATGAGTCTCTTGTAGACAGCAAATAGATGGGTCTTGTTTTTTTATCCATTCTGATACCCTATGTCTTTTGGTTGGCGCATTTAATCCATTTACATTCAGTGTTATTATAGAAAGATACGGGTTTAGAGTCATTGTGATGTCTGTATGTTTTATGCTTATAGTGATGTCTCTGGGACTTTGTCTCACAGGGTCCCCCTTAGGATCTCTTGTAGGGCTGGTTTAGTGGTGACAAATTCCTTCAGTTTTTGTTTGTTTGGGAAGACCTTTATCTCTCCTTCTATTCTAAATGACAGACTTGCTGGATAAAGGATTCTTGGCTGCATATTTTTTCTGTCTAGCACCCTGAAAATCTCGTGCCAATTCTTTCTGGCCTGCCAAGTTTCAAAAGAGAGATCAGTCACGAGTCTTATAGGTCTCCCTTTATATGTGAGGGCACGTTTACCCCTTGCTGCCTTCAGAATTTTCTCTTTATCCTTGTATTTTGCCAGTTTCACTATGATATGTCGTGCAGAAGATCGATTCAAGTTACGTCTGAAGGGAGTTCTCTGTGCCTCTTGGATTTCAATGCCTTTTTCCTTCCCCAGTTCAGGGAAGTTCTCAGCTATAATTTCTTCAAGTACCCCTTCAGCACCTTTCCCTCTCTCTTCCTCCTCTGGGATACCAATTATGCGTATATTATTTCTTTTTAGTGTATCACTTAATTCTCTAATTTTCCCCTCATACTCCTGGATTTTTTTTATCTCTCTTTTTCTCAGCTTCCTCTTTTTCCATAACTTTATCTTCTAGTTCACCTATTCTCTCCTCTGCCTCTTCAAGCCGAGCTGTGGTGGTTTCCATTTTGTTATGCATTTCGTTTAAAGCGTTTTTCAGCTCCTCGTGACTGTTCCTTAGTCCCTTGATCTCTGTAGCAAGAGATTCTCTGCTGTCCTGTATACTGTTTTCAAGCCCAGCGATTAATTTTATGACTATTATTCTAAATTCACTTTCTGTTATATTATTTAAATCCTTTTTGATCAGCTCATTAGCTGTTATTTCCTGGAGATTCTTCTGAGGGGAGTTCTTCCGCTTGGTCATTTTGGATAGTCCCTGGCGTGGTGAGGACCTGCAGGGCACTTCCCCTGTGCTGTGGTGTATAACTGGAGTTGGTGGGCGGGGCCGCAGTCAGACCTAATGTCTGCCCCCAGCCCACCACTGGGGCCACAGTCAGACTGGTGTGTGCCTTCTCTTCCCCTCTCCTAGGGGTGGGATTCACTGTGAGGTGGTGTGGCTCATCTGGGCTACTTGCACCGTGCCAGGCTTGTGATGCTGGGGATCTGGCGTATTAGCTCGGGTGGGTAGGCAAGGTGCTCGGGGGCAGGAGGGGCAGGCTTAGATCGCTTCTCCTTAGGTGATCCACTTCAGGAGGGGCCCTGTGGCAGCGGGAGGGAGTCAGATCCACTGCCGGAGGTTTGGCTCCACAGAAGCGCAGAGTTGGGTGTTTGCGCAGAGCGAGCAAGTTCCCTGGCAGGAACCGGTTCCCTTTGGGATTTCGGCTGGGGGATGGGGGGGGGGAGATGGCGCTGGTGAGCGCCTTTGTTCCCCACCAAACTGAGCTCTGTTGTCAGGGGGCTCAGCAGCTCTCCCTCCCTTTGTCCTCCAGCCTTCCCACTTTCCGAGCAGAGATGTTAATATATGACCTCCCAGACGCTAAGTCGCGCTTGCTGTCAGAACACAGTCCGCCCGGCCCCTCCGCTTTTGCAAGGCAGACTCGGGGGCTCTGCTTGGCCGGCGAGCCGTCCCTCCACCCTGGCTCCCTCCCGCCAGTCCGTGGAGCGCGCACCGCCTCGCCGCCCTTCCTACCCTCTTCCGTGGGCCTCTCATCTGCGTTTGGCTCCGGCGACTCTGTTCTGCTAATCCTCTGGCGGTTTTATGGGTTATTTAGGCAGGTGTAGATGGAATCTAAGTGATCAGCAGGACGTGCGGTGAGCCCAGCGTCCTCCTAAGCCGCCATCTTGCCGCCCATAAATAAATTATTCTAGTAAGAGTACACCAAACAGCAGGACTGAGAGTTGATTCTTTCTCACCCTGTCAAAATTATACTGTATAAATAGCTGAGTCATGTAAGGAAATAGCCGTGTAACAAACTGCCCCGACACTTCATGGCTTAAAGCAACAACCATCAGATTATACTCATGGATTCTGTGAATTAGTAATTTGGATGGTTAATCTCTTCTCCACAATGAATGAGGCCTCCAAATGGCTGGGAGCTGAATCATCTCATGGCTTCTTCACTCACGTGTTTGACACCTGGTCTGGGATGACTTAAAGGTTGGGCTCAACTGAAATGTCAACTGAGAATGGCACCTGTATATGGCCTCTCCATGTTTCTTAGACTTCTCACAGCACAGCAGCTGGTTTCCAAGTGGGAGAGTCTGAAGATTAAGCAGATGGAAGCTCCATTGGGCTCTTGTGACACAGTTTAGTTTCAGAAATCATGAAGTGGTCACTTTGTTGTTTTTGTTGGCATAAATAAATCACTGAGGCCAGTCTTATTCAACAGAGGGGTATTAGACTCCTCCTCTTAATGAGGGTGGTGGTAAAGTTACATTTCAGAAGAGCATGTTGGAGGGTAGATATTTTCATGGTAGTCTTGAAAAATGAAGTACAGTATACCACAAGGGTGTGTGTGTGTGTGTGTGTGTGTGTGTGTGTGTAAATTATCACCTTCCCCTCCGCCCCATATTAAGATCTGAGAGGGAAATTCTCTTGGCATCCAGGTGATGGGGAATGTAGGATGTGTTTATTGGGGGTGAGAAGAGATGAGAGTATTAAGAATAATATTTGTAACTTGCCCATAAGAAGAAAGAAACTGGATAAGACTTTCTTCAATAAAGGATGAGCAAACAAACAAGTAAAACCAACATGGGGCCTTTGGAAAGTTTCTGCAACTTGAGAAAAAAGGACCATTGCCTTGAAGATACAAATGGAAAGTATACTTTGAAAAATGACCTGTTAAAGGAAACAAAAGAACATTTTTGAAATCTTTTTTGGAAGGAAGAAGGAACATAACTGAGACTGCAAAAAATTGCATCAGTTACCATGAAGAGAGAGTTGAGAGTCTCCTTTAGAACACAGAGGAAATCATCAAAGAGATGAACATAATAGCAAAATTGATCAATATGGAAAGCAGAGAATAGATAATAAAACCATGAGTATTAAGAGTATCAATGTATCAAAGTAATAATAAAATATATAAAGAAGAGAACTTCCCAAATAAAGATTGAGTCAGCATTTGATAGCACTCAATAATTCCCAGAGAAAAGAAGCAGAGTAAGACTTGCCATCTGACATGCCCTCACAAAAATGTTTGAACTTATAGACAAAAACTTTGATGCAAAACCCTGAATTCCCCAAAGTTTTCTAACAGAAACAAAAATCAGATTTTAATTCTACAATATTAAACATAAGATGATAGAGTAACCTCTATAACATGAAGCATTAGGTAATAATAGAATTAGGAGGAAGAAAAAGTTTGACCAAAGTGTTCACTCATCCAAGTTTTTATTAATGTGTGAAAGCAACAAAAGCATTCTCAAATGTACAAAGATTCAGAAACATATAACACCTGTATGATTTATGAAAAAATATTAAAGATATGTCTGGGGATGGCTGGACTGAGAAAATACACATGCAAGACACTTAATAATTATGTGGATTTCAAATTTCACATTTCATCTTGGATTAAAAAAGACTGACAAGTAGTCAGGAGAGAGACAATGCTGATGTTCTCACCTTACCAAGGGAGAGATGACAACAATACTGCTTCCGCTGCTCCAAAGCAAATGAAAGATTGGTGCAGCAGAGTGGATAAAACTTCAGCCATAATATCTGCAGAGGAGGTTGCAGCCCAGAAAGGAGCTAGCCTGCCTAGAATATTCCAGAAAGGCTCTAGACTTCAAATTCAGAGATAGCAGATAACTGAGAGAATGGGAATGAGAGTTTGCAGAAAGCAGAGAATTGAAGGCTTATATTTAATGGCCTTTTTAAATAAGAACACATAGTCTCCTTTTTCCTTCAGAAAGTCTAGCAACCAAACATTTTCCTCTAGGCAAAAACAATAACAGCAACACACTAAAAACCCAGAATATTCTCTTCTAAAGAAATTGAACAAATATTTTGGGAGAACTTGAGCAGTTAGTGTGGGTGTTATCACCCTGAAGGAAAACCCTTCACATTCTGTCATTTTGATGGCCCATTAATAAAGCTGGTTCTCACCTCTTCACCCTGTTGCCCTAAGGGGAAGCCTGTGAGTTGGCAAATCCTGCTCCTGTTCAGCTTTATATCTGAGGAAGTTCACAACATGGAAAAGAAAACAGTGAAAGATAATCATAAAAAGCTGACCCCTGAAGAAAGAGAGAATTCAGGGAACTGAAAAGAATTTAAAAACAACTGTGACAACTCTGCTGTCCTCAGTGAGGTATAAGAAGCTATTGCCTTCATAAAAGGAGAGCAAGAGGCCATGAAAATGAAAAATACAAAGAACAAAGAAGAATCCTTAGAAATTAGAGATGATTGCTCAAATAAAGCATTCAACAGAATAATTGGGAGGAAAAGTTGGGGAAATCTTCCAAAAAATAGTGCAATAAGAAAGGCTAGAAGGAGAGAAAAGATAGAGGTTAATTAAGGTGAAGACGTATAAATGTCAAGGGGATGGATTTAGCAAAAAGGTGGCTATTGGTGATCTTGCCAAAAATAATTTCAGGGGAGCAATAGAGTGAATACAACATCAGTGTTCAAATGATGTGATTCTGTTTAGCTTGAGAAGATTGGTACAGTGGTACAAACTCAGTCAAAAAGGATCCTGTATCTCATCCGAAATATATGATCCTAACTCATCTGTATAGTTCAGTGGATGGTGACTTCATGGTCTTGAGTTCTTACCCCAAAAGTATCTACTGGATTATTTGTCACTTTTGGTTCCAGATGGGTGGCAGTGACCACAGGCAGAAATGAGCAGGGCCAAGGTTATCTCGAGTATTAATTTATTTTTCAGAATCTAGGTTACATACCATTAAGAATCTTAATGATATTGATAGTATTTAGTTGCAAATTGGCTGTCTCTACTAGGAGAAGGACATGTGAGTCATGTGATTAGTATCCATTACCATATCATAAAGTAGTGCATAACTTCTTATTTAAGTTAGAGACTTATTTAAGAGACTTATTTAAGTTAGAGACTTATTTAAGTTAGAGACTTTTCTGGCAGTAAGCATTGTGGTTTTCTGCATATAAATTAAAAAAAAAAAACCCAGACAAATATTAGAAGAAATAGATGGAGATTAGGTGGCCAGAAAAATAATCCTTAAACTACATTTTTCAAGGATTTCCATGAAGTATTCATTGACCTTAGGTAGTACTGCAGCAGTATCAGCATCCTAAGAAAGTAATAGCTTGCTATATTGATATTATTATTAGATTTTGAAAGGGGGAACAGGCTGCCTTCCAGGTAAGAACTGTCTTGGAGCTCATTGTTTAACCACAAACGAAGGGTTTTTAGCTCTGTGGTGCTCTTTAACTTTGTACCATTGGCGGGAGGCAAAATGATAATGGGTAATAGCTAAAAAAAGTCACTTTTTATACAGCAAGTGAGCTTGAGACTTTCAGTCCTGCAAATTAAGTTGAGATGAATGGCTTCTGAACAGCACATTGGGTGACAGGAAGTTTATAAATGTTATGTCTCCTGAGGTGTTCCAGTAATAGTAAGTTTGGGCAGAATAAGCTTTTTCTGTAACAGTCTCGTTGGAAGGACCAGCAGTCTCCAGAGAGATTGGTTAATAAGTCAGTTACCTGGGTGTTGAAAATGAAATAGAAAAGGTAGTGGAATAAAAAAGACTTTGAAGGAGAAAAATGTTAATTTAGCCAATTCAGTGCTTCTACTAGAGTGATATTCAAGACTAGCTAACCTACTCTCTCTGATTTCGCTCTAATTTCAATTTGTATGACAGCCTCCACAAAAGCAGGTTTTTTTGTTTTGGTCATGCAGAGCTGATATGGAGAAGACAGTGGATGTGTGATTTAGGTTTGGTGCTGGGAGAAGGCTGGAAATGGCATTAGGAAAACCACCAGGTGTGCTGTCTGATTGGACAGCCCAGCATGTGGAATATGGTGCTGTTGCCACGAGCTACCCTTTTTCTGCTGTTGCTTTTGCAGATCTCAGTAGGAATCGAGGCAATGGTAAGTGGTATATCTGTATGTTACAATCTGACAGTCGTCCCTACAAAAGCATTTTAATTTTCTCATGTAAAGTTACTCTCAGAGGAAACACAATTAATTGGCTTCTGAAATGCCTTGACACTTTGAGATCATTGGACAAATGATGCTGTGTAAGTTCACAAACAGAATGTGCTTGGTTATATACTAGAAAGAGCATCTCCTTGAAAAAGGCAGCGTTATTTGCTTGAAGGTTTTTTCCTTGTCCTTGGGGTGGCTAAGATTATGAAACAGCCATGAGAGAGAGAAGATTGAGGTCTCTTTTGATTTCACAGCCTACCAACCCAGCAGGTTTCATGATTTTGTTTCATACGCGAACTCTACATATGTTTACACATAGTTTCTCTTATTTTCTGCTAGCCCAGAAGTTAATAGTGTTGTTGCTAATGTAAATGAATGTATTAATTTTAATGTGAAATGATTTTTGAAAAAGCAGTAATGTTTTCTCCGGAAAGCTCATGAAGTATTCATTTTTCTATCACTACGTTGTAAATCTGTTTACCAGTCATAATTATTTTAAGATTTAGTTTGTATGCTCTTTGGTGATTATTTTGACCAAGAAGTCAGGGAAACATGACATCATTTTATCTTCTCTCTCTTACCATCTGCCTTCCTTTCTCTGTTCTCCGTGTCATTGCCTCAGTTCAGGCTTGTATCCTCCCTTGCCTGGACTATTGCAGTAGCCTCTTCCTAACTGGACTCCTTTCTCCAGCTTTGTCTCTCGGCATATCCTCCATATGAAAGTGATCAGTCTCAAGGACCTATATGATCAGGTAAATTCCTTCCATGATTTTTAGTGTTTAGAGGGGATAACCAAACCCTGTGCAAAGCCATTCATAAATTGACCCATTTCTACCTCTGTAATCTAGTAATTCTTAACCAGGCTCAATTTTGCCTCTCAGGGAACATTTGACAGTGTCTGTGTACATTTTTGATTGTGTGTGTGTGTGTGTGTGTGTGTGTGTGTGTGTGTGTGACTGGTATCTAGTGGATAGAGAGCAGGGATGCTGCTAAATATACTATAATGCACAGGACAGCCTCTACAACAAAGAAGCATAGAGTCTAAAATGTCCACAGTCCTGAGGTTGAGTAACCCTCCTCTTATCTCATATGCTCATTTCTTCTCTGCTTCCAGGGCTCCAGTCATAGGGAACTACTTACTCCTTTATGACTATGTCTTGCTGTTTCTCTTGTCTTGCTCTTTGTACATGCTGTTCCCCCTGACTGGAATGCCTCCCTCCCCTTTTACCATCTGGAGGTAAAGTGTTATCATCCTGGCCTCTCATATCATCCCTTGGGCATCTGTGTAATTTGAGCTTATGTGGCACTGTAACATTGGTTTTTAAATTTTTTTCCCTTGGTAGGTCCCTCCTGGGAAGAGCTATTCATGTCAGGCATCATGTCTGACATCTTTCTTTTTGCCCCATCTGGTACAAATATTGGCATGTAGTAGATGTTAAGCATGCTTGTTTGTTGGATACTTGGTGGGATGTATGGATGAATAGAATCTGTGTTTAGATCAGATGACAGTCAGAGACCAATATTGTTCATGTATTCCAGCTTGGAAATTAATTATTCTTTTAGTCCATTTTTTTCAATGTCACCTTCTTGGTTATTTTCTTTTGATTTCCTAACTTGACTTCTGGTGCCTTGAATATAGTAAGTGATCAGTGACCATTTACTAAACAAATATTGGCTATAGGTCTGGGTTTAAACAGAACTTTAGATTCTTTCTGGATAACTTTAGATTCTTTCTCTTTAGCAAGGCAGGGAGAGATTTTTTTCCCTTCAAAATTGATCTGGGTCACCTTGTTCTTACTCTGTTTTTCTCTATCTCATTGGTACCTCCCTCCCTCTACTGCACCACCCACTGTAGCTCAGCACACCCTCAAAACTTGGGTGAAAAATTGAAGATCCCTGGAGTGAGAAGGCTTGGGGTCTTCCCACAGATACAGCTGCCTTAATTTGGTTCACCTGACTCAAGTTCGGAACATTAAATCCCATCCCTGCTATGCTGGTAATGGCAGAGATTTATCTCCTCTTTGGACCACAGACTCTTCTGTAGGTTCTGTCCCCTTCAATTACAAATGCTGGTTAGTTCATCCTGCTTCTACTCTTAGATATCAACTTGAGCTTTTTCTATCTTTAGCTTTCCTTTGTCATCTGGAAGAGAATGGTCTATCCAGTTTCTTCTGAATGTCCATTCTTTCCCTGGCCAGGGACATGGTTCATTAGGGAGAAGTAACTTTTTGAAGGTCTGTATTCAGGTGATTTTCCATTCACTTGTGCAGCTTCCCTGTTCCCACCTTTCTCTCTCAATACACTCAGTCGGCTGTTGATGGTTCCTAGTTTTGGACCCATTTTCATGTTCCCGGGCTTTTTCATTTTTATTGTAGATTCTAGTCCTCTTCTATCTGCAACATAATTATTTTCTTTCTTGTGAAGTCTTCAGTTATTCTCCTGAACTCTTGTTCTTTGCCCTCATGTCTCTGTAGGTACGCATTAGCACTTTAGATATCTTCCCTCCGAATTTACCATATCCTTTCTAGGTGATGACATTTTTTTTTCATAGTACTTTAGCTTGAGTCTTCTACTTATTGTACCTCTTGAGTAGCAGATGCTTGGTGGTCTTAATCTTTGGATTTTATTGTGTCTGGGAAATGGGGTCAGATGGGTGGGGGAGAGAAAGGGAGCATTTAAGAAAGAAAGAGGCAAGAGATCTTCATTTCAGTCTTATCAGAAAAGGGCAAGGATCACAGAGACAGGGATTCTTTTCTATTAAACTCAGGTCTGGGTTTTGTAGAATTTCCTTTTCTTTCTTGAAGCCTTGATCTCTACTTCTACCCATAAGCAAAGTTTCAGTAATTTGTGGAATTTGAAAAAGCAAACCCAACCCCAGGAAGGTAACTCTTGGAGTCTATTCAGTATTGGGCATGACAAGCTACGAAATGTACACCTGCCCACAGTGGCAGCCAGAGGGGAGGTAGGTGTGTTCAAGACTAATGGCATTGGATCAGAAACAAACTAAGGAAGAGAAAAGTCAGTTTTCAGCAGGAACTCCAATCAGGAAGTTGTCCTTTCCACAAATATAAAATAAAAACAAAAATAGAAACAAACAACAAGCAAACCCTTCTCTTTCGTTTGCCACAGGCAGACACACACAAAAAATACAGAACAGCCCACCGCCAGCTCAGAGATTAGACAGGAAATAAGTAATAACACGTTCATAAACTGGGAGACAAACAATGTATTCCAGGGGTTTACACAGAATGTAGGCAGCCAGCATGTTACAGAGGGTATTGGCAGGAAGCAAAGTATCCTCAGCAAAATGATTGATCATGAGAAGCATAAAGCGAACTCTGAAGTGCATTGAGAGATTTAACAAAAGGACACTGATGAGAATTGCAGCTACTACACTGTGGACCAGGGTGGAATAAGAATAGGTTGGTGAAGATGGAGGAGAAAGTGCAATTCAGATTATATCAGAAGCACAATCCCCTACCATCAGTGGCTAAAGGTTTTAAACAGTTTTTTTCCATAAGAAATAGCAAGGTGTTTCTTTTGGAACCCAACCCTCTTTTTCTTCTACATGTGTGTGAATGAAGCTCAGGCATTTTCAAGTGCTTGTTATCTTCTCGAAATCTGAAGGTAACCCCACCTGCTTTTATTATGTAAGGACGGCTGATCCTATTTCAGCCACAAGTCAGGCATGCCTAATGGGAAGAGTAGGTAAGCAGCAATCTTATGGAACGTTGTCATGACCAAGCTTCCCAAATCTCTGCCATAAGTTCTTTTGTAGAAGGTAAACTTCCTATAACCACAATCCAGTTAACCGGAATGTTTAATAGTCCCAATTCCCAGCCACACTTACTATGGTTTTGAATATTTTTATACTTTTTATTAGAAAAAGGTCAACGTCAAGAAAATATATGGTGGCAATATGTAGTACATTAAACATCCTGAAAGCCATTTACAATTGAAAAAGTATTCTGGGATCAGTATAGATTTGGTTCAGTCTCCTTTACATGATTTAAATCAGTAGCTATGGAAACTCCTACTTGAAGTTTATTGTAATAAGCATGAAATGCTAACCTCTGTCATCAAAGGAAGATTCAGCTGTGTTCAGGGTGGTAAAGGGAGCTAATAATGCATCTTAGAAGGGTTTAAAACAGAGGTCAAAAGCAAAGGTTCCAAGAACATTTTGAACACTTTTTATTAATATAAAATTGAACATACACATAAATGTAGAGAGGATGATATAATGATCCTGAGGTTCAGTTAGATTCAAGTCCAGTCTTTAGGCAAGACTTTTTCGTGGGTAGTGGTCTTGGTTCCTGTTGCTTCATATCATGAAGCCATAAGTTCTGGTTGTCCCACTTGAGGTGATGCTAAGATCTGTGAGTGGGGACAGGTGTATCAGTCTCACTCCTCCATTATGAAGTTTCTGTCCCTTGATGATTGTTGTCTAGATCTGTTATTTCACTTAAGTGCTTGGAAAAGGTGACTTTCTAGTTCTCTCATTCCTTCTGCATTTATTAGAAGAAAATTTCCAAAAAAAGAAATTCCTTCATTGACTATTTGATTACCCTGAAACATATAAAATACACCATAAAGTACAGAAAGGACAGAATAAATATCTCATTCATTCCTTTTATTTATAAGCCTTCAGAATCATTTTTTTGGGGTCCCAATAATTAGATTTGTGGCCACCTAACAAATGGGACCTGGGGATTTATTTTTAAACTCTGTTTGCTAAGGTCACTGATGAGATGCTTTTGTCCCTACCGCCCATTCTAGAATTATATTATTTTTCTTGGTTAACTGTAACCCTCTTACTTCCCACACATACCCTTCCTTCAACAAAAACTAGTTAAAATTCTCAAACAGAAGTGACAGTAGAGATGTTGAATTGAAGGAAGAGTTATGGTTTTCATGTTCTTTCTTCAAGTATTTTATGATTTGGGTTTAATACAAGGACCTCCCAGACCTGACATTGCAAGGGTAGGTTTAAATATAAATTCTTGATGTTGAGAGGTGATGTATGGTCTCCTTCTTTCCCTGTGGCAGGCCTATTGTAAGGATGTGCACATGCCTGTGATATATGGACAGGGAGCTGCTATAGCAGGAGCATCTCTCTGCATTGGGCCTCATGCATCCTGGTAAGGATGTACTTGGTGTTGCCAGCATGCTCCATCAAGTATTTTAGGAAGTAACAATAGCATGCTTCTATGGAAGGCTTCCATCATACTGTAAAATGTACTGTTAAATAGGTCTAACCCAAGGAATCATTGGCAATACTAACACTGGGCAATGTACTAACAACATTGGTTAGTACTTTATTTTGGGGATTGAGTGGCCCAGGGGGAAAAAGAATTATTTGAAAAAGAAAATAAATGTATTTATTTGTTTTTTGCTTTGCCTCTTTTTTCTCATCCCTTGGGCTTCTGAATTCAGTTTGGTGACCACAGAATAGTAGGAGTAAAAAGCTTCTGGGATTTGGATAAAAAGTTTCGTGAAATTTAACTTTTAGAAGCTGTTTGTGTTAAAACCTTTTGGGGAACAGGACTAAAGGCAATACCAAAGAGACCTTGGAGGATAGGCTTGTGGGGTGAAATACAGAATTCCCAGCCTAAATTTGAAATTCAGAGAACGATTACATTTTTAGTAGAAGTATATCTCAAATATTGCATGGGATATAATTCTACTGAAAAAAAAATTACTCATTTATCTAAAATTCAGCTTTAACTGGATGTCCTGTACTTTCATTGGCTAAATCTGATAACTCTACTTGGAGGGCAGAGGGAACAATCTGAGAGTTGTTTGTGGTGCTGTGTGCTGAGCCTCCAGCCCTTTAATTATCTCAGGAAAACTCAAGGGAGTGCTAGTAATGACCATGAATATTCCTATACCATGTGCTGCTGATATTCATCAGAGCAAAGCCTGCTGTTCCCTAATAGGCATACTTTTTAATGTCCCCCTTACTTTAGAAAAGTGAATATCAATAGGCATAACATTTTCTGAGGGTTAGAAGACCCTAGGCTAATCAGTCTTTCTCACTGAGCATCTAAGTTATATGAGATCCTAATCTGGGAACAGCAAAACACTAGGAGCCAGGGCAGTTGTCTTGAGCTTTAACTGGGTGAAATGGATGTTAAATAAAATTTTGTTTAACTTGTTCAGACATCCAGTGAAGAGGCCAGTGTGAAACTTGACTTGCATTTTTCATGACCTGATTATAGAACTAGAGAAATTAAAGGAGGTGGGAGTATCTATTTGTTTTAAATGTTGTTGCAGTAAATAGACCACATCAAAGCCTATATTTTTGGTGATCTTGAGGAATTTATACCTAGGATTTCTTTGTACTTTCAGCAATGTCTAGAGCTGTTCCTTTTCCTTCCTTACAGCACATGTTGATTTTTGTAGTATATGTAAATCTGAAATAGGGAGACCAGCCATTATCTGTATGTGATGTTGAATAATTCTCAAAGAGGAGCCTTACTTGTAAGATAAAGAACTTGGGGCGCCAGGGTGGCTCAGTTGATTAAGTGTCCGACTTCCGCTCAGGTCATGATCTTGCAGTTTGTAAGTTCGAACCTCTCATAGGGGTCTGTGCTGACAGCTCAGAGGCTGCTTCAGATTCTGTCTCTCCCCTCTCTGTGCCCTTCCCCCACTCGCACTCTGTCTCTCTCTCTCAAAAATAAATACACATTAAAAAAAAGAGAACTAAAAGTTTACACAGTTGAGCATGCAGGACTTAATGGTTTTATCTGTCTTTTTGTAAATGGTGTTTCCTTTATTTCAACCTTCTGTCTATAAGCTGCTATTTTTGTAAAACATGTCTGCAGGTTCAGCTTCTATTGATTGGTCCAGGGATGTTACTTGATTAAAAACTGGACCAGTCATAATAGACCTTTGTCCTTAACCCTTTCTGTGATCACCTGAGGTGTCTCCAGTATTCTTCCAAAAAAAAAAAAAAAAACCAATAAATTTCTGTTTTACTCTAAACCAAAATATTCAAGTTGGATTTGTAAAATTTGCAACCAAAGGAGTCCCAACTAATAAAACCCAGAACTAAATTTTTACAAAATACAGCGTATAAGCCTTTTGGTTGCTTTAAAAAAAATAAACAAAAACAAAAAAAATTAAAGCCCAGCCTCCCCTCAGTCTACTCTTGAAAACATTCTGTTTACATTTATTTTAATGCTGGCCCACCCCCAGGAATTTTTTTTGATCATTCTTTTGGAGTTCTTTTTCTTTCAGTAAACTATCAGATTTCACTATTTGTACTAGTCTCATCACACTTAATTCATATTGTATTATATCACAGTTATTTTTGTTCACCTTTTTCTTTTGTACTTGTGAGTAGGGACCAATCTTTTATTCATTTTAGTAGTGCTTGCAATATCTACATTGTAAGTCAAAAAATTATTCATCCATTTGTTAAATGGATGAATAAATATTCTATTGGTTATTTTTTCTTAAGGGAATGTAATAGAGGTTTGGGTTGTTCTATATCCCAGAAAAGCTACTTATGATAAAATTTTTTTTTGTTACTTAGAGATGTACACATATGCATGTGAATGGTGTATTTAATACAAAATAGAAAAACTCATTTTTAAAAATCTGATTCAAAAGGCAGTAGAAAGATATGTCTGGCTTGTGGAGAAAGGGAGTATTGCTCATCTACGTTCTCTGTATGCTCTGAGAAGGCCAACCTCCATCAGTGACAGAAGACACAGAGGGGCATAGGGAACTTAATTGTCATGGGCCATTAGAGACAGTGAAAAAGATTCCCAGCCACATCCTTGAGTTGTTTCTGGGAGGAAAGCAGAATGAGGCTCATCAATGAAGTTGGGCTGTGGAATGGATTGGATTCCTAAAGGAAGCCATACTGGAGGGAGGCACAGGAGGGACTTAAGTGAAATCACCCAGAGGGAAGACATCTGGAGATTATCCGGAATACAGTGGCTGGAATGTCAGAGAGAGCATGGCTCCAGGTATAATACCCTGATGGTCCCTAACTCAAGCCACTCATGCTGGCATATTGTGGTGTATAGGGAAGAATTGTGTCTCTGGGGCCTGTGAACTATTCTGTGGGAAAACCCTTAAATAGCTTTTTATGGGAAGTAGAAGGAACTGTTTTCTTGGCCAGAGATGAATGCTAGAAGTTGGCCTTTCTCAAGAGGCCGGCAGAGGTGAGGATAGCTGTAGGAAAGCTCTGGATGGAGATAAGGAGAGTGAGGTGAGGAGGAGAGGGGCTGTGGGGCTCATTTCCATGGCCATCTTCCTTCCAGTTCTCCTCTTCCGTCCATCCTAGAATCAAAGAGAGGACAATTGGGAGAGTGATTCCTGGAAAACTCTAGACTTAGTAATAATGAAGCCAGCGAAGCTTTATAGGCTAGTTTATGGTAAACATGAGATAGTATATACCACTTATATAGTATTACAGTATATAATATTGTAGCATATAGTATTATAGTATATAGTGTTATATTATAATAAATACAGTAAACACATGTTTGTATTCACCTGGATGAAGTTAAAGGACATTAGAGTGGCATGTATATGAACCATTAACTATTTCCAATTATCTGACAGTTTGTGATTTTTCATTGTCATCAATAATATGGCTATGAATTCATTGTATATGTAAATCTCTGTCCTTATCTGATTATTTGCTTAGGATAAGTTCCTGGAAGTAAAGTTAAATCTAACAGTATAAATAATTTTGTGGGTCTTGATACTCACCACCAAGTTACTCTTTAGGAAGGGTGTACTAATTTATATATCAACCCAAAGTATATAACAGTTCCTATTTCAATGATAGCATTATGACCCTCAAGGGTTATCATGAAAATACAAATCTTTGCACAGGTGAAAAATACGTATGTTATGAATTTCCTGTATGCTTTTTGCTCTGTTAATATTTTTGGGAAGGAAAAATATTTCCTCCACCATTCTAGGTTCTTTTGGCTAGCCTATTAATTAAATTGACATAGATTAACAAGAGAAAAACAAATTTAGTTATGTATGTATGGGAGCCACCTAAGAATATGAGACCCACATATGGTCAAGCAGTTGAGGCTTGTATGCCATCATGTGCTGGAGAAGCAGGTAGGGATCTGAGGCTTCAAAGGGGAGGAAGGCAATTTACAGAAAGATGAGAAGAGAAAATATTTGGTAGGAAATTTTTGCCATGTAATACAGACACAGTGGGACACAGAGAGGAATTTGATCTCCGAGCCCTGCCAAACTCCCTACAGTTGACCACATCTAGCATATATTCTTTGTAGTTATCTGTGGTAATGGTTTTCTTTCTGGACCAGGCCCTCTATCTAAATTCTTCTAAGAAGTTGAAGGGAGGTAAAATCTCTTTCTGAGTCTTTGAGCCTTGATTGACTTCAGCTCAAAGTAATCTATGTGCCCAAGTAACACATTTTGGGAAAGCTTGTTCTGAACCCCTTCAGTATGATGTATTATATTAATAAAATTTCCTTTATTGTACTTCTTAGATAAACCATATTTGTTTGTGGTAGAATTGTTTTTAAAAAAGAGAAACTTGATTTCCTTTTTATAAAAGAAGTATGTTGTGGATAGAAAATACAGGCAAGCAGAAAGGAGAAAAAAGATTACCTATAATCCTACCTCCTGGAGATAACCACTATTAAAGTTTAGGTATGTACAGTTGATTCTTGAACAATGAAGGGCTTAGGGCTGCTGACCCCCTACACAGTTGAAAATCCACATATAACTTTTGAATCTTCAGAAACTTAACTACTAATACCTTACTGTTGACTGGAAGCCTTACTGATAACATAAACATTTGACACATATTTTGTACATATGTATTATATCCTGTATCCTTACAATAAAGTAAGCTAGAGAAAAGGAAATGTTATTAAGAAAATCATGGGGAAAAGAAAATACATTTATAGTGCTGTATTGTATTTAATGAAAAAAAAATCTGTATGTAAGTGGACCAGTGAAATCCAAACCTGTTTTGTTCAAAGGTCAACTGTATATGTTTAGTCTGTTTTTTAATGAATACATCTCAATGGTTTTCAAGCCTGGTTTCACATCATAATCACCTGTGTTGCTTAAAAAAAAAATACAGATGACCAGACCTCATGTGTGGAGATTCACATTCAGTAGGTACTTTCTTAAAACACTTTCTACCACTGTGTTTAATGGTATTGCACTCACCATGCCTTAGAGTTTTATTTACCCACCTTCTCTGGGTCATGTCATCAACTGTCAACTTTTTGATAATCTGTTGAGAAGTAACAATTCCTACCCTTACTCCAGATGGGTCTACCAAGTATGAGAACCCTATATCCCAGCAAGTATTCCCCAACTCAACATGGTGTGCTACAGGTCCCCCGAACTCAAAATATCCAAAATTCATCTCATTACTTAAGAGCAAAAACCCGGTAATTCAACTGTCTACCCTCTAATTCATCTCAATCCACACAGCCAGTCAGACTCAAAGATAGTTCCAATTATCCTTGAATTCTGTCCTTGTGTAATCCATGTCCTTGTAGAATTCCCTCCCCTTGAGTATGAGCTTGCCTAGCAACTTGCTTGTACCCAATAGATAGCATGTCATTTCCATGATTAGGTTATAAAAATATATTGTGGCTTCTTTCATGCCAGCACAGTCTATCCTTGCCAGCTTTACTGAAGCCAGCTGCTATGTTGCAGAGGAATGTTCTGTATTGCAAGGAACAAAGACCCTCAGTCCAACTGCTGCTAGGAACTAAATCCTGTCAAAACTGCATGAGCTTGAAAGCAGACTCTTGTCCAGTTGGAACCTTCAGATGGGACTCTTGCCCTGGCCAACACTTTGACTGTAGCCTTGTGTGAGACTGTGAAGCAGAAGACATGCCTGGATTCCTGAACCATTGAAACTGAGATAAAAAATGTGTTTGTACTAGATTGGTGGTAATTTGTTATACAGCAATAGATAACTAATATACAATTAATCCCCATGTCCTGTTGTTTCAGTTTCCTTGATATCTCTCAAATATGATGTACTTTTCAAGTCTACAGCCATCTGTCTAGGTCAGTCATGATCTTGAATCCCCTGAATTGTTATACCACCTTCTCACCCTGTTATTAATCTTGTGGCCTCCATTCTTTCTTTTTTTTCCCTCTTCATTTTTTCTTTTCAAAATCATCTTTCACAATGGAAATTGGATCATATTCCACTGCTTAAAAATTCTTCAGTACTCTTTGATTGTTCTTGGGTTGAAGTTCAGAGTTTTAAGCATGAGTCACAAGGTTCTCTATGACTTGGGCCCCTGCTTGCCTGTTTTTCAAGTCCTAACTGCATCATGTTCTCTTGGTTCTTGGCTTAACCTTGCTGCTTTCTCTGCTTGAAGTGCTCTCTTACATACTTCCCCCCTTGCCCTGACTCCAGATCTTTCATGTATTGCAACTAATTTTTCACATGCAAACAATTTCCTTTAGTAAGTCTTTCCCAATTGTGGAAATCTGATCTGGATGCCTATGTGGATTATCTGCTGGCTCCATGTTTTTCACCTATTTATCTATCATTGCCATCACCTATTTATTTGTCTCATGTTCCCTATAGACTAAGCTTTGGAGCACAAGGATCAGGCTATTTAATTTCCTAGTTGGTTGGTAATAAATATTTGTTGAATACATAGATAGATAGATAGATAGATAGATAGATAGATAGATAGATAGATACCAGTGGAGGATCTTTGTTCTCTAGGTTTGGTGAAACCTAGAAACAGAGACCAGTTTTCTACATGCACCATGTCTGGATCAAGCTATGACTTGATACTTACAACCAGTATCCAGCCCACCAGATCTCTGACACTGTGTCAGCTTTCTGCTTTTGTTGTTAAATGGATCCTGGGGCCACATTCTTTCCAGTGTTAATGCTCATGAGGGATGAAATGGAGTGCATTTGGCTCAAGGTTGTCCTAAATCCAGCCCAGGCCTCCAGTTTAGGAATGTCAATAAACTTCAGCTGGGGCTTCCTTCACTTACATCCTGGGTTTGCTGCTCTTTCTTAGGTAGGGACTGTGTGAATGGAACACATTCTGGACCTTCTCTCAATATCTTTATCTTTATTAGATGAGAATGTTTTTAAAGTTTTGCCTTATGAATGCTATTCTTCCCTTCCAGGACTTACTGATAAAGGATGTCCCCTGATTTCATTGGGGAAGTAGGGAGGAAGAAATTAAATGACTGTGCTCAATGCCATTTGACCTGAAAAGAAATTGCAATTATTTAAGCTTTACTTTTTAACTCTGGAATGCTCACCAAAGTCTTCTTATACATGATTACCTGATTTCTAGGTTCCTATTTTTAATTCATCTTTCTTCATAGGAATGTATCTTCAGTGTAGCTTTAGATTTCTTCCATTTCTGAGAATGTTTTTAACTTTGCTTCAGACATGGATAACAAGTCAGTGGAATAGAAAATATTTAAGGTAGTAACTTTTTCTGTTCAAAGTCTGTAGCTATTCATCTGTAGTCATCTGACCTTTGCCATAAAGAGGAGAAGTCTGAAGCCAGCCCAATATTTTTCCCTTGTGGATCACCTTTTTCTTTTTTTTTTCTATCTGGTGGCTAATGTGATTTTTTTCTTTATTATTGTAATTAAACTTTTTATTCTAAAACATAATATCAAGGAAGCCTGTGTGGCTCAGTCAGTTAAGTATCTGACTCTTGATATCAGCTCAGGTAGTGATCTTGCAGTCGTGAGATCAAGCCCTGTGTCAGGCTCTGCGCTAAGCATGGAGCCTGCTTGGGATTCTCTCTCTCTCCTCTTTCTGCCTCTCCCCCACTTGCTCTCTCTTTCTTTTTCTCTCTCAAAAAATAAATAAGTAAACATTAAAAAAAGACTTTAAAATGTAATATCAGTTCTTCATTTTTTTCTAGAATGTAGTAAGCCCACTTGGTCTGTATAGTCATATTTCAGAGATATTGTGGGTTCAGTTCCAAACCTCCGCAGTAAAATGAATATCCCAATGAAGTGAGTCAAATGAATTTTTTGGTTTCCCAGTGCATATAAAAGTTATGTTTATACTACACTGTAGTCTATTAAGTATTTAATATCATTATGTCTAAAAAAAAAGCACATACCTTCGTTAGAAAATACTTTATTGCTAAAAATGCTAAGCATCATCTGAACTTTCAGTGAGTCATAATATTTTTGCTGGTAGAGGATCTTGCCTCAGTGTTGATAGTTACTAACTGATCAGCGTGGTGGTTGTAGAAAGTTGGGGTGGCTGTGTCAATTTCTTAAAATTAGACAACAGTTAAGTTTGTTGCATTGATTGACTCCTCCTTTCATCAATTATTTCTCTGTGGCATGTGATGCTGTTTGATAGCATTTTACCCACAGTAGAACTTATTTCAAAATTGGAGTCAGTCCTCTCAAACCCTGCCATTGTTTCTTTAACTAAGTTTATATGATATTCTAAATCCTTAGTTGTCAATACTCTTTACACCATCTCCACCAGGAGTAGATACTATCTCAAGAAACCACTTTGCTCATTCATAATAAGCAACTCTTCATCCATTAAAGTTTTACCATGAGATTTTAGCAATTCAGTCACATCTTCATGCTCCACTTATAATTGTAGTTCTCTTGCTGTTTCCACCACATTTTTGCAGTTACTTTCTCCACTGAAGTCTTGAATCCCTCAAGGTCAGGTCATCCATGAGGGTTAGAACCAACTTCTTCCAAACTCCTGTTAATGCTGATAATTTTGATCTCTTCCCAGAATCACAGATGTTTTTAATGGCATCTCCAATGGTGAATCCTTTCCAGATTTTCAATTTATTTTGCCCACATCCATCAGAGGAATCACTATTGATAGCAGCTATTGCCTTACAAAATGTGTCTCTTAAAGAGTAAGACTTGAAAGTTGAAATTACTCCTTGATTGATGGGCTGCAGAATGAATGTTGTGTTAGCAAGCATGAAAACATCCATCTTGTTGTCCATCTCCATCAGAACTCTCAGGTGATCAGGTACATTGTCAGTAAGCAGGAATATTTTGAAAGAAATCTTTTCTGAGCAGTAGGTCTCAACAGTGGGTTTAAAATATTTGGTAAGCCGTGTTGTAAACAGATGTGCTGTTGTCCAGGCTTTGTTGTTGCATTGATAGAACACAAGCAGAATAGATTTAACATAATTCTTAAGGACCCTGGAATTTTCAGCATGGTAAAAGAGCACGGGCTTTAACTTAAAGTCACCAGCTATATTGGCTTGTAACAAGAGAGTCAGCCTATCCTTTGCAGCTTTGAAGCCAGGCATTGACTTCTCCTCTCTAGCTATGAAAGTCCTAGATGGCATCTTCTTCCAACAGAAGGCTGTTTTGTCTATGTTGAAATCTGTTGGTTAGTGGAGCCACCTTCACTAATTATGTTAGCTACATCTTTTGGATAACTAGCTGCAGCTTCTGTATCAGCACTTGTTGCTTCATCTTGTACTTTTATGCAGACAGCTTATTTTTTTAAACTTCATGAACCAATCTCTGTTAGCTTCAGACTTTGCTGCTGCCACCACTGCTTCTTTAAGTTTATTTGTTTGAGAGTGAGAAAGAGTGTGAGAGGGAAGCAGGCAGAGAGAGAGGGGCGGATCCCAAGCAGGCTCCATGCTGTTAGTGCGGAGCCCAATGTGGGGAACCATAAGATCATGACCTGAGCCGAAATCAAGAGTCAGAAGCTTAACCAACTGAGCCACCCAGGTGCCCTCCAAACTTTTCTTCTGTAGCTTCCTCAGCCTTCACAGAATTAAAGAGAGTTAGGGCTTTGCTCTGGATTAGGCTTTGGCTTAAGGGAATATTGTGGCTAATTTGATCTTCTACTTAGAAAACTAAAACTTCCTCTGTATTGGCAATAAGGCTGTTTCACTTTCTTATCATTTATGTGTTCACTGGAGTAGCTCTTTTAATGTCCTTCAAGAGCTGTTCCTTTGCATTCACAACTTGGCTACCTGGACCAAGAGGCCTACCTTTCAGCCTATGTTGGCTTTTGACCTGTCTTCCTGATTAGGCTTCAATCATTTCTAGCTGTTGCTTTAAGCTCAGAAATGTGTGATTCTTCTTTCACTTGGACACTTAGAAGACTCTGAAGGGTTATTAATTAGCCTAATTTCAGTATTGTTGTGTCTAAGGGAGTAGGGAAACCCTAGGAGAGGGAGGGGAATGGGGGAATAGCCAGGTGGTGGAACAATCAGAACACACACATAACATTTATCAATTAAATTTACTGTCTTATATGGGTGTGATTGGTGGCACCCCAAAACAATTACAATAGTAACATCAAAGATCACATGATCATAGATCACCATATCAAATATGGTAATAATGAAAAGTTTGAAATATTTTGAGAATTACCTAAATGTGACACATAGACACAAAGTAAGCAAATGCTGTTCGAAAAGTGGCACTGATAGATTTGCTTGATGCAGGCTTTAGTTTATAAAAAACATAAAATCTGCAAAGCACAATAAATTGAAGTGCAATAAAATGAGGTATGCCTATATACTCAAGTCATTTTTTCTACCCTTGGAAAGTAATTTTTAGTCATGTATTGTTGCTTCTGTTTCATTTATATGGGTTTCCTTTTCAGATACACTTAAAAATTCTTAGATGGAATCTCCATGTCAGTTGTGAATTTTTTTTTTATGTCTGAAGACTGCTTTTGTGCAGAGAAAAGGGCTATGTTTTTATTCAAGGTTTTAATTTAATATTCACTTTATTAAAGGTACAATTTTTTTTTATAAATCTGGCTTCTCTCAAATCTTTAAGTTCACCTTACACACTGTATTATTTGATTTATGAATCTAGTAAATTTTAACAATTGCTTCCAAGGGAGCCTTTGAATAATGTTTGATCAATTTAAGTTGAACACATTCAACTCCCAAGCAGGTCCCTTTACAACTTAGTTAATAAAATCCCCTTAAGTATTAAAATCCATTTATAAATTTGATACATTCAGTTCTCTTTTTAAGCTTTTCAGATGCTTGACCTACTAGCCAAACCTTAACAACTCCAATAAATCTAATAAGTTAACCTTAAATAACTAATCATATGTTCTCCTAACCATTCCAGTACTTTTAAACTTGATTAAATTTTCTGAATCTTCCCACTTAAAGGTAAAAGTCTAAAATCCATTACTCAATTACACCTTTTAAATGGAAATCCCAAGACTAATCTGTCATATTCACCGATATGCCACATTCTCTTAAATATTAAACCTTTTTATATACCACACACATAAATATTGTCCCATGATTAGAAACCTGTCCCTACATTTCCCACAAAAGTATTAATTCTGCAGGTTTGATTTATTTTATCATTTCGACATTTAGTGCAAACCTTCCTGGAGGGAAAATACCTATACCCACTAGATTGAAGTATCTAAAATAAATTAAGGTTGCCATTCCAAACAAGTTGGAGTTACCATGTAGGGAGAACTGGATGCTGAGCATGCTTATTGGCCAGAGATTTTTGACCAGGATGCATAAGGGCCTGGTGTGACAACATAGTATTATTGTTATGACAACAGGGGACTCCCAATCCATTGCCTGTAGATGAAGTTGGCTGCTTCTGGTTGAAATTATGTAATGCACTTTCCTCTTAGGACTACCTTTCCTGCATCCCACAGGAGTTGGACTATCATGTTTTCACTTTCACTTGCTTCCATGTATTTTTTTAAATTTCTTTTTTAATTTCCTGGTTAACCCAATCATTCTTTAGTAGGATGTTCTTTAACCTCCATGTGTATAAGGGCTTTCCACATTTTCTCTTGTGATTTATTTCAATGTTCCCTAGTTTTGTGATCTGAAAATTATGAAGTTCTTCCTTTTGATTTGAGTAGGTGGGATCCTGCAGTACCCTCACCCCCCCAAGGATTGCAACTAATTCCAAAACTGCCTGTTTGAAGTTTGCATTTCTTTGGCTTCTTTAATTATTTTAATGTATTTCTCTTCATCTTTAAGACCATGTATATAATTCAGATTTGAATAACAGCAGTAACACAACAGCAACTGACTTATGGGGCATTTGCTCTGAACCAGATTCAGTATTTTGTGTGACATAACTCTTTCAGTCCTCACAGCGGTCCCATGAGGAAAGAACTATGATTATTCCCATTTTATACTTATAATTTTAATTTTTTTAGGCAAAAATAAATAAAGCAACTTGACCAAGTTTGCATAGCAATGAATCCAGGATTTCAACCCTGGCAGTGTCTCTCGGATGACTCACCACGAAATACCATTTATTTCTCTGTTGTAGCTCAGACAAAATGAGACTTTGTATCCAACTCTTTACAGAGGAGTGACCTCTCCAACTTCAAGTTATGCCTATAGTTTTGTAATACTCCTGGTAAGGTTGTCGTTAACTTCCTTCCCAACTTCTTTGTTGCCAGATTGAACTCTTGATTCATTTGCAGGATCTTCATGCAATGAGAGCCACTACTTGTAGGATTGCATTGTGATCGCTCCTGAATTGTCTGCATCTGTTATCACAGATGCATGTTAATCATGTGCTATTATTTGCCTAACCTTCTTATCTCTCATTGGTAGAGAAGGCAGTACTCATGTTCTCATCTCTTTCTGATTTGATTTTCTGGAGTGTGAATTCCACTCTTCACCAGGTTCAACGTGAGTTTAAATTGTATTATGGCAATTTTAGTTTTCTTGCAAATCTTCCTTGGGTCATCCAGCTTCTTTTGCACTTAATACACTGTTTTCAAAACTCATCCTGTTGTCTTTTATTCTTGACCCTTTCTCTCCTTGATGGCTTCTTGTCTGGGTGTCCTTAGAGGGCACAGCTTCTTGGACAGTATCCAATTGAGGTTGCCAAACTAATTCTTAGAATTCCTTCTGATTCCTCTAAGGAAAGAATTTTCAAGACTGTGCTCTTCCTCTGAGATCCTGGATATTTTCCCACCTTTTTCCATGTGATTTTTCCGAGCATTTTTGGGGAAAAGAAGAGTTCTTCCCAGGGTGCAGCAACAGAAAAGGAAGTAATGCAACATTCACTGTCTAGTTCTTGCCTTACTATTTTCTGGGAGTATTAGTCTGAGGAAAGTGGTGGATAGAGATTGGTGAGTTGGAAGAGGTGGGGAAGTAAACTGCATCTGGCTCTTCAGGCTTGCAGTCCTTCAGACCAAGGTCTCTGAGGCCCTGCAAGCATACATTTCTAATCCATGTTTGTGAGCCATATGTTTATTTGAAATACTTCTTAGAGTCTAGTGATAAATTGTCTATAACTCTTATTTTTTTATGGTGGTATGGTTTTATATTTTTCTTTGACTGTATATGTATTTTAGTAAGGAATCAGGAAAGGCCATATCAAGGGTTGCCAGCCAGGCTCCATTTAAATCACAAGTATTTTGCTATATTCTTGGAGATCTTTATGGAATATGTTGGATATCCCAAATGACTTATTTCCCGGATTTTATAATGGACTTGGATTTATCTCAATCTTTTTTCTTTTTACCTGAAAGATAATGTTAAAAATCTCGTATTTATAAACATCCAGACCTGAGTATTATTTACTTTTGGTTACTCATTCACGGAAATCCAAGCAATGTATGTGACTTGAAAAGACACACATGAAATCTTTAGCTCACCTGTTATGATAGAGAATAGAACAAAGAATGCAACATTAGATTCTATAAGTGTAAGAAATAACAAGAGGACAGTTGGCCAGAATGAGAGGGTAGGGAAGGGAGTATTCTCGAAGAGTTCTTTAAAATCCCACCAGAAAAACGCCATTAGCTTTCCATGGTAGACAGTAGAGTCTAAATCCCTTTGTCTGGCATTCAAAGCCACCTACCAATTGTATCCCATCTGCTTTCGTAACCCTGTCTCTTATCACTTTTCTTAGATAGGCTCTGCACTAAAGACTAAACTTGGTTGAACTTTGCAACAAATGGTAGTGTTCTCCTCCCCCTCCTTGGTTGAATGCTCTCCCAGGGTACCAGAGTCTGCTCATTTCCAAGGCCCAGCTCTTGAAACACTCCAGCATTTACGGTTCAGCACTGCCTTATTGCAGCTCTCTGGGTTCTTTTCTTATCTTTCACCTTGATTGTACTTTCCAGTCTGACAAGGACCCCACATTGTATTCATGTGGTCCTAAAGCACAGCAATGTGACCTGCATGGAGTAGGACCACAAGGAATAGATCATTTGATTGAAAAGAGAGTTATAGTGAGAAGGCAAATGAAAGGGCAAAAAAATAATAAAATAAAAAGAGAGACAGGGCAGGGGTGCCTGGGTGGCTCAGTGGGTTAAGCATCCAACTCTTGATTTTAGCTCAAGTCATGATCTCATGGTTCGTGAGTTCGAGCCCCACTTGGGGCTGTTTGCTGACAGTGTGCAGCCTGCAGCCTGCTGGGGATTCTTTCTCTCCCTCCCTCCCTGTCCCCACCCCACTCTCTCTCATGAGCTCTCTCTCTCTCTCTCTCTCTAAATAAATAAATAAATAAACATTAAAAAAAAAGAGAAGCAAGGCAGACCAAAAATTGAGATTATAGAAGAAAAAAAAGGAAAAGGCAGATAGGGAGGAGTGAGATACACAGATTTAACTTTCTTTAATTCAAAGATACATATCTTCTTTTCATTGAAATGCTTGTTAGCATATGAGCACCTTCAGCATTGGAGAAAAGAACTGTCTGCTTATATTTACACATTTCGAAGCTTATATTGGAAATAAACATTTATTTTCCCACGGAATACCACAAATTTTGTATTATGTCACAGAATGTGTTAAGATTTTTAAAAGGTATTTTGGAAACTCCAGGACGTCTGTCAATTTTCCTTTTATTCCTGTGAGTCTCTTGGACATTCACGTTCTATCATTTTTGCCTGATCTTTGTTATTTGAGAGATTAGGCCTGTCTCATTTCATAGTACGTGGAAGATTTTATTTGAGACCAGCATTTATTTCATGATGTGGACATGTTTTTAAATCAAAGCTATCATTTTCAAGTATAGCCACTTTTTGTTTTGTTTTAATTGTTCATGGTGGGGATTATATGGAGAAGAAACCAAGAGTAAAAATGCAGAGAATCATCAGGAAGAAATGAGTGGCTCTTGATCGCAGCTCTTAAACTGTTCTTGTTAAATCTCTAGAGCTTTAATTTTGAGCTCAGGCATCTCAGAAGCTTGCTGCAGCCAGCTTAGGCTGTGGGTCGTCATGTTACCGCTAGTCCAACATTACCTCATAACAGCTTTCCTCGTGCCAGATGAAATGAAGGCTAAATGTGATTTCTAGGCTACTTTCCACTTTTGCTTACTCTCAGCTTCTAGTCAGTAAGAGACGTAAACATCCTGAAGACTCTGTGATGCATGTCATGCCTCTAATGGGTAGAAGTGACTTTAAGACTTCTTCAGTTTACATCATTCCCTTGTGGGAATGAGTCTTCAGATTTTTCATATGGGTCCACTGCATAGTGACAGATATTAAGGTGGTGATTCTGGAATCTGGTTGGCAGCCATGTTTCTTCCCTCACTTCTGGGGAAAGGTATTTTTGGTATATCTGGAAGGTGTATCTCTCTGGGAGCTCCGTGAGAAGCCATTGAGCATGGCATGTGGTGGAAAAAGCTTTCAGTGTTATGGTCAGTTCAGAATGAAAGAAACTCCTGCATTACCAACAATTTTGGCATTGGAAAACCATGTTAGAAGATGAGAATACAGCAGTGCAGATGGAGGGTGGGAGAGGAAGAAAGATATTTCAGACAGAGGCATCAGCATTTATAAAGACCCATGGAGAAGTGAGAGTGTGGGTAGACCTGGTGTGCGGTTTGGAGAAATGGAGAAGATGGGTCAGGAGAGATAAAACCCAGGAGCCTTGTGGTCCAAGAGAAGAAATTAGCACTTTGAGTTTCAGAAAATGAGAGCTGGCTGGCTCTGTGAAATGGGAGTAATGGTAGAGTGTACCTGAGGATTCAGTTTGGTAACCACAGGCTGGCACAACATTTAGAAAGGGCTTATGTCACAACTGCTGCTCACCTATACAGAGCCTCTGTGTGAGTTAGAAGTAGGTCCTGGTGGATGATGTCCCAGTTATCTGTTGCTGCCATAACTAGCCGTTCCAAAGCAGAGTAGTATAAACAACCATGTTAGTATGCTCTTAGACACTGTGGGTCAGGAATTTGGACAGGGGCCACCAGCAATGGCTTGCCTCTGCTTTACAATGTCTGGGGTATCAGGGCACCTGGGTGGCTCAGTTGGTTGAGCATCCAGCTTACGATTTTGGCTCAGGTCATGATCCCAGGGTTGTGTGATCAAGCCCCATGATGGGCTTTGTACTGAGCATGGAACTTTCTTGGGATTCTCTCTCTCTCCCTCTGCCCCTCTCCCCTGCTTGAGTTCCATTTCCCTCTCTCTCAAAAAAAAAAAAAAAAAGGGTTATCAGATGGAGAGAGTGGAAGGCTAGGTGTGACCCGACAGCTGAGTGTCATCGGGAGGTGTCTGTACGTGCATGTTTGCTGGGTGATGCTGGCTATTTGGCCAGGGCCGTAGCTGAGACTGTCAGGCAGAACACCTGCATGTGGCATCTCTGTGTAGCTATCAGGGAATCGTAACTAGGTTCCAAGAGCGAATATGCCAAAAGGCAGGAAGAGGAAGCTTGCACTGTGTCACTTTGAATTTTCTATTGATCCAGCAGCAAAAATCTTAGATTCACAGGGGATGGACCATAGATCACTTGTTAGGAGGAGTATCAAAGAATTTGGAAGTCATTTTTTAAATTTCCACTTGTTAATTAGAAAAAGATGCTCCTCCAGGCAGACATATCCCTCAGGCAAGGGAAAAAAAAACTACCCCTTTCTCCAAACATATACTGTCCCACACCACGGAACACAGGTTGGATTCAGTCCCACTTGTCACCTTCGCTGGGAGCCTTTGTACAGTTCACACCCTGCATAACCATACATAGAAGCCTTGGGCTAAGTGAATCCTAAGTATACTTCCTCTGTCCTACTCCTCAAAATCAAAAAGAAAGCTACCTTTCTCCATGCAACTTTCAGCCTTGCTCCCTACATCTATTTTTTCCCCATTGTGATTGATTCAATTTACTTAATATTTTTTTTTCCTGTGGCTTATGGTAACCTTGGGCTTTGGTTGGTCATTTTAAAAAAGACTTATATTGCCTATTGCTGAATATTCTCTTGTTTTCTACTTGATTCCTACACTCCCCTCCTCCGACCCAATCCCTTTTCGGAACATACTTCGAACAATACAAATAACAGGCCTAGTTTCAGTGATTTGAATTTTCTCTCTTAGATCCTTTTGGGGGCAAGTATTTTTAAAGTGCTAATCCTCTTTTCAGAACTTCCAAGTTTTAAATTTTTATCAAGTTAGAGAAGTTAAAAAGTATTTTAATTAAATCACACATTATAGTATGTTTGAACCTTTCCCTAGATCTTCCCTGAAGCAACTGGCATTAGGTGAAAGTGGTCAAGGAAATGAGTTTAAGATAATGTGTACTGGTGAGAAATGGTTATGTAGGTCAAATTAATTGAGCTATAAATAACCGAAGAATGAGGAAATGGGCGGCTAGGATAGCATATTCATGATCCTACTGAAGAAAGAATGGGAAGGTATGAAGAGAATTAGGAGCAGAACACCATCCTGTACCAGCCACTAGCTGACCCTGTTAGGCACGGACAGCTTGGATATTGCACAGGTGGTGGTGGAAGTCGGAGCGGAGGGAGAAGGAATGGAGGCATCATTTGGGGAGGAAAGGACATTGGGGAAGAAAGCGTATACTGAGGGATTGATTAGCAGTACTGCACTCTAAATTAGTCTCTGATTATTTCCTGATTATAAGTTATCCAAGGTCTGGAATTGGGTCATGTACTTTTTTTTTTTTATTATTATTGTATCCAGAGCCAACACCAGACCTGTAATAAGACCATTAAAATATAGACTAAAATTCAACAGTGATTTCTAACCATCGGGCATTGCAGTGAAAGTGTTTGTCTTTATTCTTTTGTGGATCCTCTTCTCTCTCCTTTTCAGATTAGGAGTTCTTGATCAGTGTGGTGGGAGGACATTAAGGGAAAGGAAAAATGACTTTAGGAGTCATAAATGTAAGTACTGGCTCTAGATGGTCTTAGAATCACCTGAATATTCATATTCTAAGGTCATTGAAAAGTCATAAATACATTCTGTTTATTAGATATAAATTGAAAAGAACTGTTTTTATAGAAAATGGAAAAATTTGTGCAGAAAACATTTCATGCTCCTAAATGCTGACTTTTGGAAAATCCCAGGTGAAATCAGAATGACCTACTATTTTAAATGGGCTCACTGGGAGTCAGCATAAGCGTTCTACTCTCCTGAGCCCTGGAGCCAAATTTCAGTTTCCTGTAAGTATTCAGTTACTTCATAACACCAGAGAAACTGCCTTCCTGGGCCTGCTCTTCCTTCTAGGTGCAGAAGGAAGATTGGTTTGATCAGGGCCTAAAGTTGCTAGTGAGATGATAGCAACTGAGGCAGGAGAAATCCTTTGTTGTCTTGGTCTGGTTGTCTGCCTAAGGGTTGCAGAAGGGACAATGAGATACTCTTATTTAAATTGCCCTCCAATGTGAATTTCAAGGCATGACCTCTCTTTTAATTCACTTATAAGACTGTAACACTGTTAGATTATTTGTCTACTGGATGACTCTGTCCTAATAGATCCATTTTTTTCCCCTGCACACTTTTTTTTTTCAAACCCACTTAAAAAGTGAAAAAGACGACTGATTTTTAAAGTCTTCTCTTCAGTTGGATGCACCATTTTCTTCTCTTCAGTTGGATGCACCATTTTCAGTGGGTAAAAAGCACTTTTGAGGGGTATGATATTAATGTAATACCCTATCTTATCCACTTGAGGCACCATCATTTTATGCGCCGTTAAGAAAAGAAAAAAAACAAAACCCTGCCAATTAATTGTGAGATATCAGATGCCATCAATTATAAGATGCATTCTGATTTCTGAGATATTAAAAGGCAAAAAAGAATGTCTTAGACTCAGTGAAATAAGATACAAATATTTGGTTTTTTATCACTATATACATGCATTTAATTTTACAGAACTACAGTATTTCAGTGCAAATTGTTTATCCCCTCCCTCCCCAACTGTTGTTGCTATATCCATCCGTCCATTCATCTATCCATCATCTCATATAATTAAATTGTATAAAATAATGTATAAAGGTGTATATTGTATATAATCCATATTTATTCATATGATCATACAACCATGTGCAAACCTAGGCACACAAACACATAAATGTAACATTTTAGGAAATTTGATCATTGTTTTATAATACTGTGATTTTATAAGCATTTTTTCTACATTTAGGTTTTATCCCAGTTGGTAGAGCTGTGATTCATTCTTTTTCATGGCCGTATAATATTCCACGATGGATCTAATATCATGGCCATGTTCTATTCCACAGTGGATCTGCTTTATGGATGCTTATTTTTCTTCCATTTTGTTGTAGTTGTCAGTGTTGGCACTTATTGGCTCTTTTACAAACAGTGATGCATTAAACATCCTGTACCACGTTCTTATATGTTTGAGCTTTTATTTCCTTGGCCAAATCCCCAGGAGGGGCAAGTTTTCAGTCAGAGAGGTGCATATTCTTAATAAATGGGGGAAAATTCTTTACCAAAAAAGCTGTTGTAGTTCACATTTCTTTTTAAACATACTTTTACCCTTGGGCAGATTTTGTCCTCTTTAAGAAATGTAAAATAGACCTGTTTTAAAAGTTTAACAATAGTAATTATTTTTCTTTCATACTTTGTCAGTCAAATGAGCATAATGGACATTTAATTTACTTCCATTTACATTTCCTGTGCCACTAGGGAAATTGAACATTTTTGAATACTTGTGGGATTAAGTCTTCCTAACTAATAACATGGACCAAATTTTAAGTGACATTGTATTAGCAGGGTTTTTTTTTTTTCTGTGATCTTATCACAATTTAGTATTGCAGTAAAGCTAGATTCCACTAGTGAGATTTCCTTCATTTTCTGTGCCCTAGAATAGTTTAAATAACACTGGCATTATCTGTTCATCAGAACATTTGCAGTTGTCCAGGTGTTTTGGTTATCCCAGTGATGGTGGGATGCTAATGTTATTGTGTACCTAGGAGCTAGGAATGGGTTAATGCCAAGCAATGTACAAGACAGTCATATAATAATAAAGTATTCAAAAATACTGATAATGCCCCAGCTAAAAAAACACTGGGTGGCTCAGTCAGTTAAGTGTTCGACTTCAGCTCAGGTCACGATCTCACAGTTCATGGGTTTGAGCCCTGCATCGAGCTCTGTGCTGACAGCTCAGAGCCTGGAGCCTGCTTCTCCTTCTGTGTCTCCCTCTCTCTCTCTCTGCCGCTCCCCAACTGGTGTGCATGCTCAGACACACTCTCTCTCTCTCCCCCCCCCCTCAAAAATAAATAAATATTAAAAATACTTTAAAAAAACAAACACTGGGTTTGAAAAACTCAGCTGAGAACCCATCAGATTTCAATGCTTCTTTCTAATGATAGCTTTTTAAAATTTTTTAACCTTTCAAACCTCTGTGCTAATGGATCTCTTTCCCTTAGGTTTAAAAGTACGTTCCCATAGATTTTGGTATGAAACATTCTTCTTTTCAGTTTGTAATTTTTCTTTTGATTCCTCTTTGGTCCAAGAATTTTCTTAAAAAAAATTTTTTTTGAATATTTATTTTTTGAGAGAGAGAGAGAGGGAGCAAGTCAGGGAGGGGCAGAGAGAGAAGGAGAGAGAATCCCAAGCAGGCTCTCCACGGTCAGTGAAGAGCCCAACACGGGGCTCAAACTCACAAACTGTGAGATCATGACTTGAGCCAAAACCAAGAGTCGGATGCTTAACTGACAGAGCCACCCACGTAACCCCTGGTCCAAGAATTTTCTAAAAGTATGTGTCTTAATTTCCTAGTAGTTATACCTTTTTTGGAGGAAACTTTTTTTTTTTTTTTATTTTTTTTTTCAACGTTTTTATTTATTTTTGGGACAGAGAGAGACAGAGCATGAACGGGGGAGGGGCAGAGAGAGAGGGAGACACAGAATCAGAAACAGGCTCCAGGCTCCGAGCCATCAGCCCAGAGCCTGACGCGGGGCTCGAACTCACGGACCGCGCGATCGTGACCTGGCTGAAGTCGGACGCTTAACCGACTGCGCCACCCAGGCGCCCCTGGAGGAAACTTTTTATTATTTGTTTCTAATTGTATCATTTTGTAATCAAAGAATGTATCATGTGTCTTTTAAAACTATATTAGAGGTTTGTGGTTAATATATTTTTTTTACAGATGATCCATTGATCATTTCACTCTCCAATCACACACACACACACACACACACACACACACACACACACACACACACATTCTCTATTTGAGAAGATACTTTCTATTTGTGAATTAACAGATTCAGTATAGATTGTTATTAGTTTGCAAGGCTGTCATAACAAAATACCACATATTGAGTGGGCTTAACAGACATTTCTTCTCCCACAATTCTGGAGGCTAGAAGTCCAAGATCATGATGCCAGCAAGTTTGGTTTCTTCCGAGGCCTCTCTTCTTGGCCTATTGATAGCCACCTTCTCATTGTGCCTTCATGTGGTCTTTTCTCTGAGTATGCATCACTCGTGGTTCTTTCTGTGTCCAAATTTCCTCTTCTAATAAGGACACCAGTCAGACTGGGTTATGGCCCAACTGTATGACCTCATTTAATTTTAATTACCACTTAAAAGTCCTATCTCTATATATAGTTACATTCTGATCTTTTAGGATTAAGACTATGTGAATTTCTTTGTGGGAGGTGGGGGAGACACAGTTCAGCCCAATAACATAAGATTTATTAAGTAAAGCTTATAAAATTGAAGTATTCGTTTTTTCTCTGATCTTATTTTTTTTATAAGCTAGAGTTGGGTGATGCTCAAAAGATATATTGATATTTCAAGCTAAACTTACGTTTTTATCAAGGTCTCCCATTTCTAATAATTTTTGCTTTTTATGTTTAGCTTCTACCATATATGAAATTACAGTTATTTTATCTTCCTTATGACTTGTATCAAAACCTAATGACCCTCTATTTCCTTTTTAGGGCTTTTAACATTAAATTCCAATTTGTCTAATGTTAATGTCCTCTTTGCCTTTGTCCATACATTTGTATTCAGCCTTTCTCAATCACTTAGTTGTACAGTTGTTTCTTTTCAATTGCATAAATCAAAGTGTTCTCTTTTAATCCAGCTTGACAGTCTCATGCAGTGGGAGAATTTAGTCTAGTTTTAGTGTAGTGACTTAATTTTATTTCTCTCTTCTTCCATTATTATTTGTATTGTTGTTCCACTTTCCCCTTATCCTAATTTTAATTCATTTGATCAGCTTCTTATTTATTTGGAAGACCTACTGTACTATTTTGATCCTTTCTCTGTACTTATAATGTTACATGTATTTCTCTAGTATTATTTCCAAAATAAGACACTGTTTACTTTAATCTTAGCAAGCCCTTCTTCTTACCTTCTATTTGATGTCTCCCCTGACCAGATAGATCCTCATCACTCTTTCCTGTCCATAGTCCGTGGGTGTTAATTCATCATCCTGTGAGTATGCGTGTTGCAGAGGAGAGGCCTGATACCTGTCTGATTTCTTTTTCCTTTGTGGCAAACTGTTTTGTTTTGCTTCTGTCTAGAAGTTTGTTAAAGTTTCTCTTTATCCTTAGAATCCATAAATTTATTGGGATAGTCTTAAACCCTCCTTTTCTTATTAATCTAGGCTTGAACTGTGTCCTTTCATTCTGCAGACTCCAGTCATTTACTAGTACAGAGAAAATTTTCCCTGTTATTTGTTTAGACACTGTATCTCTGTCCTCTCTTCCCGTCTTCTTCTGGGGTGGGGGAAAGCTAGGTTCTTGACTTTGTCCTTCAAAGCTTTTGACTTTTCTTGTAATATTTCTGACCTTTTATAATTTCTATGTCTTCATGTTTCTTTTTATTTATTTTTTTCCCATCAGCTTTGTGTTTTGAGATGTTTCTTATACTTGACTTCCAAGTCACTCATTTGGATCTTAACAGTGAACATCCAGTCTTCAAATTCATCTGCTAAATTATTTATTTGTAAAATCATGGTCTTTGTTTTGATTTTCCCCCAGAAAGGTTATTTTTGCTCTTTGCTTTTATTGTGATTGCTATTACATATTTTTTAATAAAAAAACACATGTATTACATCATTATCATTTATTTTTCCTAGCCATTCTGTTTTCCTAGACATGTATTCTATTTGTTCTGATATTACTCTCTCTGGCTTTCATATAATTTTTTAAAATATGTATTGTTCATTCACGTATTTATTTTCCAACATCCTCAGCGGCCCTCAGATGTGGCTGTTGGAGATCTCTGGTGGTGGCAGTTCAGGAAGAGAGGGATAGAAGGCAGTGTGGTGTCTACATTCTGGGCAGTTGGTGTACCCCCAGCTTCCCACGGAAGCATCAAAAGAAGCCTCCTGCCCCAATGGTTTTTGATTCTGCAGGGCTGGGGACAGGGAGGACCAGGCCCGCATGCTTTGTAACTTCTTCACCACTTATCTCCTACTTCTGGTCTGAGGATCCCAGGCATGCTCATGGATAGGGCTTAGAACCTCCTGAGTTCTGTGAGCCGTGCTGTCTCCAGCATCTTAGGAGTTGTGATCCTCATGCTAGGGCTCTCTCACATTTACCTCCTGTAGTCTCTTGCTCCTTTAGTCCCTGTGGGGAAAACTTGAACCATTTCCTTCTTTGAGGACTCACTCTAAGGGGATGCCTCACTTTTACCCAGTTCTCCTTTGACCCAATAGAAACAGATATGCTGGGGTTGAGAGTATAGCCGTAACAGACCTTTGCAAGACCTTTGCTGTAACAGACCTCCGTATTTTCACAATCCCTAAGAGGCCTATTTTAAAGTGGTTACCTTATAAATCAGCAAAATCTTAGCAAAATTCAGAGTTTCCTAGCCTTTTAAATCAGGAGAAGTATTCAATCTAGGCTGATTCTTTGCCTTAATGCACACTGGCAATGAGAGCTTAAATGCTAAATGATGTTCTTTCTTTCACATGTGTGAGACAGAGGAACATTTATTGTAAAAGTTAAACAGAGTGACAGCTTGCTTTGGCTAATGTGTAAGAGTTCTTGACTGGGCTGCTTTCCTTTCTTCCATAATAAGTAGTTAATAGAAATTCACTGACCTGCAGTGCAGACTTAATTTATCGCGTATATCAAGTTGATTTAACAGGAATGGAATGTGGTGGAACAATAGCTTCCCTCTCTCCCCACATCTTGGTGATCCTCCAACATTTCCCCTGAAAAGAAAATCAGGTTTAACACCATGTAGAACCTTTGTGATTTTAAATAATTGGACCATGTTTGAAAAAAAGTATTTAATCAATGGCAATCATCTGTTTATTTGAAAAACTATTGGGTGGGGGAGATGGTATTTGTCTTTAAATTTTTCGCTTGTAGGAAAAGCTAAAGTGACTGAGTACACTATGTACTTTGCACTGTGCAAAAGAAAAACTGAAAATCCTGAATTGCTTCTTTCTTGTGTGGTATGTTCTCTATTTAGAAAATCCTTAATTAATTTTGTGTGAAAGCAGACGGTCAAAGGATTTAAAGAAGCAGAAAAACATCTTGAATTCCCTACTGCTGGCAAAGTGGGGAAAGAGAAAATGGTAAACTGATTAACAGAAGTCATCTTGAAGTCTGCCATCATAATAAGATGTAAATAACAACAGCCACAAATCTGAACCACTTAACAGAAGTTTGCACAGGGTTTTTCCATTTTAAATGCATTTCTCCCCCAACTTTATTCTCCTGAGACATCAGCCATTTAAAAGCATGATATTGGAACTAACCCAGCATCACTTTTAATTAGCACAGAGATGCTAATTATACTTTTTCTGTGTGATGCTTAATGTGAGCTGTCAGGGCACTGCATTTTTCACATCAGCTGCAGTGAGGTACACATGATCACCAGACCCGTTTTAAAATTATAAAGGCCAAATACATCCAAACTGATTATTATTTTTTAACAGTAGGAATCTGCTAGAAGATACATGAAAATAATGGCATCAAAGTGAAAAAAGTGGGCTTTTTCCAGACACAAGCATATTTTATTTTATTCAGTATTTGTGGTCTGAGCAAATCGAATTTCTTGCCATTGCATCATTTAAAATACCATACAAAGCTTGACTTGAAATAAAGCTACACTTTCATGAAAAAGAGTCTGTTTGAAAAGCAAATTCCCTTCCATTTTATAGGTTTAGGGCTTTGCGTTTTAGATTTTCTTAAAGGAAGGCCTACCTGTGTTCTTGACATGATTTCATTGTTAAAGCTGATAGCTCTAGGAATGCAATGAATACTATCCTTTAATAAAGTCTGTTGTGTGAATTTAATTAAGCACACATTTGATTACATTTATTTTAATTATTAAAAGACAGTTAGATTGAATTCTTCCCAGTACTCAAACACATAACCCTCCCCTTGACCAGACGTCAAACACAAAATGAAACAAACACATCCAACTATAAATTCTAAGCCTTATGTTTTGCTAACATTTATCAGAATGAGGATGAGAACCTAAATGACGTTAAGGTCTATACTCATTGTGCAATTTATTATATAATTCTATCTAACAAAAAGGATTCATTCTACTTTAAATTATTTTTTAAAGTATTGATGTAATGAACACTGGAGTTAGCCAGAAATCTGGGAGGAGTAACTCAACAAAACTGTCTATTTTGGGGGGCACAAGTTTTTTCCTCAGCTAAAGTGAATCCTCTGTAATTTTAACTCGGAGAAAATTCTGAATTATTTTCTAAAAGTCTAAATTGCAGAATATTATAAAAGAAATTGAATTTGATGGCTTTTGGTATACTTGGCCTACTGTATAACGATAATAACACAACAGTGATCACTGTAATGTTTATTCACTGTCTGCTATGGTCCTGGCACTGCACTGTGTGCTTTACATAAAAACCATACCAAGTAAGAGCCATTATTATCTGCGTTTTATAACAGAGGACAGTATGGTGCTGGACATTATGGAGCTGGCTCAAGGCTTCGTAGCTAGCAAGTGGCAAGAGTGAGTCGCACCCAGGCCTGTCTGGTACTAAAGCCCATGTTAACCGTTGCACTATATGATGAAATTTATGGTTTGGGTCATATGGTAGAAAGTCCTAGATGTATTTTTTTTTCCATCTAAAATCAAGTTTCGTATGACTGCATGATCATGTTTTCACTGTTCTCAGAAGGCCATTTCTTCATATCTATGGTAAAAGCAGATCTCTGTCCAGTATGCTTTGAATGCTGACTGCTATGGACTAAATTCCATAATTTGAGGGACTGCATTCCCCCCAAATTCATATGTTGAAACGCTAACACTTAATGTTATGATATTTGGAGGTGGATGCTTGGGGGGGGGGGAGGGGGTAATAATCTAATTATTACATTAAAAGAGAAAAAAAATACCTTTAGGACTTTCTACCATATCCCCCCAAACACATAAATGAGGTTGTAAGGGTAGGCCCCCATGACAGGATTAGTGCCCTTATAAGAAGAGGAAGAGAGGGGCGCCCGGGACGTTCAGTAGGTTAAACAACTGACTTCAGCTCAGGTCATGATCTCATGGTTCATGAGTTTGGGCCCGTGTCGGGCCTTGTGCTGACAGCTCAGAGCCTGGAGCCTGCTTCAGCTTCTGTGTCTCCCTCTCTGTCTGCCCCTCCCCCACTTGCATTCTGTCTCTCTCTTTCAAAAATAAGTAAACATTAAAAAAAAAAAAAAAAGAAAGAAAGAGGAAAAGATACCAGGGCGCCCTCTGTCTCTCTACCATGTGAAGACCCAGCAAGAAAGTAGCTATCTGTAAGCCAGGAAGAGAGCCTTCTTTGGGGAGCCAATGTAGCCCACACCATGATCTTGGCCTTCCAAGCCTCCAGAGCTATGAGAAATAAATTCCTGTTGTATAACCCACACAGTATTTTGTTATGGCAGCCCCAGCTAACTAAGGCACTAATAAAGTGCAAATGAGTGGAATACAGAGGAATAGTCAATGCAGGATGTTAAATGACAAGAACATTAGTATAACAATATGAAACACTTATGAGTCCTATGTACTGGGCACTGGTCTGTGTGCCTTAACAGTGTAACTTGCTTGACCAGTCCTCATAGTAATCCTCTATGTTACTGTTATTAGTAATGTATAATATATAGTGTCTGTGTGTGTGTGTGTGTATGTATATGTATACATACTACATATACATATATATGTAGTAATATTACTATATGTGTGTGTATATGTATATGTATATGTATACATATACATATACATATACATATATATGTAGTAATATTACTATAATATTACTGTAGTAACATATATATGTATATATATGTGTGTGTGTGTATGTATATATATATATATATATATATATATATATATATATATATATATATAGTAATATTACCGTAACTAGCATCGTCTTCATTTTACAACTGAAAATACTGATGGACAGAAATGTTGAGCAACTTATCCCAACGGTACACCTCTAGGTGGAACCATAATAGAACTAGAATTCAAACTCAGGCAGTCTAATACAGAACCTATAGTCTTTCTTTTTCTACCAGAGGGTTTTGTCAGTTTTCATATCTGTAAAATGGGGATAATGGCTGCTTTATTTGTAGGGTAAGGAGAAATAGGTGAGGTCATGAATGTGAAACTACTTAAAAAAGCAGCAAAACACAATATAAGGTATTATTATTTATTAGCATAAGTTTTCAAAATTGATAGTTAGCAAATTTATTTCTACTCTTGCTCCTTCAACACATAAGTTGAGACAAGCTACAAAAAAAAAAAAGGACATAAAAATAAGGCCAGAAAACCAGATTCAAGCAAAGAAGAAAGACAGGACAACAAATAATGGCAAGCCTTCTAATACCCAAGACAAAAGGTGAAACACAAGCTACATAGTTTCATCAATAAAAAAGAAAATAGAGTATTTTCTCAGGAGGAAGAAAGTTTATTTTTTTCCCTACCATTACATTTAAAAAGAAATTTCTCATGTTGGAGCTCCTAAGTGAACATAATGATCAGTGGTTTCACAGAGTAAGCAGTTTGATTGATTACAATATCATCACTTTTGTTTCTCCTTGTCATGGTGGAGATATTAAGGAGCCATGAAACTTTCAAATTTGGTCAGCAGGAGGGAAATGTTGTAGAGTATAAGGATATAGATAATTTAAGACTGGATAATCAACCTTTAAATTGTCAGAAATTGACTATTTTTCAAAGAAGGCCTCCCAAGTGTGCCAGATAGATCTGCCATGGCTGTGACAATGCAAACCACCAGGTCATTTCACACTGATGCCATGTAGGGCATGATGCAGGATGCGTAATTGATGATTCGATGCGGTTTCTGCTCTTGGGGCCCAAATTTTAAATTAGACATAGTGTATTAGTGCAGAAAATGGATCAGAATATATATAAGATATGCATTGTGGAATATTTAGAAAAATATAAAGATAAATAAAAATATGAAGTCAACATTGATCAAATTACCATCGTTGTTATCTTTTGGTGTGTATTTCTTTCTAGTCTCTTATTCTCATTCTCTCTGTAAGTAGACATATAAATATTGAAATGATATAGGTAGATATAGATGCACACATGTATTTATACACATGTCCAGAGGTTCAGAAATTCACATGGGTTATGTATCTTTCCCATGGTTTCAGAGCCAATAAGTGGCAAAGATGGAGCTCAGATCCATTTCTGTCTGATACTAATGGCCCATTCTCTTAATCACTATTCTGTATTTTGAGTATGTCAGGTTTTTGAACCACGTTATTTTATGAAGGTAGAAGCATGCATTATTTAACACTTTGTACTCTTATGCCCTCCCCAATCACCTTGTATTGGGAGCATAGTTTCAGGTTATTAGTGTTTTTCTTTTTTTAAAATTTTTGATGACTTTTGATATTGTTTAGTATTCTGCCATGGACCATCATGTATTTAATTGTATCATTAGGGGTGGCTCAGCCGGTTAAGCATCCGACTCTTGATCTCAGCTCAAGTCATGATCTCATGGTCATGAGATAGAGCCCTGCATTGGGCTCAGGATGGAGCATGGAACCTGCTTGGGATTCTCCCTCTCCCTCTCTCTCTCTGCCCTTTCCCAGCTCATGCTCTCTCTCTCTCTTTCTCTCTCTCAAAATAAATACTCTTTAAAAACATATCATTATTTAAAATTTTTAGGTTTCCAGTGTTCCCAAGTTGCTATATATTCCCCATAAAGCAGAGGTGAAAAGCCCTGCTTTTGTTTGTCAAGGAAGGCTTCATGGGAAAGGCAGGCACTAGGGATGGATCTTGAAGTTGCCTGGGGTTGATCAGTCAGACAGGTAAGAGAAGAACATACCTAGTGGAAGAAAAAAAAACATGGCAGATCTGGAGAACTAAAAGTAGTTCAGTGTGGCAATATAGTATAAGAGATGAGGCTTTGTTTCCATATACAGGCATCTGAATTCCATTAGCACATCTTAACCGTGTGAATTTGGGTAACTTACTTGGCCTCTTTAAGGCTGGATTTTCTCATCTGTAAAATGAGTATTGCAATAAGGTTGTTGTAAGGGCACAGAAGTCTTTTTATATAGAACCTGGGGCCTCATTAGAACTCAAGAAATATTATTGTTTTTTATCATTGTTAGTATGATATCAACCACTTTAGGGTGTATGTTTGGGGAATGCTGAGAGACAAAGCAGGGCAAATCCTAGAGATCCATAAATGTTCTGCTAGGGAACTTTGTCTTTATGTCACATGTATTCAGGCACTGATAGATTTATAAGCTAGGCAGTGCTGTGATAAGATTGGAATTGCAGTACGGATGCAAGACTGTAAGTAGGGCCATTGCAGTTGCAGGTGAGACATTAATTCATTAATAGTGGTATCTTAAAGGAGACAAGTAAGGGACATGTTAAGGTTAGAGAATCACTGGAACTAAGCAATTCTTTGGATCAAGGGGTGAAGGGAGGAGGGTCCAATATGATATGGAAAAAGTATGTGATGTTTTTGCCTGCACAGTGTTCCTCCTTTTCTTTCTTTCTTTCTTTCTTTCTTTCTTTCTTTCTTTCTTTCTTTCTTTCTTTTCTTTCTTTTCTTTCTTTCTTTCTTTCTTTCTTTCTTTCTTTCTTTCTTTTCCTCCCTCCCTCCCTCCCTCCCTCCCTTTCTTTCTTTTCTTTCTTTCTTTCTTTCTTTCTTTCTTTCTTTCTTTTTCTTTCTTTTCCTTCTTTCCTTCCTTCCTTCCTTCCTTCCTTCCTTCCTTCCTTCCTTCCTGTTGTTGGTGTTGGTGTTGAAATAGTATCTCGGTTTTCCTCTGGGTGATCACTTCTTTCCCATACTCAATTTCTCATTTCCCTTTATCCAAGATGTGTGAGGATGACCCAACAGTTCCATATCCCTGGGCACAGTAAGGACTCAGGAATGAGTCAGTGAACTGAGTTGTTCCAGCAAGACTAGGACTCTTGCTAAAATTATTAGGAGGGAGAACCTCTTTCTTTTTGGGATTAAAACAAGATGGATATAAGCTTATCATACACAACCCAAGAGGAGCTAACACTGGAGAAGAGCTGAGAAGAAAAAGAGAGTAGGAGAGTAATTTTATAGTACTACTTAGCTTTAGACTTCACACCTAAGTGATTCAATAAATTATGTTTTCTAGTCCAGCCAGCTTCAGTTGAATATCTTTACTTGAAACCAAATTTGAAATTCTAGCAAATACAGGTGATTTCCAGATTTTTTCATTGGGCAATTGGGTGGACTAACCACTATGTGAAACATAGAGGAGATACAGGTTTGGGAGAAAATGATCACTTTGGTTTGGAGCATGTTCAGTCTGGATTACTCACGGGACAAGTAGGTGGAGATGTCTGATAGACACATGGCTACAGGTATCTGAAACTTAGGAGAAAGATCACAGCTGGAGAAAAAAGTTTGAATCCATCTGATTTTGTGGTTTGGAAAGTGTTTCTTTCTTTTGGAAGTTCTACTTTTGTGGTGCAAGGCTGATGCCATGGCAAGCGGTCAGGATATATTAGTCAACTAGAGGGAGAATGGCAAGCAAATCAATACCATGTGTAGGATTGTTTTGGAATGTGTTGTACATTTGATGTTCATTTGTATCATACTATTGATAGTAGCATTATAAGGTAATTAAGCCATCAGTTTTCCATCTCAGAAAAAACAAAATATGTATTTTTTTTAAATTTTTTTAAAGTTTATTTTTGAGACAGAGAGAGACAGAGCATGAACGGGAGAGGATCAGAGAGAGGGAGACCCAGAATCTGAAACAGGCTCCAGGCTCTGAGCTGTCAGCACAGTGCCCGACGTGGGGCTTGAACTCACAGACCGCGAGATCATGACTTGAGCCAAAGTTGGCCGCTCAACCAACTGAGCCACCCAGGCGCCCCCAAAATATGTATTTTGAAAGCATTCTGTGATTTTCTTTTTAGGGACACAGTAATGGATACCGTACTTTTATAAGACAGAGAAGAACTGTAGTAAGCCTGACTGCTTTTATGGTAGAGGTACAGTAAATAGAGATGAGTTGGTATAAAATGACATTTGGTGTTTTGTAATCACTAGCTATTTAAATTAAATAACATAGCTGTTTAAATATAAAAAATGAACAGGTATGTCTGCCCTCATTCCTAAGTTGAATGTCTAGCCAATAGCCATGGACAGTGTACATCAGGGCTTCGTTATCATTAGTCTCTGGATGTTTGGTATTTGAATCATCTGGGGAACTTTTTTTTTTTAATTTTTTTTCAACGTTTTTTATTTATTTTTGGGACAGAGAGAGACAGAGCATGAACGGGGGAGGGGCAGAGAGAGAGGGAGACGCAGAATCGGAAACAGGCTCCAGGCTCCGAGCCATCAGCCCAGAGCCTGACACGGGGCTCGAACTCATGGACCGCGAGATCGTGACCTGGCTGAAGTCGGACGCTTAACCGACTGCGCCACCCAGGCGCCCCTGGGGAACTTCTTAAATCCATAAGATTTTGGATTCCACTTCCCAAACAGTCTGTTTCTGCAAGTCTGTGTGTTCAGGAACTTGTACGTTTGTTAATAGGTGACTGATGGTTGGCCAGGTTTGGGAATTAGTTAAAGCTGGGAAGTTATGGATGTAGTCCCCAATCATGTGTCCTTGAGCTGGCTGTTTTGATTCTTTGCATCTTGCTTCCTCATTGTTAAAGTGAGAGGATTGGAATGATGATCTCTGAGGTGCCTTCCTGCTCTTATCATACCTTCATTTCATTCACCAACCAGTTCTTTTTTCCATTCGTATGTGAGTCTTACAAAGTGTTTCTCCTATTTCATAAAGGAGATAAGACAGATAAAATTCAAACCAGCATTTCAGCTGTCTTTTGACTGCCAACAAGATGACAGATTTAGGAGTGTCTCGGTTTAGTGATGTGTAGTAGTAATGATAGTGAGCTATGTTGTGTATAATTTAATCCTTAAGCATGCATACACCACTTAAAGTTATTTCTATACACATAAAATGATAAAATTGCAGAATTTTCTTTAACTTTCTCTGTTTTGTTGTTGTATATTGTGCTATTCCCAAAGGAGAAAGTATAGTGATTTTTTTCTTCTTTCTTTTGAAAATCAAGTTCATGCAAAGTGACAGGTTTAGAACTTATTTCTAAATCAAAGAATGACCATTATAGGACTCGATCATACAAGTTACTTCCCTAACTACCATTTATTTGTGCTAAAATTGGCTACATTCCTGATGATAATTCTGCAAGACAGCAGTAGGATATGACTTGCCTTCCCACCGTTTGATATAAATCTCCACTGATATGAATTGAGTTCAGCTGCAGTGAACTTAAATGCTAATGTTGAAAACATAAGGCAGCCTGCTGTTTCATTTATACCAGAAAGTTTTAGCTTCTGCAGTCTTCTGTATCCCCCTGCTCCCACCTTAAGTTAGACCAAATTAGAACTACTCCATTTCTGTCTGAAGGGTGAAATGTGCAAGCATGATTTACATAACTCAACATGAAAATAGAAGAAGGAATTAATCATAAGGATTGGTGGCCCATTCTTGTCCTTGAAAATATACCACAACAGTCATGGGGAAACATTTGGTGGCATAGCATTTATCAGATAGCCAACCAGTATTCGTTGACTACTGACTCTGCCCGGTACTGTGTAAAGCATTCGAGGGTCTGCAAAACAATAATAGTCAAAATGATAGTAAGGGAATTTGTTGAGTGCTCACTATGTATCAGGCATGGAATCCTCAAAGCAACTTTATGAAGTAGGAACCTGTTATTATATAAATTTTACTGATAGAAAAACAGACGCCCCAAGAGATTAAAAAAAAATGGCCCAAGGACTCCAGAAACCAGGATTTAAGCATAGGTATCCATACTCTTGGCCTCTTGATTTTTCCCTAACTTTAAAGAGCTTACAACATAGTTTTGAACACAAGAAGCATAGCTCTTCTGGAAAAGGGTCGGCATTGCAAGGTCTGCGTAAAACAAATAGAATCAGGGTTTCTCCCCAGTCATGTGATGTCAACAGAGGTCAAAGTATAATTCTGAAGTGGAACATGGGCCAGGTTAAAGAAAAAAACATGAATGGGAAAGAAGAGTCAGTTCAATTGGACAACATTTATTTGGTTCATACCTACGACATTTCCCTTAAGCTTTTTAAGTTCATGTGTTTTTCTCATTGTACTTTTTCTGTGACTCAGAATCGATCTTTGGATACCCTAATATTAGGCACACCTGGAACTTTATATGATCAATATGGCTGATACTCTGAGTTTGAAAGAGAGAATGGGATGAGATGAGATGAGATAAGGAAGGTAGGGGCCAGATGGTGAAAAATTTGATCTGTATCCTAAATGTGGCAGTGGGGTGATGTGCTCAGAATTGGGTTTTGGCAAGATTATTCTGGATGTGGGATGGGGAATAAATTGAAGGAGATACAAGAATGATACACATGAGCAATGATAGTGGTTTAAACCTGAGTTGAGATGGAATAAATGAGACGTGTTTGGGAAATATTGAGACAGTGGAGCTATAGGATTTCTGGTTTATGACTTCATCATTCTTTCACACTGCCTTTGTCATTGCTATAGTTACTTACTTTTACATTCCCTTTTTAGTTGACAGTATTCTGGATAGTTGGCCTCTTGACTTTTGGACCCCATTTTTTCTTTCATTGACTTTTCTAATTTTTACCTATTTCTTTTCTTTCTAACCTAACTTTTCAGTCTCTTTTTAATTACTTTGCTCCCTTTTAACCACCCATAATGTAGCTCATCAGGGTTAATTCTATGATTGCTTTCTTCTCTCTCTATGGTGTAGTGTCTACAGTTTTTCCAGGTGATTTTATTGTCTCTGTGCTGTTGACTCACAACTTTATGTGTCAGCCCTAGACTTCTCCTTGAAGTTATAGGCTCATTACCCCAACTGCTACTTTCAAAACCCATTTGGAAGCCTAACAGACATTAACTCCGCACATCTAAAACTTACTTATTGGTTCCCTACCTTTCTACAACCTCAGATAATAGCACTACTATCCACCCAGATACTCAGTCGAGAAGCTGGAAATATTCCTTGATTTCTCTCTTACTTTTGATGCCTAAATCCAATCAGTCAGGAAAACCTTTCAATTCTGCCTTCCAAGGTATCTCAGTATTTTTTTTTTTATTTCTTTGTTGCCCCAACTCTAGTCCAGTCATAGTTATCTTTTAACTAGTTTTCTTTTTCTTTGTATTTCTTGCTTTCTTATTTGTCCATTTACTTGTTTAGTAACTACTGTTTTCCACACTAAGCTATAAGTTTCATGAGGGCAGGGAATTCAGCTGTTTTGCTCTCCATGGCACTGAATACAGATGATAGATTCAATAAATGTTTGTGGAATGAAATAATAAACGGTCTATGGTTGATTTAATGTGAGTGGTGAGAGACAGACAAAGGAGAAAAAGGTGCCAGAAATCATTCCCAGATTTCTGATTTGAGTAAGTGGTTACTTGTGTATACCATTTACCAAGATAGGAGCAACTTTGGAGGGAAGAAGTTAAGTTCCTTTATAGACATCCTTAAGTCTATAAGTTCCTTATAGACTTATAAATTTAAGATTCTTGCAAGGCACCAAGTAAAGCGATCTAATTGGCCTTTGGATGTATTGGACTAGAGCTTAGAAATCAGTTCTGATCTAGAGATATCGACTGCAAACTCATTAGCCTAAGGATGGTACGTGAAAGCTATAGAAGTGTCTAAGTTCGTTTAAGTGAGAAGAGTGAGCCCAGGGAAACATCAACATTATGGAATCAGTAGAAGATCAAAAGTAGCCAGAGTGGTAGGAAGCAAACTTTAGAGTATGTGCTGTCAAGAAAAAAGAGAATTTCATGAAGGAGGGACTGGACAATAGTGTCATATGCTTCTGCAACATCAGAAAATTGTAACTGAAAAGTGACCATCGGCTTTAGCAATATGGGGGACAGTGACAATCTTGGGAAGCAGTTTCAGTGAAGTGTGAAGAAAAGGTCCAAATTTAAGGGACACAAGGAGTGGTAGACATAAGGAAGATGGCACAAAATTTATTTTTTACAGAAAGACACATTGTCAACCGGAGGTTGGACAGGTTGATGGATTTTTTTTTTTTTTTAATGTGGAAAGAGATGTAAGCATATTAAATGCTGTCCAGGAAGAGAGAGCAAGTCAGAGGTGGGGAGGAAGGAATGAATAGAGGGGAAGGGGATGGGAGAAAGAGGATAACACAGAATGAAACATTGAGAAGAGAGATAATAACCAGGAGAATCAGAATGTGGGAGAAGATAGAAACCAAAGTACAAGTAGGAGTGGCTTTCCACTGGAGTAGGGCTAGAACCTGTGTTCTAACCAAAAGGAGCAGAGGCCATGTGCACTTTTGACTGATAAGTAGATTTGGTCAAAACTGCAAGAGCTCCATCTAATGGCTTCCATTTTCTTTGTGAGGGAGGAATAGAGATCTGTTCTAGGACTACCCATTTTAGGGGCTTCCCTTCCTTGCAATGACTACTCTAAAATATTCTGTCTGGCCAAGTCCTCTTGAACTACTACCTTTCAGTGGTAGTCCAGAAATGAACCCATATGCTGGACTTACCTCTCTTAGTGACATTACTACTCTATGGAAGATCTTCAGAGAATTGTGACCAGTTTAGTGTTTTTGTGGACAGGCTTTCATCACTCCCATGACTAATATAAAGTTGTCTATTTATTATTCTTTTGTTCCCTCTTCTTTTTTATGGCTACTTTGCATTTCACTTTCCTGTGTGTTGCCAGGCATGATAAGCTGGAGCAGAGATACTTGGTATAATGGTTTCAAATTATAATATCAGTACACTTTTGATGCCCCTAGATAATTAATGCTGAAATTCACAGCCAGCAGTGGTAACAAGAGTCAAAAACAACTCTTAAGAATAATGCAGTGTGCTTAATAATTGGTTCATTTTTTTTTTCTCTGCCTAGTAATCAACTTTATTTTTACCTGCTATGACAAAGACTGGTTGGGGAAAATTCTTATTATGTGACAGTCTCCTCCTTGACCTCATCCAAGTATGAAAGACATTTTATCTGTTCAGTGGGTGACTGGGAATCCCAGACAGTATTGTAGTCATGGCTTTTCTATTTCTATTTGGAAATAACAGTAACTGCAATATCACTCAACTCTTTGGAGACCTGAGCTGCAGCATTAACAGTCATCTCACGTTGGTTTATTGCATGACCATTAAACAACTTTGAAAATCAGATTTTCACTGTTAATAATTAAGTAATTAGAGAGTTACGAGCTTTGACAAGAGTTCTTCATCTTTTGATCCCTACAGGGAAAATAAAAACAACAAAATGAAAGTTAATATACTGAAACCGCTCACTGTTTTTCAAGTTCTACAAATGCCCTGCCATTGAAATTTCAGGGAGCGATGGACCAAGCACCTCAAGTATGATTATTTTCCCTTTACTCTTCCAAACTTATGTCTTATTGGAGATATTCTCTGTCTTCTCCCAGAGATAAATATGTGTGACATTGGCTGAGCAACCCTTTGGAAATTTCCCACATTCATTCAGAGGTTTGCAGAATACTGAGAATCCGTTTTGAATGTTGATAGAGTCAGAGGAATGGTGAATGGGGTAAGAATTGAGCACTAGGAAATAAGAAAGACCTTGGAGTGTTATTTTGCCTTGAAGTAACACAAACTGATCTTGAAGGCTCCATGTCTTATTATCTTTCTCTTTGGCAAGTTGCTTAACTTCTCTGACCCTCGGTTTCTTACTTGTATAAAGGGATGATAATACCCGTTTTAGGGATTCCTGGGATTAAATAAAACAGTTCATGATAAGCTCCCAGCATAGGGTCCAGCAAATATAATTCTCAATATATATGAGTTTCTTTGTCCTTCATTCTCAAAGTAAAATTTCTTTGCAACTCCTGAACACATAAAACTTCCTTTAAAGATTTGTTGCTGTCAGATCTACTCCTGTGACTGTCTCTTGCATCTATATCTTCCTTTCCATTCCTGTTGCCAGGAATGGCAGATTGATATCCCAAGTTCAGATCGAGATCCTTAGGATATGATTCCAGTTATTCGATAGGCCTGCTTTGAAGCCTTCAGTGGTTTTCCATTGCATGCCTGGAAATATCCCAAACCTCTTAGCTCAGGGAGGTGGGGCCTTCCATGTTTGAATCTTCTACTTCCCTTTCCAGCCTCTTCCCTGAGTTCCCTACACATGCTAATTAAATCATGCTATTCCTTTCTTTCTGAACATTGCTCATCGTCATCTGCTTCTTTGCCTTTTCTGCTTTAGAATCTCCTCTTCACCGTCTTTACTTGATGAAGTCCTATCCTCAGGGAAGGCCATTGTCAGTGTTCTGCGCAGTCTAGGATGTACCCTCTCTCCTTCCCAATCCCACCTCAGAAGGATTTCTCCCTCTGAAAGCTCCCCTAGCATTTTTTCTTTATTTGACCATGTCTAGAATGTTCTTCCCCATCCTCCCAGCCTTATTATCTCCTATTCATTCCTAAATCATGTGTCCAACTGCTGGGTCTACATCTGTCCCCTGAGGTATATGCAGCCTTCAGGGCACTTCATGTTGTTAGTCTGATTATCCCATTAGTGTCTGTCACCCATTCGCAGGAGTGGAAGCTCTTCTAGGGGAGGAAGGGTGCCTGTTTTTCTCTCTGCTGTTTCCTCAGTGCCTGGCAGAGAAAGCACTCTATAAATGCTTGTTGAATCAATAAGTATACTACTTGCCACATACTGCCTTTCTCTATAGCTATTTGTATCCATGACTGTCACATCTGTGTCACTGAGAACAGGGGCTGTGTCATATTAAACCTAATCAGCCCCACAGCACCTAGTTCAATGCCTTGTTGATCATAACTGTTCACTATTTGTGTGGTAAACACTGAGTGAACACAGAAACAGAGAATCTTAGGCTGAAGCCTACTGCAGGTACTTTGAGTGATACAGCAGCTCTCTGTATGGGGCGAGGGGAGACTAAGTCCCCTTCAGGTCTAGTAGGAGTCTTCTCGTTTTAGTAAACAAAACACTTGGCAGTGGCTTATGAAAACCTTGATTTTCAGATCTCATTCATAAATGGCAAAATTTTTTTTCAAGGAAAAAAAAACCATTCTTAAAGCAAAGGTTAAAGCATAAACCCTTTAAATAACAAAAACAAAAGCGTGCCCCTTCAGCCCCATGTTTCTGATGGAATGGGCTTTCTCTGGAGATATAATTTCCTGTGTTCACCATCTTTCTTTTAAATTGCCCAATCCATCAGGAGGGGGGATTTGTGCCCCACCTGTGGCGAGACATTTTAAAAAGACGAGACATTTGATTGCTATGTTTAGATTTATGGGGATTGAGGTGACCCTGAAGATTAAATGAAGAAGCAACTGTGAAAAAGAAACCGAAACGGGGAGAAAATTGATTTTTAAGTTGAAGACATATTGGCGTTGAGAGGTTTACGTGAGGAGATAGGTCAGAATGATAAGGGCCAGGTAGGTCTGGGAGGGGCACCCTGAGGGGAAGCCACGTTGTTTAATTGCTGCTGGTATAGTCCCGGTTGACCTTCAGGAGGCTCTGAGAATGATGATAGTGTGAGACTTGGGTTTTTAGAATCACATTTAGTGAACACCTCACCAGAGCTACAGATGGACCTCGGATTTGATCTTCCTGATGAAGCTGAATTAAGACAGGGTAGAAGACAGATAATCAAGAGTGCCCATGAGATGAAATCCCTCAGAGTTATTTTTCAAAATGAGACAGCCAGCAAAAATACATTGCCTGCTAAAACAAAAGAAATTTAATCAGTGAAGATAAAAATATGATTTTTTTTTTTCCAAAGGGGGGGGGGAAATGTCTTGGGAACTTTCCCAAAATATGTGAGTTTTGTTAAGGGATATTTACTCCTGCATACCAAAGTTGATTTATTTCTGCTTCCTTCTAGGTCACTGGTCTCTCATCTGTTCTTCTACATTTTGCACTGTAACATCATTCCTTTTTTGCCTTTTCTCCATCATGTTATGGTGACTTCAAAAACACCTCTCCAGGACTGATTGTGGAACTTCAATGGCACCCAGTCACATTCAGTATGTTTTGAGTAATTGCTGTTTACTGTTTAACAATACTGTAGGATTTAAGCTATAGGTCCTGTCCTCAAGAATCTAAAGGACTTTTGAGGATACCAAGCACATACGTGAAATAATGAATAAGCGTTTAATCCATAGACGTTAACTTAATAGGAGCTCATGAGAAGGAAGAGGGTCCTTTGGGCCGGCCCATCATGGTAAAAGTACCTGAAGCAGATGGGACTTAGCACACTGGAGAACAGAGAAGTCATGGAAAGCTCAGTGTGGGGGGAAGTAGACTAAAAAGTCATGGAGCCCAAATTGAACATGGAGGTGATGAGTGGCCATTGAGGAGATTGACTTGATAAGACTAGAAATTCATTAGTAAGGAAAAGGGAGTATCAAGTGAAGTATAATTTGTGGACTTTGGGTAACTGTAGTAAAGGGAGTTATATGTTCTGAGAACATAATTATATAACTGTTAAATCATTTATATTTTGCATTTATGAATTTATGCATAAATACGTGGATGGGAACACTGGATCCTATAATTGTGTTTCTTTGTTTCTCATCCTTGAAGCCATTCTGTTGATACCCGCCCCCCGCCCCCCACGCACACCTCACGCACTATGCAAAGCACTGTGTTAAGTATAAAGCTCCATGCAATGCTTATAAATATGATTGATTTTTCAGGGGGGGAGGGGAGATAGCAGATTTTGTTCTGAGCACATCCTTCTTACTAGATAAATGCGCTAAAAAGACTACTATATGGCCTTCTGCATGGGGGATAGAAATTACTAGATACAAAAATTCCATTAATGAATTCAGTGAGAACAAAATTACGGTAACTAAGTGGTTTAAACACCAGATTGTTCTTTAGAAATGTCCACTTAAAAAAAATGGACTAAGATGCTTGGGCAATTAAAAACATATCAGGAATGATATAAGAATATCTCCCGATATATAGGTAAGAGAGATGAGTAAGGAGAAAGAATTTGCATTTAGTTATATTATAAAAAGAATAATGAAGGTTATTCAAGCCCCGAATTTTAAATCATAGCAAACTAGAGTGATAAAGAATAAGAGAATAAAATTCAGTGGCTATGGAGGCAGCATGAATTATTGAATAAGGGAAGCACTGAACTGAGAATCTATAAAAATTTTGAATTCCTTGTGCAAATTCAGTTCCTCTGTTCTAAAGGGATTCTACAATCATCATCAACAACCTCATCATCATCACCACCACCACCACCATCACCATCACCATTACCACCACCACCACCACCTTTTCCAGCTAGTTCTTGGGTTATTTGCTCTCAGACCTCTTTCTTAAACTTTTCCTGTTCTACCCTGAGGAGCAGGAGGCCTGACTGCATTTGCAAAGGTCACATGTCAGCAAGCATTTTGCAGTGTTGTCAGGAGATTGGAGGGTGGGAGGAAGGGAGAAGTCAGGTTATTTCTCTACCCAGCTCTCTGCCTTGGCTGCTGCTTCTCCATTATTCTAGTCATTTCAGACTGGCCCTATTGCTCTGGCTTTAGTTAGGTGACCCAGGCCCTGGGCTCTGGAACCACAAGCACCCCTCCTCTACTGGGCTTGGAGGAAGAGACTTCCTGTGTTGCTGAGCTCTCAGTTGCTTCACTGTTTCCTTTGGCTATTCATCTCTTTCATCATCTGTTCTATAAAATCCCCTCTGTTAAATTCCCTCTGTTTTAAATACTGTTTTTCTGGTCTTACCCTGACTGCTATGCTGGTTTCCCATGGATAATGCAAAGAATGAAATAGTATAGTAGATCAGTCTTAGATATGTGGAGAAAGGCACTCATACATGTTCAAATAATAATTTTTATATGATACCTCATGAATCTAGAGTAATCATATTTAACACTACAGGCTTTCACAGAAGTATTACAAGGCTTACTCACGGGATAAAAATCTCCTGGTGGCTTGAAATTATCTCTAAGTATTGCTTTCTAGATTGTCATAAAATATTGATAAATTCCCAGGTTCTGGAATGTATCCAATGTATATAATGTGAAAGCAACCCAGATAAATGCTTCTCAGTGTTAAATTTATTTTAGCTCCTTTAATAGGGATACATGCTTATTTTTGTATGGACAAGTTATTGTAATACTTTCTCCGTTGCTAAATTGATTTGGCCAAAGAGCGGCACATCGTGGTTGTATCAGTGTGTACCTTTGTGAATCAAGTATATCTGAAAACAGTACTGCTAATACAGGTAATATTGTTAGAGCTCTGTTAGTCTGATATCCTTAAAGTCCTGATTCTTCTGGGAAGCCTTTTTGTATGTTGTTGCTTATAATGGGTGAACTTGCTTCTGGTCCTCTGGTACTTTGACTCCATATCATTTTTGTCACAAGTGTAGTTAAAAAAAAAATCTACTCTTGTGCTGAAATCACCTGGGGGGGGGGGCTCCTTGTTAAAAACACAAATGCTGAGTCAGAACCTCTGGAAATAAGGCATAAAAACTTAAATTTTAATAATACGATTTTTTTAACGTACTAGAGTTTGCAAAACATTGGGTACCAATGAATGCAGAATTCCCATTAGTCTGTATTTTATCTCCTCAGTGAGATCAGTGGCTTCCAGGGGAAAGTTTTCTTCTGCTAATCTGTCTTCCCTACATTGCCTGGCAGAGTAATAAGCAATTAGTAAATGTGCAGTAAGTATTTGTAGAATTGATTTGAATTCTTTTATCAACCCAAATATGAGGAGTAATTTCTTAAGCATTATCTTAATGATAATGATTATTGTTGTTCTTGAAAACAATGAACAACACTGACATAATTATCTAGCAAAAGCAGGTAAATCTACATTGAAAGAATAGAATGAGCATTAATAGAAAATTTGCAAGCATTGATGAAACATATAAGGAAAACGATAATGGACATTATAAAACAGGAATTTAAAAAGAACAAATCATGCCAGAAGAATTTGATTGCTTTTTTTGATAGAGCTGCAAGATCAGTAGATAAAAGTGATGTGAAATTGTAGATGCAATCTATCTCAATTTTGGTAAAGTGTTTGATAGTGTCACATGAAATTTTCCATCTTGAATTAATTGAAATTGGCTTTGGTGTGAACCTCTTGTCTGCTAGATGCTACAAAATCTGCTAACACAAAATAATGATACATCTTGTGATGAGATATTTCAGAAATGAGAACTAAGTTTGCCTTCAGTTGCCATCTTAGTGTTTGATTTGGAGACTGTATTTAAAGAAGTCGGTGACATTTTCCGTTTGTGTTGCATTAAAACTTGTTGGAATCACTAAGGAAAGAGAAATTATACTCAGATGTGTTAAAATATCATAAATATTCATGTTTTATACCATTGACAAACTTCGTGCTTTTAAACATTCTACCAACTTGCACAGTTATGTTCACATATAGCCTTTTCTACACTGTGAATATATAAACATATGCCTATTTCAGACATATTAAGGGTTGCCAGATTTATCACATTAGAATACTAAATGCACTTAGAATTCATTCTCAAACACAGATGTATTAGGAGATCCTAAGAAGTAGTTATAAAAAATGCTTATTCATCTAGGGTTGCTGGGTCAATTCTTTTAGGTCTAACCTGCTTTTATGGACTGATAGAAGTGTCTAGTGTGAAGTATAATATGGCTTTCCAAGTAGGTATCTTTGGGTATGAATGAGAAATAGCAGATTGAAAAGGATATTGTAATTTTCCATTTTCTATAATTCTGAGGAAAGTGTTATCTGAATTTAAAAAATCATGTTTGTGGAAAGCGATGGGACTATTTAGCGATAAAGGATTTGATTCACATATGTCAGAGAGATGAAAATAAATTAAAAAATAAATATTTATAGTTGATTAAAATGGTAACTCAAGGGGTGTGGTGGGTTGAGGGGGTTATCTAATAATATCCAAAGGATATGAACACTGAATAATTAGTTACCATGGTACATAAATATTAATGAATGGCACTAAGTAAATGAAAATTTAAAGAGAGTGATGCCAGGGTGAGTTATTTTAATTCTAAAACTCTTCTGAGAAATTGTTGGGTATTAAAATATATATATATATTTTAGTATATATTTATGTATTTTAATATATTTACATTAGACTAAGACCCAGCATATATGCAGAGAGACTTTTAACTAGAGATAACAACTTACTTCTTATTTTCTCTCTAATTGCATTAATTTTATATTTTTCTGTTTAAGAGAGCTAATGATAATCAACTTTAATTCAGTGTTAAGTGTCAGAACTTCACTAAGCACATTTGTGGGGATTAGCATTTTTACAGAGATTTTATGAATCCTCCCCACAACCCAAGAGGTATTCTTATCATCCTCATTTTATAGAGGAATCTGAGGCTTTGATAGTTAAATGACTCGGCCAAGGTCACATAACTCAGAAGCTGGGATATAAGCTGGGATACAGGCCTGTCTGATTCCTAAACCTGTGCCTTTATTTATTTATTTTTATTAGGGTTTTAATTTTAATTACAGTATAGTTAACATATAGTATTATATTAGTTTTAGGTGTACAATACAGTGATTCAGCAGTTCTGTATATCATTACTCGGTGCTCATCATGATAAGTATACTCTTAATCCTCTTTACCTGTTTCTCCTATCCCCCACCCACCCCCTGGTATGCTGTATTGTATTGTATTTTTCAAAGTTTTTATTTAAATTCCAGCTAGTTGACATACAGTGCAATATTAGTTTCATACGTAGAATTTAGTCATTCATTACTTACATACAACACCTAGTGCCCATCACAACAAGTGCCCTCCTTAACATTGTCAATTTAGCCCATCCCCCTGCCCATCTTCTCTCCAGCAACCCTCTGTTTCTTCTCTGTGGTTAAGAGTCTATTTCTTGGTTTGCCTCTCTCCCCCCCCCCCCACGTTCATTTGTTCTGTTTCTTAAATTCCATTTACGAGTGAAACCATATAGTATTTGTCTTTCTCTGACTGACTTATTTTCCTTAGCATAATACTCTCTAGCTCCATGCACATCACTGTAAATGGCAAGATTTCATTCTTTTTTATGGCTGAGTAATATTCCATTATAGATACAAGCCACATTTTCTGTATTGAAATATTTCTCTTTTTTATTTTTTTTTTTTATTTTTCTCTGTTTGTTTGTTTGTTTCTTTCTTTCTTTTACATCCAAATTAGTTAGCATATACTCCAACAATGATTTCAGGAGTAGAGTCCTTAATGCCCCTTACCCATTTAGCCCATCCCCCCTCCCACAAGCCCTCCAGTAACCCTCTGTTTGTTCTCCATATTTAAGAGTCTCTTATGTTTTGTCCCCTTCCCTGTTTTTATATTATTTTTGCTTCCCTTACCTTATGTTCATCTGTTTTGTCTCTTAAAGTCCTCATATGAATGAAGCCATATGATATTTGTCTTTCTCTGACTAATTTCGCTTAGCATGATACACTCCAGTTCCATCCACGTAGTTACAAATGACAAGATTTTTTGATTGCTGAGTAATACTCCATTGTATATATATACCACATCTTCTTTATCCATTCATCCATTGATGGACATTTGGGCTCTTTCCACACTTCGGCTATTGTTAATAGTGCTGCTACAAACATGGGGGTGCATGTGTCCCTTCGAAACAGCACACCTGTATCCCTTGGATAAATACCTAGTAGTGCAATTGCTGGGTCGTAGGGTAGTTCTATTTTTAATTTTTTTAGGAACCTCCATACTGTTTTCCAGAGTGGCTACACCAGCTTGCATTCCCACTAACAATGCAAAAGAGATCCTCTTTCTCTGCATCCTCGCCAGCATCTGTTGTTGCCTGAATTGTTAATGTTAGCCATTCTGACAGGTGGTGGAAGGTGGTATCTCACGTGGTTTTGATTTGTATTTCCCTGATGATGAGTGATGTTAAGCGTTTTTTCATGTGCCGATTTTTGCGTGCTGAGTTTGGTAAGTTCTTTATAGATTTTGGATACTAACCCTTTCTCTGATATGTCGCTTGCAAATATCTTCTCCCATTCTGTCAGTTGCCTTTTAGTTTTGCTGATTGTTTCCTTCTCTCTGCAGAAGCTTTTTATTTTGATGAGGTCCCAGTAGTTCATTTTTGCTTTTGTTTCCCTTGTCTCCAGAGATGTGTTGGGTAACAAGTTGCTGCGACCAAGATCAAAGAGGTTTTTTCCTGCTTTCTCCTCAAGGATTTTGATGGCTTCCTATTTTATGTTTAAGTCTTTCATCCATTTTGAGTTTATTTTTGTGTATGGTCTAGGTTCATTCTTCTACATGTTGCTGTCCAGTTTTCCCAGCACCACCTGCTGAAGAGACTGTCTTTATTCCATTGGATATTCTTTCCTGCTTTGTCGAAGATTAGTTGGGCATACGTTTGTGGGTCCATTTCTGGGTTCTTTATTCTGTTCCATTGATCTGAGTGTCTGTTCTTGTGCCAGTACCATACTGTCTTGATTACAGCTTTGTAGTATAGCTTGAAGTCCTGGACTGTGGTGCCTTCTGCTTTGGTTTTCTTTTTCAAGATTGCCTTGGCTATTCAGGGTCTTTTCTGGTTCCATACAAATTTTAGGATTGTTTGTTCTAGCTCTGTGAAGAATGCTGGTATTATTTCGATAGGGATTGTATTGAATATGTAGATTGCTTTGGGTAGTATTGACATTTTAACAATATTTGTTCTTCCTATCCAGGAGCATGGAATCTTTTTCCATTTTTTTGTGTCTTCTTCCATTTCTTTCATAAGTTTTCTATAGTTCTCAGTGTATAGATTTTTCACCTCTTTGGTTAGATTTATTCCTAGGCATTTTATGGTTTTTGGTGCAGTTGTAAATGGGATCAATTCCTTGGTTTCTCTTTCTGTCGCTTCATTGTTGGTGTATAGGAATGCAACCGATTTCTGTACATTGATTTTATATCCTGCAGCTTTGCTGAATTCATGAATCAGTTCTAACAGTTTTTTGGTGGAATCTTTTGGGTTTTCCATATAGAGTATCATGTCATCTGTGAAGAGTGAAAATTTGACCTCTTCCTGGCCAATTTGGATGCCTTGTATATACAAACCACATTTTCTTTATCCATTCATCAGTTGGTGGACATTCGGGCTCTTTCCATAATTTGGCTATTGTTGATAATGCTGCTGTAAACATTGAGGTGCATGTGCCCCTTTGAGTCATATTTGTACAAAACTATTTTTGTATCCTTTGGGTAAATACCTAGAAAGTTGTGGGGTAGTTCTATTTTTAACTCTTTGAGGGACCCGCACCCTGTTTTCCAGAGCAGCTGCACCAGATTGCATTCCTACCAGCAGTGCAAGAGGGCTCCCCTTTCTTCACATCCTCGCCAATACCTGTTGTTTTCTGTGTTGTTAATTTTAGCCATTCCAACAGGTGTGAAGTGGTACCTCATTGTAGTTTTGAGTTGCATTTCCCTGATGATGAGTGATGTTGAGCATCTTTTCCTGTGTCTGTTCAGCCATCTGTGTGTCTTCTTTGGAAAAATGTCTACCCATTGCTTCTGCCCAGTTTTTAACTAGATTATTTGTCTTTTGCATTAAACCTGTGCCTTTAATCATGATGCTACACAGACTTCCACAAAGACAATGGGGGCTTTGATTGAGTTCACAAAAGAGATTATTATTGTTTTAAACAGTAAACTTCATTGTTGCTTTTGAAATCCTTCAGTTTATTCAAATTTTATTTAAGCACAACTCTTTTTTTAATGTTCTATATATTTTAAACTTTTATTATGTTTTTTATTTAAATTCCAGTGTAGCTAATGTACAGTGTTCTGTTAGTTTCAGGTATACAATATAGTGGTTGAAGCATAGCTCTTTAAAGGAACAGATCTGTGGGTAAAATGAGATCTATGTCTGCAGTTCTCAGATTTCCCCTGATGGTCAGAGACATCAGTAAACCCTACCTCAGTCATACTCTATATGGATAATTATGTGAGATTCATGAGCATAAACATGCAATTTTTTAAAAATTCCTGTGGATGATCCTTCAGGAGTGGTGCTCCCAGGAAATGTATCCATTCCCTCAGAGGAAAATCTCATAGTTGAGCCTAGTGGAAAATATTTAACCCACAGAAGATCTGACTCTACTTCTCCTGCTCCTTTCTAATGCCACTGTACACATAATGGTATTTTAGGGAAAAATGTATTAAAAGGAAAGAAGGGAACCTGGGTAGCTTGGTTGGTTAAGTGTGTGACTCTTGATTTTGGCTCAGGTTATGATCTCATGGTTTGTGGGAGCAAGACCCACTTAGGGCTCTGTGCTGACAGCAAGGAGCCTACTTGGGACTCTCTGTCTGTCTCTCTCTTTCTGCCACTCCCCTCCTTGTGCACGCATGCTCTCTCTCTCTCTCTCTAAATAAATAAATAAATAAACAAACAAACATTTAAAAGGTAGGAGATTTTTTTAACCTCTCTGGTCTGAACTACTTCATAAAAATGAGGATAAGCAGTTCTGGTCTCAGGTTCTGAAACCTGAGTGCTTGGCTCCATATCTGAGCTTGAGGACATCTGCTTCTGTCTAATATTGACTGAAGGAACTAGATTTACCTTCCTTCCTCAAATGTCTAGAAAGTCAGGCAACATATATGATACTGGATAGTTTTTAAGAGATTGGACATCATGTCATGATGGACAGTGATCCTTGAGATATGGGAAACAAATGAGGTGAGTCCTATAATTGCACTTGCTCACTGCCCAGAGAGCTTCCAGGCTAAGGTGTAGGCAGGGGGAAGCTGGGTAGATCAGGGCAGTCTCCCTGACTTGAAAAGACAGAGCTAAGAGTTAAGGGAGGGCAGGGCCAGAATTTATAGAGTAAAATATTGTAGAGAAGAGAGGCAAGGAGAGAGAGCTCCAGAATTCTGCAGAGGGTCCCTCTTGAGTCTTTGGCTGAGTAATAGATAACCAGCTCATTGATGAGAGGAAACTACCAAGGATAGGGAGGGAACTACCTGAAAGTTTTAGGGGGTAATACTAGGAGCTCACACAGGCCTGGGACCAAATCCTGTTTCCACCAGCCAGAGTATAAAACCTTATAATTAATGGGGTATCAGATGTCTGAAATTCTGAAAAATTTTGCCTTAGTTGAGGAGAATATTTAGCCCTTGATTAAACACTGCTCTGATCATCCCTGCAAAGCTTAAAACCAAGACCTGAAAGAATTGAATTGTTCCCAAGTAACTTTACAGCATTCCAGAACACAGCTCAAGAAAAGAATACAAAAATATACAACATCCAGCAATGTAAAATTCATAGTAACTTCCAATAAAAAATTACCAAATCTAAAGTTGACCCCTTACCAGTGGCACCTTGAGTAACTATTCAGATTCTGTAATCCTCTGTTTTTCTTCAAAATAAAGATGATCATAGTACATTTCACAGAACTGTGAAGGCCAAATAACTTCATATAGGTCAAGGACTTAGTGCAGTGCATGGTATATATTAAGTGCTCTGTAGATAATAATCATATATTACTGTTATGGTTATTTATGAAGAACTGTATCTCTTATGCAGACTTTAGGATTTCTGTTGAAGACCCTTCTACTCATACATCTACATGTTCATGAAGTACAGAACAGTGCTTAACATTGTTTAAAGCCCCCTTCACTATGGTACACTTTGGTTTTTAGCAGCACCCCTCAATTTTCTGATGATTAAGTATTTGGGAATTTACTTAGGATAACAAGAATGTAAATAATTTCTTGACAGACAAAAATCTGAGTTTTGTCAGTTACAGATTTTTATCTGATGGAAATAAAAAATAACAAAAAGAAAATACTGCCATAAAAAAATGTCATTATTTGAGAGCCTTTTCTGACAGGAAAAAGGGAGACCAAGATTGACCAGAAGCTTCTTCTGACTGCATCATATGCCAGAATCTCAGTCAGCTCTGTTATAACTGCCTCTCAGGACCTCTCATCCATCCAGCATCATCCTGTGGTCTCCCATCAGTTTTTTCTCTGTCACCAGTCTTATTTTAATCCCACCAGGATCATGGGACCAAGGGTGCAAGAAGTTCATAATGGAGCCAGTGCTACCTCAGTGCTGATGATCCCGTCTCTGATTCTGATCATTATGATTTGGAATATCTGTGGCCAGATCTATTAATTGTCTTCCTAGTGCAACTATATTTTTAGCAAAACAGAATAGAATCCATTATATTTAATTTGGTGCTATGGAACCTAACATAAAAATGTAAACTAATTGAAGCGATTTTAATTTAGAATGATTTATTTGTTTCCTTTCATTTTAGTGTATGACTGTTAATTTGTAGCATTAAGCAGATTTCCAATACATTTTTTTTAAATGTTTAAGGGCCCTACCCTATTATTTCCTTTCATGACCTTTCTTTCTTTGGTTATTGGATTCTTCATTTTATTTTATTTGTTTTTTAGATGCTGGCACACTGCACCTCCAAAGGTTGTTAGCATTTGTCAGCTCACAGAATGACAGTTCTATTCACTATAGGAGACAAGTCATTTTCTTCCTGAAGAAAGGGGAAGCTAATCTCCTCCCACAGTAACATGTTTTGAGAAACATAATGCAGTGGGAAAATGTACCAATTATTTCGCTGCAAATTGTCTCCATTCTGCTAGATAGACAATCATATCAACATTTTCGGACTTTTTTTTTCTTTTTTTTTTTTTGCAGTTTTATAACATAACTCGCTTCCTGCAAAGTTAAACTTGATGTTAAAGAAAATGAATGAATGTTCCATGAACTGTATTAGTGATAATGTATTGCTGTGTGGTTCCGGCCAGCTATCATTGAAGATTTCATTCCTGTTGATAGCTTCCATCCAAGCCCTTTAGCAAGAATATTTGTTTTCTATCATACAGTAGCAGGAGTGGGAAAGGCACTGGATCAGTTACTTATTCTTCATGAATTCAGTATAGATAGAGGGTGTTTATTATATAGCCACTTCCCTCTGACCTCTTTAATGACTAGAGGGCGGTGGGAAGAAGGGAATAACTTCATTCTTGAGTCCAGGTGCAAACCTGATTGTGCGTAGCTTTAGATTAGAGTCTGACCTGAGTTGAAGTCCTGGCTTCAGCATATGCCTGCTGGGTGGCCTTGGACTAGTTGCCCAGCCTCCCCAAGGCTTACTTTGTGCATCTGTAAAAGGGAGATGGTCATTGTACCTTCTCCCTGTGGGGCGTTTTGGAAGATTAAGGGCCCAGCATACTCAGTGCCATACCCAGTACTCAGCAGAGGCTTTGGGTCTATGACCGCTGTGATCATGACTGTAGTCTTAGGCACATATTTCAGTTAAATGAGTTTAAAATGATTATAGCCATTTTTAATGTAAAATTAGCCCTGCACAAACTAAATTTGGTATTTTTTTCCCCAACAGAGTATACTGATACTGCAGACCTATTCAGTGTATGTAGAAGAGGCTATTACAGTTCCTGATACATCAGAAGTGTCTGGCCCATGTTATTCCCCTACCATATCTGAAGGCAGGTGAAATTAAATAATGAAAAGTTTAGCTGTTTAAAAATTCAGGTGGGGCGCCTGGGTGGCTCATTCAGTTGAGCGTCTGACTGGCTCAGGTCATGATCTCATGGTTCACGAGTTCGAGCTCCACATCAGGCTGCTCACTGCTGTGAGTGCAGAGCCCTCTTTGGATCCTCTGTCCACCCTCCCCTCCCCTACTTGCACTCTCAAAAATAAACATTAAAAAATACAGGTAAAATTTTAAAAAATACATGTACAGTTTTTAAATTGAGATTAATAATTCAACCTGATAGCTGTAAAGTATTTGTCCTGCTGGGCCCACTTCAACAGTTAGATGAGATCTTAATTTCTAGAGATTGAGGAGACTTCTGTGGCTTATCTATTTCAACCATTGAGTTTGATAATTGAGAAAACTGAGATCTAGAGTGTTTAATTTTTTTTCAAGATTGTGTAATTTCCTATGAACTCAGATTTCTTCCAGCCTAGTTGAGCACTTTTTCTATGGTATTTTCCTATCACCCATTGGCTTTTTTGTAATTTTAGCATCATTTTTATGCAAACAGTGTGCACATCAGGGGTCTCATAAAAATAAAAATAAGTTACCTATCCTTGCTTACTGTTTACCATATTAATTTGCCTTAGAATTCTTTGTTCAGTGAAGTTCTAGTCAAAGAGTTACAAATTTGGAATTACTGTTATCCAAATGACTATTACTTTATTTTAATAATGTCTGTAATTTCATTGTTCTTTGCATGGTTTTTAACAGGAAAAATTTCATTTGCATGCCTGTGCATTTTCCCATCTTAAAAAGATAAAAATTAAGCTTTTCATAGATAATAACTCAAGGAGAAACCCAACCAGGTTTTAATTTGACAACATGAGTCACGTGCATGCTAGACTCACAGCTTGCATTTTCCCCCTTACTATGCAATTATCTGTAAATACTATATGTGCTGGGCTAAAATGCTAGGAAGTCTACAATTACATTAATGTAGCTCCTTAATTGCATGTAATGGGATTTTCAGGCTACTGCAACCTATCACATTTATCATATCCCTAATAAAATTACTCAATTTTTTTTGGTCAAAGATCTTTTTATTTACTCATTTAATTTAGCAGAACTTTAAAAATAATTTAATTCTTGAGAAATTAAATCATTTACAATGAAGGAAGAAATTATGCAGTCCAGGTTAAGAGCTGAACCTACTTAAGAGGCAGTTACCCAAAACCCCATGTCTTGTTGATGAGACACTTTTGTGCCCAGGGCAGCAAACACTTAACAAGTGAGTCATGCCAGGACTCTGCTTAGAAGATTCCTAGCTGTCCTTTGGAGAGGAATATGAATGCTCGTAACTCCTTTGATGTCAAAAACAGGTATCCCTTGATTATATAGAGTAGATATATTCCCCTCCAAAAGTTAGCTGCCTTTAAGGCAAATTTCTTCATGTTAGTCCCACTTGTATTGATGGCCATTAAGAAATTCAACTGGTATTTCAAGACCAAAGAGTCTCCAGCATTTATATTTTTGAGTTCCTAATAAGAGAAAGACACTGGTTTATAAGAAAAGGGATTTCAAAAGTCACTGAAAAATACCCATGCTGACCCTCAAAATACCAAACTCGGTTTAAACCTGTAGTGGAGAGGAAGGAGAGAGTCACGTACTAAGAAGCTGGATAAGCCAGAGGGAGACACCACAGGGGGGCAGAACCTGTGTGAGGTGGGCACGAAAGTGCCTAGTTATGTACTGACCTGCTTCCTCTCTTCTGTTCTTTCCTGTTCTTTCTCCTTGAATCTCTAACCTCATTGCACTTGTTTGTTTGTTCAAAGCTTTCCATTCTGATTTATCCAACCCTCTGGTTGAATCATCCTCTTCTTATAGTCTGGCTAGAGCCCTTGTGTACAAGTGTGGCGGCAGCCAATCCACTCTTTTTTTTTTTTTTTTTCCTGCTTCTGGGGAAACCATGGCATAGAATGGAAAGTATGTGCTTGCTTTTTATCTTCCTGGTCTCATCACCTCTGTAACCTCTGGCTGCTCTTCCAGGCTTAGTGGAAGCTTCCTCTGGCTTGTGGTCTCTGGCTCCTGAGAGTTTCATTTGTGTCCTGAACCACAAAATCGGTAGAGGAGTAACATCCTGTTCTAGCAGTGCTAAGCTCCTCAGAAAACATCTGGACAGTGATGCTTTGGTCAAGGAGCACTGGGAAAAGGAGAGAGAGAGAAAGGGGATAGGGACAGAAAGAGAGAAGTAGTGAGTAAGTACATGTAATGTTGAGATGTGGAGGACAGATGGTGATAGGGAGCTATTTAAAGGTAGAAAGTTTCTAATCAAGGTCTGATTCATACAAGTGCATTGAATACCATCCGGGACGGTACAGCATTGAGGTAGCAAGCCCAGGTGCTTGAGCTAAGAGTTATACTCCCATACCAGTTCTTGTTGGCTGTGTCACTTTTGACAAGTTAACTTATCCCTCTGTGCCTTGGTTTCATCATCTGGAAAGTGAAGGTAACAACCTTTATAGGGTTGTGGTGAAGCATTCCTAAGGGACAGAGGGGAAGTGTTAATACAGATGAGCCATTATTACTAGCAGCCCCAGAGTAAAATATCCACTTCACTCTTTCTTATTACATGCCTTGTATTAGTTTTGGGGTCAAAATGAATAGACTTGGATTTTTAGCAAATGTAGGTAGTATCTCTTTGCTTCCTATTAACGTGTATACTGTCACTGAGAAATGCTGCTTGGTAGTCTGCTCTATCTTGAGAAATGTTTGCATTATATGCAGTATATATTTAACATACATGGGGGACAAGGATGCTCAAACACTAGAGGCTTTAAATTGTAGCATCTCTAATGATAAAAAATCTTTAAGCCTTTCTCCCCTAGAATTATGTCTGCATATTTTCTATGGACCACATGCCTTCCTTCATGAATTTTTAAAATAATATCTCAGTCACCCCAGTCTCTAATTCTAAGTACTTAATACCATATCTACTAGTATTATATGGAGGTCAGATGGTGCAAGTCCTTGGATTTATCTTTATTTTACCAAGAACTTATCGTTTAGGTCTTATTGGTGAACATAAGGGTGATGAAGTAGATGCTAGGAGAATTTCTTATGTTCAGTTTCTTACTCTTTGCCTTTTGTCGGGATTCATATTGTTAGTTAGACAAACAAAAAACAGTAGGAAAGCTTGGGATAATTTTTTTTCTCAAAGTAATGGAATTATAGTTTTGAAAATGTTGAAATAGGGTGTGATGTGTGGAGGAAAGCTCTTTGTGGCTGCCTGGAGAGTGTGAGAATGTTTAGGGCCAGTGCATTATTTGCTAGCCTGCCTGCCTGCTTGACCTGATGCATTGGCATCTGAGAGAAATGAATCTCAGGGGAGAATTTATTTGGGTCACCATAGCAACAGAAGGGGGGTGCAAAGATCGGTCTGGAAACCTATAAAGAATGCACACAAGTCGGTATGACAACTGCAATACCTACTTCGCTGAGTTTAAATGTTCAGGGAAAGTCTAATATTTAACTTTTCCAGTGGCATTCAAACTTTTCTCTGGCCATTGGTGGTTAATGTGGCATGACTCAGACTTTGATGTCTGATGTCTTTTTAAGAAATTAGATTCCCGTAGGAATTCAGTGACTATTACATTTTGAGTCATAATACTCTTGTGGCAGTCTAGTAGGAATAAACTTTTTCTTTTTTAATTATCTTGTTCTATCTTTTTGGTTTCTGACTAATAAAAAAAAATGTTCTTTTTACCGATGTGTACTAACACCGGGTGCCCTTCTTTATCATCCCATTACTGAGCTGAACATTTTAAATGTCATTTAGAAGAACATCATATTGAGCTGCTCACAAAGAAATGCCTTTCATGTTGAGATTCAATATGGGAATTTAATTCAGTCTTGCACTGAGATACTGGAAAGATTAACAGATTATGGGATGAGAATGGAAATGTAAATGACAGATCAGACAAGTTGAGTAGCTGACGTCTTGAATTCCCCAATAAGAGACGGATGAGTAAAATAAGGCACATGTATTTGAATAAGAGCAGGTATAAAAGCAAATGATACACATTTGTTTGAAATCTCTATGCTAGAACTTGGGTGTTGGAATATGTAGATACACGGAAATCTGAAGAGGGTGGGGCTTCCAAAACAACAACCTTCTTCCAGCCTTTCATATATTTTTATCTTCACCTTGTCCCAAACTCAGTGTTTTTCCTACTCTGATTTCCTGCTTCAGTTTCTTGAGTTCCTGCATGGCATATACTTTTACTTCCTTCTAGGCACTGAGTAGGTTGACCAGTAGTTCTAGTTTGCCTAGGACTGCCACATTTTTGTTCTCAAAAGTCCCATGAAACTCCACAGTCCCAGTCATACCAGGCATGTTTGCTATCCCAGTGCTATGTGTTCTCTGCATATTTCTTCCTGCTTCCCACTCTCTGTTCCTCTCGGGGCTCTGTTCTCTGCCACTTTATGATTTGCAAATGGTCCAGACATGTACTACACAATATGTTAGCTACTAGCTACATGTGACTATTTAAATTTAAAACAAAGTAAACTAAAAAAGTCAGTTTCCCGGTCTCTCACTAAGTGCTCAACATGTGGGTCAGCACAGATACAGAGCATATCTAGGACCTGAGAACATTATGTTGGACGGTGCTGATCTATATAACTGAGAATGGAGGTAGCAGCATGCGTTGAAGCGTTCCCTATAATCTATGGCTTAGATATAATGTTAGCTGGAAACACGAAATGCTGAAAGAACCAAGTCATCCTTAGGTTCCACTTTCTTTGAATTTCTCCTTATACCAACTATGGAACATGTAATAAGGCTATCTGTCATCCTTATTGGGTCATTCGTCAAACAGGTATTGAGCACCTGTGCTGAGATACCATGATGAATGATGACGTCTGCCTTCTAGTAACTTATGGTCGAAAATGAGAAGAGTTGTGATAGTTATCATATAATAAGACTCTTCATGAGACACATACAAGGGGTTGATGTGTGATTGTGGTTGGTAGCCAGAGAGGGCTTTGCAGAGGAGATGATACAGAGCAAGGAAATGAAGAAGCAGAAAGAGGGCAATGCATGTGTGGTGAAGGGAACAGACATGGAGCTGGACTGTCTGGGTTCGAATCTTGCGTCTTCCCTCCCTCCACCAGTTTACTGGCTGTGTGGCTTTGGGCAAGTTTCCTAACTGATTTGTGCCGTTTTCATCATCTACAGAATGGAGAGAATAATAGTTATCTGTCTCACAGGGTTGTAATGATTGAATGAGCTAATACTCACAAAGCTCATTGAATAAGACCTGGCACATAAAAGCTGTATAACTCTTTGTTAACTACAGTAAATAAGAAGGACACGTAATTAAGATGCAGAAGGTGATGAGTGAGATTACAATAGCATGGGAGGATTAGAGAATCACGGGCTTTCTAGAACTGTAGTTAAGATAGTAGTGGTGGCCATGCTGGAGGGTATGTGTGTGGGTGGGTGGGAAGTAGGGTGGGGGGGGGGTATTGAGGAGAGAGGAGAGAGTAGACAGACCTATAAGTGGGGCATGCCAGAGAGTGGGGATATGATTCTGTAAGTGATGGGAAATTGTTGACTTTTTTAAGTAGTGGGGAGGGGGAGGAGATAAGATATACAGTTTACAAGGATCCCAGTCCAGTGGGCTAGGAGGATGCATTTGAGAAGATAGAATATGAAGAGTCCTGAAAGGAAATTACAAATTTGAGAAAGATTCAGGAGGTTAAAAAAAAAATTGGTGGCGAATTGGCTTACTGGGAAGGGGTAAAAGGGTGAAGTCCTGTGTAACAATATAGTGCTAGTTAGCCTAGTATACTTGAAAATAAGAAAAAAGATTAAATTTGGGGGCTAATTTCAAAGACGGTTTAACCTGCCTCTAGAAGATGTTGTCACAAAAATATGCTTTTATTCTTACTTATTGCTCTATTGTAAACTCGTAAATGGAGTTTTAATTTTTTTTAAGGAAGTTTTCCTGTGATATGGAGAAAGAAAAAGAGAGAATTTGAGGATTGAAAGCAATAGAAAGTTTAACATCATTCTGTTATTCTAAGTTATTGCTTTGTCTCTGGAAAAGTAATAAAAGCTTATTTCCCTTATAACTTCATCTGTGTACTCAGGGCTGTCACATTAACCCTACATTAGTATTAGATTTTAATAAAGGACACAATACGGTAGGAAGAAAGATGTTTGCTAAATCTAGAGAGTGGGCCATATAATTTCGTTTTTGGAGGGTTTCTAATATTGTTTTTATTTTTTCATTGTCTTGAAAATGATATTTAACTTTGTCAAATAACTGCAACAGAAAACAAAGGCTGTGTTTGAATAGTACTTGGGAGGTGTTGCTAAACAACATAAGCCGGGGCTTCTGTTTCTTTACTAGTTTACTTCTTGGTAGCATTTTGGAGCCAAAGGGGAGTTGGATCCCTTGCTTGAAACAGAGTTCCTTACATTCATTTCTGGGCTGAGACGTGTTTTTGAGGATGGTCTTTGCCAGCGTGCGCCTTTCTTTTCTCCTCCTATTCTTTACTTAGTGAGTTTGGTAATTCCATTTTATGACCTCATACGATCTCTGAGTCTCCAACGACTAATGAGCTTTGGTGCCCCCCCCCACCCCGAGCTGGTTCCTCATGCTCAGGAAACTCGACGCTGTCCTTGGCATGTTCTTTCTGAAGCCCTTCTTTCCTCATAGCTCTTTCTGTGGGTCCCAGGCTTCCTATCCCAGGTCATTCAAGCCCAGGTATTTCCGTGGATGGGGGATCTTTTCATCTCACCCCACTACCCCTGGGTATAGATATACTACGGCTCAGACCATTAGTATTTTTTGTTTCCCCTCTTCATTTTGCTTCTTGGCTTTAAGAAGATTAGAAACAAAGGGAGAAGCATAGGGCTGCATATTTGTATTTCCGATAAGGCTTGTTGGAATATACGGGAGAGGCTGAAAATGTCTGGTGAAATGGAATTAAGCAATGGCCCGTGGACTTCATTTATCTGTGGCATACCTGTCTTATGGTAATAACAAGCAATTAATGGTTGTGAGATTATTTTGGCATTTTTCCAAAAATATTTCCCTTGAGTTTCTGATTTCAAGTGAGGTCAGTACTTCCATAATTTCCTTCCCATGGCAGGTTCCTTGATCCTTCATTAGTATCAAAATATAATAATGTTAGCGGCTAACATTTTGAATTGCTTCCTATGTTTCAGACACTGTGCTAAGTACTTTATATTCATTATTTGTTTTAGTCTGTAATATAATCTCCTGAAGTATATATAATTATTATCTAGACAAGTAAGGAAACTGAAGGTCAGAGAGGTTGATAGATTTATAAAAAGCTACCCAGCAGACAGTGGAGGAGCTAGGATTCTGATGTAGGTGGTCTGGCTCTAGAATGCATGCTTTTAACCAGTATTCTCTAAGTATTACTTTCCCTGCCAGCCACCAGCCTTTCCCACATACACCTTGCTTCCTAGGAAGTGCTACATATAGTAATGAAGCCTACAGAGATGTCACTGTTCAGGATCTTGCAGAAGTACGTAGCGTCTTGCAGAAACCAGACTTCCTTTGCTTTTCCTGTTAGTCTCAATGAGCATCTAAGTCCTGCTTCTCTGTGGATTCCAAAGTGCTCTTTGGAGACAGAGAAAATTGCCAAAACTCAGCACCTAAGTGTTGAGTTTCCACAAGAGTAACTTCTTTTTTAAGTTTAGTTATTTATTTTGAGAGAGGCAGAGACAGCAAGTGGGGGAGGGGCAAGGAGAAGGGAGCATCACAAGCTGGCTCTGTACTGTCAGAACAGAGCCCAACACAGGGCTCGAACCCACGAACCACGCGATCATGACCTAAGTTAAAACCAAGAGTCAGACGCTTATCCAACTGAGCCAGCCAGGCACCTCATGAGTAACATTTTGATAGCAGTAGCTCAGACTCTTTGAGGAGCAACTCACAATATTTATCATCCCCATTTTTATAGATGGAAAAAGGGACCCAAAAAGGCAAAATCACTTCTCCAGGTTTGAGTCGCAAATCTTCAGAGGTGACAGAAGTGTGGCCAGGAGATAAAGGAATCTCAACTTTCTTTCAAAGTCCTCTAAGTTTGGGGCTTATAGGATTCTTTTTGCTTCTTCAGCTTATATAATACCACCTGAGTATCTGACCTGACCTCTCCTTTTTTCCTGGGAGAGCTAATGCAGTCACAGCAACAGGTTCTCCTGTGGGCCCAGGTTGGTTGATTCATTTTAAAAACCGTCTTTTGTTGTGCTCTTTCCACTCAGGAAGGGCTCTCGCTTTTTCTCCTGTGTTTCCTCAGTCATGCTGCCTGCTTGCTGCTGAGAAAGGCCACGGAGTATTTTTATTCTGGTCATTCTCTCATTACCCTTGCATAAAGTAGCCACAGGCGCAGTGTAAGGAGCATTTACAGTGCTTTGCAGTAGACTTGGCATTCATTCCTTTCTGTTTTTCCAAAATGCAGCAAAGAAACATCTCCTGATAGTCGGAGAGAATGGAAGCTGCTCACCCATGGGTCAAGTCCTGTTACAAAGAACGCTGCTGCGGCCGAACCACCACCTCTGTGTGATGAAAGGGCCTTTTGGCTAGAGCACCCACCTCTCAGAAAGCAACAGGACAACCATTTACAGCTTCCAGCTACCGTTTCATCTCCTTCCTTTCATCTTGATCACTTTCTGGAGCAGTATTGCATCTCAGTATGTGCAATTCCCAGAGCCCCTTTCAGAATAGCTCTTACTCTCCCAAACTGCACGGCGCTCCACAGAGCCCATCCCTGTCTACGAAGATTGCTGAAACCTCCTTCAACCATTAGATTCAAAGGCAGCTGCTTAGCCCCGCCACCGCTTCTGGTTCTGTGAGCCACACCTTCATCCTGCCCTGGCCTGCACGCTCTCTGAGCACCTCACACAGTGCCTGGTATGTCATAGGAGCACACAGAGAAGTCGCCCACAGTGACATGGCCTCTGAGGAATGGTCTCAAACGGGCTGCCTGTTATTTCTCTGACAGCCCGTCTATACCTTCTCCTTCTTCCTTAAATACCTCTGGAGCTTTAGCCTGCATGTCTAAGCTCTCTGCCTATTTGTACTCTCTCTCTCTCTCTCTGGATTTATCGTCAATATCCTCTAGCTACATTTCTCTCTCTCAACCTCTACAGTTCCTCATTTGAGCACCTCTGCTGCTCCTCATCCCCAACCCACACACACACACACACAAGGAAATACACAGACTAAATACTCTTGCAGACTATGTCCACCCAAGGAGTTAAAAGTTTTCTTCCCTTCAGGAAGCAACCTTGTCCCCTTTTCTGATCACATAGTTCCCTCTTCTGTTGACAGATTATGTAAAACTGACTTACCGATTCCGAAGGACTTCGCCCTTCCAACCTCCTGGACCAGTGGTCAGCAAATTGTTTTGTGAGGGACCAGATAGCAAATATTTTAGGCTTTGAGGGCTATACAGTCTCTGTGGCAACGACTCAACTCTATGATGTGAAGGCAGCCATAGGCAATGAGTAAATGAATGAATGGGTGTGGCTGTGTTCCAATAAAACTTTATTTACAAAATAAAAAAAAGCCAGAAGGCAGGATTTTGTTTGTGGACCATGGTTTGTTAACCTCTGAACCAAACTGTGTGTTTTTTTTTACCCTGCAATCTTTGAACCAGTGAATGGGATTCCCAGAGTAATTTCTGTGATCAGGTCCAATCCAGACAGACTTCTATGTTTTTTCCACAGCACTGTTACCCCTGAACTCTTCTGGAATGTTTGCCCAGATACTTTAAAACTTCTCTCTCACCCTAGTTGAAACTCTCCACTGGGTTCTGCTTTCTACTGCTTTTTCAGATCTCTGTTGATTTAATCCTTTCCAGAGTTCTTGCCTTAAGCAAGTTTTTCTGTTTAACTTCCTTGGTTCTTTATACCCTTTCAGCCATAACTATGTTGCCTTAAAGTCACATCTTTGGTTTTAGGAAGCCAGATACAGATTTGTTTGTTTTTTGCCTCTCTTGCTAATTTATATTAAAAAGACAGTTTGTAATACTGGGAAAAGCATTGGCATGGTAGGTAAAGCACGGAGTCTAGAAGATCCATTGGTTCAGCCTCAATCCTTTAGTTGTAGACAACAGAATTCACTCTAGGTTGTTTAACCTGAAATGGCTATGTTATAGGGTGTTGGGAAATTTACGTACTTTCCAGGCCTAGGAAACAAGTCTGCTTGCTATGCAGCCAGAAATAATGCAGCCAGCAGAAACATTCCAAAATCACAAGGGTCTTCTTTAGAGAAGACTCCGCTACCAACTCTGCCTTCCACTCGTCACTCCTGTGAATTGAACACATAGGCTCCTCCACCACTGCCCTCAAAGAATGAAAGGCTCTGCCCTGTGCTTGCCAGAGAACCCTGTCTCTCCACTTGATGCTCACATCCACCTTCCTTGTCTTGCATGGGTGTATCTACTTGTCAAACCCAGGTCATATATAGAACCAGAGCTATAAGAGGGTCTGGGAACTAGCTCTCTAGTCTCCATAGTACAGAAAGGTACAATGGAAGAGAGTAGAGTGGGTTAATGTAAATAACCATTTACTGGCCACAACCTTGGGTGCTTTAGGTTTGAATTTTCCTGTAGGTAAAAATGGGGATAAAAGTACATTTCTTAAGTATTGGTCCAATTATTTTCAAAACACCTAAGACATAGTAAGCCTCAATTAATGGCCATTATAATAAACAGACAATAAATGAGTATTTGTAACTATGTAAGAATACCATGAGCATGTTAAAGAAAGTTTTCCTTATGCTTAGAAGCCTACGAAAATAATAAGAATGGAGCATGCATGTCACTGTTATAATTTGAGTGTTCTCACTTGCTGACATTCCATCCTTTGGTTGGTTCACACGAATGTCAAAATACTCTTAACTCATATATTCACTGACTCCAGTGCCTTCAGTTTAACTCCAACCTCTAATATATACCCACATCTTTTTATTCCTAAAACATGACTATAAAATGTGTATGTGACCACTGTAGAAAAAGTGAAAAGTACAGAGTATAAAGAAGGTAAAGATCACAGGTAATCAGTGTTCATTCATGATAAAATAAAAAGATATTCATGGGTAGCCAGTTGAGGTGTTCATGGCTTGATGCTAATGGAATTGAGGGTCAGGTCCAACAGAAATTCGAGTACAGGCCGCTGTGGGTGGTATTTGAACCTATGTTATTGATTTGTTTCTCATTAACAGTTGAGGAGGCAACTGTAATTGTCACCCTCATTTTACAGTGGAAGAAACCATGACAGGACGAGACCACTGTGTGGTTTCCTAGTTTGCATCTTGAAAAGCCAGGATTCAAGCTTGGGTATTCAGACTCCTCAAGTCCACGTCTCTTTCCATTGTCCTGCACTTCCTCTTTTTTTATGAGTTGTGTCTCCCTGTGGTCGATCAGTCATGCACAGGGAGAAATTCCATTATGTTCCTACTGCTTATACTCTCACAGTGGGCCATTCTTATGCAATCTAAGATATAAAGAGTGAATTAGTATCACTCTGGCACTTTAGGACAACAATGTCTTGCCAAAGACTGTGCCATTTAGTTACTCAAAAATAACTTTGAGATGTTGACAAAATGACAGCACAACACAAAAGTCATTTATTATAATCATGAAAGTGTGAATTTTGTTTTTTGACTACACGTGCTTAGCATATCCTAGCATCTCAGTTAAATATCTTTTGAATTCAATTCACATTTATAACAAAGTATGTGACCTGTGGGAAAACATGTTTCCAAATTGTTTACTAGTAATTGGCCTATCCTCAGGAGTTATTTCCTGATATGTTGATCAAATGGAAATAAAAGACAACAAAGGAGTATCACCTAATTTAAATTTTTGACTGTTTAAAAATTTTTTTTAAATGTTTATTTATTTTTGAGAGAGAGAGATACAGAGGAGGCAAGGAAGGGGCATGGAGAGAGGGAGACAGAATCCCAAGCAGGCTCCACACTGTCAGTACAGAGCCTGGTGCAGGGCTCAAACACACAAACCATGAGATCGTGGCCTGAGCCGAAATCAAGATTCAGATGCTCAACCTACTGAGCCACTCAGGTGCCCCTGTGTTTTTTTAAATGTTTTAAAATGCATTCCCACATGATACTTGAGTTTATAAGTGGGTAAAGTAAAAATAAAAAGGACACCCTGGATATGTGCAAGATGCATCGATATGTCCCTTTTACATGTTCCTTGTAAGCTGAGCCCCATCCTTTTCCTTTCCGTATTTAGTGACAATACATTCACTAAGGTGTCTAAGCCCTGGTGTTAAACCTACACAAGTAGCTCACCATGTATAAATCTGTTCTCAATGGACTCAGTCTCACCAGAGTTAAAAACAAAAATGGAAAGAAGTCACCCTGTGTCGCTGGTTGATAGAGGACGGACCTAATTGATTTCTAGGGACATTGGGTCCCATACCAGGGCTGTGGGAAGCAGAGCTGATTCTCTAAGTGCATCATCAGTCCATGAGATCTGGCAGAGCTAAAAATAGCCTCTGTGTGCCTCAAGTCTAGTCTGTGTGCACTGAGGATGTGTCACCGTCAAGAGAAAATGGTGTGGCTGCCAGGGCAGCAGTTGGGATGCTCTACCATCAAGGCATCTCCTCTCCACTCTTGGTAGGACTGTTTGATTTCCTGTGCTGGATACTCACAGAGCTAGGATTTCTTCTGGAATGCCATATCATCTTAGTCTCTCTAAAGAAATCATTCTTATGAAAAGGCAACTCCTCCTTTAGGAAACTAAATGTCAGATATTTCAACATTTCTTTCTCTCTTGTCGTAGATACATTTATTGTTTTCTGTGAAATTTAATTGCTTTGCTCCTTAGCTAGCTTTTTCCTCATTACATTTCATACAACTTAAAAAAAAAAAGGTCACTCAGGGCGCCTGGGTGGCTCAGTCTGTTGAGCGTCTGACTTCGGCTCAGGTCATGATCTCGAGGTTCACGAGTTTGAGCCCCGCATCAGGCTCTGTGGCGACAGCTCGGAGCCTGGAGCCTGCTTCGATTCTGTGTCTCCCTTTCTTTCTGCTCCTCTCCCACTCACGCTCTGTCTCTGTCCCTCAAAAATATAAATAAGCATAAAAATAATTTTTAAAAAGGGTCACTCACAAGACAGAGTGGAGGAGGCAAAAAGGTGTCAGTTTTCTCCTCTCTCACAATCACCTTCTAGTCAACAAGTGTCCTCAAATATGGCTTTACTTTCCACACGGTTGTAGAATTCCTCAGGTGGAAACGTTTCCAAGTTTGGGATCAGTTATCATGATCAATTTTTTTTTAATTTTTTAAAATGTTTATTTATTTTTGAGGGAGGGAGGGAGAGAGGGAAGGAGGGAGAGAGAGACAGAGCGGGGGGGGGGGGGGGGGGGAGGGAGGGAGAGAATTTGAGCCGGGGAGGGGCAGAGAGAGAGAGGGAGACACAGAACTTGAAGTAGGCTCCAGGCTCTGCACAGTCAGCATGGAGCCCTACATGGGGCTCAAACTCATGAAAGGTGAGATCATGACCTGAGCCAAAGTTGGACACTTAACTGACTGAGCTACCCAGGTGCCCCTGACAGGATCTATTTTAAGTACAAGCCAACAGGATCTTTTCTTCCTTGACACGGTGCTTTACTTGTGTTGTTAATAAAATTAGGAAGTGTTTACAGTTGCCAAGTTCTTTAAATTCAGCTGGTGGTAAAAAATAGCAATTAAAGATGTAAACCCACTTAGTTCTTTAATTCTTGGGGGAAAAAACAAATTCCAAATGGGAGCTTAGTTGTTTCTCTAGGTTTAAACTCTGTCTTTAAAAACATGACACTTATAAGCTACTCCTAGCACCCTCATTTTCTTAGACTAGGCATGTGGGCATATTTGTTTTAATTCTAGAGCTGTGGTTCCCAGCCTTGGCTGCGTGTTAGAGTCACTTGGGGCACTTTACCAAATGTTGGTCACACCATCATAGAGTCCCGTTCGGTTGGCTTGGGGTGTAGCCTCAGTGCTGGATTTATAAAGCTCCCTGGTGATTCTGTTGTGCCGCCCAAGTTAGGAACCGCTGTTCTCGAGCATAGCACAGCACATCGGTTGGATTCTCAGTTTATAGCGATTTAAATGGACTCTTGCAAACTTATGTACAAAAGGAATTTGTTAAAACATAAAGGGAAGCGCACTGATTCAAAGGAAGAGCTATGTTACCAGGTCTCAGAGAGTACAGAAACCAGGACAACCATGGCAACGGAGGCAGCATGAGCTAATGGACAACCTCCTTAGGCACTGCTTGGCTGAATCAGCTCCAGCCATTTTCTGTCCTTGAAGCTCTGCTTAAGGTTCTAATACCAGGGAGAGAAAGATGTGCTAAACTCTTAATCCCTATCCTTAGCCAGGATAGGATGGGATGGGGTAGTTCCCCATAGGAAAATTGATTTGCTCTTCTTGGAAGGTGGCACTGTAGTTTCTTGGCAGGCAACACCAACAGATGTCCCCACACCCTGAGACCATTTTGCTTTGGATGGGGAGGATGTAAGGAACATTCCTCTCAGAAGGCAGTTGGCTTAGAATCAGACTCCCTTGGTGTCTGCTAATTTGTTCATGTAGTTATTCATTCATTCAGAAAATGTTTATTGAATATCTATACTATGAAAGTCACTCTATGAACGTCAAGTTGGGGAAGTAGTTGATGCTTTTAGGGTGCTTACAATCTCATAAGGGTAAGAAACATGCAAATGTAAGCATGATATGCCAGGAATATCTCTAAGCATTACTCCATAGAGTAAGACCAGCATCAAACAACCGGTATTTGAGTGCCAGTAATTTGTTAGACCCTCGCCAGTGAAAATAAGATGAGGGACCATCAAATGTCCCTAGACAAGCTTGATTCTTTCACTGGTTACCCATGGCTGAAATTTCTCCTCTTCTGACTGAATCTTTTCCTATTGTTTCTCAGTCTCTTGAACTACTCAGAACTGCCTTCATTCTCCTTGCTTTAGGTGGATTTTCTGGATATAACCTCATGTCTGACTAACTCAAAATCCTTACCAACATTACTACTTTTTTCCTGAACTACTATTCTGACATACGCCCACCTTATTGCTTTGCTTTGTCAAACACAGTCCAAAAAGACAGGCTCTCTCCTTGACCTTGGGCATAGTCATTTTTTATTAAGCATGTTGAATATGCTAGATGGTGGGCAGAAAATATATTCTTAAAACTTCTGTCTGGCCTTTTAGGCTTATGTTCTAAATCCAGAAATGGTCAGCTGACTATTATGTTAGACCTATAGTGTGTTTGAGTATATTTTTTCTAATTTCATATTCAAAGCATGGTATAAACCTGCCAGAGCTATCAATGCAGCAGTAATGACAACTAAGAAATCAGAATATATCTGATTTTTAATTAAAATACAAAACTAAAGGATCTAAGTAACAATAATAAAAACAATGACTGGGGCATCTGGGTGACTCAGTCAGTTGAACATCCAACTTCAGCTCAGGTCATGATCTCACGGTTCCTGAGTTCAAGCCTTGCATTGGGCTCACTGCTGTCAGCACAGATCCTGCTTTGGATCCTCTGTCCTCCTCTCTCTCTGTCCCTCCCCCACTCATGCATGTGCTTTCTTTCTCTCTCTCTCAAAAATAAATAAACATTAAAAAAATAATGGCTAATGTTTATTAAATGCGCATTCTACCTAGTCCTTGGCATATAGTAAATGCCTCATAAAAATTGGTTGTAGTTTTGTGGGGTTTTTGTTGTTGTTGCTGTTACTGTTATGCGGTCTGGCAGGCATTTTATATATGCAAATACAAAGGTTAGTACTCTGTATTTCCAAACTTATTTAGTCCTTACAACAATCCTATGACATCAAGGTACTCTCATTAGCCACATGTTACAGATGAGGATATTGAGTTATATAGAGAGTAAGAACTTGCCCAAGGTCCCACAGTTAAACTAAGTGACATAGCTGGGGACTAAACTCAGGTAGTGTGGCTCCATTTTTTTTTTTTTTTGATCCTAAGATAGTTGTTGGTTATTTTTAATGATATAGTGCCTACATATGGTTGCTTCATAAATGTTTGCAGAAAAAAAAAGAATGAATGAATGGTGAGTTCTATAGCTGGCTTTTTATAACATGCTCCCTACCACTGTGTTTTGGAACAGAAGAATTTAAATTTATTTTTCATTTTAATTAAGACATAATCATGATGACAATTTATATTTAAAAAACTACTCTATGCAAAGATTATTACACTTTTTGTTTTTTTAGTTTTGATTTATTTATTATTTTTTCAGCTTTATTGAGATATAATTTCGATAAAACACTGTAAATGTGAGTAAGGTATATAACATGTTGACTTGATACGCTTACATAGTGCTAAATGGTGACCACCATAGTTTTAGTAAAAACCTCCATCAGTCTTGTAATTACCATTTTTTTGTGGTGAGAACATTTGAGATTTACTCTTTTAGCAACTTACAAGTATATACTAGACTATTACTAGCTATATCAGCATATTGGATGTTAAATCCCTAAAACTTGTTAATCTCATAACTGCCTATCTGTACCCTTTGACCAATATCTTCTTCATTTCCTCCATTCCCCTGCCTCTGGTAATCATCACTCTACTTTCTGTTTCTCTGAGTTCAGCTTTTTCTCAAGTATTTGGTTAATGTAGTTTCTTATGATTTGATTAGTTTGAATCACTGAGCTTTGCTTATCTTCAGAAGAATAATGATCTGTTTGGCCACTGTAGGTAGATAGGCCAGTGCTTCGGGAAAACGCAGCAATAACTAAGACAGGAGATGGGGCTGCTTCATTGTTGTTGTCTTTCTGATTCTTTTTCCTTTGCTTGCTTTTTCTCCAGGCTGGAGATGACTGTCCCTAAAGTTAATTCCTCAATTGTCCTTGCACTGTCAGATGCCTTTCTCTTCTGAAGGATTTCCTTAATCCACAGTGGTTCTTTAAGTGGCTGTCTTGATAACACCAAATGTTGTCTGGCAAGTGAATGACCTTACCTGACTATCCCCGTATATTGTCAGAGGAGACTGTGAACTTTGTTTTGGCCTTAATTTTAGGAAACCGAATCCCAAGGCACATACAACAACATGAAGACCTGTCCTATTTCCTGGTCCTGCACTTTGTCTAGAGACTAGTAGAAATTATTGCTCTTTTTTATTTGTGTTGATTTACCTATTTTTGGAAGAGCTACTTATTTTTTTTTTAAGCCACAGAGAAAGAATGCCAGTAAACCAATACCTGGGTGAATCACGGATTGAAAGTAATCCTGCTGGGGATGTTACAAAGATGCTGCTGTCTCTTTTAACCTAGGAGATGCTGAAGGCAACTATTTACTATATCTCTTTGTAAAGCTTTGCCCTCAGTTTCAGTTGCAATGTGGCAAAACAAATGTCTGTGATAAACACAGGGTTCTAGTCTGGGACAGCAAGAACTAGGTGCATTCCTGAGTGTGGTTTCTAAAAGATGGTCAGTCTTAGAGTCACAGTTAGCCTGGCTCCTGTGCTGGAGCAAGTGTGCGGGCAGAGCATGCAGCTGGGGCAGCCGGGATGGTGGCCATGGGTGGTGGTAGGTGAACCCATACCTGTCACTGCCTAAAATTAAAGAAAGAGAAACTCCCCAGGCATGTGGCTTCTCAAACAATCTGAGGCTAGGAGAGAGACATCAGGCTTTGTCGAGGGTGAGTTGGAGGAAATGACCTCTGATCTAGGTCTTAAAAAAGTGGGAGTTGGCTCAGCAGAGTAGAAGAGAGCATTCCAGGGAGGGTTACCTGTGTAAAGATTTAAAAAGGGAGGAAGAAACTCAGTGGTTGATGTAACCATGTGTGGAGTAAGGTGGGAGAAGTAAATAAGGACCACATTACAAAGGCCTTCTTTCCCCAAAATGAAGGTTTCTTATTTATCCTAAAGGCTCTAGGAAGGAGATAGAAAAGTGACAGCATTGGATTTTCATTTTGAATCTTCATTCTCATGTGAAGGACAGGTTGGAGGTAGCTGGGAACTAGAGACAGGAAGACCAGCTTCGAAGAGGTAGCAGGAAGAAGAGGAGGGGATTGGTTGGATTTAGGGGATATTGTAGGACATAAAAATCAATCGAACTTGGTGAGTTACCTTACTTGAGTGCAAGAGAATAAGGATTTCCCCAGGATGGGAGGCTGGATGAATGGTGGCACTGGTTTTTAAGAGAAAGGCTACAGGAGGGGAAGCAGGTTTGGCAGAAAAGCATACACATACGTCTATCCCTAGAAGCTGACAAGATGTATCTACTGAGCTATTTTTTCAACTCCACCTTAACTCCTGTACATACATAAGGTACTTCAGGTCTCCACCTTGGTTGCTGCAGTCCACTGGTCCCTGTTAAGATTGTCACTACTGATTCTTTCGTGAATCATTCCAAGACCAGGGGAGCTTGAAAGCAGAGACATTTCCCATCTTAGAATGGCTTGAGATTCAGTCTCTTTCGGGCTTGAGCCTTAGAAACTGGAGAGCCAAAACAGTGTTTCTGTGAACTGGCCTCTTGGAGAGTAGGCTGGTGGTACAGCTGCCAAACTATAGTCAAACCACTGTATCTAAATGGTCAGGGTCTTTGTCCTCTCAGCCCCATCACACAGAACCCCCTCACAACATGGGACAGGCTCACTCATTCCTGCTTTCTCTCCTCCTTCCCTCACAGATTTACTGCAATAAGGGTACACATCCTGTGCTTTGGGCCACCCTTGGGCCCCTTATAGACCCCAAATTTTATCATTTCCAAAATTTATCCTTCAGTTTGCAGAGTCTTTCACCAGGTTATTGAGGTGTCAGAAACGATTAACAGAAAATTCTGTGGTTCTTGCCTTGACATGCAGAGTCCTTTCCAGCAGAGTATCTCCGAGGGTGCCCAGACGATGTTTCACGTGTGCTCATAGGGGTCCTCCTGGTTTCCTGTTCGACTGATCACCACAACTAGCCACCATTGCTGCTCTTGCTGGTGCCCTGCATTTTTTCTGGGAATACTGATGTCTGTACAGAGGGAACTCTAAGAACTCCTGATTCAGTGCTATGATGGTTAAGTGTAGGTCAGCTTTGCTAGGCTGTGGTGCCCAGTTGCTTGGTGAAACACTATTCTTTTTTTTTTTTTAATTTTTTTAATGTTCATTTATTTTTGAAGGAGAGAGAGGCAGAGTGTGAGTGGGGGGCGGGGGCAGAGAGAGAGGGAGACACAGAATCCGAAGCAGGCGTCAGGCTCTGAGCTGTCAGCACAGAGCCCAACACGGGGCTAGAACCCACAAACCGCTAGATCATGACCTGAACCGAAGTCAGACGCTCAACCGACTGAGCCACTCAGGTGCCCCTTTTTAAAAAAAATTTTTTTTTTAATGTTCATTTATTTTTGAAGGAGAGAGAGACAGAGTGTTCTCTGGTGTCTGGTGTTCCTGTGGTGAACAGAGAGAGAGGGAGACACGGAATCTGAAGCAGGGTGAAACACTATCCTAAATGTAGCTGTGGAAGTATTTTGTAGATGTGATCAACATTTACAATCGGCGGACTTTCGGTAAGGTGGATTACCTTCATAATGTGGGAGGGCCTCATCCAATCAGTCGAAGGCCTGAAGAGCAAAAACAGGTTTCTCAGAGACAAACACATTCTGCCTCAAAACGATAACACTGAAATCCTGAGTTTCCTGACTTTCTACCTGCAGTCCTGCTCTGTGGACTTCAAACTTTGGAGCCTGTCACAATCACATGAGTCATTTCCTGAAACTGTCTATCATTCTATCTATCCCTTCCATTGGTTCTGTTTCTCTGTAGAACACAGACTGATACACATGTTTATGCCAAGGATACTCTCAGCTTTCTTAGTTGTTAAGGGTTCCAAAGAATCGTGGCTGTATCTGCAAGGAGAAGGCCTGTAGCTGTATGGAAGGCTGAGACCCCATCTGCCTTGTTTATCCATGTGTCCTCAGTCCCTAGCAGAGTACTTACACTTTGACAGTTCGTTTTTATTTGGGGAGCTGTAATGAGATAGTACGTGCAATGTAATCGGTACTAAATAAATATTTGAGGATTGGCACATTGAGACAGACCCTTCCTACTATCCCCTTTTCTGGTCGCTTTCCCTAGATCCAGCAACCCAGATGTAAATCAAGTAGTTCTAGTCCTGCCTACAACCAGCACGCTCAGATCAAGCCCAGGCACCACTTTAGGCTTTACTGAGGGAGTAGAGCTATGCAGTCCTTTCCTTCTCTGGCTGGAATTCATCCTCCACCTGCTGCCTTCCCACACATTGTGGTCATACCGAATCCAGCTCATCTGTCTCATTTTGCATTTCCATTATTTTTTCGCACTGATCTGTCTCCCCAGAAAGTATGGAGTCCTGATATACATATTTTTGCCTTCCCAGTACCTCAAATAGCATCTGGAGCTTCTTAGATGCTAAGATAATTTTTCATAAAGAAAGAATGGATGGAAGGAAGGAGAGAAAGTAACCTGAAAGAATGAAAAAGGAAAAAGGAAAGAATGAAAGAGGGAAAGAAATACGGAGTTAATTAGAGACACAAATCCCCAGTTTTAAGACAACCTCTACTCTGTCTTGTAATTGCATTTGGTTCTATCAGATTCTGTGGGTAACAAAGTTTCCCTCATCTGGCAAATGAAGTACTTTGAGAATCCTGCTAGTTTGAAAACTTTAGTGCTATACAGAAACTAGTACTTTTGTGGCTTGAGGGAATAGAAGCTAACTTCAGACCTGAGAATTCATCTCATTGAACCACAGAACCCTAAAATTATTTCTACACTCACAGTCTGGATCAGACACCTAATATTGTAATGGAAAGTAATCATATTGCATGATATATTTTGACTAACGAATGTGTGGGAAGCCCCCCACCCCGCCAGTGACTGCAATGCACATGGCTTTTAATATGGCTAAGTGGGACCGATGCTGATGTGCAGAAATCTCATGTTAGAATTGTTGTATTTGCAGCCAGATCCTAGAGAGACTCAGACGGAAGAATCTACCACAATTAGAATGTCAAATCACACTTCCCTCTTCACATTGCATTTCTAAAAATAAGATAATGAAAATATGTATTTGTGTGGGAGAGGGCTTATTGTAGAAAGCTGCAAATAAGGCTCAAGAAAATGTGCTCAGAAACCCCATTCAGGAGGCAGCTTTCACTGCAGGGAGCTTCTGTGCCATGAAGAAAGCTGCATAATGTGCTCTGTGCACAAAAAGGTAGCAGCCAAGAATGCTGACTGTGTTTCTAAACCTCTAGAATAAAAAGGCATGCAGACAACATTGTTTTACCAGTTAAGGCCAGTTTTTTCTTCTCCCTGTCATCTGACTTCAGGCATTCTTTGAGGGGTTGGTGAAAGACTTAATATGGTCTATTAAACCCTGCTACAGCTTTTAAACCTTTAAAATAGTTTGTTATTGAAAACTTTGGTGGAATGTGATAGAAGGCATCTAAGGAGTCCAATGGATTTCTCCCATACTTTCTTTTTTTTCCAGGTTTCTATTGTACAGATAAAACTAAAAATAGGAAAAAGATTTAGGATCTTTACTAGTGGCAAGGGAACGAATCAGCTGGTCTGTGATGATCAGTCCTGTAAGAGGGTCTTCCTCAACAATGAGGATTCTCTGAGTAATCTCTCTTCTGGAATGCATTAAGTCGAAGGAGAGGTTTGAAGGCACCTATCCTCTTAAGATTTAGTTTTCTGGGCACTTGGGTGGCTCAGTCAGTTAGGGGTCCAACTTCAGTTCAGGTCATGATCTCACAGTTTTTGGGTTCAAGCCGCACATTGAGCTCTCTGCTGTCAGTGCAGAGCCCTCTTAGGATCCTCTGTCTCCTCCTCTCTCTGCCCCCCACCCCCAACTTGTGTGTGCATGTGCTCTCTCTCTCTCTCTCAAAAATAAATAAACATTTCAGGGCACCACGGTGACTCAGTTGGTTAGCATCTGACTTCTGCTCAGGTCATGATCTCGTGGTTTGTGGGTTCGAGCACCCTGTTGGGCTCTGTGCTGACAGCTTAGAGCCTGGAGCCTGCTCAGATTCAGTGTCTCTCTCTTTCTCTGCCCCTCTCCTATTCACATTCTCTCTCTCTCTCTCTCTCTCCTCCCCCCCCCCCCCCCCCGTCAAAAATAAATAAACATTAAACAAAAAGATTTAGTTTTCATTTGGGGAGTTGTAATGAAATAGGATCATTTTCAGACCAGGAACAGACATTTGGACTCCCCTTTTCTAACTTTTCTAAGATTATGGATACTTTAAGAATATAAAAATTCTCTGACTTAAGTGAAAATGGAAGTGAAGAAACTATTCATTTGGATTCAAGTGGAGACAATATTACTATTTTTTTAATAGTTAAGCACTTACTAAGAGATAGTCATTGTGCTAGGAACTAGCTGTAAGTTGTTGAACTCCTTGCTGTTCTGGAGAATACTGACAGGCTTTTGAAGATGCAGGCTTTTCATTACTCTCTGCATTTCAGTGTTGCTATTTTAGATATTTTTCTCCTACCTGAAAAAAAAATCATTTTCGTAATTTTATTTTTTAGAAAAAAATATTCATATTTTAGAAATATTACTTGCTGGGAATGTATTATTTATATTTTTGGAGTTTGCTTATCTTAAAATATCTTAATGTTCCTTTTATTTTTGAATATTGAAATCTTTGTTATTGTCTTCCAATACTTTAAAGAAGTCATTCCATTGTCTTCTGGTTTTCATCATCTCTCATGAGAAGTTAGCAGATTATCCTACTGTTGCTCTGTTACAGATGAGTCTTTTCTCTCTGCCTAATTTTAGGATTTTTTTTTTCATTTTCTTTGGTTTTCAGAAGTTTGACATGAGATAGCTAGATATATATATTTTTTGTATCAACTTCATTTAGAGTTCTGAGAATGCTAGGAACTGTGAGTATGGTCTTTTGTGAGTTTGGGAAATTTTCAGTGATTATTGGAGTATTTTTCGTTTCTATTGTTCCCTTCCTTCTGGAATATCAAATACATATATGCTATACTTGTTATACATATATTTATGCTTTTTTATGAATTTTTTATTCTTTTTCTCTCTGTTCATCATTTTGGATATTTTTATGAACCTGTCTTCCAGTTCAATGATTTTGTCTTCTTCTGTATTAAATCCATTCAATAAATTATTAATTTCAGTAACTGTATTCTTGAACTCTAGAATTTTCATTTGACTCTTTCTTATACATGTCATTTTTAAAAAATTCTCCTTCTTTCATTTATTTAAAACTTTTTTTCTTTGTTTTCTTGAAGTTATAACACATAGTTATCCTGAAGTGTTTTTTCCTGTTAGTTCTAATATCTGGATCTATATAAACATATTTCCATACCAGTTTTTCTTTGGGTTTTTAGACATACTGTTTAATATCTTGGCATGTCTACTAATTTTTTAATTAAATGCCAGTCCTTGTGTAGAAAAACATTGTGGTTGGCCTCCAGATGTTATCTTCCTCCAGCCAGAGGTTACCCTTTATTCTTCTAGGCCAATTTGGAGCTGATTCTTAATCCAAGTAAAAAGTGTCTTTGAATTTTGGTGTTAGTCTACTTCTGGTGCACCCCCACTCCCAAGGCCTAACCTTCATGAGATTTTGAGGAGTTCACTGGGTCCCTCACCCAAGCAGGGCCTCAACTCTAATCCTTCCTTCTTAACAACTGAGATGCCTAAAAACTCAACTCTGCTTTTCATTTTATCTGCTTAGCTTCTAAGCCTCCTACCCTCATTTTAGAAATTGGCATATGTGTTAAGGTAAAAGATGACTGTGTATCAGGCTTTGTTCTCTATTCCTCCCTTGTCACCAATAACTTAAAATCTCAAATTTTGTCTCTCTAGCTTCACAAGACAGTAAAAAACTCTGCTTGTTTATCTGTCCCAAGCAGTGGCTTTCTGCGTGGGCACAGCTTAGATTTGCATGCTCTTACTGTGAATCCAGAATCATCAAAACAGTTGTACAATGTCAGTATGTCTTTTTCTAGTTCTGTCCTTTCCAGAATCTTGTACCCTTTAGCTCTGGTTGTGTCAGCAACTTGCAGATGCCTTTACGAATTTTTTGTTTGTTTAGTTTTTAATTTTAAATGATAAGTTATTTCTGAGAATGTTGACCTTCTATCATGCTGGATTTTTTTTCAGGGAAGAACTGTTTGTATCAGGATTTGAGATGATTCAGATACCGTTTGAGGCACAGGGAGTACAATGGCAAATGGAGTTGATAAATTCTTGGGGTAGATTCTGTTTTGTACAGGAATAGGGTCCTAGTAGGGGTTTAACTGCATACCCCTCAAAAAGATATGTTTAAATCCTAACTTGCAGTACCTCAGAATGTGACCTTATTTGGAAATAGGGTCATTGCAGGTATAATTAGTTACTGTGAGCTTATACTGGAGTAAGGTAGGTTCCTAACCCAGTATGACTGCCGTTCTTATAAGAAGACAGCCAAATGAAGACACAAGACCTAGAAGAATGCCATGTGATGATGGAGGCACAAATTGGAGTGATGCACGTACAAGTCAAGGAATGCCAAGGATTGACAGCCAACACCAGAAACTGGGAAGAGTCAAGGAAAGATTCTTCCCTATAGATATCAGAGAGTAGTGACCTGCTGACCCCTGGATTTTTATTTTATTTTATTTTATTTTATTTTAAGAGAGAGAGTGCAAACGGGGAGAGGGGCAGAGGAAGAGAGAAATGAGTCTTAAGCAGGTTCCACGCCCAGCATGGAACCTGATGTGGGGCTCGATTTCATGACTGTGAAATCATGACCTGAGCCAAAATCAAGAGTCAGACACTAATCAACAGCCACCCAGGCACCCCAACACCTGGATTTTTTACTTCTAGCCTCTAGAAGCTCTAGGAAACAAATATAGGTCTCTTGTCTTCAGAAGTCAGAGAAACTACTCTGAATAAGAGAGAATTAGGAATTTCTGCGAGATAGAGAAAGGAGGGCATGGCTGGGAGTTAGAGACACAGCAAGTTAGAAATAGTGGCTTCACACAATGCTTCATATTGTCAAGAATGTTTGTGACTTCTAAATCTTTGGTACATCCTAGAAATGGTGATCGATGCAACCAGAAAAGGGCTCAAGAGCAATGTCCAGGTAATTGAGAGCAACAAAACCAGGTTAACATAAATGGGTATCAGAGGGCAGAATAACCTTGGAACTTCTAGGCCCCTGGAATTCACAGAATTCTTAGGGAGAATTTTGAAATTCTTCAATGAGAGTGAGGAGGATTAATTTTAAGAAATTTTACCTTGAGCCCAGGCGTCATGGCATATGGGTTATTAATGCATTCATTTACTCAAAATTTGTAGCCATTTAGTTCCTTATTTGCTATATTCTTGAGTCATGTTTTTAGAAGGTTGCTTTTGTCTTGTAGTTATTTTTTCAGGCACAGTCTCCAACTAAATGACTCAGGACAGGCTGGTTATACAGCGGTAATAAATTTACCCTGAAACCTCAGAGGTTTTAATAAAGATTTATTTATTTTTCATCTACTATCTAATGTGGATAGTAATGGGGGGTATTCTGCTCTATATGATCACTCATGGACTTAAGATGATGGAGACTCTACTGCCTGGGTCATCAACATTCACTATGGTGGGTGACTAGAGAACATAGAAAATTGTGTACCAGCTTCTAAAGTTTTTGGTGCTCAATTGACACAATTACTTTTGCTCATAGCCCGTTGACCAGAGCTAGTCATATGATTCACTTCACTGCAAGGCAAATGGGGAACAAATGAGAACACATAGAATATTTTCATAAATGATGATTGTCTGCCACTTCACCTTAGCCTGTTACTATCTCCATTGAACAGATGGGGACATTTGAAGCATAGAAAAGTTAGGTAATTTGCTCAAGGTGACATAGCTAGTGAGCTCTCAGAGTCAGGACTCAAACCCAAGCAATCTGCATTTGTAAGCACTGTGCTATTTATTATATGTAGAGGAAAGAATGGTCAGTTTGCTTTGAATTTTGGTCTTCCTAGTGCCCCTTCCCCTTTCTCCCAGAAAAAAAAAGGGGATTTCTTTATCCTTCTGTTCCCTAAAGTAAGATATCAAGAACTGTTGAGTGAAATGTGTTTTTCAATCCTTTTTGGAAAATAAACAAAATAGGTTATTTTCCATGACATCTTTCTTAACGAGCTTAATCTCTTCAGGCTGCTGTATCAGAATACCAATGACTGGGTGGCTCTAACAACAAACATTTATTTCTCCCAGCTCTGGAAGGCTGGGAAGTCTAAGATCAAAGTGCCAGCAGTTCCAGTATCTGGTGAAATTTCACTTCCTGTCTCATAGACAGCAGCCTTCTCACTGTGTCCTCAGATGGCAGGAGTGAGGGAGCTCTCTGGGGTCTCTTTATAAGGAAACTAATCCTATTCACAAGGGCTTCACCCTCATGACCTGTTTATCTCCCAAAGGCCCCAGCTCCTAATACCATCACATTGGTGATTAGGTTTTAACATAATGAATTTTGGAGCACACAGTCTATGTCACTAGCTAAAACTGATCTTTCTTTTCTCTGAACCCTCACTGCACTTGGATTGCATTGCAACAAGGAGGAATTGGGAGAGATTAACTTTTCCATAATCCCGTAATCCTATAATATCCATTGGCCTTGCTATCATACACACAATACACATATACCTCTTGTATAATTGGCACGTCCTCCGTCTTATGTGTAGTGCTAAACAAACATGGTTTCTAACTTCCCTTCTAAACATGTTGTGTCTCCTAAACCACTTCTGTGTAGAAATTCTAGGCTACTGTTCACACACTTGGAGTTTCACTCTTTCCTTAAACAAATAGCTTTGAGTGCATACCTTGTGCTGCTTACAGTATAGCAGCAAGTAAGATGCATATACATGGTCCCTCTCTACATGGAGTAAAGGTGGGATCAATAAATACACAAAAAATGGTATAATTACTTGTAACTTTCCCTGGTCGATTTCTTCAAATTAATTGTGAATTTCTTGAAGGCATTAGGCACGTCTTATACTGGTTGGGTCCTTGCACCATGCTTGGTTGAACTCTCAGTAACTCTTGGTTGATTATTAATTATCTGACCATCTGGACTTCAGAAGAAATTCTAGGTTTGAGGACTTCTTGGCAGAAGGAGTTCTCTGAGGCTGACACTGATTTCTCATTTGGCTCCAACTTTTCTCTATTTTTTCCCTTAAGAAAATAGTCAAGATTTTGAGATTGGTTTATGATGTGGTCAGAGGTTAATTTATTCTCTTAGAGAATCTGTGTTCACCCATGAAATTCAAAGTATTAGACTGAAGTCAGAGGTGCTGTTTTCTATAATTGACTAAAGCTAAACTGGTGAGTAATACAGTCTCTGATGCAGGTAATAGTGCTGAGCTGGCACAGTGCAGGCTCCACCTCAGAGCAGTAACTTGTCTAAAATAAGCTAGTGGGTTCTTTTAACCAAGTTAAACTCTCCCCTACTTTCTGACCCCTGACAGGGCAGGTTTCATCTTATATTCCAAGACGACATCACTTGTGTTCTCACACTCGGGACTTGGTTAAAGGAACTTTTATTGGACTACAGCCTCTCATACTGCCCGGAATTCTCTTGTCTTGTTACTTAATAAGGTTAAGGGCTGCATTGATCTTAAAGTGACCACATGGCCCCAGTCCTAGCAACCTGCTGAGAATAAGGCTGGAGCTTTGGCAGAAAGAGCTGTGCCTCTTAACTGAGAGAATGGGCTTATAGTACATCCTAGAAAGGAGGAAGCTGGCAGGAAGAAAATAAGGTCACAACCGCCACTATTCTCCTTTTTATGCCAACCAATTATTGATATAGTTTAAGAGTCTCTTCCTTGAGCAAAGCATTTTCCCTTTACATCATGCTGCTGAGACAATGGAACGTTTCCTGTATGTTCACACAGATCACTGCATTTTGGGCCCCCTTTGCTTTTAAATTAAGGGTATGTCCTGATGAAAGGAAGCACTTGCCTCCTAGATTGTGGGGATCACTGTCACATGTTTTTTCAATATGGATGGGGGACCAGATCGACTATGACCCAGTTAGAAGTTTTTATGTTCGATTCATAGTTAAGACTCTTTCCATTGTCAAGAATACAAATGGAAGTCTGTGGTTCTTTGTCAGTATTGCTTGTTTCATGTAAGCAAGAGTCAGTGTATAGATGTGTTGTTAAAAATCTGAACTACCTGGAGAAAGTTTTTTTTTTCCTAACTTTATCAATTCCCTATGACTGTTATAGCAAATTACTGCAAATTGAGTGGCTTAAAACAACACAAATGTATTATCTTATAGTCTGGATATCAGAAGTCCAAAAGGGGTCTCACTAGGCTAAAAGCAAGGTGTTGGCAGAATGTATGCCTTTTTGGAGGCTGTAGGAGAATCTGTCTTCTTGCCTTTTCCAGCTTCTAGAGACCGTCTACATACCTTGGCTCATACCCCTTTCCTCTGTCTTCAAAGCCAACAACACTGGGCTCAATCTTTCTCACACTGTCATCTCTCTGGTTCTCCTTGGTCTTCCTTTTTAAGGACTCTGAAGATTACAGTGCCCCACCCGGGTAAACTAAGGCACTTTCTTGATTAAGATCAGTTGATAGCAACTTTAACTCCATCTGTACCCTTAATTCCCCTTTGCTAAGTAACCTAATACATTCACAGGGTCCAGAGATTAGGTTTGTGGACATCTTTGGGTGGGGGTGGGGGGCATTATTCTGCCTACTAGAGGAATTAGGAGGTGGTTTTTTGTCTTTTAAAATTTGATTTTGGTAATTCCAGGACCTGCACCATGATTGTGGGTTTTTATCTGTCAGATAAAGAATCTTTAAATTTAAATCTTCCCAAAGTCTTTACTGGTCCCAATTCAGTGTAACTTCACAATATTCTCAGTCTTGCAATGTAAGCAATCAGACACAGGGGTGGATTATCAACCACCTATTTCATGAGCTTAGAAACTGCTGGTGAATTGCTTATTGATTATGTATGACTGTGACATGATTGTCTTTGCTTTATTGCACATCTTTGCAGTGCTTACAAGAAAGGATCAGATCCAAACTTGTTTCCGATGTGACTTAACATTCCCAGACCACCTTCCCCAATAGGCTGCTTCTTCGAATATCTGGTATTCTTCCAGACACACAGACTGGAGACTTGGGTGTCATCTTTGACAGTCTAAAGTGTGTATTTTAGTTTCCAGGGCCCTGACACACAGGATTCTGAGAACATAGAACTTCTGAGTCACTTGCCCTTATTCTGGTCTTTCACCCCTCTATCCATCCTGCTCACTCCAACTGGAAGAAATTTCCCAAGATATCAGTTTCACAAATAATGAATCCTTGTTCCAGTACTTACTAGCTGTGTGACCTTGCAAAATTAATTTTCTTCTCTGTGAGAAACAGGTGAACTGGAGCTAATACACAGTATTTACCTCTAGGGTTGTTGTGAAGATGAAATTTGATACATGTTAGGTACTTTGAACAGTGTGAGGCATATACTAAGCACTCAACAAACATTTGCAGATATCATGATGATGATCATTATTATTATTAATGGATCAACCAGTGTGCATGCCTCTGCTCCTGCCCACATGGTGCCTCTGGCCCAGTCATCTTCTGTGGAGAGACTGACCTCTCCCCAGTCTTCTTCCCCTCCAGCTTCCCCCTACTTACTACCCACCCACACCCCTTAAGCCCAGGAGCTCTTACCTGCTCTTGAGTGAGGACAGGTGAGAAACTAGCATTTATTTCATGAAGCCTTCCTGCTGTATCCCCTCTGGTTCTAAACTTCTGAAAGGCCAGACTTCTAAAGTCTAAAGACTTTAGAAGGCCAGGCCTTCTAAAAGGCCAGACTTTGAACCTCAAAAAAGCTTCTTCTCTTCTTTTTTGTTCTGACAACCTTCCTGAGTTTGAAGCTTTACTGTTTGGCCTGAATGGGGAAAGTGCCAGAGTGTAAATGAGGAAAATACTAGGGATCCCCCCTACCCAAACACGTACATGAACACACACACACACACCTGTTAAAGTATTAAAATATCACCTGGTGTAAGAAGAGCTTTGAATAACAACAACAAATATTTATTAAGCTCTTTTTATGTGTTCGGCACTGTGTTCGGCTCATCACCCACCTGTTCCATCTTACTTCTGGCTACGCTTTCATGGATCCTCTGCCTGTGACCTCCACTTTACTCCCTGACCCTAGATTTGCATTCCCACCACTGAGACTTTGCTTCTGCTATTTCTGCTGTTTGGATTTCCTCCTCTTCCTTGTCTATTTACCCATGCCCTCTCCATCCTTTATGGCCCATCTGTAACACTGACCATTCTAAAACCCGTAGATCCTCCTTCAGCCAGACACTGTGAGAGATACAAGTGAAGTAAAAGGAAAGGATCTTGCCATTGAAAAGCTAACTGAGGAGAAAAGACACAACAAAGAAAACCCCACAATACTGTTAAATTCTGGGGTAAAAATCATAATTGCTGCACGGTATCCAGAAGTCATAGTCAAATGACCAGTTATAATACCAAATCAACACATGTATAGAATTGACCAAATCCTTTCATCCTTGAAGCAGGTTTCTTTTAGGAGTTTATGAACCCATTCCGGTTACTATATAAATTAGTTCAGGAGCTTCCCACTTTCAGTAAATCTGATATATACAAAACAGGATTTAGAAAGCACTTTAGGTCATGATTATTTCCACCAAAATACTTACCATAACATTTCTTCTAAGGAGCAAGCAAAGCTTATTGGCTAAATAGATGTAAAACATGATTTGATTTACATAATGGTTTATTTGTACAGAATTTCAGGACAGATAACCATTGAATAAAAATGAGGCAAACCTGTAATTACTCTACGAAATAGCCTGGGGTTTCATGAGTTAATGCAACTCCCTAGTAGTCAACTTAATTCCTTCCCAGGAAGAAATGTGAATTGAAGTTTTGGTAGAAGATATTAACAGAGTATGTCCAAGAGATAATTAAGTGCTCATATTCATCAATTTGGTTGCCCTGGGCGGGGAGTCTCATCTCCATTTTCACTTATTTATGACTTTATTTGTGAATAATGAGCCACTACAAAAAAAGCGTTTGAACCAACAGAAAGGAGATCTTGAAATTTAGATTGAGTCTGTCTCTAGAGCAAGGATTCTTAAATGGGATACTCAAATCACGGGTGAGTTGTAGGGAGTTGTCAAACACTGGAGAATGTAAACGAAAAACTGTGTGTGTATGTGTGCTTTTTGGGAGGAGAGGACCAGAACTCTGAACAGATTTTTCAGAGGGATCCATGATATCCTGTTTAAAAAGCCATTCTTCATTCCCCATGGATGAGCTTCAGGAAGTTCCATCAACTTCCTTGATTTGTATCAAAATCTTACATATCAAATATACCTGGGACAAAGCCAAGTAGGTACCCAAACTCTTAACTGCCCCTCCCCCCCCCCCCTACTGGCTTTGCTTTGCTTCTACTCCTTCACCCTTCTCTACTCTGGCATTAACATTTGCCTATTTGGATTCTGAGAACTTGACTTTACTTTTTTTTTTTTTTTTTTTTTTTTTAATTTTTTTTTCAACGTTTATTTATTTTTGGGACAGAGAGAGACAGAGCATGAACGGGGGAGGGGCAGAGAGAGAGGGAGACACAGAATCGGAAACAGGCTCCAGGCTCTGAGCCATCAGCCCAGAGCCCGACGCGGGGCTCGAACTCGCGGACCGCGAGATCGTGACCTGGCTGATGTCGGACGCTTAACCGACTGCGCCACCCAGGCGCCCCGAGAACTTGACTTTATACGAAGTTTCATTAAATACATTTTCTTTAGTATTGTCATATGACTAAACTAGAACAATTTAGTAACAAGTTCGATGCCTTTATTGAAAGGAAAACAGCCCATGGACTGGAGGAGCACAATGCCTCATAAGCAGTGGAGCAGTCTTGAGGGATTTTGGGCAAGAGCGGGTTTTATCGAAAGTTAGAAGAGGCAGTATGGAGGCAGGGCATGATTGGCTCAGAGGTCAGGGATTTCCTAATAAGGTGAGCAGATCCTATTTTCTAGGGTACAGTAAGCTGGCTAACACTGAGTAGGAGGTTTGTGATTGATGTTAGATTTCCTAGATAGCTAGGGATTTCTTAGTGCAGGCCAAGTTAGATGTAGATTTGTGATGTGAGGCCTGCATGTTGTGGGTCCCGATATGCACATAAACTTTTATCAGTGTAGATGTACTTTGTGAACATTCGAATGTCTTGAGTGGGATCACCGTGTGGTCTTTCTTGAAGTTGTGTATTTGTTGTGAATTGTACAAATTTATCCTTTCAGAGTGGTCATTTAGTTTTTGTCTGGGATATTTTATATGGCACGGACCTTCTGGTGTCAATTTATTTAGTAAGCGTGAGATTATTTGTATCATTGTTATTGGTTATTACTACTTTACTGTATTTTTTTCTGCGTTAAAGGTTGAATTAACAATACCATTTGTGTACATTTTTGTAAGGATTGTCTAAATCATAAGCTAGAAATAGCTCCATAAAAGACCTCAGAGGGAACAGGGGAACAACCATATTGTAGAATAATTAATGAAGAGAAAACACCTTGTTAGGTTATGTTGTGATAATGAATGTTAACTATTGAGGTAATTAAGCCCATTGTAATGGGATTTGAAGTTGTTTTAACATTAAGTGCCTATCAATTTGGAGAATGGAAACACAAAACTTTTCCCCATTGAAATTGATTGTAATAATATTTTTCAGAAATAGCCCTACAGATTCCTTTTCAGGAACATATTATTCTCCAGTAGATGGTATGACTCTTTTGTTCTTGTTCTGTCTAGTCTCTTTTCCACTGTTAACTGGCCTATGACTATATTTATCTCCACTAGTTTTAGGGAAAATGCAATGTATGTGGTAAACATTCTTCCTTGTCATCAAAGGTAGGTGACTTTTTCCTGTTATACATACACAAACGCGCGCACACACACACACACACACACACACAACTTACGCTGTAAATGTGGGTACCAAAGGGAAAAATGAGGATCAGTGATTGCCTTACAGAACTTTATGTAAAATTTCCCTTCCTGTAGAATGTCTCAATTTTCCTCAACATTGACCAGAAGTGCAAAAAGACCTCTGTAAGTCTGTTGGGCATGTGTATGTGAGTGTGGTGTATGTGTTGGGGGGTGGTTCACCTGGAGGGATATTGAGACGAGACAGAAAGATTTCTATTGGTTTGGCAGTGCTACAGGAAGATTTTGATAGATGCTGTTTACTGTTGTCGAAGATCCGACTCAAGCCTTCTGGAGAAAGGTCATTAGTGACACCCAACAAATCACTTTTATGTTGTAGCTGATATGAAAGTCAAATGGAAATTCTTTTTAAAAGTCAATCAGAGCAAGGCTTACCATAAGTCTGGTTAAATTACCTTTTCTCAAATTTACCAGTGTATGGGCTAAAAAGCCACGACCACGACAACAGAAATAATGAAAGAGAAAAAATCCAGCTTCAGTAAACACTGTGGGGATGAGGGCCTAGAAGAGAAATGTTTTTCAGGGCAATACAGGCTTTCCAGAGCCAGGACAGCACAGCCCCCTTCAGCTTCATGTCAACAATGTGAACACTTAGCACAGAATGCTGCCGGCACTGCCGGATGAAGCCTGGTAGGCAATGACTGCCAGCTCAAGCATAAAGACCAAAGGGAATGGAAGTTCATGATTAGGAAATTGAAGACTGGCTGAAAACTTGAGATTTCCTGTACTTAGCTGGGGGACTCATGAGAGATTGATTAGAATGCACACCAAGAGGCCGACTCTTTTGTCTCTACTGCTCTACATTGGACTGAAGTGGTGGGGTGCATTCCTGTGCCATTATTGGATTTGTCTCTGAAGATTTAAAGCATTCAAAAGTAAAATTCCATTGATCTGAGAGGTCAGGAAGGGCAGGAGAAGGCATTATAGGTTTAATTTCCAGTTCTGGGTGACTTCCTAGTACTTTACCTCCATCGCTCAGTACTTCATCCATAAAAGTGGAGGAAATGTTAAAAAAAGAAGGAGGAGGGGGGGAGGAGGAGAAGGAAAGAAAAGATAAAGGAAATATTCATCAGAAACAATGCAAATGAAAAAAAAGTAAATATGCTAAATACTTCTAAAAGAAGTGAAAACGAACATTGTTAATATCATTTTGGTCAACATCCTATAGACGTTATTGCTATAAATAAGAAACAAAAATAAGACAAGAAATTGTGTACAGTAGTAAACTATGGTTGTTACCATAAGAAGTTTTTGATGTAAGGAGAAGGAGAAGTTGGGGTTCTACCATAGTGTTGAATCCACACAGTGAAATCCACATATCTAAAAGGAAAAAAAAAAAAAAAGAGAAAGGACCAGATTAATTTGGGTAGAATTGAGATGCCAACAGATTGTCCACTGTGGGTAACTTGGGTGCTCCTTACAGGTATGTGTGTAGCAAGCTGGGTTACATGTTGCTTCCATATCTCTGGGAGTCCTGATGACAATGAGATGCTTTCCTCTTCACCATTGTGAACTCCTTCCACGTTAGCCCTTTGATTAATTCTGCCAATTTTGTGTACTGCCGGAGTCATTTTGATTTAGTGACATTTAAAATCCATCTCCTGTGTTTTCCTCCTCTTTTTGTCTAAAGTCAGCATAGCTGATCTCTTAGATGTACAGTTGCCCTGTGCTTCTGAACTTCAGAATCCCACAGAGAGCCCTGATGTGGTGCATCTGACTTTCCTAATTCAGAAGAAGAAGGCAGAGCTGAAGCACATCTGTAATGGAAAACCTTTTACATAGTAAATATGAATGGCCCTGTTCTCTCCTAGGTCACATTTCATATTTAACATCAATTTCATAAGTCAGCCTTCCTTTCTCTTCTTTCTATTTGATACTTTCATATCAGGATTCTTTCTGATCATTTCCAGCTAAATCAGTTCACACATTGGTGATGGCACAGTATTGTTTACATTCCAACTGCATGTTTATAACAGGGATATACATTGTCAGAATGCTAGAAAAAATGAAAAAGTGAGAAAAGAAGGTATGTGTTCTTCATAATTATGTCCCTAATGCTTATTGTTCCTGCCTAGGTTTGCCCAGCACCTTTCCTGCTGGATATTAGATATTAAATGTGTATTTTCCCCAAGAAGTAATTTCATCTATGGGTGAAAGCACCAATGAGCAAAATGCATAAGAAAACCCAGGTTTCCCAAATCAGTTTTTTAAATTGGGTGTTTCTGACTTTTAGGTGAAAAAGATATTGGTAATATGTTTTGTAATAAGCGTCTAAGCCAGAGAAAGCTGTTCTCTCCAATTTGGGGATCCTCTCTGTTCACTCCATGTTTCTTGCCAGTCATTATAAGCAATGGGAAAAATTTTGTCTTCATTTGGTCAGTAACACTATCAGCACTGTCTAGTGTTACATTTTCTTTCTCAGGCTTTTCTTTTAATTTTTAAAAGTGATTCCATCCTGCTAGTTCCTTACATAAGAGACCCTGGAGTCATCCTATGCTTTTGTTTCTTTCCCCTCTCATTCCCATATCCGATGAATCAACACACCCTATTGACACCACCTTCAAAATATTGAGAATATGACCTTCTTTCACCATCCAGGGTTCAAGCCACCACTGTGGTTTGTCTGGATAGTCACAGTGGCCTCTTGATAGGTCTCCATGAGACTTTTCTCTGAAGCGCGACAGCCAGAGTGACTCCTTAAAACCCTCTTGAGTCAGATCATTAAGCCTCTCTGCTTAAAAACATTTATGGCTCCTCATCTCATTCAGAGTAAAAGCCAAAATCCTCGCAGTGGCCTCAGATCTGGTTCAAGTCATCTCTTGGACTCTATCTCGGATCTGCTCTTCCTCCCATGCTTCTTCCTGCTGACCACACTTATCCTTGCAAGGCCGTGAACATGCTGTCCCAGCCTGCACTTGCCATTCCTTCCACCAGGATGCTCTTCCCACACTTACCACCATGTCCCAGACTGCCTTTAGGTATTTCCTCAGATGTTGCCTTCTCCAAAAGTTCTTCTCTGATAACTATATTTGTAGTGGCTGTAAATTCCTGACATTCCCATCCTGGCTTTCTTTTTCCTTGTATCACTTATTGTCATGTGGCTTGTATTTTACTTATTTATTGTTAATTGTGGGTCTCTCTCCCTGGAAAGGGAACTCTTTAAAACCTGAGGGCTTCATCTGCTCTGTTCCCTGGAACTCAGCAGGGAACTGACTCATATTTGTTAAATGAACGAATGAACACTTTCCCACTGTTTTGACCAAGCTGCAATGTTTATCTCCATTAATCTGCCTTTTAATAAGCCAAGTAGACTGATTTTATATATGTATGTACATATATATACATATATATTACTTTTATATATATACATATATATGGTATAGCTTAATGATATGATTTAATATGTATTTAAAAGTAGATGACAGAAAGAAACTCTAACAGATCTATACTCCTCAAATGAATGTAGCTCTATATGTAATTACTTTAAATTTCATGGGAATCAAACTTATTGATCTAGAATTGCATGCTTCTTTATCAAATTGCCTTAAAACCATTATTCGTACTCTGTTACCTCCCTGAGCCCATCTATTCATATCCCTCATACTTAGAAGTCTAGGGAGATAGTCACATTGCCTGGCTGTGAGGGAGAAAAAAATGCAAGAGGTTTGGAATGTGGTAGAAAAAATGGTTACGGTGATACAGAGGTGGAGTAAATCAGGTGTAATTGATCATTTATTATATGTAAAGGACATTCAGTTTTTGAAAATTATTGTAATGTGCAAACCCTGGAAGATGTTAGTTAAAGCATCATGTCAAAGGTGAAATTATAAAAAGGACTGTGTGAAATCTCTTCTGAATATTTTTTGGCATTACTGATTGAAGAAAGCTGTAACAATATTTCTCATAAATAGTAGTGACTACAGAAAAGCCAGACCTCTTCAAGAGTGGACTGCTCTCAAAAGCCCATTAAAATAGCATTTCAAAGTCCGTTAATAAGCCTAATTAATGGCGTCCTATTTCAGTATTAATGACACAACTCTGACATGGTCTCTGGCTTTGTAACAACAGAATACACAAAGAACAGTGGGATGTGAAAAATAAAAGTGGACAGTGCTTGCCCCTGTTATTCAGCTCAAGAAACTTTGAAATCACTTGAGTTTTATAGCTGAAACTGCTTTCATAGAATTAGTTACCCCTGTTAATCGATTTCCTTTACCTCTAAATTGTTATATAAATACATTTATGTATTTATGCTTATGTGAATATTGGAGTATAATGAAAGATGATGAATCTAGTAAAATGCTTTATTTGGTGTAGAAGTGTTAGGTGCTCTACAGTCAGCAGAGTCAGGTATTTTTATCTTATTTAACTTGTAAAATTATTGTGTGGACACATAGTATTTTGGGAAGTCCATTTTATTTACCTTTATAAAACACTAATTTATAGTGCCTATACAATGTCAATCTATCATTTTCCCCTTTATTTAAAATAATGCTAAATTTGCTGGTTTTAGTCTACTGTGATTTAAAAAAAAAATCTTTGTAAAAACAGATATAGAAGAATGCCTTTTTTTTTTTTGCATTTTTTAAAGTTTTCCATCCAAATCATCACCAACTAATACTAGACAGGTTTACACCTGCCCATAGTATTTTGCAGTTTAGGGTACAATGGCTATTACACATCCATCTCCTGTACTTAGGTGATTAAATTTATGTCACAAAATGTGCGACAGCAATGGACTTGTGCATAGAAAAGACCTACAACATGATTGACGACCATTGGAAACCCTGAGAGGTAGTGTTGCATTTAGAATTTGAAAAAGAGAGAGGAGGGGATGCTATGGGATGGATTTCAAAATATGTAGCCATTTGAAGCACATTGAATTGGTTTTCTGCAGTCCTTGTTTATTTCCTCATAATGCTCTTCATAAGCATTGACGTGTAGAGCCAGTGCTTTTGCAGATATGAATTTTTCTCTTTGCAAAGCAAAAATATTTTAAGAAATTGCTAGTAAGGTAAAACGGAGAGTAGCCAAACAGCTAAGGTTCTGAACCTATCTTTGCCACCTACTAGAAGTTTGACTTCGGGCAAGTAGACTAATTTATCCTTGCCACCATTACTTCCTCTGTACAATGGGAATGCTAATTGCATCTACCTTAAAGTCTTGATATAAAGATTAAAAGAGCAAATATGCCTGAAACATAGCTCTATTAAATGAATGAATGTTTGCGCTTTGGATTCAAGGTATCAGGATTTGAATCTTTGTTTTAATTATTAGCCATATGATAAGCTATACAACATTTCTTGGCTTTGGTTTTCTTATCTGAAAGATCAGAGGAATCATTTCTATCTCATAGAATTGTTGTGCAGTACCGAATGAAATGTTATTTTTCACTATTAGAGGGGAAAATTTATATATTTAATTCTCTGTACTTTTGGAAGAATATGGGAAAATGGTTCATTTCTATTAGTGGGAATATAAATTGGTACCACTATTTTGGAGGACAATTTGGCGACATCTCCTGTCCTTTTAAATGCACGTACCTTTTTTTTTTCCAGGAATTTTACTTCTTGAAGTTTATCTTACTGATAAGTAAAAATATATGTGCAAGGATACTTATGATACCACTGTTTATGATAGTAAATAATAAATGATAATCTTTACAATGGGATTATGTAGTCATGAAAAGGAATGAGATTGATACACAGAAATGGAAAGACATCCAAGAATTATTATTATATTAAATAGTTGAAGAATAATAAATGATAGGCATCATGTATACACACATGCATAGATATGTGTGTATACACACATATAGTTAAGTATATATAGACATAAAAATATGTAGTACCTTGTGTGTAACCAGCTTAATATGCTTCACTAACTTGGTACACAGATGAATATATCTCTGTTGTTTTTCCCACTCATTGCTTGTGTCCACCTTCCCTAATGAAGTGATTTAGGCAGTGCAAAAGGGACACGTCAGTCCAGCTCCCAACACCAGGGGGCGCCAGCACAGCAGACTCTTCTCAGCCCTCTCCTGGCCTTCTCATTTCCGGTCTAAGAAGTACTGACTGGTCCTGGCACCAGACGCCAGGTGACACTCACTTGTCCATGCTGTTGGAATGCCTCACTCCCCCAGGATCCTGAGAAGCTGTGATGGCCCATGTCTGTGCTGTGGAAGGATAGCTGCTTTTAGTTTGCACCCACAGGCTCAGTCCTTATTCCCCAGATCAAAGGCCAGTCTTAGCCACGTTCCCTGCAGGAGCCGTTCAGTGGAGACCCTTGGCCCTGCTGGTGAACTGATACCCCTTTTCCCTCCTGGTGAGGCCTCCGTATCCTTTCCTTATGGAACCACCCAACCAGTTTCCCTAACTTCAGGCAGAAGTTCGACTCTGCATTTCCTCTTTCCCAGAAGACAATAGAGACAGAGGTCTTTTCCAGATTGGTCCATCTTCTCTTCACTTTCTGCATACCAAGGATAGGAATGGCTTTTGCTAAATCGCACAGGCCTGAATTGTCTCCTTACACTCTCATCCTAGGGGACTCTTGTGTCTGCTGGCCTTGCATTTGCCTAACTACAAGCAACTTTTTCTTTTCAGAATGAAGAGCTCTCCTTCAAGGTGACTTCTGGATCTGTGTTTTCAAACAGGTGACAACTTGGGGGATATGGGTACTTATCCCTGCCTTATGATGCATTCCATTTATCTAGAATGTGAATATTTCTCATGCACACACATTTTATATTTATTTTTTTGTCGATGCCTATATGTATAGAACCTTTCTGGAAGAACACTCAAGAAATTATTAATTCTGTTTATATGAGGAGTAAGAATGGTGTAAGGGGGAAGACTTCTATTTTCTACCTTATCCCTTACTGTTTTGCTTTGATTTTTAAAAAGTTACTTTGTAATAAAAATTTTAAAAAGGCAAAGATAATTTCAAAAAATGAGAAATGGGAAAATATATTTCCCAGCATATGACAAATATTTAAAAATGATTATTTCCTTTCTCTAGCTGTAACTGGCAATTTGTCACCCTGTTATCTGGACAGGAGAGGCTGAGCAGGTCTAACATGTCCAATATTGAGCAAAGTGTTTCTCCATGACAGAAATATGAGAGAAGGGTCAAAAAGAACTTGCACTGTTTCAAAGTCGGCCAATGTATATGAGTATTCTTTATCACAGTCTTTGCATACAGGACTGCCATGTACAGCTGTGTAGGATGTGCACTGAATAAAAGTGTCACACCAAGGGATATGTTCATATAACAGACATAGTAAATTGGTATGTTTATCACTGCCTTTACCTGGAAGTTAAAAAAAGTATCCTGTTCAATAAAAATTATTATATTATGACAATTTCATACAGATGGAAGTAAAGCACATGGGTGCTGTAGAGGAGGTCTGTCATGACCCACTGCCACAGTGATCATCTCCAACAATGATGGAGAAGTCCCATTCTCTCCTCTTCTCTGACTTCCATTCACTTTCTTAGTTGTACTGTCATCTGCCACTGAATCCTTCTTCTGTCAGAGAAGGAGAAGAAAACAGAGGATAGCATATACTTTACTCTTCCCTGAGCCCTTTCCTTCTCAAACAAGGTACATTCAGAATTAGTGGATGCGTTTATTGTCATTTTCTGTGAACCAAGATAGAAGCTCTCCTGTGGTCCTTGCCTGTATCAGAGTTCTCTTAAATAGGATGTAAGTGAGTTTAAACAAGGTGATATTTTCGTACCTTCAGACACAAAATCTTCTACTTTCAAATTATTGTTGACTTTGACAAGGAAGCTCAGTAGGATTGAGAACCTTTGCGAGAGTTTATCATTTAGTGTATTTGTCAAAACATAAGACACGTTGTTAGGACACTGCTTAGAACTTTCCAAAGCATATTATTTTAATACATTGCTATGTATTAATATTTGTATATGTTGTTTAACTTTCGGGTAATTTATTTGTAATAGAAGCATTGATAGTTGTGCTTATGTCTTCATTGTGCAAATTTTGGTACTCAGGGTCTAAAAGACAAAATGCTACATAAATACCTATATTTTATGCATTAAAAGGAGTACAGTTCCAAGAGTCTGCCTTGCACAACTGTTAGTCTTATACAGGTACAACAGTTTAGTACTCTGGTAACAAGGCCCCAAAGTAGGATATTAAATAGATGTGAGGTTATATCAATTAAGACTCTCAGTTGTAAGGGATAAAAACTTAAGTTGAACAGGCTTAAGCATAAAGGGAATTTATTGGCTCCTACAACAGAATAGCCCAGAAGCAGTGAAGGTTTCAGGACTGATTTGATCCAGAGGCTCAAACAGTGTAATGAGGACATAATCTTTCTTTAGGTGAGTTTCATTCTCAGGCTTTATGTGCCAGTAACACAACTGTAAAAAGCTCTTCTCCCTCAGTCTTATTGCATCTCTGTAAGACTAATCATGCGCCCATTCCTGAATCAATTACTGTAGCCAGAGAATATGATCTGTGTGCCCAGGAATGAATCACATGCCCAAACCTGGAGCCATGGGGGAGTCAACTCTTCTGTAAATTCATGGTCTGAGATAGGAGGAAAGGTTCGTTCCCCAAATGAATGTTGGGATGTGGGTAACAGAAGAAAAAGCACAGGGAAGCAAAAAGAAACAGTGCCCACTTCAAAGGTGGAGAAGTCTAACAAAAGGAGGGTGGATAGTCTACATTTCCAGATGAACATTTCTCTTTAAGGTGTATAAGAACAGAAATAAAGAACAGCAGCTTGGGCATGCCTCGGGAATGTGCAGTGACATCACTGGTTATGTATGTCCTTCTGTTATGCATTCGTTGTTCATTAGATTTACTTAAGTCTTAGTGACCTTTTTGTCTAGATCTGATGGAAAGCACTTGCAACGTTTTTTTATTTTTAAAATAATTTCCCTTTTTAACTTCTTTATTTTTTAATGGAAACATTTGCTTTCCCACCCTCCCCTCTCCCGCAATGCCCCTGCCCCTGCCCCATCCATCATATGTTTCTGTTGAAAACTTGGAAAAATCCCATAAACTAAAAAGAGATGAACAAAAACCACTCAGACTCAGCAACCTAAATATTTTCACTATTATCATCTTGGCATATTTCTTTTTATTCTGTTGCTTTATTTTGCATCAGAAATTATATGAATGATTTGGAAGGATTAATGAAATAATGATAATTCTCGGCTAGTAGCTTGGTATCTAGATATAAAGATTCAGGTATAAAATGTTTCAAGAGCATTTAATGTATGAAAACAAACCTCAAAAGACAACTGCATTTTCTGATGCTGTGTTCTATCCTGCAGGCAAGACATTATTCTTTTTCAGGATATGAAAGGCTATTTCAGTGATATTGGCTTAAATCAAAGAGTCAGGTCAATCTGTCATATGTCCCTGAGTTTTCCAATCAACAGGATTTACAATATTATTAATCACATTTTTATGTTATTTTATCAGCTGTAGAGGTTCTGGATAGGGACCCTGTGAGAATATACAGTGTGTCATACATTTTTAATACACTTGATATTAGACCTTCCACAGACCTCCTTTCCATTCATATTGGTATATTCTTATATTAAATCATTTTTCGAATAACATGAAAGTAAAGCAGGCAGAATTCTGCTTTTACTTCTCTTGATGCTCTTTCCTCCTTTGCAAATGGGATCAAAGGTAATGAAAGGTTGCCTAAGTTACGTTAGCCTTGGGCCCTCATAGCCCAGTTTCTCATACTCATGAAGGACACGACTCTCTTTAGTTACTGAACAAGATACAAGTTCCTGTGTTCTTTAGACAAAATCCTGTATTAATTCCTGATGGCTCAGACCTTCCTTTCAATTTTGAATTACTATTCCTAGGGTTTGGTGACCATTTAAGTAGAGACCATAAGACATGCATATTTAGATTCATCTGTGGCAGTATTCTCTGGGTGCTACTTTTGCCCAGAATATCTCAATTTCATTCCTGTACCTTGATTTTTATGGCTACCTACCTGAATGCTATCTCATTCCTGTTTGTTTAAGGCTTGGTTCCTTGAACAAATTCCTACGTGTTCAATCCCTTAGTACTACAGAATGTTAAGTTGAAAGTATCCTAAAAGGTACCTAATCACGGAATTTGTAAGCTACCAGCATTCTCTTTCTTTCCTCTTCCAACTTCTCAGTATATAACTTCATCGTCACGTACTTAGCCAATCTATAAGGTTCAAAGTCACCTTTGACTTCTTTATCTGCCTCTTCTGTCAGCCCTCTGCCAGCCCCAAACCAGTTGGTGTGAAGTTCTGCCAATTTCATTGCCATAGTGTCTGTCCATCTCTGTCACCTACCTGTTTTTCCAGTGCCGCGTCTGATAACAGCGCCCACTCTTCCAGTGGGGAACCAGACCACTTTCATACTAAATCCCTGTGGTTCAGATAGAGCTGACCCAACTTGTCTCTCAGTCTTTAAAACATTCATTGTCAATCCATGGGCTTTGTAGGACCTTTGAGAAAAGGCACTCCTCTTTCACTGGGAGTGCTAGTTGGAGCTGCTTTTGACCATTTTTCCAGCACTTGATTAGAGCCTGTCTGAAAGCAGAGCTAGGGAGAGTGAGAGGGAATTCCTAGAGACATGCAGAGGGGCCTGGATCCTACTGCATCAGCCTCCGGATTGATTATAGTCCTTTCTTTCCTTAGTTGATGTGAATTTGGTTTCTGTCATTTGCAAGACAGAGTCCTAACCAATACAGAGCCTATGAGCATGTAAATATACCCAATTTTAGTGAAAAATCCTTCCTCAATCCTGTGTCTTGCCTTCAGCTGCTGTCCTTTTCTCTCATCTCCTTCATAGCCACAACTCTTAAAGGAGTAGCTTACCATAGTTTTCACAGCATCCAGTTTATGCAATTCACTGTACTCTGCCTTCTGCCCATTCTGCTCCTCAACCCCACCGACATTGCTTTTCCCAAGATCCCAAACTCTCTCCTTAGCAACAGCTCCTGAGTTTGCCATGCTTATTTACTCTGCTGGTGATGTTTGATACTGAAGACTGTTTTCTCCATCTTCATATTCTCTCCATTTTTCCTGGCTATTCTCCTGCCTCTCTGGATATCTTTCTCAGTCTCAGCCTCCTTTGTGGGTTTTTAATGTCTGGGATCCTGAGGACTCTATCCCAGGTATACTTTCCTTCTCACTCTACACATTTCCCCCTGGGTGATCTTGTCGACTTCAGTGACTTTAATTACCATCAAAATATTGACGATCCTGTATTAGTCAATATTCTCTGGATTTCAATAGACATAGCCCCAATACAAAGTGGCTTAGGTTTAAATAAAAAGAAAAAGATAATCTCTTGGTTTACATATTGGAAATATACAGTGCTTGACCTGCATCAAGTCTGGCTGTATCTGTGTGCTCATACCATAGCATCTGAGTCCATTGCTTCTATCTCTCCTGCAAGGTTTCCTTATGCCCATTTAGAAATCCCGGTGGAGAATGAGAGTTTTCTTCCCATCTCCAGGAATGACTTTGATTGGCCCATCTCTGAACCTATCACTATGGCTAGAGTGATGAGTGTTCTGATTGGCCAGATCTAGATCACATGGAGCAAGGGGATGGTGTTAGCCCCATTTGAACTATGCAAAATAAATTCTCTGTGGCAAAAAGTGTCCTGTTACTAAAAAACAAAGAAGGAGATATTGGGTGGGTAAAGCCATCAGTGTTCAAAATGACTCCCAAGGATAGGATTTCAGTTTAGATCTCTTTCCCAGGCAAGATTGCTGTAATTGACAACTTTTTTTTCTCAGAGGAGGTTGTTCTTTCTCCCATGATTACTGTTTTGGGAAATTTTTTCACTTCCATGCACATGACAAGACCAGTATCATCCTTGGTTCTTGCTCCCCTTTCCCTCCATATCAAAAACCAAGTCTTGTCCATCATGCATTGTAAATATCTCATGTGACAATTAAGGAGAGCCTAGAAAATCACAGAACACCAGTGCAGCCATTTTGGAACCACACATAAACACTAGCCCACCTCATTTCTTGTTTATATAAGAAAAATAACCCCTATTTGTTTAAGCCACCATCATTTGTATTTTCTTTTCCTTGCAGCTGAAAGCATTCCTAATTGATACAGTGCCCCTGCTATGTGCTCTAATCTGTACACTAATCTCATGTCATATATCATTTATATTTTATTACAATTTGTTATCTAATTTTTTGTCTTCTTAGCTAGAAGGCAAGCAAACTTTAGTGCGTATCTATCTTGATTGCTGCTGTGCCTCCCAAACCTAGCAGAGTGCCAAAAAACAGAGTGCCAGAATAAATCTGATAAAACTGAACCCACATTTTTAGCTGAAGTTGTGTAGTAAGTGAACCTCTAAAGAAGAGACATCAGTAATCAATTTCCCATAGTCTTCACCATTTATATTTTATCCCTGTCATTGATGCCAAGTGTCAGTGGCCACATCAACTGTGCGTGTACTGCTGTCTAGCTTCTGGTAGAGAACAGTCTTTGTACCTTTGTGACTACAGGTAAGTGATTAAGGCGTAGCTATAGCTACGTGATTAATAAGTATTTGTTAAATGAATATGTGGCTTGTACCAGGTCCTATACCATCAGTAGTCTCACTCCCTAGGATACTAGAAGCAACTTAAAGGAGGCAAATGCTAATTAGAAACCAGGTAATTCTGGTATCTGGGGTTACACTATGGAAATGGCAGAAGGCTTTAAAAAGCTAACTTCTGCTTTTACCCATGCATTAGGTCTTGGCTCAAATATCACTTTCTTGGGAGGCCTACCTTAAACTTCCCTTTTCCTTGGGGTTAGAAATTCAAATGCAAAACAGGTAATATAGATGAGTATGACGAGATGATTTAAGCAGAAGGGCATCTTAAGCTGTATTCTTCCAGCACAGACACTGTATTTGCATTAAAAACATGGAGAAGTTCATCATTTCCATAAAGAAAGAGGCTATTTTTCCTGAAATGAGCTGCTTTCTCCATCTTTCTCTTACTTTCTCATTTTTGGTAGTTCAGTACGAAGACAGTGTCCTCTATAGGAAGTTAGTCAGCAGGGTAAGCACAGTGATGGTGGCCACTAACAATTAGCCTCAATGTCAGGGACAAAGTGTAAATGATGAGGACTTTGGGAAATTTGCTATTGATGCCTCTTTTTCACGGGTTTATCTACTAACTCAGCTTTGGCTGGAAATGTGGGTCCAGTTTTGCCAGATCTGATTTTTCAGAGAAGATTTTTATGTGGAACCTATCCATTTTAAAGTTTGGGTCAAATTAAAACAAACAAGTAAACAAAATAAGCTGTGCCAAATATAGCTGGAGTTCGGATCTGTCCATGGCTCCTGAGTTTGCAACCTCTGTTCGAAGAATCAAACTCTGGCAGCCATTACTTAACACACTTGACAGAGTAGGTGATGAGCATAAAGGTGAATGAAGTGTTGGTCTTTCTGCTTCTAATTTCTTCTCCTTTCAGTCTGTCTTCTATGTAGTTGACAGAATGATATTTATAAAATCTAAATTGGGTCACGTTGTTCCTACTTAAACACCAGAACTTTCCTTGTCATTCATTACCTTTAAGTTAGAATGCAAATCAATTAGCATGGTCTTACCTGACTCTTGACCCACCCATGTATCTCATGGTCCAGGCACGTTGGCCTATTCACCACTGCCTTGGATAGCTGAGTTTGTTCTAATTTTATTCTTACAATTCCCTCAGGCTAGAATGCTTTTCTCTTCATCACAGCCATATTAAATCATGCTTATCCTGCAATTCCATATTAGTTGTAACCTCCTGTATGAAGCCTTTACAGACATATGAGACAGAATTAATGGCTCCCTCTGTCTTCTCACATCACTTTTTCTTATGTCACTGATGTAGCATGGGCTCTGTTTTAATATAGATCTATTTTTAACTGTCTGCCTCTCCAGTTATGTTATGAAACACTCAAAGATAGGGGCCAGATTTGTATCTCTTCTTGAGTAATCTCTTGTATCTTACTGCTACTTTGCTTTTTAAACTTAATTTTTCATGGGCCTGTCAATGCCTTAGCTTCCCAATTAAGTTGGAAACTCACTAGGGTAGAGATTGTATAGCTCATAAGACATCATTCTCTGGTGTACCTAGAGTACATGTTACATAATTATCTTTAAAAGTGTCTGAATGATTGCATCAAAGTCTTTTGGAAAAGAATAATGAAGATGCTATGTAAGACCAGTGATATGCTCTGTTCTCTTTAAAGTAAATTTATTCTAACGACCATTAAACTGGGCTTGTTATTTTTAATATAGTCCAATTTCATTTTTTAAAAAAACTATAAAACCAGAATTTTAAGTTTTGTAAGGAAATTCTATATTTGTTACATTCAAGTACATGAAACAACAGTGCTTTTTAAATCAGCCCACCCATACTCCATATAACTGTTTTATGAGTGATTAAAAGTTTGCTGCCTTTTGGGCTTAAGAACACAAAATTTGGCCATCTGGGTGGTGGCTCAGTTGGTTAAATGTCCGACTTCAGCGCAGGACATGATCTCATAGTTTGTGGGTTCGAGCCCCATGTTGGGCTCTGTGCTGACAGCTCAGAGCCTGGAGCCTGCTTCAGATTCTGTCTCTGTCTCTCTCTGCCCCTCCCCCTCTCATGCTGGTGTTCTGTCTCTGTCTCTCAAAATTGAATAAATGTCTTAAAAATAAAAAGACCAAATTTCACCTTTGTTTGCATTGTTCATTTGCTCAGCAATGAATACTTTGTCCCATCTTCTGCCCACATTCAGTACAAAGGCAAATATCATCAGGATATGATTGCTTCACTGTGATTATTACTACTACACTGGAGACTCATATCTGTGGTGCCCCTGTTGAACCATCCTATGACATATTCTAGTGTGGATCCGTCTTAAAGTAATATATAATGTCTGTTATTTAGGATTCTTTGGTTACAAGAAACAGAAATTGGCTCTGCCCGATTTTTATTAGATTGTCAGGTATCTCATAGAATCAATGGGCTTGATCTTTCTAATTCTTGGAAATTCTGACTATATGTTATTTTCATGTCTCTTTTTCCTTTAGATAAATGATATCATAAGAAACTTAACCTTAATTTTGAGTGTAGCAGAATATCTCGTCGTCTCCTTAATTGGAGAACCTCAACGAGAAATAGCTATCCCATCATAACCTTGTGCTCCTCAGCCCTGACTTTCTTCCTCTTTGTTTTGTACTCCATGGAAAAAATGAAGTAATACCAGGAAAGAAGACTTTTCCATTCTTTTAATAGGCACAATTGCATTCCAGACTGTAAGTGAGTTTCACTTCAAGACTAGTGGAAGGTCAAACTCAGGATATTAATGAGAACCATATTTTTTCTTCCTTGGTGGCTATTAAAATGATAGATGCCAGTGGAGTGGGCTAGAGGAAACCCACTCAAGACCTTGAATGTTACCGTACATCGTTAAATCTCACACATACACGTGTCATTTTACATGAGCAGTGTAAGTGCAGCCAAGCTAAGGCCATGGCTGCTTCCTTGTCCTGTCTGTCACTGTGCTGTCAAATCCCATGCAAACAAAGAAGCTTCCCTTATTATTTATTCCATGAGGAACAGTGAGGAAGAGCTGGAGCCAGATCTTGGTGGATGTGTTCCTGGGCTGGGTTCAAGCCAGGTCAGAAGGGCAGCAGTCAGGCAGCAAAGCAAATTATCCCATGCAGAATGCTGGCCTGAAAGGTGATCTGCAGAGGTGGAGCTCTGTTTACCCAAATGGTCTTGATCTCTGAATCTTACCTTTCTGTCAACCGTTCTTATGTTTGGTGACAGTTTTAAGGGCTGCTGCTTTACTAGACAGCGGTTATATTTGGTATTTGAAATTAGAGTGGGGAAAAAAAAAGGAAACGTGTATTAGGAGAGTCAGAGTGAGAAAGTGGAGAGAAAGGAAGAATTTGGATAGGTGGTTAACATGCCATGAGTCCACTGTCTAAGTTGATTCATCATTTGTTTACTCAGTCAACCTTTATGGAACACCCTTATGTGCCAGACACGTGCTAAATGCTGCCTGTGTCAGTGGTCCCCAGGGCTACCCTGAAATTTGATGATTCACTGGAAGGACTCACAGGGCTCAGAAAAGCTGTTACATTGATGTTTATGGCTTATTATATCAAAAGATACACATTAAAATCAGTAAAGGATAAAAGCATGTGAGGTGGAATCCAGAACAGACCAGTTCAGGTTTCTAGTTGTTCCTTTTCAGAGTAGTCAGATGGTGCTTAGTTCTCCCCACAATGATGTATGACAATATATGTGAAGTAATATCAACCAGGAGAGGCTCAACTGAGCTCCGTGTCCAAGCCTTTTATTGGGGGTCAGTCTCATAGGCATGGAGCACCACGTAACTGATCCTAGCTGCCTGAGTCTCCAGCCCCCACAGAGGTCAAATTGATACCGTGGGATGCAGGGCCCAAAGCAAACAAAAACAGGCACTCACTGTAAATTACATTATTGGCATGAACTATCCAGTGTGGCCCAAGACTCCAGATATACAAAGACACTTTATCAGGCAGGATATCACAAGGCTTTAGAGGTTATCTCCCCAAAGCTGGTCAAGGGCCAGTTCTTTTTCAAGACAAGTGGAATGTGCAGGGTTCAACACCCCAAACCTGCTGAATTAACCCTTTACTGCACACTGGGGATGGAGCTCTTTCTCCCAAGAGCCCGGAAGTCTCGTTATACAAACAAATACACATACAGTAACACAGCCAATACTGTATTCTGTTACTTTGACCTAGCTTCATTTCTTTATCTTCAATAGCTAGAGTATCTGTGCCTGTAGCTGCTATAGTTACTGGGGATAAAACAGTTTTCTAACCATCACCCCTGCTCTCATGGAGCTTCTGACTCTAGCTGGGGGGGGGGGGGCGGGTAGACCATAGGCAGATATATTAATAGATATATCATATATCAGATCTTATGAAAAAAGTAAAGCAAGGTGTAAGGGGGGGGGGTAGTGGGAAAGGGGATATGGAGACTGGTGTTTTATGTGGGGTATTGAGAGTAGGTCCCACCAATAAGATGGTATTTGAGCCAAGACTTGAGGTAAGTGAGAGAGGGAATCAAGTGGACATCTCAGGAAAGGATGTTCCAGGTAGAGGAACAGTGGGTATAAAGTCCAGGAGGTAGGAGAATGCTTGTTTTCAAGGAAGAACAAGGAAGCCAGTAGCGTGGCAGCAGAGGGAGGAAGGAGAGTGAGGAGGAGATGGGTTACAGAGGGGTTGAGGCCTGGATGGAGAGATGGGAAGACTTGAGAAAGTATTGAGAAGAGGAATGGCATGGTCTGCATTATGTTTCCAAAGGATCTCTTTCATGCCTGTGAGGAAGATGGACCTTAGAGAGCAGGAATGAAACAGATGAGATTGGGGGATGGGGGGGAGGGCGGGGGAAGCACTAATGTAATGATGTGGTGGCTTAGACTAGGCTTATGGTGGCTGAAGTGGGATGGTTAGAAGGAGTCCCAGTCTGTGTCAATCTCAGAGGTAGAGCTGCAGGATTTTCAGATGGAATAGATGTGGAATGTGGAGGAATGAAGGAAGGAGTAAAGATGACTCTACTAAGATAAGTAGTTTCTCAGTCTGAATTGCCCAATAACCTTTAACGTATAAAATATTTACCTGGTGCTTTAGGATGAAACACCTAAAGATCAAATGTAATTAACACTTAGGTGGAGTTTTATGATTAAGAAAATTTTATTTAATTGTTGAGCTATGACTTGGTATATGAATTAATACTTCCATTTTATAGATGTGACATAATGCCAGGAGTCAAGTTCTAGGCATTAGTGAAATCTAGCAGGCATGATTGGTTCAACCCTACATCTTACCTTTTCATGTATGACATCTTTATTCTGTTAGCCTCTGCATCCTTAGAATGCCTTTGGCTACAGGTAGTAGAAAGCTGAGTCAAATTAGCTTAAATACTAAAAACATTGCTTATGTTACATAATTGCAAGTCCAGAGATGGGATGAGATGCGGTTATGGTATGATCAGGGCTTAAAGACGTCATTGAAGACCCAGGTTCTTTCTGTCTCTCCAATTTTTAACATGGAGTCCCTGATAGCACTAATTTTCCTTGTGGTTGCAAATGGCTGCCAGTGGCAATCTGGGCTCCATGCTTTCTTGTTCAAGGGGAACTTAAGAGGGAAACTTATCCTGCACATGTGGGACCAAAGTCTTTCTCATTAGTCTTACTGGAGCACCTTACCATCCCAGGATCAATGGCTGCCACCAGCTAATGTCATGCTCCAATTGGCTTTATTAGGCAGGATCTATTCCTGAATCTGGGAAGGAAATTACCATCCTCTGACTCATGTATGTGGCAGGCAATGGGCACAGTTAAAGCAAAGGTCCTAAAGAGCATGCCTGGAACATTCCAGAAATGACGAGATTAGAGTGGCTGAAAAGAAATGAATTGGGGATTGAGTAGTAGGGAATGAGGTTAGAGGGTGAGAGAAGCAGACAATGTAGGACCCTGTCATATAATGAAATGGGAAGCTATTGCAGGGTTTTGAAGAATGGCATGAGCTGACTTATATTTTAAAAGGATTCCTTTGACTGTTGTGATAGAAATAGATTATAGGGGGCAAAGGTAAAAGTGGAGGGACCTACTCAAAGGCTAATGCAGTTATCCAGGCAAGAGGAATTGGTGACTGACACAAAGGTGGTAGCAGTTGAGGTTGTGAGAAGTGACTGGATTCTAGATATACTGTGAATGCAGAGCCAACAGAATTTCTGAAAAGATTAGATGTAGAGTGTGAAAGAAGGAAAGGTCAAGGGTGTCTCTACTGTAAGATGGAATTACCATGAACTGTAACGGAGATTTAGGTAGAATAGGTTTTAGAGTTCTGTTTAGATATGCTGATTTTGAGATGTCTTAGATGCCAAAGTAGGAGCACTAAGTAGGCAGCTTGTTGTTCAGAGAAGTCAAGGCTAGAGATATAAATGGGGACCTGTCTGCATGCACGTGACATGTAAATCCATGAGATTAGGCAGGAGCATGGAGGGAGCCAGAGTAAATGAAGAAGAGGACCAAGGACTGAGCTCAGAGGCACTTTACATTTATAAGGTTATGGAGGAGGGGGAGGAACCAAGATGTGACAAGTGACCAAGAGGAAACTTAGGAGAATGTGGTGCTCTGGAAGCCAAGAGCAGAGGGGGCAGCATAGAGGCAGAAGTCATGAAGGTGCCACAGGCCACCATGGGGAGGTCTTTGATGACCCCGACAAAGTGCAGTAGAAGGAGCAAAGTCCTGATTAGAGTGGTTTGCTATCATTATTGTTATTTGACTCATAAAACCACCTTTTAAAGCTCCTAATGTAGCTACTCAAGGCATTGAATGTTGGTAACTGTGTATACAGAGCTTTCTATCCCCCAAAACTCAGGCATTACAATTCTACATATCATTTTACCCCCTTTCTATTGGAGTACTTTCCTTTTGGTGGAGAAGCTTGCACATATTGCTGTGGGCAGTAGATTCTTCTTGATATCCAAAATATGAACAGAAAAGATAGATAAATGAAAGGTTTCTAATACTGAGGGCTAACATTAAAAAAAAAGTTTTTTTAATTTTTTTTTTTTTTTTTTTTTTTTTAGTTCCAAGAGACAGAGCGTGAGCGGGGAGGAGCAGAGAGAGAGAGAGAGGGAGACACAGAATGCGAAGCAGGCTCCAGGCTCTGAGCTGTCGGCACAGAGCCCAATGCAGGGCTCTCAAACTCACGAACCGTGAGATCATGACCTGAGCCAAAGTCAGACGTTCAACTGACTGAGCCACCCAGACGCCCCAGTGAGGGCTAACATTTATTAAGAACTGTGATAAACACATGGACTCTTCCATTTGGTAACCTAGGCAATAGATACAACTATTGTTCCCATGTTAGACACAGTGTAGCTAGGATTAGAGAGGTTATGTTACCTAGCAAAGTTTTCATTGCTTCTGATGGTAAGATGGCAGACCTGTGATTTGAAACAGGTCTTCTTTATATAATTAGTTCTCCTGATATTATGAAATTTGAATCGCAAAATTTAGTTTATGTAAAATGGATGGTGCCTAATAAAATTGTAAGAGCTACAAAAACCCCTGTTGAATTTTATCGAACTGAATTACGTTATTGGGAATATTGAGATACCCAAGCCGTGCCCAGCTTGCAGTATCCTTTGGCCAGCTACCCGTTTTCCCAGTTGAGGTAGTTTCCTCCCTTCTCCCTGTTGCACCAGGCAGACACGATTTCAGGTTGCCTGGTTTAAAAGCAATTATACCTCTAGAGAATCTTGTTGCCTCTGATTTCTAAGTGCTGGTTGTTTATAGAATTACTGCTCAGATCCCTTTAGTTTGAAATGAACATGCCAATGAAACTGAAATGAGAATCTGCACTTCTAAATTGGATTATCGGCTTCCCTGGTGTACCAGTTTGCACCATTCCTCCCTCAGCAAAGTTGCCAGTGATTCTCAGCAGTTTAGTTTTACGGCGTATGCTGGATGGCTGGAGCTAGGTGCATCTAGTTAACTTATTAGTTATGCTGTGTCTTGGGGATGACTGTTGCCACAGTAACAGACCAACAGATCTTCCTAACCTTTTTAAATAGGTTCTAAACCTTTTCAAAAAAAAAAAAAAAAAGAAAGAAAAGAAAACTATATTGAGAGGAGGATAAAATCCAACTATACATTCTAAATTAGTGTGCTTCTGTAGGGGAGGAAAACTTTTCCCTTCTTGCCTTCTAGGTTCTTTGGCTGGTCTAATAAATAGACATAAACAGATTAACATGGGAAAAAACAAATTTAATTTTGTATACATGGGAGCCCCAAAGATACAGGCACAAAAGAGGTGACCAAAGCAGGCAGCTTTTATATGTTTCAGACAAAGAAACAATAATTTGAAGAACTGACAAAACAAAGGGGTTTGGGCTTGGGGTAGCTAATTAGTGAAGTAGTAACAAGGTTTGTTTATATAGCTTTCTCAGCCCTGAAATTCCTATCTCTGGTGATAAGGATGTCTCTCTACTTCCTGGTATAGAGAAGGTACATTTCACATGAGAGATTTATTTCCTGCTTTCGGGGGTCAGGGGGAGAAGAGAGGGTCAGTGTGTACTTCTTGCACCTACATTTCTTAAGTAACTTTAATTCAAAATAATCAATATGCCAAAGTGGTGTATTTAGGGGTGGCATATTTTGTTCCTCTTCACTCCAGTGCAGAAATTTTTAAAAACCCAACAAACAAAAAAACAATTTTCTGTTGCTTTTTTCCCCTCTTTCTGGTTGGAAAACCCTTGTCTGCATAAAACAGAGCTGAAATCAATACGGCTATTTTGAGGCAGCAGTTCATACAGCATGTTTTCATTGTTAACTATTTTTGTTTGGCACTGGCATAATTGACTAATGTCAACAGAGCTGGGTTAGTGTTTATCAGTTAACTGCTGCTACAGAATTGTACGGAGGAGACAACACAATGCAGTGTTTTCATGAACTTGATAAAAAGAGTAGGTGGGTGGCTTAATTTCCCCTGAATAGAGAATTAAAGGAATTAACAGACTTTATGGAACACAGTAAAATTAGCTTTCAGGTAAATCAGGCTTGGGTCTAATTTCAGACAAATTACCTTTTCATTTCTAGAAAAGGATTTAACTAAAGGGCTTGTTGAGGATGCTTTTTTTTTTTTTTTTAAATACATTTCCTGTGAAGTACTTTATATTTATAATTAAATACTAAGAAAAAACTCACTATATTCCCAGGATTTTGAAAAAAACAATATGGAAAGACACTGTGGCCTGATGCCAGAGTTGAAGAAACCAAACATGCGGATAGATAAGTGGCCTGAAAGCTGGACCCCAAGATCATGTGGAGAATAATTTATGCTCTTGTGTGGTCAGAGGGAAGGATGCTGCTGGATGCTGATGATCCACATACCATCTTGGCCATCCTCTTGATTGGCACATACTCTTTAGGGAGCAATTTGCCTTCTCTGGCAAGGGAAATAAAAATATGGCAACACATTGGCAGCTGCTAATGAGAACGAGGAGGCCAAATGGGAAAAATGGAATATGTTATATTTACTTAGCTGGTTTTAGGCCGGCTTTAAAAGATATTGTGTATCAAATGCCGCTTACCCTTCCAGAATAGAAAATGTTTTCCTTCCTTTAAAAATAGGAACTAAAGCGAAGGGATCTATGCTCACTAGTGAGGTTAGATTTACCCTGTGACTCACCACACCTCTGCTTGCTTACCCTGTTTCGCCTACACACCAAAAGGGATGAAGCCCTCGGCTCAACCCTGACTGTGCATCAGAATTGCCTGGATGGCTTTAAGAAATCTTAAAGCCCACATCAAATTAATCAGAGTCTCCAGCGCTCTTATTTAAAAAAAAAAAAAAAAAAATCCAAGGTGATTCTAATGTGCAACCAAGGTTGAAAACCATAGGTTTCAGGATCACACTCTCCTGGCTACCCGAAAAGGGCAGGACAGGTGGAGGTCTTCATTGTTTAGAGCATCCACTAATTATGGGGAGAAAGCATGTTTTGTAATGAGAATCAGAAGAAAATATTTCCCATGTACATGATGTACAACTATTTTAATTAGGGAAATACTTTTAAATGGAGATAAATTCTGGGCAGAAGAGGCGATAATGACAAATGCCATTTGTTAGCACTTAACTTTGTCCAAGGGACATGAACAGATACTTTTATGTGATGTGTCTTTCAGTCTTCATAGCAAATCCTATAAGGTAGCTGGATTTATCCACTTGACAGATGAAGAAATACAGTCTCGGGGAAGAATAAGTTAAGCTTACGCAGCTAGTGGATCTGGAGCCAACATCTGGCACTGAGAGGTTCCCATACTGCTTTCGTGATACTCACTGCTCTTCCCGCAGCCTAACTTTAGAGAGAAGCTGTGCAGTCCTCGGCTTCCTCTATTTGAGCATCTCTCAAAGCCAGAGAAACACTGGTGCCATTCTGCATTCTTCATGTTATTTGAAAGTGCCTGTTTTCCTCCCTGTTAGTCCCTCTTCACTTCTATTTCATTTTCCTATCGGATCATATTTCTGCTCTTTTCGCTTTCCCTGCTAAGGCCAATATTAGAATATTTAAGTTGTACATTGCAAAAGCTGTTTTCTGGCACATTGAATACTTTTTTTTTTTTTAACCATTATTTTCATACATTCACTCACAACACCCGTTTGATTAAACGGATGGGGAACTGAGGGGAAGCGATCTCATTGTTTCTCTCCATGAGAATGAATGAAGTATTTTCCCCAATGTAAGAATTTGACCATACATCTCCCATACTGTAAAACTTTGCTGTTACTGAAAGGCTCCACACTATAAATGAGGGACAAAAAGCAAAAGACCAAATTCCTCCCGCACTGTTGGTTTCTGTAGTTGGCAATTTGCACACCCTGGGTAAGTGCCTGCTGTTTGCGTTTGTCTGGGGGAAGCACACTGAGATGCTATGGGTATGCCCTAAAATGATGATTTGAAGAATGATGTGAAATCGAGGTGGGTCCTTGTGCGAGACTTGATGAATAATGCCTTTGTCTGCAAATGGATGATTAGCCGCAACTGAGATGCCTGTTTCCAGTATAGTTTAGGAGAAGACCTATTACAACACCAATAAGCTGCATCCATTTATATAGCGTTGTGGCAAATATAATTGGTGAGTTTCTCATTTTCCCATGTTCTTCTTCCCCCTGACTTATTTATGAGTGTTACACAGTAATGAAAGAGATAGGCTGTAATGAACAACTGCTATGTGGAACATTTTTCCAGTGTTGCTAAGTTTCTTTTCTTTTGGACAAAATTGTACCTTTCTTTCTCCCCCTGCTCTGTATTTTGATGAAAAGAACCCCAGAAAGTTGACTATCCATAATTAATACATGTTTACCATGCCAAATGATTTCTTGCTAGAGAAAACAGTGGCAGGAAACAGTAAAAGAAGGGCTTCAGTTCTGTGACTCTCAATTAGCAAAGCCACTTTAGTTACCTATGTAGAGGGCTGGTATCTTAAATAGCTGTGATTTGAAGTAGGATACCACAACTGAGTTTATTTGAGTTGGATTTCCTGGGATACTCAAGGCATTTACTGCATGTCTCGGTTCTTTTCTTTTCTTTTCTTTTTTCTTTTTGACATAATTAAAAGGTACAGGCAAAGTGGAAACAGATCTGAAAAAAAATAATTACACCAGCAGCTACAAATTTGAAAAGCCAAACCAAACAGTACAGTTGTCCAATATGGCAATTCCCGTTGGCATTCCTAAAAAAAGATTGATACTAGTCACCATTTTGGAACATTGGCTTATTCGTACTTTCTACATTGAAAAAAGTTCAAACATTTTTGATGGAAATCAGAGGTAATGTATGGCTTGCCTCAAGAATGATAGTTTTGTATCTGTTCCTAGAAATCATTAAGCCTCATCTTCTCTCTGCTATATAACCCCATGTTGTGCCAGAGCTATAGAATTTTCATCCTGCTCCTTTTTATTTGTGGTATTTATGCGTTTTATTGATTATGTGACATAATAAAACATAGCAAGTCAGAGCCGTATGTGCTATATATTTTGTTCAACAGCGATACAGAATGTTAGGGCTCTGCTCTCCACTTGGAGAAACATCTTGCTGGGATATAAATAGATTTATAATGACTGCTAGGCTATGTGCCTGCAAAATATCCTGGTAGGTAGCTCATTATAGAGCTAACATCATTAATAAAATAGCTGAAAAATTTCACAAGTACAGGAATATCTTTTATATCAGTAGCTGTAAGGAAAATACCTAGCGTATGCATAATTTGAGACTCATTTTAAAGCTATAATTTATCATCATTATCTACATATTATAATGGCAAAACAGGTTTAATTGCTTTTGACTGGACTGGCATGATGATGAGGAAAAAAGTTAGTAGCAGATGGCCCCACTGTCAAAACTGCGTCTCTTAGCCCAAAATAAAGTAACAGACTGAAGAGAGGACGTTTCTGGTTTCTAGCTCCAGCTTATCTTGATAAGTATGAATTAGCATTTTCTGGTATTATAATTGTCTAGAGAAAAGTAGAAATAGTAATTATTTACAGAAGGCTAAAATAGCTGTGAAATTTAACTATAGCAGGTTTAAATTGTCTAACATTTCTGGATTAACAGAAGTATTTACTTTTGGTGTGATTTAGTAGCTTTCCAAAATATTTCCATTCCAGCTTTACAATATTAAATTGCTGGCATGTGGACACTGTAGAGCGTGTCCTGTTGGTATTGCATCATATTTATTCTTCAGATCTTCCTATCGCGTTCTCCATTTTGTTAATCATATCAGTGACAACAATTATTTTGTTTGGAATAACCAGCCTGTATGTGAAGAAATAACTTATCCAGTGACCCTTACAGATACACCCTTTTTGTATCTCACTGTGTTTGAAATTTCAGTATAGCTACATCAGTTACAACATGAAAGGGTCCTCCTATTTTAAACACAACACAGATGGATAAATGCGATTTAAGGAAAAAAGTCCCACCCTACCCATCATCGAGTTCCTCAGAAAATCAAAGAATTTAAGATCAAATCATAAGAATTCAAACGATAAAATTGCCAAAAATTAAGTCTTCTTCTTTGTCTCGTAAGACTTTGGTGGCCTGAGAACACAATTATCAGGTGGTAGATTACACTGTTGGCTGGTCAATGCAAGTAAATTAACTGCTTCAGCTGATAGAAGAGAAATGCCAGCTGTAGCAACTTAAGTGAAGGTGACATGCTATCTGCAAAATAATGTGAATTCGAAAGTGCAGTTTAACCCCAAAGTAAAGAGAAAAAAAAAGAATGGAGCAATCTGCCAGACTAAAATAATGTGCGACAGAAAAATTATTCGGAAAGGGAACTGGTTATAGAGATACAGATTTATTATTTGGTTGCTGTCATGATAAATTTGCCTCAGCTATGCCCATACATGTTACAGTATTCATGTCTGAGATGAGTGGAGATGTTGCAAAAGGCTTTGCACAATTGAAAATTCATTCTGAAAATATAAATGAATAAATGCTTTCTCTTAAGAGTGTGCACGCACACACATGTATATTTTGAATTTAAAATGGTCAGTTAGTGGATTGAGATGCCCACACAACATAAGGGATTTGGGAATATAAAATAAGGTTATTATTATTGTTACCTATTTGTATAAATGGTTTAGAAAGCCATTGCAATGGCCATAACATGGTTATTTCTGATCTATTACTACCAAACAATGACTTTCGACCCTAGACACTATGTGGATCAACATTAATTATAAGTATTGGTCATTGCTTGTTAGTAACATATTTAACCTAAATAATTCAATTGAATCTAACCACATTTTTCTTGGTTTTGTCTTCACATATAGCAATTTCTCTATTGTGTGATATATTCATCATGAAGTAGACTTAGCTAAATGTTATGAAAAGCAAAGGATTGAGAGGACATGTAATTACTTTTGATATAGGAGAGAAATGAGATAATTCTCTAGCTGGGGTTCCTGGAGCCTCTCATGCTTGGGAAACCATAATTTTTTGGCATGTTTGGGGAGAAGACTCACAGTTTGTTTGATAGACTTTCATTAACAAATCATACTACGATCTTCTTTTCTACTGATCTGTTTTCTCCGAGAAATTTGGCGCATATGGCTCCAGTCTGGACAGTTCGAATGATAGGAAGCTTGCTTCTGCACTTTGAAGTTTTCTGTTGAATGATTATTGTCATTCCTTAGCAGAGTTTATCTTCTAGTCGTTCTTTGGTATCGGCTTTCCTTGTGGAACTGTCTGAGGCACCTTTGGCTCCACCATTGTCTTCGTCTCCTCACCCTTTCATTTTAACTAAACATATATCCTGACTCCTCTTTTTTCAGTCACTTTTGCCTGTAACACAAAGGCATTTTATGTACCTCCCACGTAAAACACTGTATTTTGCATTAAATGCAGGGGATGAAAATGAAAAAAAAAAAATCTTTTTTTCTCGATTCATTTTAGGTTCCTTGGCTGGGCCATTGCAAATTGGACTGAGAAAAGACAGATCAACAGGAGAAAAACAAGTTTATTAACACATGCATCACACATACATGTGGGAATACTCAGTGATTAATAACTCAAAAGAGTAGTTAGAACTTGGGGCTATATAGCATCTTAATAGAAGAACAGTAAAATTATAGAGACGTGACAAGAAAATGGAAGAGGACTTAGAGCTTCTAGAGGCAGCAAATTGTGGGGAGGTAAATGTATATGGGGAATCTAATAGTAGATAAAGGCTAGTTAGTAAGATTTGTATGTGTAGATTCATTCTTGGTGCCATCTTGTCTCTGTGTTAAGGCTGTCCCCTGCCTGATATGGGATTTGAGGGAAAGGGTGGTAGGAAAACACCCTTCAAAAGGAATTTATGTTCTGTTTTCCAGTAGATAGGAGGAGAGTAGAAAGCTAGTTCCGTATCTGCTTTTTCTCAATTCCCTTCAGCGCAAAACAGTCAAGATATTGTGGGTGGCATATTCTCCTACCCTTCACAAGTGATAGAATGACAAACTATATTCTACATGTGTATCTGTGTCCATTTCTGGACATCTTAAACTTTGGTTTCCAGGCATCAAGAAGATCATTTCAGGTATATTCAAACATAGTATTTTGTGGGGCATGAATCCACAGTAACAGCATTGTTACCTCCCTCATCATCGTCATTGCTTCATCCTTACCACATAAATTAACTGACAGCTTATAATATGCATACACTACCTCAGTATGTATGATCACATTTGAATCAGCAGCTCAGGGATGTAGATGCTTTTATGATTCCCCAATATCAGGAAACCAAGGCTTACAGGGTGAAAGTGCCTAAGGCTACACAGTAAGAGTGACTTCAGATTCCAGCCCATATCACTTGGACTCCAAAGTCTATGCTGTTAACGACTAACCTTTGCTGTTGTTTTAGAATTTCAGAATTTGGGTTCCTTATCATTAAATGTAATCATATATTCTTAGTCCATATACAGTTTTTGGTGTTACCATCATCCTGGAGCTGTGGTTTTTGGTGTTACCATCATTCTGGAGCTATGATTTTGTTTCTTTTATCTGTGAAATATATGCATGTATGTAACTTATCAATTCACTTTTATTTAGACTCTATTTACAAAATCGAAAACAGTTTTTAATGTTTATTTATTTTTGAGAGACAGAGCATCAGTGGGGGAGGGGCAGAGAGAGAGGGAGACACAGAATCCAGTGGGCTCCAGGCCCCAATTGTCAGCACAGAGCCTGATGCGGGGCTTGAACTCACGAACTGCGAGATCATGACCTGAGCCGAAATTGGACACTTAACCAACTGAGCCACCCAAGCGTCCCTATAGTTACAAAATTTAAAATGACAGATTTTCCTACAAATAGCCTCTTTCATCTTTAAACTTATCTTAAATATATAGGACTGGTTTGAGTCATTGAAATGACAATAAAAGCTTATTGGGAAAAATAAAAAGAAACGAAAAGTAAGACCATGAAAAGGTAGAATAGTAAGTCACATCTTTTTGTTTTATTACAGTGGACTTGTTTTATGTTTTGAACAAATTGGAAACAACAATCAAATTAATGTAAAGCAGAAGCTATTAGTGTTGGGGGCAAGACGAGGAAGTTTTACTATAATAAAATCTATTTCATCTAACTCCTGAGTGGTGATTTATAACGTTCTCCTCTAGAACAATACAAAAAGAGCATTTTGGAACCATGCTGTTGGAAATGCACATTTTACCACTGTAATGTATAATTATAACCTACTATAGCAGCTTACATTATCCTTTAAATATTTATCCCTTTGAATAATTGGATTTAGGAGATTCGAATTCATTTGGTGAATATGCCATTAATTTTTCATATTTTTTGATAGTCTACCAATCGTTCACTTGCCTAGCATCTAGTAAATGTAACTGAATAGCATGGAGCTTTACAGCAAATTATTCACCTTTCTGGATCCTTTCAAATATTTATATCCAAAATAAAATACCCATTACAAACTAGAAAAATTCAGTTACTGACTTACTTCTGGTGGCTAAAAATTAATTTGACTAGCCCTCTGTTTTACTTTCCTTTGTAGTTGAAAGTAATGGTTAAAAATAAATGAAGACAATATTACATCAAAACCATTCCAAAAGCTCAAAGAGGTTTATAGGCTGTTTCCATGGTACCCAGTGTGGCAGCTCACCAACAGAGTTTGGCAATAGCCGCCTCAACAAAATGGGCCTAACTTTTGTTTTCTACAGGAACAGTCAGACTCCAAAGGCTTGTGTTGACAGGTAATGAGATTTAATTCATAAGGGGACAAAAAAAAGGGGAGGGGGATATCCATATTCATTGCTTAATCAAATAAAATTCTTTCAGAGGATTCTGGGAATTCTCTCCAGTTGCTTCCAAAGCTTCCCTTTGATAGCTGTAAACAAATTACCTTACGAATAACTTCTTAATCAGGGAAAAGATGCACAGTTCTCTACTTGATCTTTCCCTTTGGGTGGTCCCAGCCAGAGAGCACAGTCTTCCTCCCATAGCTAGGCCTCTGAAAAGCCATATAGCATTACGCTGACAGCTGTAGACCTCTTTTTTGTTAGGATAACAAACATCCTGTGTTGAGGACAGCATCGAGCCAGCTTGCAGTATGCCCAATTAGAGAAGCTAAAATCTCATTTGTTTCACCATGGGAGCCCCCTGAAAGCACACCGTTTTGGCCTCATTACAGTATTTTTAACTTTACAAAAACAATTTCATTATGGAAATTAAAGAAGCTCATTTGGCCTTAGCGTGTATACTGAAGTTAATAAATTCCAGAAGTATTTCAACTGCCACAGCATGCAGTTTTGTCTTCACTTAATCACAGCCAATGGTTGCTTTGTAGAAAACATGGATCCAAAGAAAATTATCATTTTCATTTGTTGTTTGCTGTGCTTTGATTAAAAAACAAACAAACCTGCAAGAAAATATTAACTTCAACTGTGTTGGAATAGAATGGATTCCTGAAATTGGTGTCTTTGTGGATATGTTGATTGCACAAATACATAAGCCTGGCATGCTCTGTTTATGTGTAACTTCTTTGGAAGGTACCCACAACCTAAAGAATGAAATCAAAATAAGATTTTCTAACCACCTAGTGCACGTGAAGTTGATGTTGGATGTTTAAAGAAAGTACTAAGAATTTCCACAGTTACTATTATTTGAAAAGAGAAGGATTTTGCTCCTTCAAAAGCAGTAGTTGGCTTTTGATATTCCAGCTAGAGGGAAAATACAGTAGTCCTTCCTTATCCAGGGTTTCACTTGTTACCTGTGATCAGCTAAGGTCATCAGCTAAGCAGATGATCTTCCTTCTAATGAATTGTCAGAAAGTCAGTAATGCCTATGTCATTCACCTCACTTCATTTCACCATGTAGGCATTTTATCATCTCATAGCATCACAAGAAAAAGAAGAGTGAGTACAGGACAATAAGATAATGGGACAGTGAAAGAGACCATGTTGCCATAACTTCTTTTTATAGTATACTGTTATAAGTTGTAATTGTTCTGTTTTATTATTACTCTCTTATTATGCATAATTTATAAATTAAATTTAATTCCTTCCATCCATCCTTCCATCCATCCATCCATCCATCTATGATCTCTATCTGGAGAATAGCTGGATAGTTACTGATAATGTTCTTTGTAACATAATGTCTGTCTGAGTAACTTTTATCAGTGAGTGCTTTCCATTTGATGCCTCCTCTATAGGGGTGTAGAAGAACTCATAAGTGATGCAAACCTAGGAGAGATTAGTTCCATTGTCAGATGGTATCTTTCTTCCATGAAGATAATTTTGCTGCCTCACAGTGGAAAGTTCTGTCAGTGTCTCCAAAAATGTTACTAGCAATTTAAGCTAAATATTCATGGTGTTTCTCTTATCCTCAAAGAGAATGAACTGCAACTTGATATAATAGATAACTAAGTTGGAGTCAGAAGACTTGAGTTCTGGTCTAACTCTGAGTATTGGTTAACTATCGCTGCATAACATATTGTACCAAAACTCAGTGACTTAAAACAATAAACATTTATTATTTTACACACTCTCTGCAGATCAGAAATTCAGGAGTGGCTTCTCTGGATGGTTTTGGTTTGTGTTCATTTTCTAGGGTTGTTGTAACAAAATACCACAAACTGAGAGGCTTAAAACAATAGATACCAACTCACAGTTCTGGAGGCTATAAATCCAGAATTAAGTTGTTGGCAAAGCCATGCTCCCTCTAAAACTCTTAGGGGAAAACCCCTTCTTGCCTCTTGTATGTCCTGATGTGTGCTGGTAATATTCGGCATTCTTCAGTTTATAGATGCATCACTGTTGTCCCTGCCTCCATTATCACATGACTGTCTTCTGGTAGGTGTCTACATTAACTTCCCTCTGCATCTGTCTGTCTGTTCCAATTTCCCCTTTTTATAAGGACACCAGTTATGGTGGATTAGAGCCCACCCTAATGACCTCACTGAAACCTGAGTACATCTACAAACACCCTATTTCCAAATGAGGTCACATTCACAGGTCCTGGAGGTTGAGACTTCAACATGTCTTTTTGAGGGGTATAAAATTCAACTCCTAAGAGGCTTCTTTCCTGAAGCTGCAGTCATGATGTTGGCCAGGCTGCAGCCATCTGAAGTCTTGACTGGGGCTAGCAAATCTGCTAGCCGGTCACGGCTAGTGTGAATCTGCCACCGCAAAATATGTCTCTGTGGCATAAGGATTGATTATTTTGAGACCGAAGACAAGGGAGAAGCTCTGAAGACAGAGAATAAATTCCCCTTTTGCAACAGATATTTACATTTGTAAAAGAAATCTCCATTTGTAAGGATCTCTCCCTTTCTGTACCAGGAAGAGAAGGATGACTCTTAATCACAGAAGCCTTGAAAATGGAGAAGGCATAGATTTAAATCTGAATAACAAACCTTAACCTTGTTTACTATACTTTTCCTGGTCACCTTTCCAAAGCTTGCCCAGAAACCCAACTCCCTTTTCCTTTGTTTTAGCCCAAGTGGGGATTTAACTCAAGTTCTAACCACCCCTTTGAGTTACTCATCCCTGAGTTTCTCCCATGGATATATGAGATGTACATGTTAATAAAATTCTGTTTTTCTCTTGTTAATCTGTGTTTTGTTACAAAGTCCCAGCTAAGAACGAGGAAGAGTAGAAGGAAAATATTTTTTTTCTCCCCTACACTGGCATGTGGATGCTGGTTGTCTCAAAAAAACATCATTTTCCCCCCCTTTGGGCCTCACTAGAGGCTGCTGGAGGCTCCTCACAATATGGCAGCTGACTTTCTTCAAAACAGGTAGTCCAAGAGAAGGCAAAGCAGAGGTGGTAATATCTTTTGTGGTCTAAATTTAGAGTCCTATACCATCACTTCCACCACATTCTGTTTGTTGGAAGTGAGTCACTAAGTCCAACCCATATTCATAGAGAGGGCAATGAGACTCTCTCCTTTGATAGGAGGTGTGTCAAAGAATTTGTAAAGATATTTTAAAATCACCCTACTCTGCTATTCAGTAGCTATGTGATCTTGGAAAAGCCATGTTGTATTTGGACCTATGACATCAACTCAATTATCCTGAAGTTATGAGTACTATTTGGCTGTTTTATATACCTGGATAACCATAGTCCCAGCTGTAGAATCAGAGCTGAGAGGGCCTTAAACACCCTTTCTTCTAAATAGTTCATGTTGCACGTAAGAGTTATAATCTCAAAGCAACAAAGTCCTTTTGCAAGTACTTTATCTACCTTTCTAGAATGGTTGGATGAGAGATTTCCCATCTTCAAATCAGGCCTATGGGAGTGCTTTCCTATTCTATCAAGCTCAACATGTCCATTTTTGTCCCTGCTGCTGGGAGTAGACATGAAGTTCAACCTTTGGATGGGGTAATGGTCTCACTAAGTTTATAAGTCAAGGTTAAGTGAAGAAACAAAAACACTAGATATTTCAAGCACAAATGGATTTAATACCTGAACTACAAGTTTTTACAAAATCAAGGGGTAATGGTTAGTTTTATATATCAACTTGACTGGGCTAAGGGATGCCCAGATAGCTAATAAAACATTTCTGGGCATGCCTGTGAGGGTGTTTCTGGAAGAGATTGACATTTGAGTCAGTAGACTAAGTAAAGATTCCCCCCCCCCCCCCCGCCCCACCACCACTACCAATATGATATCATCTAATTCATTGAGGGCCTGAATAGAATAAAAAAGGTGGAGGAAGGACATATTTGCTCTCTGCCTGAGTTGAGACACCCACCTTCTCCTCCCTTCAGACGTTGGTAGGACTTCTCAGGCCTCAGACTAAGACCAGGACTTACTCTATCGGTGGCAGATCACGGGACTTCTCAGTCTCTATAATCTCATGTATATGATTTTAGAAAGAAGGGAAGGAAAGGAGGGAGAAAGAGTTAGAGGGAGGAGGTGGGATGTTTGAATGAACCTAGAGAGTTATGAGGAGAAAACACACAAATGTATTGTTTCTCTGGAGAACTCTAATACACAGAGGACAAGCTGGAAAGGCAGAAAGAAGTCAGTAAGGCTCTAGCAGACTGCTGGGTGAATGTTCAGCACTTAGCTATAATCTAGGCACCAAAACACTGCTGTGACAACTGCCATATACCCATGGAGTGGGCCTACATAGAATGAAGTCCACCATTGTAAACACTATGTTTGGAGGTTGCTTTTAGCAGCCAGCCACACCCACAGGAAGATGACCACTACCTCACTATGCTAGTACAGTCTTAATCTCTTAAAAGTGTATCTAGTTAGCAAACAATTCACACTAAAAAATCCTAGCAAGGGAGTCTGGGATATGTCCTTTTACATTTTTGAAAGTATGCAAATAGAAGTGAGATGAAATGAAGATTGAGAGTGCCAATGCAAGGTCTTACCACATCATGCAATCCAACTCAAGACTTAACGATGACCACAGTCACATACCATGATAACTAATTTTTGTGGCAATGACCTGAAACTTTGCTTCCACTACCATGCCCCCAGTCCCTTCCCATGAGTGTTAGTCTCTCAATAGTTGCTAGTGATTGTGAACCCCCCCCCACCTAACCACCCACTAGCTGGGTTGCAAAATTTTGAAGCCACAGACCTTGTCTGACATTTTCATCACAGCACCCCCAGCATCTGATTCAGTGTTTTTGCTTATGAAGAACTCAACACAAATCTGATACATGAATGAAGAATTGAGAACTGTCAGTGAGTCTTCAGGCTCTTTGTGCCTTCTTGTTGGTGAGGATAGGGGGTGCAAAGCATTTATAAGGAGCAGAACTTCCCTCAGCAGCAGAACCAGTGCAGATGTAATTCTGAAGAATGGTCTGTGGAGGCTTATGTAATAAAGAAACTGATTTTCAGTTTGGTCGTCTTCAAAGCATATGATGGTCAACTATCTGGGTCAATTTAGTTGAAGAGTTCTCTTATTGAGTGCCATTATCCTATACTTTGAAATTTCACTTAATCTTAGATTGGTTTTTAACTGGCTTGTGATACCTTTTTTAATGCATGACTTATTTATCTGCTTTTTACTTATGCATCTTTCTCAGAGTCTGTCTATCTTAAAAGGTCCTTTGTAGGAGACCAGGACAGTCTAGTTGAGCCTTGTGACCCAGTGTTTCATCTTCAACATTGTTAATTACAATAGTGCTATAAAAACAAACATATACCAAATAAATCCTCCTTGGGACTATATGCCTAGAGTAGTTAACAACTTAATTAATGGTCTACCCATTTTCACTTCAATTAAGATACCTCAGCATCTCTACCTTACTTCTGGACATGGTACCATTTGCATTTGTGATTTCAGGGACCCACAAAATATGTGTTTCTGGTCTCATAGATGCCTCTTCCCTTGCTTCTCCCTTATTTACCATGTGTTTCCATTAAAAGGGAAAAATAAGAATTAAAAAATAATATTCTCAAAATGTATGTGATTCAGACTCTAAATCATATCAAAAGGATTTTTCAGGGGCACCTGGGTGGCTCAGTCAGTTAAGCATCTGACTTTGGCTCAGGTCATGATCTTATGGTTTGTGGGTTTGAGCCCCACTTCAGGCTGTGTGCTGACAGCTCAGAGCCTGGAGCTTGCTTTGGATTTTGTCTTTCTGTCTGTCCCTCCTCTGTTCATGTTCTCTGCCTCTCTCTCAAAATGAATAAATTTAAAAAAAATTTAGAAAACAAGGATTTTTCCTATATATGTCACATGAATCAGTTCTGTTTTATTTGTCTCTCCTGTTTATACTTGAAGCTTAGGTATTTGCATTAGTGGTTCCAGAATTTTACATTGGAGGGGTTGAAGAATAGAAGTCTAGCCCATGTTTTTATAGCTGTATGTATACTGGGGGAAGAGGTATGTGCATATTTACATATGCGGGTGAATGCCAAAGAGTTTTTTTCTGGAAATTGCATTTACATAGCAAGCATGCATATTCTATGTAGGTTGTCTGTTCTGTTTTGGCTTCCTCTGGAGAGCTGGTGGAGATTTGGGGAGAAAGTATTCAATGCCCTTTCAAGCCATGCCATGGTGTACCCATTAGGAATTTGATTTCAGCCCCCAGAAAAATAGTACTCTGAGTCTGAAAGACTGGACTTTGCATCTAACATATTGATGCATCTAACAATATGCATGTAACATATTGATAAAATGGAAATACTAGAATTCTAGAATATCAGAACTGCATGGGACTTTAAGAGATTTTCCAGTTTTATTCTCTCACTTTACAAATGAGAAAACTGGGGTCCAGAGAAGTTAAGTGATTTGTAGGAGAAAAATGAAAAAACACAGTTGGGAGAGTTGATCCATTTTTGGAACACCCAAGCTAGATGAATGTACTTTCCATTACAGCTCTACTGACTCCAATGTTACAAGACAAATAGCCTTTCATTGTCTTCCATTGCCACTCAGCAGTGGGAAAATTAATTCAAAAGGCCTGAGATATACTAAACATCAATAGTCTAGGCCTATGAGTACTTATATTAACTCATTTAGGAGAGACAGGCTATTGATAAATAGATTTGGCTGCTGTGGCAAGTGTAAATAGCTTCTTCATTGTCTTAGAAGTCAACGATTCTTTTTAAACATTACACATACCTCCTGAGAGATACAATTATCGCTCCTGGACATTACTGAAGAATTTGAGGCTTTGAAGAAAGTTTAAATAAAAATCAAAAGAAGGAACTAATACTGTGCAGTAGGCAGTCTACCCTATGTGCCATGTGATTCCTAGGAGGAACATTGTTTTATAGATCAAGGGTTCCACGTTCATTCCCTATACACCAATAAATCTGAAAAGTAAAGTTTTTTTTTTTTTTTCCTCTCTCTCTCTCTCTAAACTGAGGCTGAATTTCAAATAGAGGCATTCTCATGATACTAAATATTTTTTAACAAAGTGGTAGAAAATATCATACAAAGCAATCATCAACCAAATATAAGATTTTGATAAGTCACTTAACTTCCCTAGTCTCCAGTTCTGCACTCATATAATTAAGTTCTTGATGCCTTCAAAGGAATTGGAATAAACAGCGATTTATTCATTCATTTACTCATTTACTCATTTAACCGTCCTTCAACAAAAAATTGAGGCTCTTTGATGATTTTTATCTAAAAGTACCCTGTTCCTTATCTCACAAAGTGAGATTGTATTGTAATTATTTCTTCCTGAACCTCTCCTGCTCCCACCAGACTGTAAGCCCCCTGAAGTTAGGCACTATATCTTTCTTACTGATTGACAAATTCTGAGTACCCAAGAGACTGCCTGTCACATACAAGTTATTCAATCAGTTGAAATCAGTGAATGCAAGCATATATATGTATATATATATATATATATATATATATACACACACATATATATGTATATATATATATATATATATATATATATATATATATACACACACACACTAACATACCAGACACAGAGAGAAAACCACATAGACAACATTCATGGCTGTCAGTTACGGGCTATAGAAGAAATATACATTCAGTTTTAAGAAAGCAAAAAAGGAGAAGCACTGATGCTAGCTTGATGGAATCAGGAAGAAAGTATTAAATCTGTATAAAAACTGGGAGGAGAGAGGTGCTATTCTAGTCACTTGTATAGGTGAGGGAAATGAAGCTCGACACTCTTAAGACCCAAGGATCTCACCATCAGAAAGTACTGAATCTGGTTCTTGAATTCCTGTGTCTATATCCAGACCTTTCCCCTGACTCTGTTCTGTCTCTTTCTCAGAAGGTCCACAAATTCCTCTTTCCTAGGGATGTGGCCTAGAGCTCTGTGAGCGTCTGAGTCACTTGAGGTGGAGGAGGTTTTGTGTTTTGTCTTTGAGCTGATAGAATGCTTCCAGGCTTATTCCCCTGTTTCAGGTGGTCCTCCTGAAGGCAGGCAGTCTGACAGGTACAGCACTCTTGCATTTCTAGTCCAGATTGTCCACATAATGGCCAAGACTGTTACTTTTTTTTTTTTTTTTACCATCTGGTATATATTGATTGATGGATCCATAATGTGCCTTTTCTTTTCATTCCATGTTTACAAAATGAAAGTATTTAAATCCCCAAAACAAGATTAGTGTTTCCACCTTCTTTCCTTGTAATTTATATCTTCTTTTTGGATTCCTCATGCTTCAGATATCCTTTCAGTGGTTTCCGAAAGGTTACTTCAATGTCATTGGTTACCAATTTAATGATGGCTTTTCCGTTTTCTATCCACTGGATCAAAATGCTGACGGACCTTTGTCTCTACCATAAATCCCATCAAAGTGTTTACATCTACCCCCAAATCGCTTTTAAATGCAAATAAATAAGTTCAGCAGACACAAACACCACGTGGATCGTTAACTGCAGCCTGAAGACTGTTCCAATCGTTAACTGCAGCTTGCAGAGATTCTTGACAAAAAAAGAAAAAAGAAAGAAAAAGTGCGGATGGTCTCTTTAATGAGGTTTTCCCTCTCATTTATCAAAGATGGCGTAGCTTTGCCCAGCTGGCCTGGTTTGAAAATTGGAAAATAGCTTAATCTGATTCACACAGAAGACCTTTCTATCAGGTAAAGAAGTACATGTATTAAGGTGTATGTTTCTTTGATTTATTTTTTTTAAACCATGCCCTTGACATGGGTCATCTCAATGATGGAGATGATTAAAGGACACAAAATATTTAGCCATTTGAGTCAGTGCCCTATTGAGTAGAAAACATATTTTTTTTCTTTCTGATTATTTCTCAAATGTCCTCCCAATCAGGATTGTTGGGCAAGTGTTAGAGTGGAATTATGGGGCTGGAGAGCCCTTAGAAATTCTCCAAATTGAATCCCCCATTTCCTAGATAAGAATCCTCAGACATCTACACCAACCCAGTGTCTTGACCACCTTCTAACAGATAGGGGCACTGGTGGAACCAGAAAGCAAGTCTTCCCATTCTTGACCAGAACCCCTTTCCACTGCTTTATAGTGATAAGATAGGCATGAAAAGGGTTACAGTATTTCCTTCTTTGGAGGGTGAAATACACAATACAGTTGAACATCTCTTTGGCTTGGTCTGTTTAGAAAAGGATGCACAAAAAGTCCAGCTCAAATGGGCTTAAATGAAGAAAACAGAACTTAGTGGCTCCTCAAACCTCAAACTCTAGGGCTTAACATGGACCCAGGCCTCTCTTAAATTCTAATCTCCTCCATAGTGGTGGCTTTACTATAGGCTCCCTGCAGTGACTAATAGCTGACCTCAGTGTCAGGACTACATCCTCCCAGGTTCAAACCCAAGGCAAAAGAGAACTACCTTCTTACCCAGCAGTTTGAACTTATCATTCCACTTCCAAAGTTATCATTATGATCCAGGGGAGTGCGATGCTTTCCATGGGCAGGCCTGAATCACAGGCCCTCCTGTGGAGCTGAGAACTTCATCAATTCTAATAGAAGCATTGAAAGTGAGGGATAAGATGATTCTCTAGAGGAATACTGGGGTATGTATACTTCAGAAAGGTTGAATGGATGTGGACAGAACAAATAACAAATAATTGTTACAAATGGCATTTTGTGAGTCTTTTCAGAAGTCAACATCTTCCTTCCCTTTGTTCATTTGTACATTTCTGTCAGCTTTAGCCCAGCAGAATCATAAATATGCAAAGAATAGTTAAAGTCCTGTGGGAAAGAGTATGCTTGAATATGATAATGATCCTTTCATTAAAATGTGAGTTATTATTTTAGAAAAAAAAATACATGGTGAAATTTGAAAGCAGTAACTTGAGTTGACCACTAATAGGCTACAGAACTCCAGGTGCACCAGCAGAGGTCTCTGGAGCAGAGGAATTTCTTCAAGCTCTGCTGAGTCTCTCTTCCCCACAGCTCACATTGTGCTCCTCAATGAATGTTATGGCAGTATAGTGCGCTTTTTGGCATTCGACTGTGCAGAGTTTCCTGGTTGTTCTTCTGACCCTCCTCCTCCTCCTCCTCCTCCAGCACACAGGGAACAAGTCACCACACACTGACTGAAAGACTTTCTGTCTCCCTTTTCTTTTCTGTCTGGTTGCATAGGTAAAAGGAGTTTAGATCTAGTTTGACCTTAGAAAAATCCAGTGGGCTTGACAGAAGTTTTCCCGGTCTTTTGTAGTATCTTTTAGATCCCCAAGTCTCTTCTGGTTTGGTGGGGTACACCCTCTAAGTCTTGGTATTTCGAAGACTTTTTTTCTGTTTGTCCTGAGGACGAGAGAAAGGACTTGTGTGGCCACAGGGTGATCTACTCTGAGACACTCCGTTTGGGAACTGATGGGGCCTCTGGAAAACGGACCCCATCTGTGTCTTCAGGATGAAAGTGGCTTCGTATGCCTGGGGTCCATGCTACTGTTTGTGGTATCCCTTTCATATGCAAGGCTGAAAATGAGTCATTTAAAATCCCACCTGGAACTATTCAAACAGGTGTCTGTCCATGCTGATGAGCTCTCATTTTCACACTCAGAAAGCCCTCTGGAATTGGAATGGATAGGATAGTGTTATTTAACCCATTCAAATATCCATTAATTAGCAAGAATGTCTATGTGCTTCTACCATACATTCTGCTTGTTAAGTAAGCTTGTATGCAGATAATATTCTCCAGCTAAGTTGACCCTCAATGAGTGAGAGATTGGTTAGAAGCTGAATACCATAGTAGCAACCCAAAGCATCTTTACCTGTGAAATCTCTCATTTGGGCACAGCATGAATATACTTTTAGTATTCAGCCAAAAATGGGAGATTTGCTTGAAGCCTTTGATTAATGCAAATAATTGCTGCACTAGAGCAGCTCTGATGCTTGGGAGGCCATTAGTGGTGCACAGCTGCCATCACCAGGAACAAGCTGTGCATACAAAGATGATACATGGACTGATTCTGTGGCGGGGGCATACCGAGTGCCCTGGCGTTTGGTCCGGATAACTCTGAGGGTTGAACAGTGTGTGCATGGGCGTGGGGGATGCAGGTAGCTGGGGGAGGGTGCCAGCAGAGGTGGTAGAGTAAAATGGGCCTAAAGGAAATGTCTTCAATAACAATTTCTTCTGTTATAGTTCTGGCACATTATAGTCAATCTATTTTGTCTTAGATTCTCACAATGTGGTGGTAAGTAAGAGAGTATTCATCGTCTCCATTTTACCACTAAGGAAAATGAGGACCATGAATATTAATGACTTGTTCAGAATCACAGTGATGACAGTTGGTGGAATTGGGACACAAATCAAGACTGTCTGAATCAAAGTCCACTGTTCTTCCTGTTCTACCGAGTAGTACCAGTGGTCTCTGGCTGGACCTAAGGATGTATGTGACTTCATCCCTTAAATATCATGACTGAAGTGATGGGGCATGAGAAGTAGGTGAAAGGTATACAAATTCTGTGAATATTGAATGCTGTGCTCAAAAATAAATACCCAATTGGCCAGATATGAACATGATTATGTATGAAATATAGGCTTAGTTGCATGGGTCGTCCCTGTACAGTTCTTGGCAAATACCTTGAAACCTGCAAGCTGACTAGTCAGTCTGTGCAAAATGCATTTATTTTTGGAAAAGACTGATATTAATCAAATCTTCAGAGACCAGGATGCCAAATTATTAGTTTATCATAAGAAATATAAGTTTGGGAAGGGTAGAATGACCCAGTCTCTTCCTGTGCTTGTGCTGCACGGGATGATTTTTTTGGTGTGTGTATTATTTGTTCACAGTTCTTCCTTCTTTCCCTGCCGTTGGCATGATTGAGAGCAAAATATATTTATCTGCTCCCACTGACTTTGGGCTTAGCCCTGTGTCCTGACTTGGTCAATGGAATATGAGAGGCATACTGTACAAAACATTCAGCTCAAAGTTTTAGATGTCCCTGTGTGGTTTGTCTTGCACTTGTATTCCTGCCCTGAATAATGAGAAGAGTATGTGCAAGTAGCCATTCTCCTTGAACCTGAGTCGTGGAATGAGAGACACATGGAATACATCTAAACCCAACCTGGAGTCTAAAACAGAGCAACCACAGCCAACCCAAAGATCTATGAACAAGAAACAGGTGTTTGCTATTGAAAGCTTCTGAGGTTTTTACATTGTTATGGAGCATTGTGTAACAGTAGCTAGCCAATGTAGGTGCCAAGTCATAATCAGAAAGGTACTCCTTGAGCGTGGGATGGGATAAGATGGTTCAAGGCCTCAGCCTCATTTATCTCCTCCTGGGGGACATATCTACCACCCGGTCCAGATGCGTAAGTCTTGGATCTGATTACCTTCTCTCCTGAATCCCATGATAGCTTCCTTTTCCTTTGTTGCTATGGCTTACTAACTCCCCTTCTGATCAGCCTAGTCTTTTGTTTGCTTGTTTGTTTGTTTGTTGATAAGGAATATTTTTAAGTGAATTCATCTATCTCTTTTATGTTTATTTTAAATTTTTAGTTCTAGAAAGTAACCATGTTTCTCTGATTTCTAGTTGGATAAAACTTTGCTTCATTTGAGCCTCATTGTAGCAATATCTACTATAGTTAAGTCCAGACCATTTGGTAGGTGTGAAGGAAGCCTCTGCTAAGCTCCAATCATGGTTAAAATTAAACTACAGTTAATACTAGCCCTTTAAAAATTATTATTTAGAAATAATAATATCCCAGTAGCAATTAGCACATCTAATACTGGATCTTGTTTTCTAAATACTATTTCCCACTCAAAGCAACCAGAGCTCATTAGAGAAGTGACTAATTGCACATTTGAGTCAAGGAACAGTATGAGCAAGGGGCATGTTGTGCTAGAAGACAAAGCAACTCTAAAGGCTAACAGGAGCACTTCGGAGAACTTAAGAGCCAAATCCTTGAGGCTTCCACTGGTCCAAATTTATGGCAGTGTGAGCATCAAAAGAATAATGATTATAACTACATATAAAACATCAAATAAATAAAAACCATGAATCCAGACTAAGCAAGAGTCCTTTGATGATATTGGAAGTGGTTATTACAATAAGCTCTTTACATTGAAATGCAGTGGTTAAAAATAAGAAAAAAATAATAAAAATAAGGGATTTACTTTATGCTTTTTAGGAAGAACTACAGTTCATCCTAATTCATCCCTTATTGTTGAGGGAAAGCTCTTCTCTACCAAAAAATTAAAAAAAAAATAAATCCCACAACTAAATGCAGAAGAATGGTGGGATTAGAAAGTCATCATTCTGTGGTCTCCAGTGAAAGTCTTGATTTGGACCTGGATGCTAAATGGATGAGAAAAATCATTAGGTGAGAGGTTGTTGGCACATGGGGTATTCACCTGGTGCCAAAAGAGCAGCCCACAGGTTGCTGATTGCAAAGGGAGATCATAACTTTATCATCAGAAGATGTGGCAAGGCTGATACACATACTCTCTTTAATACTAGGACAGCCTAACTTTATGTGTCTGTCTGGTGATGCAGTCTGAAGACACAGTATTTCCTATAAGTACTCTTGCCCAAAATATTTAACCTGAGCCAAATCAATGTTTAGATCTTAGTTCCAGTTGATAGTAAGTGAAGGGAATGGAGAAGTCCATTAAACAATGCTGTGAGGAAACATTAAGTCAAATCTAAGATGTAAAACTCTCTGCCAACGAGATGTTAAGGTCTTTTCAAAAAGTCAGTGTCATGAGCAAAACATAAAGGTGGATCTACTGTTGTAGAATAAACAGACCAAAGGCACAGAGCAAATGCAAATGCAATGTGAGAACCTTGATTTTCCATGTAAAAAAAAAAAAAAAACTTTAAAAGTCATATTGGGCATGATAAGAAAATGAAATATACACTGGATGATCAAGGATATTATGGAATTATTGTAATTTTCTTAGGTGTGATGGCAGAATTATGTTTATGTAGGAGAATGTATTTTTTAGGAGCTGCATACTCAAGTATTTATGGGTAAAGTGTTTTGTCATCTGCAATTTACTTTCGACTGATCTAGCAAAAAAAAATGTGTGTATTTATAGGTAAAGGAAACATGAAGAATATAAATTGTTGAATCTAGGTGTCACTTAAATTGATATTCATTTGACCTAATTCTTAAAATTATTCTATATGTTTGAAATTTTTTTTGTAATATAAAGTTGGAAATAAATAGGGACTCTGCTGTTTTTAGTGATTTTAATGATTTTGAAATGTCTATATTGTTGACAAGCTCTTCTATTAGATTTTAGTCATTTAGTAAACCACATTAATGCCACCACTAATAGTGTAGATTTGTCTATTATAGATGTATTTCTTTGCTATTAATAGTAATTTCCAGGCAAGATGAGCTGTGAGGAGATCCATCCTTTAGTAACACTGGTTTATGTTTTGTTTTTCTGTAACTGTCAGAATCCAAAAGAAAACCCATGTAGCCCTCATGTCACCACTGATCAAGTTTGAGAGAATGTCATATTTCTTTTCTCAGAACCGTTTGAATAAGTCAGATTCCATGTAAAAGAAAGCTTGTTTGCAAAACTCATACATTAGAGCCCTTATGCACCCTTTGGGGATTGAGGGGCTTACTGAGCCCCCTCCTCTTTTTTTAATGGGCTTAGTATTCAAGTGATTTGGTTTAGGGATCCAATGAGATAAAAACAAAAAAAAACCAAAAAAAAAAAAACTAGGAAAATTCATTCTAGAAATAAGGCAGATCAGGATTAGTTTTCATACTATCTCAGGTGCCTTGGCGTAATCCTGACTGTAAGATTCTGCCCTAGCAAACATTTCTGAGCACTGTGCATTAACTAGGGCAGAAGAGTCTGAGAGGAGGATGTCATGTTTTTCCATCTGTGTGATTCCTTCAGTGCTTTCTTGTGTATGGTCTGCATTTGTGTGCGCAAAAACATGTGTGTGTTTGTTATCCATATATATTCCCTTCCAGATCTTACTCCTCACCCTCCACCCCTTCCCTACTGCAGCAGAACTCAACTCACTCATTCTCTCTCCCTCCCCCCCCCCCCCCCCCCCCCCCCCGCCCCACTTCCCTTCCAATAGCTGGACTCCAGCTGTCAATCATTATATGCTCAAGCATTCCTGAGAGTTTGGGCTCCCATCTTGGCAAGGCTTTCCTGTCACTCAGCTTAGCTGGGAACTGGACTTCCTGGAGAAAATTGAATCTGCAGACAGTCCAGAAGGGCATGGTTAGCCTGTTACTGCTGCTCTGCTGCTTTGAGTTCCCCAGCAAGGAAAAAAGAATTCAGAGGTGGAACCTCTGGGTCACGTAAGCAGAGGCTTTCAAGTGAGACCTAACTACTTACAAAAAGAGGCATCGTGAGGATGAATCACGGGGTAATTTTCTTAAAGCAAACAAAAACCAAACCATCCCAAAACACAAGGACCAAGTTGCTTGTATTATTTCATTAGAAGTGGTTATTTGCAAAAAAGAAATATTGGAAAGATAAAACAGGAACTCATCTCCTCATTTAATGACTTTAATTTGTTTTTAAAACCTTGCCACTAAGTGAAAAGCCATTAAAAACATTTTTTTTCTGTTGAGTTTAATTGGAAAAAGTTGTGATGCATTCCACCTAACCCAAAATACCCAAACATTATTCACAGGTAGAAAAATATTATCAATTGAATAATATAAATAAGTTTCTATTAACTCTTAACAATTTGAAAGTAAATAAATGTCATTTATTTAAAACATGGAATGTAATGAAGTTTTATTGTAATGATTACTCACCAATGAGAAGAGAAGATGGATTCAGGTGCCAGGAGATCATTCTTTGGAAGATCATGAAAAGTTGGGCAGTCAACTTCCAGATGGGCAGACTTCTGGTACTAGGGTTGTCTCGCTCTCAAGTTGCACATGAAAATAAAATTATAGCATTTACAGAACTCTAGGGCAAAATCAAGCTAAACACGAGAGCGCTACAAGACATATAGAATGGACATACAAAACACAGTACAAAGTCAGAAAATGCTACCTGTTCATCTCTCTCACTTGGTATATGAATACAAAGTAAAATGGGGTTTATCCAAATACATCACACAATACAAACACATTCCATATGATATTCTCTGACCAGAAACCACCGAGTCAAGTAAATTAGTGGGCTTATCTTTGTCTAGAACCATAGTGTCAAGATAGCCTTTCTTATAGTGCATTTATTTGGTGTCTTTGGCTGAAAATGTTGATTTATCAGCAAAAAGTGAGTTGTTCAAAAGTTGTGTGGTTTTTCATGTGCCTTCATGATGAAGCTCCTGATTAACTTAGTGGCTGTTAGGTGAACATATGTATGTGTCACCGTTGGTGACAATATCTTTCTTAAAATGTGTTCAACTCTTTTTTTATTTCACTTGGGATGATAGTAGCACTTATTAGCTCCCTCATAAGATTGAAACTGTAGTTGAAGTATCTCTACTTAGAAACTTCGTTTAATCATAAGCACCACGTTTCCTCTATCTTAGGGGATGTGAACATGAGTGAAACCAACGGAGCCCTGTTTCAGAGTCATCTGACTAGTCTGTTGAGTTCCCAGGGTCTTGATCCTCCAGGCTGTTCCACTGGCTGCCTACGTACCTGGCATATAGCAGAGCCTCCTCCCCACTGTACCTCCCCCTAAGATGATTGCATGAGTAAATAAGGGTTGGCCAGAGCTCTTTGCACCTGTTACTCAGAGACTTGGCCTTCTCACCTACCTTCACTGACCTTTACCACTCGGACTTCCTGTCTGATGGTCTGGGTGGTTTTGCTACTTTCTGCAACTCAGGGCTCGCTGTGGGGAAGCAGACTAACTTCATTTGGAATTTCATCTGCATAGAGACAACCCTGGAGGGAAACAAAGACCTGTACTTCCTGCGCTCTTTCCAAGACATGGAACATCTAACAATCAACTGTTTACATCCAGGCAAATTTCCATCAGACATTTGGAACTCAAATGTCAAAACCTGAATCCATTATCTTCCCCCTTTCTGTCATTCCTGCTCTAACATGTTCCCTATCTAGGGAAATATAATCACCATCTGGCTGGTTACCTTAACCAGAAACCTGGGGGTTATTCTTCCTGAATGTTTCCTAGTGTCTTAATCCCCATTAATTCAATTTCTGCTGATTCTGCATCCCAAGTATCTCTGGTACCCTTTTTCACTTTCCTACCTGTGCTGCTATTGCCCTTGTTTAAGGCTTCTTCACAACAGCAGTAGCTTCCTATTTGCAATCCTATAGGATTTATCTTTCATTAGTTCACTCATTCATTCATTTAGTCAATAAATACTTATTGAGGATTTACTATTAGCAGGAACTATTCTGAGCACAGGGCTTATAGCAGTGAACAAAATAAACAAGAATTCCGGCCCTCATGGCTCTTATCTTCTGGTGGGAGGAGACAAATGATAAAAAAAAAATAGGTAAGTTACATAGTATATTAGAAAATGATAAGTGTTTATACGATAAAGCAAGGAAGGAGCATATACAAGTATTGGGGAGACAGAGATGAGATTTTAGATAGGGCAGTTAGGGATGGTCTTTCTGCAAATGTGGCATCTGAGCAAGGCTTTGGGAGAACTAAGAACTGATCGGTGCAAGTATCTGGGGGACAGGTGTGATTAAGAGGAAAGAGGTACAGCATCCACCCGTGGAATGGAGAAGACAAGAAGGGAGAGCGGTAGAAGAGGTAAAAGTTCCTAGGGACTGTATCATATAGAATCTCACAGGTCATAGCAAGGACCTGGACTTCTGTTTCTCTGGGATAGGAGCACTTGGCCATTTTGAACAGATGTGATGATCTGAGTTATGTTTTACCAAGATGACTTTGGCCGCACTGTTGAGACTAGACTGTAGGAAGAGAAGGACAGAGAGGGAGGAAACCATTATAATACTCTAGATCCCAGAATGATCTTATTAACGTACGTATCCAACCACATCATCCTCTGACTCAGATTTCTCCAATGGCTTCCCAACGTGGATAGGATAAATTGAAATTTCTTTGAATAGCTTCTAAGGTTGGTCATGATTTAGTGCCTTCTACTATTTTGCCCCATCGTTTGCTAGTGCTGCCTCCCATCCACCGTTCTCTGGTCTGATTTACCATATGATAAATGCTTATTGAGTCCTTAAGTTACAAATGCTTCCTTTTCTGTGAAGATTTCCCTGAATTTATCCATTTTCCTATCCTACATTCAATTTGAACACTTGTTTCTTTTAATACTAATGCTTTTGGTTCTCACCACTATAATGTGTACTTCCTGACGTCAAGAATTTGCTTTTCATGGGGTGCCTGGGTGGCTCAGTCGGTTAAGCATCAGACTTCGGCTCAGGTCATGATCTCACAGTTTGTGAGTTGGAGCCCTGTGTGGGGCTCTGTGCTGACAGCTCAGAGCCTGGAGCCTGTTTCAGATTCTGTGTCTCCATCTCTCTCTCTCTGCCCCTCCCCCACTCAGGTTCTGTTTCTGAGTTTCAAAACTAAACATTAAAAAAAAAAAGAATTTGCTTCTCATCTTGTTACATAGAAATGACAAAAAAAAATAAATGAATGACTTTAATCATGGAGTATGTTTTGGCTTTCTTTTTTTTTTTTTTTCAACGTTTATTTATTTTGGGGACAGAGAGAGACAGAGCATGAATGGGGGAGGGGCAGAGAGAGAGGGAGACACAGAATCGGAAACAGGCTCCAGGCTCTGAGCCATCAGCCCAGAGCCTGACGCGGGGCTCGAACTCCCGTGACCTGGCTGAAGTCGGACGCTTAACCGACTGCGCCACCCAGGCGCCCCTGTTTTGGCTTTCTATATAGAGTTCAGGGCAGGGGAGGTGGAGGGAGAGTGGAAGAGAAGTACTGGATTTTGAGGTCATGTGAATTACCAAATTCTCTTTTTTCATCTTAGTCTTAAAAAATTCAAGAGGCCACTGAAATCCTTCTTACCTGGGGGTGGGGAATGGGATTTACAAATGCTACCTCTATCTGCTAATGTCATTTCCTCCTCCCCTTTAAAAAAAGTCAGATCCCTTTCTATTGTTCCTTGTATTCATCCTATACCAGAGTTCTCTCACTAATACCCCAAGAGATAAAGAAAAACTGAAGAGGAAAAAAATGACTTTTATCTAGCTGCTACTTCATAATTCCCTGTGGTTATTTATTTATATATTAGTTTTGTTGGGGGAACAGATTGTCCTAGGCATCTAGACTAGCATTTAATTTCATGGTTGGGTTAAATGTTTGTTTTACTCAAATCTCTAAGAATGCTGTTTTATAAGACTAAAGAAACACATTTCCTCTAAATCTTGTAAACCATTTTCCCCCAAATATCAGCTTCTAAGGTGTTTCTTTCCAGTTGTTTCTGCATGTTTATTTTCTTGTTGCAAGCCTCTCAGTTGAGACTGGAATTCACAGCATCTCCCCACAGTTTCTTCAATAACATTCATTAAGATACTCTTTTGTCTCATCATGCAGATCATTAATGAAGCTGTTAACTAACACCAGAGTGTCACTGATTCCTGGGGCACGGCCACCAGACACCTCTGTAATGTCACACATCGCCTTTATCCTTGGTTTCTATGTCACTAGACCTCAGCTTTGAGCCAGTATAGAATGCCAGAGTTCAATCCAATCCAATTTGAATTCATTTTGCAAGTAAGACTTTATTAGATACTGTATTAAGTGCTTTACTGAAATTAGGTTATGTTACATCTTCATTTTCTCTCTCTCTTTTATTAATCATGAAATTCCCACTGCCTTTTTTAAAAAAAGAAAAAGAAAAGAAAAAAAAAAGCAATTAGGTTTGCCCATCTTGATTCAATCTTAAAATCCAGGCTGCTTACTGCCCCTGGTTCCATTATAACCTAAATGCTTCCAGATGCTAACTGTCAGGCTCCCTCCTCTTGCATCTCTGTGAAATCAGTGCCGGATCAACTTCTCTCAAAACTTCACACCTCCTTAAGCCTCAGTTGTTTTTAGACTGAAAGTCCCACCTGATTAACAATGCTTGGCACTGGAAGTCTCCCCAGAGACATCGAATAATGTGGTTTTCAAAGTGCTTTTCAGGAACTTCTGTTTCCCCAAAGATGCCTTAGGGACCACAAGGGAATGATAAAGCAGAAGCTCAGAGGAGAGGGTTCCATCCCTGCTTTCACGAAAGCAACAGTTTTCCTGTGCCTTGTGTATTAGTGTCCCATGCAGGGTTACCTCTAGTTCTTATGGAGCCTTTGTGCAAATTAGAAAATGTCACCCTTCCTCTGGGTGCAACAGAGTGACCATGGTTTTTACAATATTTGGTTTCCAAAAGGGGGCTCTGCTGCTACGAGTTACTTTGGAGAACGTTTAACCTAGGCCAACTTCTTATTATACCAAGACAAAGACAAAACCGAGACCGACTTTTCCCCATTCTACAGCAAGGCAGTGCATTCGGCTGCTTCCATCTTGATTATGTAAATATTTTTGTAATTTTTAGTGGATAGGCAGTGCACTGCTGCCTTGACCACACATTCATGCTCCCAGATAAATGAATTCATTCAGCACATATTTATTGAACATTCACAAAGTCCATGAAACGTATATTCTAGAGGAAGAAGACAAGTAAAAAACAAAATCACACATAAATGAAATGTCAGGTGGTATAATGAACTACAAAGGAAAATGAGGCAGAATAGGGGAGTGCTATTTCAGGTATCCCATAGAACAGTAATCTCAGAGTCGAGAATTTGTCTTTTAATTTTTAATTTTTCTATGTTACAAAGTCAAAAAAAAAAGCAAACGTATTCCCCTTCTTCACTTAGTGTTCATAATATACTGCAATAATAAAATATATACAAAGCATACAATGATTTTTTATTCATTCAATAAATTTTACTGAGTAGACACTGAAAGGAATACATGCAAACGAATAAGATGTGCAATAAAAACATATTTCCTGTCCTCAAGGAGCTTGGTGTCTAGTGATAGATTTCTATACATTTAAACATTCCAATGCATTCCTATACATTTAACCAACTGCAACATATTTCATATTGAAATAATTGTTCAAAGGTCTTTTGCAATGAATTTGAAACAAATATATTGTATTAGTCAACATATCGACTAGTAGTATATTGGATATATAATACAAATATATTGTGTTAGGGCTCTCCAGAGAAACAGAACCAATAAAATGTGTGTGTAGATAATAAATATTTATACATCTATATGTATACTTTAACATATATTAAATATAATTGTATGAATATTTATAGATATTATATATAATGTTATAAGCATATTTAAATATATAAATATATATTATATATGGAAGGAATATATATATTATACATGTAAGAGACAACAATATTTATCATATATAAATATTTATCATACAATATTTATCATATATAAAATATATGTGGTATATACACATGTGTATATATGCATATATGTAATATATATGCGGTATATGTTGTACACATACATGTATATATAACATATATGTGTGTGCACATTTATGTGTATATATAAAACTTGTGTGCATATACACAGATAACATATATGTGTACATATACACACATATATATAACGTGTGTGTACATATACATGTATATATATAACGTGTGTATGTATATGTGTGTACATGTATGTGTGTATATATATATATGTATATATATGACATGTATACACACACACACACACACACACACACACACACACACAGATTTATTGTAACAGATTGGCTCATGCAATCACGGGAGCTGGCAAGTCCAAAATCTGCAGGGTAGAGTGCAGGGACTGGATGATGTCTGCTAGCAGAACACTCTATCTTCCTCATGATAGATCAGTCTTTTTCTCTTAAGGTCTTCAACTGGTTGAATGAGGCCCACACACATTATGGAGGATAATCTGCTTTGCTCAGAGTCTTAATATAAATGTTAATCTCATCTGAAAAGTACCTTTACAGCAACATCTAGATTAGTAATTGACCAAATTATCTGGTTAATGTAGCCTAGTCAAGTTGACAACATGATATTCACCATCAGACATCTTCCTAACATTTTGTTTGTGGTGCTCAATAGATGCTCGGTAAACAGTTTTAGCACTGGCCTCAGCAAGTGACAGGTTTGTGGACAGTGTGAGTTGTAGCCCATAGCCAAATGATGGGAATGGAGAAAGGGTCTGATATGTTTCAAGAGAAGGCACTGTCCAGGAGCTCAGTACTTCCCAGTCACTAACTTGCCTGGAAATCTTGTTAAATGCAGATTCTGATTTCGTAGGCCTGAAGTAAGGTCCAAGAGTGTCATTGTTGATAAGGGATGCTGATACCATTGGTCCATGGTCCACACTTAGGGCAGCAAATCAGTAGAATTTTCAAAGCTCTAATTTTGGCAAGATGGATGGGATATAGCCTGGGTTCTATAGTGGAAGAGGGGCCCTCTGAATTACGATTTCAGAGGTAACAACACTTCTCTGTAGTGTCTGTTTGAAGACAGTGGTTATCAGACTGTTATGTCTCATAGTAACCTGGGGAGCTTATAAAATGTAGATACTCTGTGTCCAGAGCTTGTGACTAAGTGTGTCTAGTTTAAGGCCAGGACTCCCTGTTAACAATAATAATCCTAGAAGATTTTGGTGCAGATATGATACTACCTTTGAGAAACACTGGTTTAAAATTTTAAGACTCAGAAAAAAACCACAAGTATATTTTTTTGGAAAAATCTTTGAGTCATTTGCAATAATGTTTGGTAGAAAAAAAAGTGGAAGGGTGGAAAATAGATTTTGGCCACTTTAGAGTTTTACTGAGGATGAGAGGTTACAGAGCCCTGGGGAAACATCAGTCTAAAGCTAGATATATGGAAAAATTTCCCAGCCAGACTGGATGTTGATTCCTTTTCCACTCCATGGCTTACTCAGGGCAAGGACAAGGAATGGTCCCCAAGACTTAGATACAGAAAGTCTCTGGTTGTACTGGTTGTAGTACTCAGGATTAGATCTAGCTGTGATATAATGGTTAATGGTTATTTCTAGCTGAAATAATGGTTACTGAGATCTTTTTTCTCTCATAGGAGAGAAAAGGAAGGAGAAAAAGGAAGTCTGGCAGTAAGTTGTAGTATGGTGTGGCTGGGATGGGGACTCCAGAAAACTCAGGAGCACAGACTTCTTCTATCCTTAACATATTGCTTCATGGTGCAGTGTGGCTGCTAGAGAACCAGCCATCACTTCCCCATCTGAAGCAAGAGAGTGGAAGGTTTGAAGAAGGGTATATATTTTTGCTTTTAAGAAGACTCACCAAAAGTCCCATATAGTGTTTATGTTATGGTTATTTATAGTTTATGTTATAGTATTTATGTTATAGTATGTGTACGTGTCAATGACTGTAATTATTCAAATGGCCAGTTTAGCTGGAGTATGGGAACTATCTCCCTGTCTTCTACCTTATTTTGGTATTTTCTGCTAAAACTCTAGTATTCTTTCACAAAAGGAAAGGGAAGAATGATCATCGGGAGGCAGCTACAAGTCTTTGCTATAGGAGTTGCTAGAGGTTAATCAGTCCGTAGAGATGACAGAGGGGTGGGTAGAAGTAAGGAGGTAATTAATGAAATCACCTAGGATGGAGTAATATATAAAAAGGGATTCTGCAGCTAATTTTGCAGTCATTCTGGCCTTTATTCATTTATTCAAAAAATGCTGATGGAATTCCTTCACCGTGCCATGCCCTGTACTTACTGTTCAGTGATACAACCATGAATAAGGTACGGTCCCTGTCATTCAGGAGCTTCATTTCTAGTGAGAATTACTGATAAATTCACAGGCTATTACAGTGTGTCAGTTGCAACATTAGTGCTAAACAATGGTGTGGAAGTGGTCCCTTGGAGTAATATTTAACCTGGTCTTGGGGATCAAGGTTGATGTTCTAGGTGAGGTGAGGGGTACACTGAGAGCTGGGGGGTGAAGAGGTGTTAGTAGGAGTGTGTGCATATGTATGTGTGTCTGTGCTTTTGTGTGTCTCTGTGTGTGTCCGTGTGTTTGTGTGTGTGCACACATGTACATACTGGGGCTGTTCCAGAAGCAGAGAGGTGCCTTGCACTGAACGTGGAAAGATGTTAAAGGGATCCAGTATGACAAGCTGCAAAGAAAGTTGGCCAGATCCTGAACTGCAATATGCATGTGCATCTAAACCAAACGGTAAGCCAGGGAGTGTGTGTGCTCCTGTGTGCAAGCATGCTCACCTAGGTGCTTTCATAGAAAGGTGAGGTTTAGCTTGGGGTAAGGCTCAGACACACAGTTATTTGCACGATGAAGTAGGTAATCATATTTTCAACATTCTCTGTACAAAATAAAATAAGTAGATGATAAAAGACTTTTCATACATAAGGGATCATGGTCCTGTGATTGTGACAGTACAGTAAAGGGTCAGGGTAGGGAGAGCAAAATCCAAACCTGCAACCTTGTGCACTTTTTTTTTAATCTTTATTTTATTATTTGTGAGAGTGAGAGAGAGACAGAGTGAGAGCAGGGGAGGAACAGATAGAGAGGGAGACACAGAATCCGAGGCAGGCTCCAGGCTCTGAGCTGTCAGCACAGAGCCCGACGCAGGGCTCAAACTCACAAACCGCGAGATCATGACCTGAGCTGAAGTCAGATGCTTAACCGACTGAGCCACCCGAGCGCCCCATGCACTTTAACACGTATGCATGCAAAAAGGCTAGAGTAATTCTTTTAGGGTCATTTTTCCAAAAATGGAATTTTACATTCAAAAGAGCAGGAAGAGCCATTGAAATCAAGGATTAATTTCTTTTTAACGAAACCAAATTTGAAAAGTTAAAAATTTGGTGAAAAGTGCTTTAATCATTGAGGTCTCTCTGGTCCACTGGAGTGGATTCATCACAAATCCTAAAAACCTCCGATGGAACTATAGCAAACTGATAAAATTTATCCACAACCCCAAAGATGCTGTCATAATTAAGCGGTTTTTGTTTCTCCTAATGGAGTTTGATGGTCTTAGTTTATCAGCAACCTTTGAATTGAATTAACAACACGAAACTAATTAATCCTGGTATACCCTAGCAATCCACTTAGAAGTGGCATGCAAAATTCAATTAAGTCCCTTTGCCTTTTATGAAGCATGCACACTCGAGAAGCTTCGGTTTACAGCTGAGAATTAGGTAACAAACAAACAAAAAAAGAGCTTGTCATGTTTTTCAAACCCAACTTTTGAAATTAGACAATGGGTTTTAGAATTCTCCCCTGATTTGGAAAGTTGGAATCTAAAAGAACAGAACAAAAACCCTCCCTCCCTGAGCTAATCAGCCCTTTCCTCTCTCGCCTTTCCTTAGATCAGAAGAGAAAGATGATGGTATGTGCCTCTGCCTTGCTGGCCCTAGTTTGTCACCAGAACCTTATACTTCGGGCTGTTTCTTGAATGCTTTTTGCAAACTCTTCTTTTCCTGGCTTCTGGCATGCTCTGTGCTGTCAGTCTTATTGATTAAAACCCTTAGTGGATTTCAAGACCTTCTCACCCTGTATTGTCACAGATCTACTTAAAATGGATTTTCTCTCTTTGCCAGACCTGCATTTCTCAGTTGGTCGAGCAGATGCAAAGCAGGTGGTTCTGAGATTTCAAATAGAAGCTGTTTCTAGTTACTGGGGAATCAATGGTGGCATTATAACTTCTTTTGTTTTCTTGTCTTTTAACATTTTTATTTATCTAAAAAATCTTTATACCTTTCAGTGTATATGGTTAATTCAAATAAGTAGCATTTATTGCTGTTAATAAAAGAGTATTTGGAAGGGGTAACAATCTGGGCTTTGAACATCTGAGGCCCAATGTGAGAAAGATGTGACAATACACTACAAAACAGAAAATGTGTTGTGTGGCCTACTAGGTGCCTGCTAGGTGCCCATCTTTATTTTCCTTTTCCCGTTCCCAACAGAACTTGGCACTGGAAAAAAATTCATGGAATCTGGTAAATTTGACTTTAGGTTTAGAACCCATGGCGTAGGAAAAGTTCGATCATTTCTTCCCCCCGCCACACTGAATGGTTTAGGAACTAACAGTGAGCAAGATAGAATCTAATGGTCCTAACAGAGTGAACCTCAGGACTTTCATTTGGAGTGATGGGATAAAGGCACTCTTCTCTTTTTTTTTTTCTCTAGATGAAATATGCAAGGTTAAGTATGCGAATAGCAGGCTCAGAACTTCTCCTGCCATTTTGCACCAAGAGAGTGGCTTCTGGCAAAGCTCATATGTGAAAGAGTCCAGAGACCACAGACTACAGAGAGATTTGCAGAGATTTTTCAGAGGACATGCCGAACCTCTGGGTCAAACTGTACTTGAAGTCAGAGCTATCTCTGGACCTTTCCATTTTGGTGAAATAATACATTTTTCCCTTTATGTTTTTAAAAATGCTTATTTTATTTTGAGTGAGAGAGATATAGAGAGGGAGCATGCATGCACAAGTGGGAGAGAGGCAGAGAGAAAAGAAGACAGAGAATCCCAAGCAGGCTCCACGCTGTCAGCGCAGAGCCCGATGCAGGGTTCAGTCTCACAAACTGTGAGATCATGACCTGAGCAGAAATCAAGAGTTGGATGCTTAACCAACTGAGACATCCAGGCACCCCAAAACAATACATTTTTTAAATGCTTAAGCTGGTTAGGGTCATATTTTATGTTACCTGAAATGGAAAACATTCTAACAATATGGGTCAGCTTTTGCTACATAACAAAACAGCCCAAACTCCAATGGCTTATTAAAAATAAATAAAATAATTTATTAATATGGTACAACTGCCTAAGAGTTGGTTAAGGTCAGTTGATCCAGGCTTAGTTCTGCTGGGCTACTCTGTTGATATTTCCTGGGCTTGTTCATGAGCCTACCATGGGCCAGCTAGCTTGTTCATTCTTCTGAGGATAAACTGGAACTCTGTTTGAGTCTGAGGATGGCCGAGGCCACTTGCTGGCATTTCTCCATTCTCTGAGTTTCTCATTCCCTCTGGACTAGAGGACTAAAAAGCTAGCATAGTTTTGGTGGTGTGTGTGTATGTGTGTGTGTGTGTGTGTGTGTGTGTGTATGTATGTATTGGCCAAAGCAGATCACATGACAAAACCTAGCGTCAAGAGGTGAAAAAATAGACTTGACCTCATTAGGGAGGAAGTGCAAAGTCACATGATAAAGGGCAGGGAAAGAGGAGTGAAAAATTGGGGCCAGTAGTAGAATCTGCCACACTGATACATGATTCAGGCACCAACATTTATTGCTATCTTGATAGCTCAAGATGGTGAGAAAACTATGTTTTAAAACTATATAAAAAGTTGTTATGCCAGATGTGGCAACCATTTCACAGCTACCCTATGTTAGGTAATCTATACCTATATTTGTGGCGATTTTTCTTTCGGTGAAAAAGCAAATTTAATTTTGAGTTCTGCCTTGGCTTCTATATAAGCTGGTCTCTGTTCAGATGTGAATTAATCATACTCTAGATTTAATCATACTCTAGATTAATCATACTCTAGATTTCCCTGTATATGCTATTGATTTAGTGATTGTAAAAACTTTTTTTGTAAAAATGACACTTTTATGTATTTATGGAGCTCACAGCACACCTTTACATATGCACCTATTTGATTTGCTTTACTGGGAAAAGGCACAGATATTGAAAGTCTTGGAATGAACTTTCACCTTCCTCATTCAGTTTATACTCAATATTCTGCTGACATTATGAGTGAAACACTAACAACAACAACAATAATACTAGTTGATGCTTATGTCATAGCTGTTATGGGCCAGACACTGTCCTAAAGTGCTCTACATAAATGACATCATTTAATCTCACAACACCCTTATGAAGCGCAATTATTATCCTCATTATACAGACAAGGAAGCTGAGGTACAAAGTTAGATACCTGGTAAATGACACATCTGGGATTCAAGCACAGTTTGTTTCCAGATTTCATAATCAGAAATGGCAACTGAAACACTCATTTTTCTCACCCAAATTAGTAACCACTGTCATTAAAGTGATTATTAGAAAATACAAGGCAGAGTGTGTTTTCGAGCATCCATACCACAAATTATACTTCCAATTGAATGCTGTCTTTCAAACATGGGGAGGCAGTCTCCTCTAGTCCTAGTTTGCTGCCTGTGGGCACAACATTTTTACATTTTCCTTGAAGGAGATATCACTCTCCCAGACATACATTTGGGTATGCTTGTTAAAAGTCATTCACGTTACTTTGTAGTCACGTGCTCGTATTTCATTAAGGTCAAAAGATGACATCTAGAAAAACAAGAGATGACAGAAGAAAAATATTAACTTTATTGAACTAATGAGATGATATGGTGAGCTGAGGGATGTGATAGCAAAACAAGAGTTTCAGAGTATTTCTTAGAGTCCCTAGCTACAGGTCAGTGATAAATATGTCAGTTACAAGACTGGACCTCATCTGCATTTCGCCGTGAAAGATTGCATTTTCAAAGGACTCTTTTTAGGTGTTACTGTCTTTGATTTATATTACATAGCGTCTAAGTAGGTGGCTTGATAGAAGAGTTGGAAGTTTGCCTCAAACACCTATCATTTTGAAGCCTGTTGCATGAACAGTCTCTAAAAGCAAGTACCATTATCCTGTGTACCTTCATAATAAGGACATTTTGACATTTGCCTAATGAACTATTGATAAGTGCATTGAGAGATTAAAAGAGCTATGTCACTGCTATTATCGAACTTTAAGCATCTTGTAGTTCATTTTTTTAATGTCCACTATTATTGTCCTTCTTTAGGTCATAGAAATGATGAGAATTCTCTATGTTCATTAGAATTTGTATCTAACATGGTCTTTGAGCTTTTGGGGCTTCTGTGGAAAGTACCAATTATAAAAGAGAAGTTCAGGACTTTATATGAAATGTTTTTTTTCTCTCTCATAACATTTTTAGAGATCCCCCTCTTCCTCACTCCAGAATAAGGATTATATCAAGAGATTTTAAAATATAGCTTTCCATCATGATTATTCTTTCAGCTATATCACAGTTCTATATATCATAGTTATTGTTACACCTATGACCAAACTTCCCTTCTAGAAGCTTCCCATTTTTCTCTTAAGCACATTTTACAAATCGTTTTAAGGAACCACCCCCATTTCCTTGTGGGAAACCGTATTCTGCTCCACAGTTGCAATTTACCATATTCAGCCTCTACTTGGGTTTTACCACCATAAAACCCAGGTCCTGGGGATTTAAATTACAGATTTATGTGTCTTCTTATTCATTCTGATTTCCTTTTTTTTTTTTTTTTTTTTTTTTTTTACTGCCTCTAAGCAATTGCCTACCTTGTTCAATGGTACATTTATTACTATGTCTTCTTTTATTATGGACTCACCTTCCCTCACTTTTAGACATTCCACCCCCCCAACCTTTTTTTTTTTTTTTTAACCAAGATCCAAAGAATTCTCCTAAACATGTGAGCAAGAATAAAATCCTCTGGAGATTGAGTGTATACAGGAATTCACCTAATTAATAAATGCAACTTTGAAAATTATAGATGACATGGGAAAATGAAAAAGATTGTTTTCTGTGATAAAATATCCTCTCCCCTCTTACCCCTGTCCTGCCAGGTATATGAGAGTATAAAACAGGGGAAAGAAAGTAGCCCTCTCATCTCAACACTGTCATCTTGTTATTGCCATTTTAGGTTGTAGGTTTGACTCGGACACTGGCAGTCGTCATTATGAAATATGTGGATTAGAGAGAGAGTGACAAGAGCCAGTGAAAAGATTCTGGGTGCATCAAGGAGAGGGGCTTCTAAAAGCTCTGCTGCTCACTAAAAAAGGCTTTTGTTAAAATGGAAATCTCCAGTCATCTTTGAAATAATTGATTGGCAAATACAATGAGTGACCTAGCTGAACCAGAAAGAACTTGAAAAGTACCAACAACAAAATTATATCCTTTTAGCCAAATATGTTTTCTTTTCACTGAAATATGATTGACTCATAATAATGCTAATTATGCCTAATTATCATCTCAATTATTTTACCCTCACAAGAACATTTCATCATTGTGGTGTTTATCAGTTATCTAATAATAATTTATATTCTTTCCACTTTTTTCAAAGAAAAGTTGCATTGGTTTAAACACACTACTATAGTCTGGTGAGATATATAATTATTAATATTGGCTTTTATTTGATTGTAGGCCTTTGATGAGTTAGAACAGAATTTCTCTAAACTCTTCTACAATAGGTTCTATCCAGAGACTAGTTTAAATAGCATAACTGGGCCTCTGTGGGAAGGCCACCTGTGGCTTGACTCGTTAATTGGGAGAATTGAATTATCTTTTTATGGGATGAAAGTGACCAAGGGCCTAATACAGAAGCAATAAGAAGAAAGCATCAAGCCACTACTATAGCCTCAGAATTGCTAAAAAACAAACCAACAAACAACCCAAAAAAACAGAAAAAAACCCACAAAACTTACAGACTATTAAAAGGGAGAATTGCTCCTTAACATCTCTGTCATGTGTTCAGCTGGTCAGCCTTTGAACATCTCCAGACTCAAGGTTAAGTCAGTTGACTGAAATAGCCCTTCCCCTCAGTGGAGAGTCCTTTTCTCTGAACAGAAATGCTTCTGGCTCTTAGTTCCAGCTCTACCTCTTGGTGCCACACAGGACACATCTAAAACCTCTTCGACATGACAGGTCTTCAAATTTAATAATGATACTTAGCATTTGTAAAGCATTTGCTCGTGGACAAAGTGGTTTCACATACATTATCACATTTAATCCTATCAGCGGCCCTGTGACATAAGCAAAGTTAACCTCCAATTCACTGAACATTTTTCTCCTTCTGCTGTCTCATCTTCACTTTCCTCCAAACCTGTCTCACTCAACTTTCAAGTCTTTGAAAGTCCTTCTGTTCCGGCTGCTGCTCTCTGAATTCTTTCTCTCTTTGCTGCTTTTCTTTGTTTAAAAGCATAACTCTGAGAACTGGATGCCCTGCTTTATGCTTAGTGGTCACGAACCGTGATTTTACCTACTAGGTCAAAGACTGTTCTCTAAGACAACATGATACTGCATTTGTGTTTTCGGCAATGCCCTCTTATGAAGGATCGATCTGGGCTTGACCTAAACCAGAACTTTTAAGAGGTTTAATCATGTGGCTGCTAAGTCACCTTTTCGCATCCTGTACTTGTGAAGGCTTTTTGTTTTTCTTTTCTTTTGGTTTTAATTCTAAAACAGCACCCATTCATTTCCATGGGATCTGGAGTGAATGGACTGTCCACACTGGACAAGGGCAAATATAACCTGAGTTCAGGTTTCTCTTGTATCACTAATTAGTTGTCTTTCCATTTCAAGTAACAGCAACCTCATCCTTCCAGTTGCTTAAACCCAAAAACTAGAAATCAGACTTGACTCCTTTCTCAAAATTCCTACCAGTCTCATCTTCAAACATTCCTAGAAACTGATCATTTCTCACCACCTCCATCATAACCTCCCAGCTTCAGACACCATCCATTCCTGTCTGGATTGCCATAACAGCTTCCTGTAGTCTCCCCACTTCCATGTTTGCCTCTCTGTGGTTTATTTTCTTTTTCTTTTTTCTTTTCTTTTTTCTCTTCTTTTCCTTTCTTTTCTTCTCTTTTCGAGACCCAGAGAGAGAGAGAGAGAGAGAGAGAGAGAGAGAGAGAGAGAGATTGAGATTGAATCTTAAGCAGGCTCTACATCCAGCACAGATCCTGGGATCAAGAATCAGATGCTCAACTGACTGAGCCACCCAGGTGCCCCTCTTCAGTCTATTTTTTATACAACAGCTGGAGTGAGCCTTTTAAATCATGTCATATTATTCCTCTACTCATAATTCTCCAGTGTCTTATCATTTAATTCAGAGCAAATGGTAAAATATTTACCATGCCTCCAAGGGTCCCACAAAAACTGTTCCTTGCCTCCCACTCCCATGCTTCCTTCTTTGTCCCCACTGACTTTCTACCTTGGTCATTCCATCTGGCTCTGGCCTCCTTGTCCTCCTCAAACTCACTAAGCCTGGTTTTCCTTCAGGACCTTTCCACTCATTGCCTCTACATGAAACCCTCTTATTTTGCTTTCAGATCTCTGCTCAAAGAGGAGCCTTATTAGAGAACCCTTCTCAGACCTAGCTGTATAGAACAGTACCCCCAATCCTCCACAGCCCACTTGATTTTTCTCTGTAGCACTTTCCACTACCTGCCACATTACATTGTTAAAAGATAAATGGAGGCATATTAAAATTTTTAAGAGTTTATTTGAGCAAAATTATTTCGCTTGGGGCAGCGCTTAACCAAAAGTGTGTGAGGGTGCTCTACCAACAGGTGCTGAGGGAAAGACATATAGAGAAAGTGTGCACCCAAAGAAGGATGTTACTGAATTTGCTATAGCTTAATGTCTAGCTAGCTGTCTTGACTGGTTTTGACTTGGTGGCTTAGACAACTGGATTTATTCTCTCAAAGATCTTGACACCAGAAGTCCAAACATCAAAGTGTCAGGAGGGTTGATTTCTTCTGGAGGATCTGAGGGAGAATCCTTTCTGTGTTTCCCTCCCAGCTTCTAGTGGCTACTGACAAGTTTGGTGTCTTTTGACTTGTAGATGCATCACTCTATCTTTGTGTCCATCTTCACATCACCTTCCCTGAGACTTATTCCCTTCTCTTCTAAGAACACTTTTGTCGTTGGATTTAGATTCATCCTGATCCAAGTTGATCATGTCTCACGATCTTTAACTTAATTACATCTGTGAAGACCCTCTTTTCCAAATAAAGTCACATTAACAAATTCTGGGTGGACATATCTTTTGGGGAGCCACCATTCAGTCTGCTACAGCATATTGTGAGGACTACACAAAATAAGTTTTACGAAAGCTCTTCATATAATTTAATGTAGTATTCAGAAGTGAGTCATTATGTTAAAACATTTCATCCTCTCAGATCTGATCTACTGTTCTAGTCTATTGAAATATGTTTCAATACTAATTTTACCATCCAGGGTATCCATTGGCCTTCCTAACTCCAAGTCATTAGTAAACTTGCAAAATATGTTTTCTATATATTCATCCCAGTTATTGATTTAAGAGACATACTGGATAGAACAGAGCCGTAGAGAGAGCAGTGAGGTCTGAAAGCAGACTGTTCATCTAGATTGGTGTGGGTGGGTTAATCAGTACCTTTTGGGTCTAGGGCTTTATCCAGTTATGATTCTTCAAGGTACTTCCATTTGTCTATTTCTCCATCTTATCCACAGTACTTTATGATATTCTGTTGACTGGTTTGTAGAAATATAGAGATAGCTGACCCATCCCATTTAATTTATTTGTTGATTTATTCATCTACTTATTCAACTAGGAATCATTGAGTGCCTACTAGGTGCCAGGCATTGAGGAATTGGCAGTGAATACAAGAGATGCTGTCCCTATTTTAATGGAGCTCATCATCACTCATCTCCTGGTTTAGTAACTTGATTTAGCATAAAAACTGTGTGTATGTATTGGGTGAAGGAGAATGGAAATGAAGTCAGTTAGTCATGACTTTTTGCAGCCCATGCTAGCCATCACTGTTCCTTTTATAGGTGTTTCAGACCATCCCAGTTAGCTGGTCTGTCTGGATTCCAGCTTTCTTCTTACCGTGTTTGAAAATTTGATGTGCATTTGTTGTCCTCCTGTCTCAGAGTTTGTATTTAGCTCTCTTGATTTTTCAGATTCTATGAAGGTTGGTCAGTCCTCTTGGACATTTCTCTTGGTTCTCTGGGGCACAGTTGATGCAAGGCAGCAGACCCTGGATGCCCTTTATTATAGCCCTAATATAAATATTATTTTAAAGATAACAACGACAGCTGTAATTTATTTAGCAATTCCACCGTGCTAAATGCCTAACGAATATTATCTTTTTTTTTTAATCTTCACAAATTTCTCCTATGAAAGACGCATTTACCTCTGCTTATAGAACAAGAGCTGTGACAGTGAGGGGTTAAGTCGTTTGCTCAAGGTTACACAGCCAGTGACTGTCAGAGCCAAGTTCAAACCCAAGGCTCAGATTCTTTCACCACTGAGCTATCCTGCCCCCATTCTTTACCTTTGATCTCAGAGCTCTTTCACTCCCTCCTACTGTTCTTTTTTACTGATCTATGCTCCACCCCTTTCAGTTTGGAAATCCCTCACTTTTACAGAGCCGCTGTGTTCTTCCTCTTGGTTATCCATCGAATTAGACCACCAGCCCAAGGCAGAAAGCTGCTTATCCCTGTCAACTTCATGTTCTGAATAAAACTATAAAAGCTTCCTTTGTTGTCCCTCACATTTTTCTCATCAAGCCTCGGTTCACTTGGGGCTTTCGCCTTTCTGACATACTTCTTATAAGTCCATGCCTCTTTCATCTGGTTAAGAGCCCTTCTTACCATCTTTTGAATATTTCCATTTGAAAACCTGAGTGTCTCAGAGAATTGGCTTCTTTAGGTACTTCTTTTCTTCCTGATGGGATTTATTTGCAATTGTATGTCAGAATTACTTTTTTTTTAACTTCCCACTTTTCTTGAGTAATCTCCTTTTTAGCAATTTATAGTCACAGCATCACCAGCCAAAAAAAGGTGTAGATATGTACCATGGGTCGAGCACTCTGTTCAGTACAAAAGTCTATGAATCTGGTCCCTCAGTCTCTTAAGGAGGTATTATAATGTGTATGGCATCATATGCTGACATACAGACTAAGTGTCAAATGTGTGTTTAATCATGAAGATGCTGGGGGAGAATAGATGTGGGCTGGAGCAGTAGGAGAAGCTTCATAGAACAGGAAGGACTGGAAGGGTAATAATAGAGTATATATAACATAAACCCACTTAATCCTTCCCATAATGCATTGAGTTAAGTATTTAGAGTGTATTCATGTTCCAGATAAGACAGTGGAGGGTACTGAAAGGCTAAAAAAATTGTCCAAGGACACACAGCTTGTAAGTGTCTAAGCCAGGATTTGAACTATGTCATGAGTATGACTCTAGAATTTAAATTCTTAACTGCCAGCTTTTCTGGGAAGCTTCTCGATAAGGAAAGAGGAGGGAATAAGGCCTACCAGAGGAGGAATGTTCAGGACTTATTTGGGGCAACATTGAGAAGAAGAGTTTTGGTGAAGGATCTTTACTTTTAATTAGAGGAAAAGGATGAGGGTTATGAAAGCATTGTACCTTAATACCCGTACTGTAAACCAACTGATCCACAATGTACTCGGAGAAAACAACATGGGATCTCACTGAAGCCGAGTTCTGATAACATGACTAGAGTTATTCTATGGAAAAAAAAAATCAGAGTGGCAAATGACAGCAAGCAGTGCCAATAGATGCCCCTTGCAACTAATCAAATGCATTCAATGTGAAAAATCGTTAGAGTACATTTTGACATCTTGGGCCATTCTTATGCTCACAGATAGCTGTATTGTTAACAACATTGTCATTGAAAAGGAAGAAAAATGACACACATAACAGGTAAAAATAAAACCATGTGAATGGTGTGGAATTTCTCAGAAAAATGAATTTGGAGAAAAATCAAAGACACCTGTTCCAGCATTCAGTTATTAAACACCTTGAATATAAAAAAAGATGACTTTGAATGTCAGTTTGCTACATTGTCAGCTGGTTGGACCTACCCCCAATAGGCAACTCTGAAAATACTACTCTTTTTGTGATCTGTCCCATGTTTTTCATAGAGCATTAAGTTGCTTTCTAAGGATTTCTAAATACTGGGTTGCTGACTGGGCATGATTATTAACAATCAAAGAGTCCTGTTCACAAGTGGAAGGGCTGCAGTCCTGGGAATCTGGCTAACTTCCAATTGGGTAATTACATACAGAGAATCTTGTTGAATCCCCGTTGGAGCTCTAGTTATGAAAGCGACTTATAGGGTGATTTGTAATTGTTCCTGTGGCTGGAAAAATAGTGCAATGCACGGAAAATAAAACTAGCAGTAGCCTCCACTGGAAGGAGAGAAAGCAAACCGTCATGCCTACTGAGGAAAGCTAAAGGTCACCCTTAAAGTAAGAAGCAAAGAAAAAGAAAATGATTACTGACACAACCAAAATATAATGCAGATGAGTCCTTTTTTTTTTACGCTTTTTTTTTTAACATTTGTTTATTTTTGAGAGACTGAGAGAGACAGAGAACATGAAGGGGAGGGGCAGAGAGGGTGACACAGAATCTGAAGCAGACTCCAGGCCCTGAACCTGATGCGGGCTCGAACCTGTGAACCGTGTGATCATGCCCTGAGCCAAAGTCCGACACTTAACCAACTGAACCACCCAGGCGCCCCACAGATGAGTCCTTTTAACTCTTAGTTTTGCCAAATGTAGTGAGCTACCAAATTATAGAAATATATCAGAGAATGTTTGGGGGCAACAAAGTATTTGCTTTTGAATCATTTATACTAGAGATATTGTTTGTTAAGAGTCAATTGGAGTCTGAGTCCTCTTAATTATATTAGGGAAAAAGGCATTTTCTTTTATAAATTATGTCATCCTAAATAAACATTGCATCAGGTAGATAAGGATGCAAATAACTTTTTTTTGTTATTAAAAGATTTGATAATTTGCATTACCAGATCCCAAACTCAATTGTATACAGGAATTACCTAGGAAAGTTACAAAATTCCATATTCCTAGGTCCCATACATGACCTACTTAGTCAGCAGTTGGGAGTAGGATTTGGTAATCTCTTTATTTTAAAAACCCCATCTGGTGATTGTGATGTGCAGCCAGGTTTGAGAACTTCTGATGAACTTGACTCAGCTTTTAGACAACTGCTTTCCTTACGAACTAGATGTTTTTAAAAATACCTTTGATTAAAAGAATGCTGGTGACCAGGATAACTTCCCAGTCTAAGGAGAACCAGGAGTCCTAGCAGTAAGTGCTAGGAGCAAGGACATCTGGAACCACAACCTTCTCTTTTAACATGGCCTTAAAGTCATTGATGAAGATAGAAATATTTTTTAAAATATCTGTATCTGATTATTATCATATAATGATCATTAACCATTGAGAAACCCTGTTCTTAAATGCATTTTAATAGCAGCTTATTGGAAATGTGCTATTGTCAGGGTGCCTGGGCAGCTCAGTCAGTTCAGCATCTGACTCTTGATTTCAGCTCCGGTAGTGATCTCACAGTTCATGGGGTTGAGACCCACCTTGGACTCTGCACTGACAACATGGAGCCTGCTTGGGATTCTCTCTCTCTCCCTGTCTCTCTGCCTCTCCCCCACTCATGCTCCCTCTCTTAAAAATAAATAAATAAACATTAAAAAAAAAGATATAGAAAATATGCTACAGTCTTTAAAAAAAAAACAAGAGTAGGTAAAGAATTGCAACATTTTCTGTCAAAGTCTCAATGGGGAAACGAAGTAAAAGTTTATCTATTTTTCTTTCAGGGTACATTGTGTTTTGCTTCCACACTTACAGTGTATTTATAGAAGTGATGAAAGCTACCTACCTTAAATTGACTTTGTTTATGAAGAAAGTTTATTTTTTTTGTGGTGTGGAGAAACTCTAGTGTCTTAGGCTGAACCATTGCCGTCTCAATTCATCAGGCCACCTATAACTCAAAACAGTTGTATTCATCAGATTTTACCAGCTTATTGGCAATGGAAAAGAAAAGTTTATTCATCTTGTTGGATTATGTGATCTCTAAGGTCCTTTCCATCTCTAAAATTCTATTATTCTTTTCTATCCCAATGATAGACAAAGTACAGAAATTCATCACATCTCTCTGGTGTAATAGAAATGAGTAGAATCCACAAGTATTTTAACCCTAAAGTTTTGGTCTTTCTCTTATATTTCACTGGTGATGAACCTTATACAACCTTAATTTTTTTATGATTCAAGAGTAGAAATTCATCAATAGTAGTGGATACAATCAATATGAAGGTGCTGACTGGTGGTAGAAATAAGAGATGCATTATTATTCTCTTGGGTCTTATTCCTAGCTGCTGATGAATAAACTTTGATATTATATAAGATCCTCTAGGATATTAAATTATATGAAACCTATGGAATATCAAATAGTTGTGGCTCTATTTTGGGTACTCCTGTATTTTTTCATGTATCTATTATTTATCTCACTATTTTGCATTTTGGGAGGCATGTGTCTGTCTTACCACCTAGACCATAGTTCTTTACATTCCCCAGACATAGTACAGTGCTTAGTGCATTTTTAGTTGGCATGTGATATGATGTCTTTTGAATATTAAATGAGTTCATCTGCTTTCAAATAACTGCTAAACATTTTTAAATGAAGTCCCCAAAACAAAAATCCTTTGTTCCTCCCTCTTTTTATGCTCCTCCAAGCCAAAACATTCACAAAGTTATAATGACTTCTGTCTCCTTAAAAGTTTTTCAGAATGTCTCTTTTCCCTTTACATCACAAGAACCAAATGCCCATCTTCCTTCAGCTAGACTATTTCGCAAGCCTCTTAACTGGTTTCTAGCTTCTAGTCTTTCTCCTCTCCAGTCTGTAGTGCATCCAGTTACCTAACATATGCTCCCCTATGTAAACCCTTTGTCTAGCCTATGAGACTGTTTATCACCTGACTCCTGCCAACCATCTGTCTTCATTTAGTGTCCATCTCCCACATGAGCGGTTTGCAACAAACTACTTCCCTTTCCCTAAATACTCTGTGCCTCTGGTGCCTCCATGCCAGGGCTAGAAACAGACACAGATACTAAACAAATAAATGGGCATGGCTGTGTTCCAATAAAGTTGTATTTACAAAAGTAGGCAGGGGCTAGGTTTGACCCAGGAGCTATAGTTTGTTGACTTCTACTTTGTGCCTTTGTATTTGTTGTTCCTTCTGCCTGAACTGCCCTTCCATTCTTATTGCACACCTCATTGTCTACACCTCCAATGCCATTTTGAACTTCTAATTCTTCAAATGTTTACTTAAACACTCTTCCTGTGGGAAGCCATCCTGAATAATGCTCACTCCTAGAACATGTGATGCATACAGTTGATACTCATTATTCATGGTAGTTACATTCTATAAAGTTGCCTCAAACATTGAATTAGAGAATTCTGAACCATTGCTCCTAGGGGAAATACAGCGTTAGGTTCCTGTGAGCCTGAGATCACAACATTTTCACCAACCAATCAACATGTAACCTTGTTTTATGGGTGGTTTTTGTCAATAACACCATATTTAATATAGATTGTTGGTTCATTAACAGTGAACTAATGGCCAGCATCAGTGTAACTCATGCCTGAATGAAGTTTATCTGACATGCTTAGTTTCCCTGTAAGGCACCTAACAGCCTTCTTGTACGTAGGAACACTAGATAGCACTGTAGCATTTGGGGGCCTTTTAAACATCAAAATCACCAACAAAAGCACAAAAACATGAAAAATCTGGCACTAAATTGACCACAAAAAGGACAATTACTTGCAGTTTGAGAGTGGAAACAAGAAGACAGAGAGTTCTACCGTCAAATGTGCCTATCAGGCAACTCAGATTTTTCATAGCTCTGCACATGTCTGTGAATGGCCACAAAAGCACCATGAGTATTGATTTTGGGGTTACACATACATTTTAGTGAATAGGGAAATTCAAAAATACAAAATTGGTGAGTAAAGAGGATTGACTATGTCTCCATAACAGAATTAAAAGAATAGATGGCTAGGTCCTTGTGAACTAGTTGATTTATTTTCTTCTTCCTATCATCATAGCCTTAGAGCTTAAATTAAAATTTGAATATTTGGGGCGCCTGGGTGGCGCAGTCGGTTAAGTGTCCGACTTCAGCCAGGTCACGATCTCGCGGTCTGTGAGTTCGAGCCCCGCGTCGGGCTCTGGGCTGATGGCTCGGAGCCTGTGTCTGATTCTGTGTCTCCCTCTCTCTCTGCCCCTCCCCTGTTCATGCTCTGTCTCTCTCTGTCCCAAAAATAAATAAACGTTGAAAAAAAAAATTCCCTCTTTATAAAAAAAAAAAAATAAAAAAAAAAATTAAAAAAAAAATAAAATTTGAATATTTGTATGAAGGAAGGAAGGAAGGAAGGAATATTTGTATGAATTGAATGAAATATATTCTGCTCAATGTTTTCAGTACAGGCTCTGTATATGTAGGAAAACATTAAAAAAATTTTTTTTCAGGATTTACTAAGTGATTAGTAATTCAACTGCAGTACATAGGGAATGATGTTGCTTTTTTCTTATTTAATTCCTTCATTAATGATTTTCAACAGGCAGTAAACAATAAATTAATGAAATCTGCAGATAATACTAAATTAAGAGGTGCTAAAAGTACCAGGAAGAGTACTGCTGTAGCATAAATGTACTCAGAGAAGTTAAAAATATGAAGCAAATCAGGAATGATGCAACTAGAAAAATACAATGCAGAAAACCTAGCCAAGCAAATTTTAAATGTCCCAGAAACCTAGACACTTCTGCTTATTGATTTTAAATGACCTGTGTATTTATTAATTTAACATTTATTGAGTGTCTATTATGTGCCTGGCTAGTGCTCTGTTCTGGGGATATTAAAGTGAATAAGACATCAAGAGCCCTGCCTGATGGAGTTTATGTTCCAGTGGGGAGAAAGAAAAGAGGGATGAATAGTCAAGAATCTCTAAGTTTAGTGGGGAGGTGATATTAGAGTTGAAACATGAAGGATGAGTGAAGAGTAAGGATGAGAAATACTACAGAGAGAGAAAACTCAAAGGCAGAAGCCCAGAGGGGGAAAATGGGCATGGCAGGATACAAGGACAGAAAAGGAGGATGGCTGGAGCTTACCTTTGGGGTGGCCTGGAGGGCAGAGATGATTTAAAACCAGTGAAAGACCAGGCAAGGCACAGGTTATGTGGTGCCCTGTGGGCATTGCAAAAGAAATTGGATTTTATTCTAGGTGCCAAGGGAAACCATTGAAGAGTTTTGACAAAAGGGAGAAACATTTGACTCATATTACCTGATTGAAGTAGGGCACATATATAGCAAGGAATTGAATTAGGAGGTTGTAGCAGCAATTCCAACAAGAGAAGATGGTGGCTTGGACCAAGACCTAGAGAGGGAAAGGTGGGGAAGGATGAGAATCTGTTTGGGATACTTGCTAATGAATTGGCTGAGAGTGGAGAAAGGATAGAATGATAGGATTCAAGGATGGGTCCTACATTTTTTACTTGAGTGACTGGCAGGTTTCAGCAACCAGGAGCTGGAGCTACCAACTGAATTAGCGTAGAAATTGATCCGTTGTAGATATATTCGACGTGTGGTGTTTATTAGACATTTAAATAAGATTTCATTGTAATTTTAGTTTGCATTTTCCTCACGACTAAGGCTGTAGAGTGTTTTTTCTTGTGCTTGTTGCCCATTCATATATTTTCCTTTATAAAGTTTTTGTTTAAGACTTTTGCCCATCTCTTTGGGGGTTTTTTGCTAATATTTATTAATGATTTTTGCCTCTATAGCCATAGGGAAGTTGGTCTATAGTCTTCTTTAACTGAATGTCTTTGTCTAGTTTTGGTATCAGGGTACTACTGGCCTACAGTTTACTTATTAGTTTTCATAATGTATCTTTTGATGAGAAGGTTTTAATTTTAATGATTTCCATTATATACTTTTTTTTATGATTAGTGCTTTCAGGTTTCTAAGAAATCTTTGCCTGTCTTAATGTCACAAAAATATTCCCCCTTTGTTAGAAGCTTTATGATTTTAGATTTTTTTATCTACTCAAATGTATATTTGAAGATGGTATAAGGTTTAGGTCAGGATTTATTTATTTATTTATTTATTTATTTATTTATTTATTTATTTATCAATCAAACAGAGAGCCATTTTTCCCAGCACCATTTGTTGAAGACTTTTTTCCATTAAACTGCTTTATTGCCTTGGTTGAAAATCAGTTGAACATATAACTATGGTTCTATTTCTGGATTCTGTATATTGTTCTTTTGAACTGTTTAAACTTCCACACACCCAAATCTCATTGTCCAGATTATCGTAGATTTATAGTTAATCTTAAAGTTAGGGAGTATAAGTCTTTCAACTTTTTTTTTTTTTTAAGATTGTTTTGGTTGTTCTAAGTCCTTTGCACTTCTATAAAGATTTTAGAATCAGGGGCGCATGGGTGGCTCGGTCGGTTAAGCGTCTGACTTCGGCTCAGGTCATGATCTCATGGTTCGTGAGTTCAAGCCCCGCGTCCGGCTCTGGGCTGATGGCTCAGAGCCTGGAGCCTGTTTCCGATTCTGTGTCTTCTTCTCTCTCTCTGACCCTCCCCCGTTCATGCTCTGTCTCTCTCTGTCTCAAAAATAAATAAACGTTTAAAAAAAATTAAAAAAAAAAGATTTTAGAATCAGTTGTCTGTCAATGTCTGTGGAAAGATCTGCTGGGATATTTATTTGAATTGTGTTAATTTAGTAAGTGTCATGTAACAATATTGAATCTTCTAATCATGAACATTGTAAATTTTTTATTTTGAACCTTTTTTCCCCAGCAACATTTTGTAATATCTTGCATTAATTTTGTCACATTTTCCCTAAGTGTTTTATATTTTTGGTGCTATTTTACATGGTATTTAAAATTTTTCATTTTTAATTGTTAGTTACTGTGTATATATTTTATATTGATCTTATATTCTGAAATATCATTAAATTCAGTTATTAATTCTAACAGTTTATGATTTTTTAGGTTTGCTGAGGCTTTCTACATAGTCATGTCATCTGCAAACAAAAATTTTATTTGTTACTATTCTCTAGATAACCTTTATGTTTTTTGGTCCTGTTACCAATACAATATCTCATAGAAGTAGTGAGGCTTACTTTATTTTTCACAGTAGTTGAAAATGGTTCAGTCTTTCACCACACAGTATGATCTCAGCTGTAGGTTTTTTGTATATTATCTTTATTAGATTGAAAAAGTTTTCTTCTAGGGCACCTGGGTGGCTCAGTCGGTTAAGCATCTGACTTCGGCTCAGGTCATGATCTCACTGTCAGTTTGAGCCCCACGTCGGGCTCTGTGCTGACAGCTCAGAGCCTGGTGTCTGCTTCAGATTCTGTGTCTCCCTCTCTCTGCTCCTCCCCTGCTCGTGCTCTGTCTCTCTCTCTCTCTGTCAAAAATAAATAATGTTTTTTTAATGTTTATTTATTTTTGAGAGAGAGACAGAGACAGAGACAGAGCATGAGTTGAGGAGGGGCAGAGAGAGAGAGGGAGACACAGAAGCCGAAGCAGGCTCCAGGCCCTGAGCTGTGAGCACAGAGCCCGATGCGGGGCCCGAACTCACGAACCGTGAGATCATGACCTGAGCTGAAGTCAGACGCTTAACCGACTGAGCCACCCAGGCAGCCCTAAAAATTTTTTTTTTAAAAGAAAAAGTTTTCTTCTATTTCTAGCATATTGAAAATTTTTGTCATGAATGGGTGCTGAATTTTATCCAGTGTTTTTCTGCAGTTACTTTGTGATTATATGATATTTTTCTTTTATCTGTTAATGTGGTGAATTTCATTGATTAATTTTCAAATATTAAGCCAATCTTGCTTTCCAGTAACAAATCACCCTTCATATATCCTTTTTAAATATTGCTAGGATCAATTTGCTAATATTTTAATGATTCTTGCTTCTATGTTCATGAGGGAAATTGGTTTGTAGAATTCTTTTTTTACGATGTCTTTGAATTTGGACTTAGGGAATACTGACGTCATAGAACAAGTTGGGATAGGTTTCTTTTTTTCTGTTTTCTGAAAAATTTTTGAGAAATTGATGTTATTTCTTCCTTAGATCCATCTGAGCTTAGATTTTACTTTTTTATTGTGGTTAAAGCCACATAACATAAATACCATCTGAATCATTTTTGAGTGCACAGCTCAGTGGTGCTAAATACAGTCACGTTGTTGTGCATCTGTCACCACCATCTTTCACTATAACTCTTTTCATCTTGTAAAATTGAAGCTATACTTATTTAAAAAATAACTTCCCTTTCTCCCTTCCCCCAAACTCCTGGCAACTGCTCTTGTATTTCATCTTTATGATTTTGATTACTCTAAGTACTTCATATAAGTGAAATCATATACTCTATGTCATTTGTGACTGGGTTATTTCACGTAGTGTAATGTCCTCAAGGTTCATCTATATTGTAGCACATGTCAGAATTTCCTTCCTTTGTAAGGCTGAATACTATTCCATTGTATGAATATATCACATTTTGCTTGTTCATTCATCTATGGGTGGACACTTAGGTTACATACACATTTTAGCCACTGTGAATAATGCCGTTTTGAAAATGGGTGTACAAATATCATCTCAAGACCCTGCTTTCAATTTTTCTGGGTATATACCCAGAAGTAGAATTACTGGATTATTTGGTAATTTTGTGGTTTTTATTTATTAATTTTTATTAAGTTTTTTAAAATTTCAGTACAGTTAACACAGAATGTTGTATCAGTTTCAGGTATACAATACAGTGATTCAATAGTTCTATTCATTATTCAGTGTTCATCATGAGTGTGCTGTTAATCCCCATCACATATTTCACCCATCCTCCCCCACCTGACTCCTCTCTGGTAACCATCAGTTTGTCCTCTATACTTAAGAGTCTCTTTCTTGCTTTGCCTCTCTCTCTCTCTCTGTCCTTTATTTTTTTTTTCCTTTGCTCATTTGTTGTGTTGCTTAAATTCCACATATGAGTGAAATCATATGGTATTTGTCTTTCTCTGAGTGGCTTACTTTGGTTAGCATTATACTCTCTAGCTCCATCCATGTTGTTGCAAATGGCAAAATTTCATTCTTTTTATGGCTGAATAATATTCCATTATGTATGTGTACCACAGCTTCTTTATCCATTCATCGGTCAAGAGACAGTTGGGCTGCTTCCATAATTTGCCTACTGTAAATAATGCTGCAGTTAACACAGAGGTGCATGTATCTCTTAGAATTAGTGTTTTTGTATTTTTTTGGTAAATTTCCAGTAGTGTGATTACTCGGTTGTAGGGTAGTTCCATTTTTAACTTTTTGAGGAACCTCCATACTGTTATCCACAGTGGTTGTACCAGTTTGCATTCCCACCGATAGCTCATCAGGGTTTCTGTTTCTCCACATCCTCTCCAACACTTGTTGTTTCTTATGTTTTTGATTGTAGCCATTCAGATAGGTGTGAGGTAACATCTTACTGTAGTTTTGATTTGCATTTCCCTGATAATGAGTGATATTGAGCATCTTTTCATGTGTCTGTTGACCATCTGGATGCCTTTAGAGAAATGTCTGTTCATTTCTTCTGCCTGTTTTTATTTATTTATTTATTTATTTATATTAAATATAATTTACTGTCAAATTAGTTTCCATACAATACCCAGGGCTCATCCCAACAGGTACTCTCCTCAATGCCCATCACCCACTTTCCCCTCTTCCCCACCCCGCCTCAACTCTCAGTTTGTTCTCCATATTTAAGAGTCTCTTATGGTTTGCCTCCTTACCTCTCTGTTTCTAACTGTTTTTTTCCCCTTCCCTTCCCCCATGGTCTTCCGTTAAGTTTCTCAAGATCTACATATGAGTGAAAACATATGGTATCTGTCTTTCTCTGCCTGACTTATTTCACTTAGGATAATACCCTCCAGTTCCATCCACATTGCTGCAAATGGCAGGATTTCATTCATTCTCATTGCCAAGTAGTATTCCATTGTATATATAAACCACATCTTCTTTATCCATTCATCAGATGATGGACATTTAGACTCTTTCCATAATTTGGCTATTGTTGAAAGTGCTGCTATAAACATTGGGGTACAAGTGCCCCTATACATCAGCACTCCTGTATCCTTTGGGTAAATTCCTAGCAGTGCTATTGCTGGGTCATGGGGTAGATCTATTTTTAATTTTTTGAGTAACCTCCACACTGTTTTTCAGAGAGGCTGCACCAGTTTGCGTTCCCACCAACAGTGCAGGAGGGTTCGCATTTCTCCACATCCTCTCCAGCATCTGTAGTCTCCTGATTTGTTCATTTTGGCCACTCTCACCAGCCTGAGGTGATATCTCAGTGTGGTTTTGATTTGTATTTCCCTGATGAGGAGTGATGTTGAGCATCTTTTCACGTGCCTGTTGGCCATCTGGATGTCTTCTTTAGAAAAGTGTCTATTCATGTCTTCTACCCATTTCTTCACTGGATTATTTGTTTTTCAGGTGTGGAGTTTGGTGAGTTCTTTATAGATTTTGGATACTAGCCCTTTATCCAATATGTCATTTACAAATATCTTTTCCCATTCCATCGGTTGCCTTTTAGTTTTGTTGATTGTTTCCTTTGCAGTTCTTCTGCCCATTTTTAAATTGGATTATTTGGGGATTTTTTGCATGTTGAATTGTGTAGGTTCTTTATATATTTTGGATACTGACACTTTATCAGACATGTCATTTGCAAATCTCTTCTCCCATTCCATAGGCTGTCTTTTAGTTTCATTGATTGTTTCTTTTGCTGTGCAGAACCTTTTTATTTTGATGTAGTCTCAATAGTTTATTTTTGCTTTTGTTTCCTTTGCCTCAGGAGACATATCTAGAAAAAAGTTGCTACACCACTGTCAGAGAAATTACTGCCTGTGCTCTCTTCAATGATGTTTACAGTTTCAGGTCTCACATTTATATCCTTAATCCATTTTGAATTTATCTTTGTGTATGGTATAAGCCAGTGGTCCAATTTCATTCTTTTGCATGTAGCTATCTATTTGTCCCTACACCCCTTGAAGAGGCTTTTCCCCACTGCATATTCTTTCCTCCATTGTCAAAGATTAATTAAACCATATAAATGTGGGGTTGTTTCTGGGTTTTCTATTCTAGTTCACTGAATAGAAATGTGTCAGTTTTTATGCTAGTACCATACTGTTTTCATTACTACAGATTTGTAGTGTAACTTGAGATCTAGAATTGTGATACTTCCAGCTCTGTTTTTCTTTTTCCAGATTGTTTGGCTATTTCGGGTCTTCTGTGGTTCCATATAAATTTTGAGATTGTTCTAGTTCTGTGAAAAATTTTTTGACATTTTGATAAGTATTGCTTTGGGTAGTATGGACATTTTAACAATATTTGTTCTTCCAGTCCATGAACATGGAATATCTTTCTACTTATTTATGTCATCTTCAATATCTTTCATCAATGTTTTATAGTTTTGGAGAACAGGTCTTTCACCTCCTTGGTTAAGTATATTCTTACGTATTTTATTATCTTCAGTGCAACTGCAAATGGGATTACTTTTTTAATTCCTCTTTTTGTTGTCTTATTATTAGTATGCAAAAATGCCACAGATTTCTATACATTGATTTTTTTTATCCTGCTACCTTCCTGAATTTATTTATCAGTTTTAGTAATTTTTTGGTGGAGTCTTTAAGGTTTTCTATATATAGTATCATGTCTGCAAATAGTGAAAGTTTTACTTATTCCTTACCAATTTAAATACCTTTATTCCTGATTGCTGTGACTGGTAATTCTATTTCTGCTTTTTTGAGGGAATGCCATACTGTTTTCCACAGAGGTTTTACCATTTTACATTCCCACCAACAAAGCCCACATCTGTCATTACTTATTGTTTTCTGTTTTTTAGATAGTAGCCATCTTAATAGGTGTGAAGTAGAATCTCATTGTAGTTTTCATTTGCATTTCCCTAGTGATTAGTGATGTTGAGCATCTTTTCATGTGCTTATTGGCCATTCCTGTATATTATTTGGAAAAACGTCTGTTCAAATCCTTTTCTCATTTTTGAATCAGGATGTTTTTTGTTGTTGAGTTTTAGAAGATGTCCATGTATTTTGGATATTAAGCCTTTATTAGACAGATGATACGAAAATATTTCCTCCCTTTCTTTGGATTAACTTTTTATTCTTTTGATCATGTCTTTAGATGCACAAAGTTTAAAAATTGTCATGAAATTCAATTTGTCTATTTTTCTTTTGTTGCCTGTGCCTTTAGTGTTATATTCAAGAAATCTTGCCAAATCCAGTGTCATGAGACTCTTGTCCGATGTTTTCTTCTAAGAGTTTCATTATTTTAGGTCTTATATTTTGGTCTTGATTCATTTTAAGTTAATTTTTGTATATAGTGTTAGGTAAGGGTTCAACCTCAATTTTTTGCGTGTGGATATCCCCCTTCCAGCACCATTTGTTAAAAAGACCGTTGTTTCTGAATTGAATGGTCTTGGCACCGTTGTCAAAAATTATTTGACCGTATGTGTAAGGGTTTATTTCTGAACTCTCTCTTCTATTCCATTGATTTATATGTCTGTCTTTATGCCAGTACCACACTGTTTTGATTACTATAGCTTTGTAGTCAGTTTTGAAATCAACAAGTGTGAGTACTGCAGTTTTTGTTGTTCAATATTATTTAGGCTGTTTTGAGTCACTTGAAATTCCATATGTATTTCAGAATATTTTCTATTTCTGTCAAAAATGTCACTTGGATTTTGATAGGGATTGTGTTGAATTTGTAGATCACTTTGGGTAGTATTTACATCTTACCCAATATCACGTTTTCCAATTCATGAATATGGGGTGTGTTTCAATTCATTTCTGTCTTCTCTAATTTCTTTCAGCTGTGTTTTTAGTTTTCATTCTTCATGTCTTTCATTTCCTTGGTTAAGTTATTTTCTCAGTATTTTATTCTTTTAGATACTATTGTAAATTGTTGCTATAGTTTCTTTTTAAGATTGTTCATTGTTTGTGTAGAGAAATGCAATTGATTTTTGAATGTTGACTCTGTATGCTGCTACTTTGCTTAATTCATTTATTAGTTCTAACAGTTTTTTGTAGGATCTTTAGGGTTTTATACACATAAAATCATATTATTTTCAAACAGATAATTTTACTTCTTCATTTTCACTTTGGAAGCCTTTTATTTGTTTTTTATTGCCTACTTGCTCTGGCTAGAACTTCTAACACTATTTTGAATAGAAGTGGTAAAAGCAGGCATCTTCATCTTGTTTCTAATCTTAGGGGAGAAACTTTCAGTCCCTCACCATTGAAGATGATGTTTGCTGTGGGTTTTTCATAAATGGCATTTCTTATGTTGAGGTAGTTTCTTTCTTTTATTAATTTTTTGGCTGTTTTTATGATGAAAAGGTTTTGAAATTTTTCAAATGCTTTTTCTGTATCATTGAGACAATCCTATTTTTTTCCTTCTTAAATTTCTTTTCTTTCTTTTTTTTTTTTTAATTTTTTTTAACGTTTATTTATTTTTGAGACAGAGAGAGACAGAGCATGAACGGGGGAGGGTCAGAGAGAGAGAGGGAGACACAGAATCGGAAACAGGCTCCAGGCTCTGAGCTGTCAGCACAGAGCCCGACGCGGGGCTCGAACTCACGGACCGCGAGATCATGACCTGAGCCGAAGTCGTCCGCCCAACCGACTGAGCCACCAAGGTGCCCCTCTTCTTAAATTTCATGATGTGATATATTACATTGGTTGATTTTTGTATGTGGAATAATCCTTGTATACCACAAATTCTACTTGGTCATGGTCTATAATCCCTTTAATATACTGCTGAATTCAGTTTGTTAATATTTTTTTGAGTATTCTTGCATCAGTATTCAAAAGGGATATTGGTCTGTAGACTTCTTGTAGTGTCTTTGTCTGGTTTTGGTATCAGGATAATTTTGTCCTCATCAAATGAATTAGGAATTACTCCTTCATCTTCAGTTTTTTGGAGAAATTTGAGAGGAGGTCTTAGTTCTTCTTTAAATGTTTGCTAAAATTAACCAGTGAAACCAGCAGGTCCAGGGATTTTCTTGGGAAATTTTTGATTGCTGATTCAGCAGTTATTCAAAATCTGCTGATTCAGATTTTCTATTTCTTTGTGAATTGTCTTTGTTGGTTTTATGTTTCTATGAATTTACACATTTTGTTGAGGTTATCCAATCCTTTCATTCCTGATTTTAATAATTTGAGTCTTCTTTTTTTCTTAGTCCATCTAGCTAAAGGTTTGTCAAGTTTTTTGACCTTTTTGAAGAATCAACTTTTACTTTCATTGATATTTTCTTTTTTTTATAGTTTACTTATTTTTTGACAGAGGGAAGGGGAGGGAGAGAGGGAGAGAGGGGGGAGGGGGGGGAGAGAGAGAGAGAGAAAGAGAATCCCAAGCAGGCTCCACACTGTCAGTGAAGAGCCCATTGTTGGGCTAGAACTCACAAACCATGAGATCATGACCTGAGCTGAAATCAAGAGTGGAATGCTTAATCTGCTAAGCCACCCAGGTGCCCCTTCATTGATATTTTCTGTACTTTTCTATTCCCTGTTTCATTTATCTTTGCTCTAATCTTTATTATTTTCTCCCTTCTGCTAGCTTTGGGTTTAGTTTGTTCTTGTTTTTCTTGTTTTTTTTAAGTTGTAAAGTTAGATTATTTATTTGAGATCTTTTGTTTTTTTAATGTAAGCATTTATAGCCATAATTTTTTTTCCTTTATCATTGCTTTTACTGCATTCCATGCACTTTGCTATACTGTGTCTTGTTTTTAATTTGTCTGTAAGTATTTTCCAATTTACCTTGTGATTTCTTCTTTGGTTCATTGGTTGCTTAAAAGTGTGTTGTTTAATTTCCACAATTTTGTGAATTTTCCACTTTTTATTTTCTTATTGACTTGTAGCTTCATCCTCTTGTGGTCAGAGAAGATACTTTGTGTTAGATCTATCTATTTATTTTTTTGTATTCAGTTATCTATCTATTGGTACTTAATTTGTGGGTTACACTATGGTTTATCCTGAAAAAAGTTCCATGTGTATTTGAGAAGAATGTGTATTCTCTTGTTGGGTATTGTGGCCTGTGCATATCTATTAGATCTAGTTGATTTACTGTGTTGTTATAGGTCCTCTATTTCCTTACTTAACCTTCTGTCTGGTGTTCTATTCATTATTGTGAGTGGGGTATTGAAGTCTCCAACTCTTATGGTGGAACACTCTGTTTCTTCCTTAAATTATGTCAGTTTTGACTTCATGTATTTTAAGGTCTGTCATTAAATGTATAAATGTTGTATCTTCCTGCTATATTGGAATTTTTACTAATATATAATGTCCTTCTTTGTCTCACGTAATCTTTTTTATTCCAAGTTTGTTTTGTCTGATACTAGTATTGTTGCTCTCTTTTAGTTTCTATTAGTGTGGAATATCTTTTTCTGTGCTTTCACTTTCAACCTGTTTGTCGCCTTGGATCTCAAGTGAGTCTCTTGCAGGCAGCTTGTAGTTGGATCATGTGATTTTACTCATTCTGCCAATCTCTGTAGTTGATTGGAGAATAGGAACTCACCAAATTCCTACTGTGCGGGCACTGGGCTTGGCCCTGGCAATAAAGCTATAAATAAGATAGTCTTTGACCTCAGGGAGTTTATGTGTTCTTTGACATATACAGATATTAAAAAATAATTAAACAATTAACTTCTCATTTTGTACAAATCCTACTAAGGATAATATATAAGGGAATGAGACTCAGAATGACTGCTTGAGATTAAAATCAGACTTTTAAGCCCTAATTAATTTTTTAAATCTAGAGCTGACAAAAAATAATAGTGTAAGTGTTCATCTCTCTATGGCTTTACTTATGTATAATTTTTCAACATGTCACTCTTTCTCCTTATGAATAAAATATATTCAGAAGCCATGTAAATGTTCAGAAATAGACCACAATGGATATGTCAATAATGATAACTTTTCTTAGAAACATATAGTATTAACCTGTTTAATACTCAATTTTATCATGAGACACTTTGTATTTTACTTAGGACTAGATTATAGATATTAGAGGTAGAAAAAGCAGAGTTGGCCACAAAATATCAGTCCTCCCTACTTAAGAAAATGTCTAAATCTCCAGGAGCCACTTTGAATTCCTCCTTTTGGTGTACCACTTTAGAATGATTGCATCAGGTCTCCAGTTGTGTGGGGCAGAGATAAGCACTCCTAAATGTAGGTGACGGAAGGTAGCTATGGTGGGATAGGCTACTTGCCAAAGCTGTGTGATTAGCTTGAGAAGTTCAGCAGCTGGCCACCCACAACTTGTCTGATTACTTCCTTCTCCACAATTTTGATTTTGAGTTCTTTTAGATAAAAGTCAGCTTAATTTTTTCAAGTCTCTGAACTTTGATTATATAAATGAATTTAAGTGGATTCAATATCGACAACCTCATTATGCACTATATCAAATCCATTAATAAATTAACGATAATTCAACTTGCTTCTGTGTAATGGAATTTTTTGCTAGAGGTGTTGTAATTGGAAGAACACCATCAATTGCTTGTTATTTAATCTAGTGATTTGTACAGATTTTTTAAAAATACATATTCTAGGAAACCAATTAGCATTAGTTGGGAGTTTCATTTCTCAATTCATTTTTGGACTCTAATAATTAAACACGGCTACCTGAAATAGTTGGTAATGAGCTGAAACATGATGAAAATATAAGCTAATAATTGACTCATCAACTCATGACACAAACTGTTGAGTTAACATATTTTTTAAGAATTTGAAAAAGTTCTCTTTGGAGGAAGAGGGTAAAGGGTGGTCATAGCCATGGATAAGAAACTTTAATTTTCTTTTTCAACATAAACTTTGTGAATGGCTTAAGGTTCAAAAAGTCTAAAATTCAAAAATGGATTTCAATAATGGTGGCATGTGCTGGAAGCCTGTGTTGTAACAACGCAGACAGATTTTGTCAGGTCCTGCGATTCTATCACAAAAGCCCATGTCCTGCAAAGGAGGGCAGGTTTCCATGTTTCTCTTTTCGTCAGCTCTTTGCATTGTTGACTGATTCACTGTAGTGCTGTTGTCAGTATTTTATCAATAGTCACATAGATCTCATGACTGGCATTTTGCCTTTTTAAAACCATCCCCTTTGCTGTTATAGAGAATTGGGACCTCGAAGCCTGGTGGGAATAGCTGGTCTCCTTTTTATTATTATCTATGAATTCATCAGAAAAGATTATTGACCTCTAATTAAAGGCAGAAAATTACTCCTGGAGTAACTTGCTGAAGGTCAGTTTCTTTGCAAAGAACTTTCTGTGTGTCTCTATGTGCCTTGTGTTACCACTGTTATAAATAAAGCAGCATTCGACCTATTTGTAAAAATAGGTGGAGATGACTAATTATTATATTAGTTCTTGCTTTTAGTATTGAATTTCAATTAAACTTTTCTAATGCTTTTCCTGTTCTTGGTATGTTTCTCTTCTAAGGGTGAGAAAAACGACTCTGTACTAAAAGCAATTAGAAAGCTCCACTTTTTTCTTGAGAAAGGTAATATGTATATTTTTGGTCTAAGAGAATTAAAATGGCACAAATACTTTGGCGCTCAATTTCTTAACAAAAGAGAAAGCCTTTCTCCAATTACAGGAGGTTCTAGGAGAAGCATTTGTCTATTTTGGATTAGGAAATCAGAGTGAATCAAAATACTGTAATAATCAAAAGAAATAATCAAAAGAAATAGCCTCACTTGAGATTTTGCCACAGTGAATAGATATTTAAATATTTAACAACTCTTTTTATCTTTACCTGTTCACAAGTTATAAACAGGGAGTTGGAATGAAATGAAAAAAAGCTGCCTATTAACTTTGAAATTAAAGTAGGTATTATGCCCAGGTTTTGAATAACTTCCCCTCTTGTCTATCTTAGTCTTGGGGTTAAGTCAGTTGTGTGCCTGAAGAACTGTTCAGCACGCTATGGTGACGCTGTCTATTCACTCATATTCTTAGATTTTGAGCAGGTTTTGAATTTATCAACTCCGAAAAAGTATCTTGGAGGTGATTTCTGGAATCTTGTATTAAATTTAATAAGTAAATATGAAAATAAAATCTCTCCCTTAACCGTTTAGAGTAGAGGTTCTCAAATGCGAGTGATTCGGGCAATGTCTGGAGACATGTTGGCTTTACAAAGATGGGGGGTGAAAGTGCTATTAGCACCCAGTCGGTAGAAGACAGAGATGCTACTACTGAACATCCTCCGATGCACAAGCTGGCCCGCCAAAACAAATGGCCCAAAATTCATAGTGTAGGGTTGAGAAATCCTAATTTAGAAAAATAGGATGCAATGTTGTCTAAAGGTAAGATTGACTCAACACTAAGATTTCTCATTGGGAAATGCAAAGCAAAATAATAATGACATAATTTTTTCACCCATTTGAATAGTAGAAATCAGAGGAAACGATAACACCCACTTCTGGCAAACATGGTGGGAAGAAGCACACTCATGTGTTGCTGGTGAGAGTAATCTGGCAGTACCTATTAGCGATAAAAGCACAATTTTCTTTTCCCTCAGTAATCTCTCATTTGATAGTACCAATATGCAAACATCGAGCCTTTTTGTTGTGGTTGAAAAGTACTGGGAAAAAACTTAAATATTAATTAATAGGGAGATGATTGGTGAGGCATCTATGATATGGAGTGTTATGCACTTATTAAAAAATAAAATGTTAGATTTATATCTAATGACCAAGAAGGGTATCCATGATATTTTATTAGGTAAAAAATTTCGGTTTTATAGTAACATGTCTATTATGAGCTCCTTTTTAAAACAAACAAACAAAACTAGCAAATACCCTCTATACATTTGTAAATTTTTAGTGAGCACGTGGAAAACTATTTAGCAACTCTTTAACTTGGTTATTTCATCGAAGGAGATAAAAATGAAGATGGGTGGAGGTTATTTATTTATTTTTTTAAGTTTATTTGTTCATTTTGAGAGAGAGGGAGAAAGGGAGGGAGCATGGGTTGGGTAAGGGCAGAGAGAGAGGGAGAGAGATTTCAAAGCAGGCCCCGCACTGTCAGCACAGAGCCCAGTGCAGGGCTAGAACTCATGAACTGTGAGATCATGACCTACATGGCTAGAGGTTATTAACTTTTCCCTTTGTCTACTTGCCTTTCTATCCAATTTAAATTTTAACGTTGCTTTTGTAATTTACAAACTATTTGACGAAGAAAACCTTAAGAAAAGTTCATATTACTCTTCAGTGACTACTTTATGTCTAGTATCATTGTCTTGTGAACCTCATCGAAATTTACACCTCAGTTAGTGTAATTACAAGAATGATACTGGGTTTTGGTTTGGGTTTTTTTGTGTGGTGGTGGTGTTTTGGTCAGCAAATAATTATGCTGAAATTTAAGGTATTATAAGATGCATATATATGAATATTTTCTGTATACATGGCAAATATTTTGTTGTCACTTATATAAATTCTGTATGATAAGTTGCCTGTATTAAGAAGATCTTGACGTGATATCATAATGATAGTGTGTAATGAAGAGGAACAGTTGGGAACTGCAGAGCCGCTCCCTGGCTTGGACCCATGGGCCAGCCATTCAGAGTTGCCCAGCGATTCGGAGCTGTTGAAGAAAGGGCACTGTTGTTTCCCTTGATGTCAGCCTCAAAGGTTAGAAACCTTTCCTGAATCTTTTATTATCTCTACATTATGGATAGTTTTAGTGTCTCAATAACAGAAGTTCTTGAAGGTGTAACTTGATTATTTACATTTTGAGAATAGTGGTGAATTACTTTCTTTTCTTGAAAATTACATGTGAACACTTTGATGCATAAATTATGGTTAAAATATGGCATCGACTAACCATCCAGAAATGGAAAGAACAGTGAAAAAATTTAAGGATCAACACCCTCTTCAGACTTTAATTATAATGTGTACTGAAGCTACAACAGGAAAGTCTTAACTGACCCTGTTACTTTGTTCCCACTCTCTCCCACAAAATCCACCAACATTACGAAGTATGTATTACATTTGACCATAGTCTAACCAGTTCATAGGTATTAAATATTTTAATTTTCGTGATAATATAATGAGACATATGTTATTTTTTCATCTTATATATAAGACAACAGACACAGAAAAGTTAAACAACTTGCCCAAAGTCACACAGTTTCTACATGAGCAAGTCAGAATTCTGGCTAGGGAAGAATTATCCCAGAGATGGTGAAAGTGTGGTGGAAAGCCAGGATTGTGGAAATTGAGGATCTTAGTGTTTTCTCCTGAAAATGATTTTTGTATAGACAAGCACATCATAATTCAACAAATTCCTAGCTTTAGCAATAGGTAATTTGGTAAAGAGGACTATCATGGATTAATTTGAGATTTGGTATCATCTACTGTGGACATTAGCATTTGGTATTTTGCTAAGAACTGCTCACAATTTTAAGTAATAGTGTTTATTTTGGCTCAGGGAATAAATAACTAATGCAATTTCCTTCAACTTCTCCTCTTCTTTAGAATGAATATGTATGTATGCATATACTCCTGTAATTTCCTTGGAGATCACTTTCTGGCAACACAACCCCCTGTAGATAAAAATATTGAAAGTTTAAACTTTTTGGACCATGATCCAGCTTTTCTGGCCTGATGATCTTGTGTCTGTGGTTATAATGAATGCAGTTCTGTTATCATTTAATATCTCATGTATATATTCAACCGAATTGTGACACCAGTGTATCACAGAATATAGGGTATTGGATGAATAAAAATAAATAGTTTGAGAACACTTTCTCACATTTGAGGTTTAATTCTCTCTCTGCTGGGAGTGTTATATTGAGAAGGACATATTTTGCAGATCTTTCTGCCTTTATAATTCCAGTCCTCAATTTCTGTACTCCCTCCCTTTTATGATTTCCATGTTCCCATACAATTTTTCAACCATAAAGCCTGCTTCTATATGACTGGCTTTGGGGGGTTAATTTTGTATCTAAGTTTTCTTGTCACTGGTGAGTATTTTCCCTTTTCCTTTTATTGCATAGATTTTTCACATAGCACATAACCCACACATCCTAAAGTGAAAATGTTGTGTATAAAGTCCATTTTTAGGATGCTGAGTGTCTCCCCTGCCTGCTCCCTTTTTTTTTTGCCCCAAGGAAGAGAGAATTCAAAACATGAAAAACTATAACAACTTATGCACTGTTCTTGTTGAACAAACATTTGTATTGACAAGGTGAAAAAATACGTAAGTGTGAAGATCTTCAAGCAAGAAGATTTCTGACAGTTGAGCCTCTCAGAACTGGGAATAAACGAGTGGAAGGTGGTGGAGTCTTTGATTCCTTGAGATGGCTGTGACCAGACAGACAGCTGTAGGCTCACGCTCCCTGAAGGATAATTTTTCAGGACGGCACCTACCATGATAGAGGATGGGTAGGTAATATCTACTAGTCCTTCTTGGTGGTTTTCTAGAAATGAAATCCAAAAATATAACTAGCCTGAGCAAGAATCAGTATAACTGTATTAATTAATATGCCATGAGGTTCTCTCTAAGTGAGTGATATCTTTGGGAACAATGTATCCTACCCATCCAGTGTACTTCCATTTTTTCTCATAATGATCTCTTACCTACTAGACATAGAGGGTGAACAAAGTTGAATAAGACATGGTCCCTGCTCTCCAGGGATACAGAATCAATTGATAATGGAGATGAGCATCCTCCATCCCCAGAACTAAGTCTAGAATAAGTCAGATCAATGTAAGAGCTCTTATGAAGTATACAAGTTATGTGAAATTGAAAGAAAAAAGGAGAGGATTGGTCACACTCAGGGATAGGCAATCTAGGAAGATCTCCTGGAAGAGGAGGTGTGTAAACAGGACCTTTAAAATGCATAGGACTTTAACAAGAAGAAAGAGTGGGATGCATGACATATGGGTACAGCTTAATTAAAGGGAGGATAATGCAAGTTGTACAGTGACTACTTTCAGATGGTTGGAATAAAGGAAATCAAAGAGTCTGTAGTGAAAAGTAAATTTGGGATCTAGTCCCAGAAAACTTGGTACATTTTGATAACTTGAGTCTGAGACCCCTTTAAGGGAAGGAAATCTTGTTTCATAATGTATTACCTAGCACTCAGTAGATTCCCAGTGTATGTTTCTGAGTAAACATCCAGTTCCCTGCAACAGAAAGAGTTAATTCCAATCTGGTCCCGTGCTCAAGTTTATTTTGGCAATTTCACTTGCATCCATTGTCAATGTGAATTTCCACCATTAATCCAGTTTTAGGCAGTATGTATTCTGATTTTTACATCTTATGCAGAATGGAGCAGTACCTTGTGACACAGCATTACACACATAGTTGTAAATATGGAATGCATAGCACCTGAATGAAATAGGATTAGCACAGTCTGCCATTTGTTTGACCAATTTGAAGGAGACAAAACCCTTTTGTATCCAGCAGCGATATCCCCAAACACTATAACTCTTGGCATGAAAAAAAAAAAACTGACGAAAGAAGCCTTGGCTACTCCATCTTTTTTACCCTCTCCATCTTGGATGTTGGATTGAAGGGGAGGCAGCCTGTGAATAAGGCAAAACAAATCATGTCAGCATGATTGATGGAGGCTCTGCCTGGCACACCCCAGGTGATTGTGTTGGGTAGAAGAGTCATCAATTTGCTCCCCCAAAAGGGTGTGTGGTGGAGTCATAAATATTTCACAAAATGTGGGGTGGCATCTGCTTTCTTGTTTACTGAGAACAATGCCTGCTAGAATGTTCCTCCTTCAGACAGTTGTTACCAATTCTGATCTATGGAAGACTTATTTTCCTGCCGATGGGAAGTGTTGCTATTTCTTCTATTTTCCTTTGAGTTTTCTTTTTTATTTTTGATAACTGCATATTCTCTAGAGGATGAACTATTTTTTATTATGCGTTTTGTGGGAGGCAAAAGAAAACATACATTCTTGGTTACTGGCTTGAAGTAGCAGTTTCTAAAGGGCAGAATGCTTTTTTCATGTATTGGTATTTTGTGATTCAGGGAAAGAGAAGTTGAGTTCTTACAACATCACAACCAAGAGAGAGATCAAGGTGCACTTAGGAATTCTGGTCGGACGCCTGTTATTGCTTGTACATTTTCATAATACTTTGTATTTTTTAATTTCTTTCATATGTGTAAACTTACCACAACAGCTCTGCAAGGAAGGATAGGAATTTTAATTTTTTTTTTTTCAGAGAGGAGCAAACCAAGTCTCAGATGGCTCAGGTACTTGCCTAAGTTTCTACAGGTACTTAGTGGCAGAGCTAGAATTAGAATGATGACCATCCCTATAAAATTCTTTAAATATACACAAAAAGGAATCTTTAAAATGCTGCCTCTCTTTGCCTGTTAATTATGTATGAAGCATTCAAAAGTTAATAAAGATTTAAGTCATGGTGGGAGTAGATGTTAGGAGAAGCTAGGGCAGGAGCAGAGGAAGTGAGTGGTTTGCTTGTGGTTATGAAGCAAGCCAGCAAGGGAAAGGCTGACGAGACTGTGATTTTCTTGGCTCAGTGCAGTCGGGTCATGCTGCAGATGAAGTCTCTTCCCCTTAATCCACATAATGAAACTGTGGAGGTGACAGTGTGCTTGTAATCATCCGGTGGGTCTGTAGGTGAACTGTGCCATCCTTTCCCCACGGTCGTTGTGATGTACTAGAAATTCAGCTACACTGCCTAGTGAAGAATTCCATCCTTTGTTAAAAGTACTATAACTCTGAGTTATTGCGAGGCCGGGCTGCACTCAGTGCTGTTTCCAGTAGAGGTGCATTGTTACCCAGTTCCTGACTGTAAGCATTAGCAGTAAGTCCCCCCACCTCCCCACACAAAAAAAGGTCCAAATAAACACCAGAAATATTTTTGAAAAACAGCTGACCCTTGAACAGCACAAATTTGAACTGCATGGGCCCACTTGTATGCAGATTTTTTTTCAATAAATACAGAACAGTATGTAAACTTATTTTCTCTTCCTTATGATTTTCTTAATAACATTTTCTTTTCTCTAGCTTACTGTATTGTAAGAATACAGCATATGACCCATAACGCACAAGGTATGTGTTAATCGACCGTTTTTGTTATCAGTAAGGCTTCTGGTCAGCAATAAGCTATTAGTAGTTGAGTTTTGAAGGAGTCAAAAGTTATCCATGCATGTTCGACTGCCCTGGGGGGTTGGCATCTCTAACCCCCACATTGTTTAAGGTCAACTGTATAATTTAATTAGATTTCTGCAGTAGCTGAACATTAAAATGGGTACAAACCTGAGGTTATTTTGATTTTAATGTTGCTTCCTCTCCAGGGTATTTAAAAACAAAATCAGTTTATATTTGTGATAGGAGCGTGCTTTCTGTTTTCTCTTCTATTTATTTTTACAGATATTTAAACTAAGTGCTGTTTCCCCTAATTCCAGGGCCTGGGGCCCCCCAATTTTTTTTTTTGATAGAAAAAAAATTGAGGCATAATATAAAGGGAGATAGTGTAATATTATTTACAAATTTAATTCCATTTTAATTTTCTTCTGTCCTTTTGGTTACTGACATGTATCTGTTACCATTTAAACTTCGAGAAGGTGTTGAATTCTGTTTGCTGCCATTGGTGGAGGTGGCCTGAGGGGAGATGGGCTGGGGTCTGCCACCAGGACGTTGCTTGCAAAGGAATGTGAAACCTGTCGGTGTTTATTTCTAGTCGGGTTGTTTTCGTGTCTGGTATTAATAGGAATGTATTCAAAGTGATGAATGAGACTTGGGGACCAAGAAGCATGCCAGTCAGGGAGGCTTACTCTTGAGGGCAACAAGGAAAAGTGACTTGATTATTCACCCCACCCTCCTCACCACATTATAAACATAAACCAGCGCAGGGGGCCATGATGTTGATGGCCTGAGGACCATTGCAGAGTCCAGACATCCCTGGAAATTCCAGGTTGATCTTCCAAACAATGTTGGGACACTTTGGGGGGATGTTCTGATTTGAGTTAGCCTCACTAGGCCAACCCCAGCTAGCTCTTGGGACCCGAAAGTTCTGCAAATTTTTCTTTCATTCTCTGAAATTAGGTTTCTTCTGAGTTTTCACTTTGGGGCAAACTTTGGCTTCCTGAATACATTTTAGGAAATAATCAGACTTGTCTATGTAATTCATGTATATAGTGGTTTCTCTTTTGGTTCTAAGTCAATAATACAGTTGGTCTAGGTCATGGAAAGTAGAATCAGATGTATTTTTCACCTTGAAATCAGATTCTTGGGTCTGATAGGCAAATTCATTATTTATTTATTTATTTGTTCAGTCACTCAACAAATATTTATTGAGTGTTGATTACATGACCAACGTAAATCCATTATGTGTCCTAGGCATTGGGATACAAGAATGGATAATAATACAATAATAATAAGTGTGAGCATCTATAGAATGTTCCTGGGACCATTCTAATTGCTTTTTACATATTACCTTACAACAAATAAAATGTGATAGGAAGAGTGAACAGAGGCCAGAGTGTGGAAGACATTAGAGAGTTTAGATTTTATTCTCTGTACTATAAAAAGTTTCAAGCATGGCTCTGAAAGTACCTGCTTTATATTTTGGAAAGGTTCCTCTGACTGCTACATGGAGAAGAGATTGCCCAGACTGCCCAGGGTGGAAGTAGGGACATTAAGCCGAAGGCTAAGGTAGTGGTCCAAGAAGAGATGATGGTGGCTTGGCCGAGGCTAGTAGTGGTTGGGGGAGGTGACCTTCCGGATCTGGAGGGTCATGGGTCATAAAATGCCTGCTCTTTATTAACCCACTTTCAGTTAGAGGCTATTCACTTTCTTTACTCTAATGTATCTATGATAAGTTCCTGTTTTCAGTTTTTTTCTTATATTTACTTTTGCAAATATTTCAATTAAAGGCAATTTCCTCTATCTTGTGGGATTCAGGGCCAAAACTTTTTTTTTTTTTTTTTTTAGAGCCTAAACAGAAGGTTTTGAATATTTCATGCAAAGTGTTATGATAGGGTCACATATAAATTAAGTATATCTGTCTTGCCCTCAAGTAGTGGATAGTCTAATTGGGGAAATAAAGCACAAATACAAAATAAAATGCAGTGCAGGAGGTAGAGAAGGAGATGAGTGCTTTAGGAGAAATATAGATAAAACAATAGGAGAGCTCAGAGGGTAGGGCAGTGCTTTCAAGAGGAAGAAATCAAAGAAAGTGACAAAGAGAAAGAGCATAAACTGAGTTTTGAAGGAAGGTAAGATTGAACATGAGGTAACAGGATATAATAATCAACTAATGCACAACAGTGCTATGGAATAAACCACCTCAGAACATTGTTCATTTACTCTCACTCATGTGTCTGTGGGTTGGCTGGGGATTGGTGATCTGGCCTTGGTCTGGCTGAAGCTGGGTTCAGGTCTACCACATGTATCTCCCATCCTACATAGGTAGATAAGTGGGCCACCCAGAAGCACACATTTTTTTCATAGTGATGGCAGAGGGCAAATTGCAAGCCCTGCCATGCAAGCACATTTAAACTTTCTCTAATACCAGATTTACTTATTTCCCATTAGTCAAAGCAATTTACATGTGTGAACCAAACGTGAATATGTGGGGACGTATCATCTGCCCACAGTGGTAGGAAGACTATAGTAAATGTTTGCTGAACGTTAATTTAAATTATCCCAGAGGGGCACCTGGGTGGTTCAATGGGTTGAGAGACCGACTTTGGCTCAGGTCTGATCTTGCCATTCCTGGATTTGAGCCCTGCATTGGGCTCTGTGCTGACAGCTCAGAGCCTGGAGACCACTTTAGATTCAGTGTCTCCCTCTCTTTCTGACCTTACCCCACTTGCACTCTGTGTGTCTTTCTCTCAAAAACAAATAAACATTAAAAAAAATTTTTTTAATATTCCCAAAAGAGCACAGAGCATTCCAGGCTGAGTGTGAGAGAAGAGGTACAGAGGTAAGAAAACTGAGAGTAAGCATTGGGAACAATGAATAGTTTACCTTAAGGTGAGGCATTGAGTATGTTTGCATATGTAGAGAAGAAGAGATTGAAAAGGCAGGATGGGCTATTGTTGAAGACCATGAGCATAAAGTTATGGAAATTATTTTATATCCAGTGTCAGCTAATGAAAGAACAAAGTCAAGAGCTGAAAATAAGCCCTCTTGGAAATAGCTGTCACTTTTTGGATCTCAGGTCCTAGAGTTCAATACCGGCTCTTCAATTTACTGGCGAGAAATTCCTGTGGATTGAATTGTGTTCCCTAAAAAGATATGTTGAAATCCTAGATCTTTGCACCTGTGAATGTGACCCTATTTAGAAATAGAGACTTTACATATGTAATTAAGATGTAAATTAAGATGAGGTCATACTGGAGTAAGGTGGGCCCTTAATCCAATATAACTGATGTCCTTATAAGAACAGAGGGAGACACACAAAGATAGATGCATACAGAGAGGAAAACATCACGTGAAGGCATACATAGAGGGGAAATGGTCCTATGATTAAATGAACAGAGACTGGAGATATGTAGCTATCATCCAAGGAACACCAAGGATTGCTTGGAAGCCACCAGAAGCTAGGAGAGAGGCATGGAACAGCTGCTGCCTCTAAGCCCCCAAGAAAGAATCAAACATACTGATACCTTGGCTTTGGACTCTGGCCTTCTGAACTGTGAGAGAATAAATTTCTGGTGTCTTAGGTCATCCAAGCTTGTGGTACTCTTGATAGAGCAGCCCTAGGATACTAATGAAAGCAAATCCAATTTTCAATTAATGATTTTTCTGTTTCACCTGAGGGTCATTTTACTTTTTTTTTTTAATCAGGAAAAAAATTTTAATTTCATGAAATATGTAATATTTAATAAAATTATCAAATTTATCTAAGAATTTAAAATCATTGTAATGACAAATCAACCCCATGCTAGTTTTGTGGTAAACAATGAAATCCATTATGTTTATTCTTACTAAAAAATAATCTTATACTCAATGTTTAGCTTCAAAACTACAAGGGGTCTAACATATGTTAAGTGATGTGAAATTGTTTAAACAATGAGATAGATGTATATGTGTTTGTGTATTTATCTAAGTATGTATATTTAGGTTCCTTAAAGTAAGAAAGAGAACCTTTCAATTATAAATTTTATGTAATATTACTGGAATATAGCTGCTATTTTCATTGGGAGTTTAAAAAAATATTGTCATTTCACAAGTAGATATAATACAGTATGGGCTTTTAGATATAATGATGACTGCTAACATACCCTAGGTCTTGTGCTTCATGGTGTTTTTCAAAAATCAGATGGTGTTTGGGTTGATCCATCCTATTTCACCTTTTGGTTTTACTTGCTTATCACAGATTTCAAGATGGCAGACCGAGATTAACTGTGCCTACAGCAAAGAATAAAGCTATTTGGCCACACAGAGACTAAACCCACAGCCCTTTATTGGTTCAGATTTTCGCTTGACCTCTTCACATGTTAACAAGAAGAGTGACAGTAGGCAGGAGAAGAACTTACAGGGCCTCTGTGGTGTATTTTTTTAGAGAAAAACTTAGAACATTTTTAATAAAAACAAAACTCTTAAAAAAAATTTTTACCTGGAACTCCAAGGTATAAAACAAATGCAAACTGTGAACATGTTCCTTGGGCAGTTTAAGTCCTCACCAGTGGGAGAGGTTACTTCACAGTTTGGAGAACTCAAAGCAAATCCATGGAGGTTAGAGTTGTGAAGAGCGGTTTGCGTTAACCAACTGCTCAAGAGTAGCAGTGGGCCAGCTGCCACTTTGAGCAGCCCATAAGATGTGTGTCAGAAACGTTACATTCAAGATTTTGTTTAGCCATCACTCTTGTGCTAGAAGACTGGTGAGGAAACTGAGGCATAGAGAAGTTAAGTGACTTGCTCAGGATCAGAGCAGATGAGCTCTGTATCCTGTTCATTAAGCCCCTTTAAAATGGGTATGATAAATGTCCACATTTTGGGTCAACATGTAGGGAATTGACTAGGTAACATAAACATTAGCACTTTTCACAATTAAAAAAAAATGTTTGCTGCCCTCTTATTATTAGGAGGAAAAGAACCAGAATCAGAATACCACAGATCCCAGTTTGAGAAAGTGTATTAAGACAGTGCTTCTCTAACTTTAAATGTCGACACAAATCACCTGGAGCTGGTCTGGGGTGGGCCCAAGATTCTAAATTTCTAACAAATTTCCAAGTGATGCTGATGCTGTTGATGCACATGCTCCAAAAGCCATCTCATGTGACTTCTGGTACTTTTACCAACACTACTACTAGCTGCCATATGTTCAGTACCTTGGTGGTCATGTTGCTGGGCTAAGTGTTTGACATACCATAGTGGTCCTGTGTTGTTTTACCACGTAGCAGCCCTCTCTCATCTTGGGGCAGCAGTTTCCCAATTTTAGAGTGCTGAACCTGTCCAATTATTAGCTCATGTGAAACTGACTCTAGCATCATAACTCCAGGATGGAATACTTGACTTAGGCTATACCTATTAGTAACTGGTTTGGGGATAGAAAAGAGTCAAGCCATTAAGAGCCAATGATACTCAATCCTGTTTAATTTTTTTTTTTTTTCTGAGATAAGGAGAAAGCTAATCTTTTTTTCCAAGTTCTTTTGAAATTATTAAAGGTCTAGAGCTGCCACAGCCATCATATAATCTATCTAATAACAGAACCAATATATGAAGAAGTGCAGAGCTGAATGAAGAGACAAAGGCAAGTGGGTCATGGTGCCAGTGATTTGGCTCCTCCATCAAGCTGTGCCTGAAGCCAAATTACCTCTTGCTTCTAGTCTAAAGATAAGAACAGACTGGTAGGGTGCACTGGGGGGTGCATGCCTGGGTGGCTCAGTTGGTTGAGTGTTGATTCTTGATTTTGGCTCAGGTCACCATCCCAGGGTTTGAACCCTGCATTGGGCTGCACGCTGAGTGTGATCCTGCTTAAGATCTCTCTCTCTCTCTCCCTCTGCCCCTCTCCCCGACTTGTGTGTGCTCTTTTTCTCTCTTTCTAAAATAAAATCAAAACAAAAAAAAAGTCTGGTGGAATATTTCTCCTATACTTAAATAATTTGGAAATACATTTTATTGTTTTGTCCTTACTGATAATATTGCTCACCAGAGTTCTTCAGCCAATTCATGTGTCTGTCCATCCATGATTATAAAGCTTTTGAGATAGTGAGATTTCCCTACAAGAAGATATAATTTCCTTTCTTTCCTGTCTACAACTAGTGTAATAGAGAGCACATGCAAGTTGATGACTAATCGGTTGCTGACAGCTCTTGATGAAGAATCCTCACCCCAAGATGTGACCCATTTCTCTCTGTTAATTTCACTGTTTGCATTTGAGTTAGTCAAGAAAAGAAGGGTCTTCTACCAGCTGCCACCCACTTATTTCATCTATACTTTTTTTTCTTCTTAAAAATTAGCAATTTTCCTCACAAGGACACAGATGCATGCTTCATGATGTGTAGTCTCTCCTGAAAATATCCTCCATCCACAATACACTCCCATCTTCTTTACCTATTCACTGGCCTTTTCTCCTTTAGAGTGGGCTTGCTTACCCTACTTTCTGTAATTACTCTTTTCCTCTAATCCCTCATATGGCATTTGCACCATAGTAAGATGTACTTGTATGTTGTCTTATAAATTATCTTAATTGTTACAGATATACTGAAACATACTTGAGATGGACAACTTTACCTTGTATTTATTCTTTATTCTCCTTTCCCTTTCTGCCTGGTAAAGTAAATAACAGGATGATCACTTGAAATGCAAAATGTAAACAAAAGTATGTAGTGGTTAAGAGGGCAGACTCTGGAAGTAGATGGAATGAGGTCAAACACTGGCCATGTCACCCATTGGCTTCATGACCTAGGACAGGTTATTTAGCCATTTGGAACCTCAGTTTCCTCACCTATAAAATGGGACTAATTTTAGTACCTATTATCAGAAAGTCATTTTGAGGATCAAAGAGGTAAAAATAATAAGAGTTTAGATCAGTACCTGATATGTGGCAGTTCAGTAACATCAGCTATTGTTATAGGTAGTGTTCTGTGATTAATTCGATTAATTAACCTTCCTTCCAGCTTTAAAGTTTTAAAATTTCTTCTTTTTCAGTGGTTTCCATCCCTTAAAAAATAGAATTCTAAAATAGATTTGAAATGCTTTCTGGCTTGAAGATGACTCTTATCACCCCATGTTCCTTAAAAAATGTGTGTATATGTTTATACACGCCTACATACACAAATATTTTTTGTAGATCACAGTTAAAGATAATGTAGATTTTGTTCAAGAAAAAAATAGAAATAAAGTGTAACATTCTTGCACAAAGAAATAAGTTTGGAATGCATATAGTTGAAAGAAGGTGAAACAAAATTAACCATGCTCTTGTTGTTATGTTTAAGAATTAGTCTTATCACTTTCATCCCTTCCTAAGCACCTCATTTCATTCTCCCTGTAAATGTGTGAAGTCAGAATAGCAAGTACTATTTTTACTGTTTTTCACGGGTGAGGAAATTGACACAGAGCAGGAACTTGCCTGAGGTTCCATGTAAGTGGCCAGGTGAGTATCGTTCCAACTGCCTTTTGAGTCTTATTTTGTTTGGCATTGTTGTTCACAACACTCTTGTAGCTAAGTGTTAGCTAAGTCTTCTAACATCTCCACAAAATTAAAACCAACCGGGACTATACCAGGATTTGGACTGATGAAAATTTTAAGGGAAGGCGAGGGCTCACGACTTAGAGAAACACTGATGATCCAGAACTGCGTGTGGCCATCATTATTTCTAATGTGCACGCTGGCCACGTAGGTATCATTCTTCCCATTTTGTGAAGAGATGAAGAAACATGTTGTAAAAGAATCTAGTCAAGGAAGGTGGCAGAGCTGAGATTTGCACCCAGATTTGTAATTCTAAAGCCTGTCCACTTCCTCCTGCACAGTTCTGTTTCCTGTGCTTATAAAGAATCACTTAACTCCTATTATCAGCATTGCCTTATGCTTCAAAGGGATCGTGAGAAGTGATGTGAAAAGATGAGGCAGGAGAAAAAAAAATCAGACCCTACTCCATAGAGACACAAACAGTGCTGCCAAGGAAACAGTTTTCACTTCTTTTTAACCTGTATGCTATTCAAAAATATATAAGGGACAAGGAAAATGAAACCTTTCTGTCTTTCATTTGAAATCTACATATGCAGCAAATTCCCTTTTGAATAGAATGTGATTAATTTAGTCTCTCATTTTGAGAAGTTAAAAAGTGCCATTTCTCTTGATTATTCAATGCTTCTGAATAACCAACAGCAGTATGCAAAGGGCAGAGAGAAAATGTGACTGTATCAGTCAGGTTCCTGTTAATAACATGGATGGCTCCAGAAGCAAGCACGTGGCAGTGCTCTGATGATTTATTTAGGCCTATGCCCCAGTTCTTCATTCTTCTTAGAGTCAAGAGTGCAGTCTAGTGGCATGAGAAGCAGATGTGAATCTCTACACGGTGTGACTGTGGGCAAGTCATTTCTGGCACCTTCAGGTCTGTTTTTTGCCTCTGAAATTATCTACGTAATTATCCTTGCAAAGATTTTTTTTTTTTTTTTTTTTTTTTTTTTTTTTTTTTTGCGGGAGGGAGATTCATTAAGGAAATTACTACTCATTTAGAAAGTTGCTGCTCAGGCTTACTAAATGTTTCCCCAGTGGGTTTAATGAGCACACAGCCCTCCTCAAAGTGAATGAATCGTCCCTGTTTTCCTGGAGAAGAGTTTTGCTTTACTTCCACCTCATATCTTGTCTGCGGTGCCCAGGACTAATGGTTTGGTGTCCTTCAGAAGAACATTGACCTATTTACCCAAACTTTAAAAAGAGCTTTGCTTCTGTAATGCCCTCCAGTTTATTCTGACTATTTTCTTCCAGTTCATCCTAGACTTGTGAACATGGGGGCTTTAGGAGCCAGCCCACACAAAGCAGCATTAAGATGAGCCCCCTTGGTGTTTCTATAATCGTGGGTGATTATTCACTCTGTAATTTTCAGATATGATTAGTCAGGATAAACACTATTTTGTGCTGAATTGATTTATAAGGGCACAGAAGAGTGGCACACTAGACAGTTCAACGGTATTACCCACTGTTAAGTATTTTATAACCTCCTTGTTTCTCAAGTCATCAGTGAGCGCCAGGCACAAAATGCCAACGACAGCCTGACTTGTTCAGTAATCAGGCGGGTGGTTGAAGATGCCTGGTCAGAAACCTCAGTGAATATTTGACTGTGTGAACAAAATGATGAAGTAGACAGTGTTATTATATTGGAGCTGATGGATGGAAAGACTGGAACATTAGCAATTTGTCTTTTTTATTTTTTTATCCCTGTTCACTGTTAAGTTCAGGCTTAAACCATACTCCATTCCATATTCTCCTCTTGAAAGAAAAAACACATGAATTATTCTGATTGACTAGGAACATTGGCTGATAGAATATTGTTCTTCTCTTCTATTTCTGGCCCTGCTTGCCCGTCACATAATGATCTCTGAAATCAAGGACTGGGCTGGCAAACACTATAAGCTGAGATTCCTCTGGTGGAAGCTCAGTGTGATAAAAATTTTTGCCTTCATCTTTTTATTGATTTGGGGGCCCTCCTGTAGTTGGCCCGAGGCTCTCACTAGGGGCTACAAAACCAAACCTCAGGTGGCTTTGCATACCCACAAAGTCAACTTTTAGGTATGTTTCCTCTAATTCTATCATTTCTTGACATTTCTCTTACCATATTCCAAAGTCTGTGTGAGGAAATATGAGTTCATTTATTCACGCATCCAACCCGTATTTTATTGAGAATTTCTATATGATGGTATCTATACAACCCTACCTATGGGATAATATCTCCAGTGGTAAGTAATAGGGATACTCTAATGAAGGGAAAGAAAAAGGCCTGGTCCTTGAGACTTAGACATCAGTGAAAACATACAGAAAGACAGTGTAGTGTGTGTGTGTGTGTGTGTGTGTGTGTGTGTGTGTGTGTGTATTAGGAATGGACAGCAGGGAGAGAGACCAAAGGCCTATGGAAGCATTTATCAATTCATCTTTTCATTGAATAAATATGTGTTCTGAGTATTGTGGAAATAATGGTGACAGAGCCCCTGCCTTTATTGTGTTTTCATTAAGTTGAAGGAATACTTTTGAAAACTCTACTTCAGAAAATTAATTGAAGTTATTCCAGTGATATTCCAGTATTTGATTTGTAATGGACAAAGGTCCAGGTCTTTGGAGGTCTTTGGGGCCAGAAAGTGGGAAGAAAGAAAGAAGTGACTCTTTTCTTGAACCCTTTCTCTGAACCAGTGCCCTGCTAGTGTCTGTACTGTTGCCATCTTGCTCAGGGTATCCATGGTCATGTTGGGTAGGTTGGATCCTCAAATAATTTAACTTCTTGAAATGAAGAAGGAAAAGAAGAACTACCCACATCCAAAAAGGATGTAGTAATTAATGAGTTCTTCTTGATCTTGGGGGCACATTAGAGCTTTTACAATCATTGGTGTCCAGGCTACACCCAGACCAAATAATTCCCACTCTCTGGGGGTGGAGCCCTAGCATCATTATTTTTTGAAGCTCCTAGCATGACTCCAGTGTGCAGCTAATGTTGAGAACCACTATTTAAAATGACAGTTAATCTTATGTGGATCCTGAGAAACTTAACAGAAACCCTTTACATGGGGGAGGGGAAGGAAAAAAAAAAGAGGTTAGAGTGGGAGAGAGCCAAACATAAGAGACTCTTTTTTTTTTTTTTTTAAATTTTTTTCAACGTTTTTTATTTATTTTTGGGACAGAGAGAGACAGAGCATGAACGGGGGAGGGGCAGAGAGAGAGGGAGACACAGAATCGGAAACAGGCTCCAGGCTCCGAGCCATCAGCCCAGAGCCCGACGCGGGGCTTGAACTCACGGACCGCGAGATCGTGACCTGGCTGAAGTCGGACGCTTAACCGACTGCGCCACCCAGGCGCCCCAAGAGACTCTTAAAAACTGAGAACAAACTGAGGGTTGATGGGGGGTGGGAGGGAGGGGAGGGTAGGTGATGGGCATTGAAGAGGGCATCTTTTGGGATGAGCACTGGGTGTTGTATGGAAACCAATTTGACAATAAATTTCATATATTAAAAAAACAAAAACAAAAACAAAAAAAACCAAAAAAATAAAATGACAGTTAAGGTATATGGCATGTATATTTCTCTTTTCAAGATTCAGAATTAAGGAATGTTAGGGCAGGTAGGAACCCTAAAATCACCCAATCTAATGGTTTAATTGTACAAAAGAGGAAACCACAGATGAGATAAGTAAGATGACTGACAAAATTCTTCCAGTTAATCAGGGACAGAGCTAGATGTCTTCCTTCAACTTTGACTTGTTGATTCCTAAAGAAAGGCTTGAATACAGTCACTTCCAAATAGCTAACATGAATGATTACTCTTGGAATTTCATTATACATTTTCTTGAATTTTCTTTTTCAATTGTGGGAGCCATTTCTAAACATATCACGATACACTAATATTTTAGTATTTTGATAGGTTTTTTGTTGAGGTGGTGATCTTTTCTTTTTCCAAAACAAAGAATATCCAGAAGGCGAGGCTAGAAAAGTAATTTAAATTTTATCAAGTTTTTGCATAACTGGTGTATCTTTGCTGTCTCAGAAAAGGACAAGGGAATCAGAGGTCAACTTGAAGCACCTCATTTATATGATAATTACCAGTAAGCAGTGGCCAGTGATTCATGATACAAATCATTTGTTCCTCTGGGACTTGTATGTTTACTGGGCAGGAAGTATGTGATTATGTCGTACTAATTAGTTTCTAGGTGACAGAAAGAATGTAGCACAATTGAGACTAAGTTTGTTAATTGTGTGCTGTTTAGTTTCTTTATTTACTTGTTATGGAAGAGTTTTTAATTTAATTTTTAATCCACAGGAAATCTCAGGATGAGTACACACCTGGATGACTGGATACTAACCTTCATAGGATAACTCATAGTTTATGACATGCTTTACTATTCTAATCTTATGTAATCCTAACACCCGTCCTCGGAGGCACATATTCTTATTGCTGTAAAACTCTTTACAGATGAAAAAACTGAAGGCTGAGAAGTTTGAATAAGACTTGAAGATCCTACAAGTAAAAATGTACCATATTACTCAGTATTCACATCTCCTTTGGTTAATAATTATGAGGAATGGTGATGAACAGTCAGCAATGATCATTGTTTATCATTATTTTCCTGATTTTCTCAACTACTAAGAAAAAGGCTATGAAGAAAGGAGATAGTAAGAAACTATTGTGTTAGGGATGGGGAATAAAACTATTAGGGCAGAATATAAATTTGGAGAGGTTATATTTTCACAGCAAGGGGGAAAGAGCTTCAGTGGGCAAGAGCTGAATTTAAAAACCGTGGAACACTATTTGTAGTTCAGCAGAAAAGAGGTCTGAGAATAGGAAGAAGGTAAGAACAAGCTTGGAAACACGGACCCACAAAGAACAACAGCGGTGGATAGACAGGGAAGGACAGAAGAAAGTGAAAAATAATGAGCAAATGCAGTGAAAAAGAAGTCTGTCATTAAACCAAGGCAAGATGGGAAATTAGAATTAAAATGAAGAATAAGTTTGGTTACTGGTGATTTTTTTAACATTTCAGTGGTCCAGAAATATGCATTTGAAGGGTAGACAGAAAGTCGTTATCTGAAATGGAACAGAAAGAATGGGGAGGATCCTCTTCTACCTACAGCACAGTGTTTCCTGCATGTGTCTCCCAGGCATGTTTCCTGAATATGTATGACAAAGCCTTTCTGACAAATAATACAGAGTTCTGTATTGCCTGGAATATGGGAGAAATGCTAGCTAGCTAGCATGGAACCCAAAAGCCCTCAGATATGGGTGATGTGTTAAGAATATTATCTCTGAGACAGCAGATTTTGCTACACTTATAAAAAGCCTTGGGCAAAATGTAGATATCACAAGAACCTGAAACTGTCATTCTATAGGTGAAGCAGTCTGTGATCTAATAGGCAGAGTGGGGCTGCCTTAGAAGATTAAACGTCACAAACTCAAAGGGCATCAAGTTTCATCTAATGCTTTTCTTAATCTCCTAATGCTTTCTTCAGGAATATTTTCATAAATTCACAATCAAAAAAGAGTTTGGGGCTGAGGGTATGCTATCTATTGCTACCTGTTAGGTCTCCATTCAGTAAGCCTCTATCATCTTGGGCCCTCAAGTGGCCCATCAGGAGAATATCAGAAATATTAGTATTAGTCAAATTTCTCCAGAGAAACCAAACCAACAGGATGTATGTGTATACACAGAGATTAATTTAAGGAATTGGCTCAGGTGATAATGGAGACTGGCAAGTCCAAACTCTGCACTCAGGAGTTGCAGGTGAGACCTGAAGGTCATCTGCTGGCAGAAATCCTCTTGTTTAGATTTAGTCTTTTGTTCTATTCAGGCCTTCGGTTGATTGGATGAGGTCCATCCGCATTTACTCAAAGTCTGCCAATTTAAGTGTAAATCTCATCCATAAACACCTTCACAGAACCATCTAGAATAATGTTTTACCAAATAGCTGGGCTCTGTGGCCTAGGCAAGTTGACACATAATGTTAACTATCACAACTGGGCTGGTGAGATTTTCTATGTATTGACTTCTCCACTATCTGAATTCTCTTATTTAAGATCTATGAGGGGTGTGTATGTGTGTGTATGATTACTTTGTTCCCAAAGAAAAGGAAAACATCATTGGCTGACTGGAGAAATCAATACTAGAATTTAGCTTTTTATTGGTTTATGTGGGAAGCCCACTGATGAATGTGTAGGGTAGGACATAACTTTTGACATTAGCTTTGGATGGTGGTATCTACAGAAACTATATCGTATGACTATGTCAGCATTGAGATGTATATTTTCATTTTAAAGGAACAATCTTCAGGTATGTATAATAACGGAGCGTTGTGAAATTCACAAGATGTCCCAAAGAATTGGACTTGAGTCTCCAAAAGAAGATACCACTATCTTTGGTTTATAAGGCTATGCTGCCACTGCTACTACTGTTAATAATAATAATAATAATAATAATAATGGCTAACATTATGCCAAGTGCTTTGCATGCATGATAGTCATATAATCCACAAAACAGACATTCTCAGTCTATAAGTGAGGAGACCAAAGCACAGAATGGCTAAATAACCTGCGGAAGGTCAGGAAGCTAGAAAATTCTAGGAAGTCTTGAGTAAGGAGGACTTTCTCAGTCATGTCGGTTGCTCTTGAATCCAGTGCCTCGTTCCTCCTGACAATAGCCCTGGCAATGGCCATCCTGTTTCCACCCAACATCTCCAGCGACAGATTGCTGCCTACCATTTTTACAAATCAAGGAAGGATCCTGCCGAGACATCTGTGTGTCAGTGTGACCTACATTTCATTCTACACCCTCCACCTGCAGCTGTGCCCTCCATGCTACTTGGCCATCATTTCACTCAGCTTTGGCTGGCAGCCCTCCTCATTCTGTTTCGCTGTTTCAAACCTTCACCGTGTTCCTCAAGTCCTGCTCCCCCTCATCCCTAGGCACTCAGGGACAATGATTGCATTGGCTGCCTCACTGAAGATGTAGGAGTAAGTGGGTGTGCTCTCACACAGCTTGCCTCCTCTCCCTCCCAAAGTCAACCCATCTTCATGTATCCCTCCTTACGTCCTTGGTTACCTAAGGCCTTTACTCTAAACTCATCAGTTTAGGGTCGTGCAGGATATAGTAACATATTTTGTATGAGGGGGAAAAGGAGGATCCTTTTTACCCACTTTATGCTCAGGCTAAGTCTTAAACTTCCCAATAGGGTCTTCTCAAACTTTGCCCACCCTAGTTTTGAATTTCCTGATTCAAGTTTATTTATCCTATATTTTACTCACTTTTCAGATTTGATGCACAGGCTTTTAGTTTTTCCTTTATTCTAATTCTGGCTTCTCTCTCAGCCACAGTGTTGACTTACCTTTAAAAATTCTTTCTTAGAATACCCATATTGGGCAAACACTCCAGTGGGGCATGCATTGTTGTGTTGGCTACATAATAATACGAGCTAACACTTACTGAGTGCTTGCCATATGGCAGGTACTATTTTAAGTGCTTTATGGGGACCTCTTTATTAAAGATAACCTGTCTTGTATCACTAATTCCTTTAAGAATATGGATCCTTTTTTTTCAGAAAAACTGGTGCTGAGAATTACCCACATACCCTGTGCTCTGTTATCTATTAATGTGAAACAACAACAGTTTGGATTTTTTTTTCTTTTAACTTCTCATGATTGTTTGCATTGACAGGCGCTTTTTTTTGCTTTATCTGGCATCATATGGGACACTGAGGCAGCTGGAAATTTCAAAATAGCCTCATTCGCATTGTTGGCAGTTGGTGCCAGCTACTGGCTTTGGCTGGGGCCTTCAATTCTCTTCCTCGTGGGCTTCTCCATGTGGCTACTTGGACTTCCAATGGTCTGGTGGCCTCAGAAGATCTGGGATTTTTACATGGCAAGCTCAGCTGGCTTCCCTAAGAACTTAAGTTCTTAAGACTAGGCCTCAGAACTGGCATGGATTCAATTTCTCGGAATTCTATTTGTTAAAATAGATTACAGAACTTTCCCAGGTTCGTGGGAAGAAACAATACAAGGGCATGATATTGAGAGGCATAGTTCATTGCAAACCACCAAAGTTGTAGCCTACTGTGTGCACACACAATTTTGTATAATAATTTTGTATATTATTTAATATAATAATTTTTGTGTAATAATTTCAAGCAGTATGCACACCCCACAAAAGCCCCCAAGGTGTACATAGACCTCAGGTTAAGAATTCATGACCTAGGATCAAGAAGAGAATCCTTTTTACCCAGTTTAATGCAGAGAAGGCAGGGGACAGCTCTTACTGCAAAAGGAATTGCACACACTCAGAAACATTGGTGAAACCATGCATGGTGTATTCCAGGGAGAGTGAGAGATCAGTTAACTGAAAATCTAGGAATTAAGGTTAGAGTCAGATTATGGAATATTTTCAAAGGCAGCCTGTGGAGCTTGAACTTCATTCAGTAGGCACTGGGGAGCTATTGCAAGTTGTTCTTTTTTTTTTTTTTTTAACTGGTATAATAAGCACAAATGCTGAAATCATTTAGGAGAATTATAAGAATTAAGAAACAGGGAGAATGGTATAGAGGGAATTATGCTAAGGAGCTTTTTAAGGTTGTGGAGTTTTGACTCAGAAATCAGATTTAAAGTCAGGACTAACAAAATCACCCTAATAAAAAACAGAAGCAAAAAAATTTACTATAGAAAAGGGTTTTGTAGTTCATGATGTAGCAAATATGTAACAATATAGAAAGCATTCTATATCTAGTATTATTTATGTGATTGGATTAGCAAAGAGCTCAGTCAGCCTTTATGGCTTCAATTGATATTTATAAAAAAGAGAGAGAGAGAGAAAGAAAAACAAGCAGGGAATTTTGGGAATTGCTTTCTACTCAGAGTTAATAGAGCTCTTGAGTGTGGCTGTAAAGGATAATGAGTCTAAGACTGAAACATTCTGATTTGGGTCCCTAAGAATTAATAAGACGAAGCCCATGGGGTCAGGGCAAACCTTGAATGTTAGTACATTACTTTCACTAAAGGACAATGTTACATCTACAGCAAAATCCCAAGGGACAGAAAACCATCGGTCATGGTCCAATTTCTGTTCGTCATCCCATAAAATTGAGAAGAGGATCTCTCTGTTTTGGGCCCTAAAATGACACCTGCAATACTATCAAGAGGACATGTACAAGGGATGAAGTGGGAGGGCTAAAGCTCATGTCTATTTCAGGGATGAAACTTGTTCTACGAACTTGAGTCTGCTTCTTGCGTTTTGAAGCCATCTCTGTTGGCCTTCTCTATCATCAAACCTTGACTCTCTCCCTACTTAAGAGAGGCTTTGCCAGGGGAGGGGATGAACTGGTGCTGAGCTGTCCACATTTACACTGGAGTTTCTAAGGTCTACTGGCCAACATTTGAGAGATTGGACAGGATAGGATTGGAGTGCCATCTACGTCTAGGGGTGTGGAACTCATCAAAGTCAAAGGGCAGCAGGGATTTCTCAATTCTGGTGTTTCTTAAACTTAAAAAGATTGCTGGTATCTGGTATCTCACCCCAGAAATTTTCATTTAATTGGTCTTGGATGCAGTTTTGGAATGGGAAATTGTGTGTGTGTGTGTGTGTGTGTGTGTGTGTGTGTGTGTGTTGTTGATTTTTTAAAACTTTTTTTTTAAACTTTATCCAGGAATAATTCATGAATATAATTGTATATATTTGAAGGATACGACATGATGATTTGATACACATATACATTGTAGAACGATTACCAAGATCAAGATAACTGCAGATGTGTGCCCTTTGACCTACATCACTGGAATGGGGAATTTTAACAACCTGTCCAGGCGATTCTAATAAGCAGCCATGCTTGGAAACCACTGCTTTATACTCTTTGCTTATTAGTATGGGGCCCTTACTTACTGAGCTACCCAGCCATGGCTCCAGTTGTAAGTTTTAAAGATACATGGGATAAACTCTTATCAGGCACCTCTCAGAAGATGTAGGATGATAATAATAAGTGCTGTATCTATATAAATTATTGGCATGGAAAATGAAGAGAATACTAGAATAACGTCTTAGAGGAATCCTGGTGTTCTGCTTTCCTAACAGGTCTCTGTGGTGCATGCCAGGCAAAAAACAACCTGGTAAATTTAGTGGCAACAACACTTGCCCTAAGAATGAAAGGAAAAGAAAAAAAAAAACACAGCTGTTAGATTTTCACTTAATGCTTCCTAGTTTGGGTGGGTTGTATGTTGTGTGCTCTTGTACTTGATCCCGGGAGTTCCATTCTCTCTTCTCAGCAGCACATTATCACTTCTGGATTTCTATCCTCTCCTTAGCTGTTTATAATTATCACTTCCCTGTGGCAACGCGTAGCTTCTGGCCCTCGGTCTGCTAATTGTACTTTTAAGCTCTAATTCCATTCTGGCTGTTCTGCACTGAGTCGGGCCTTTCACCTCTCAAATCTGGGTTTTCAACACAGTACCCACCAGCTGGCATTTTATTCAAACAATCTCTCTCTCTTTCCCTTTCTCTCTCAATCCCTACTCCCTCCCCGTATAATCCTATTTCATCTCTCTGTTTCTAACTTTCAACAATCCAAATACAGCCTCTGAGGCAAAAGTCACATTCAATAACTTTATGTTTCCATTCCCTATATTAGAGTACACTTTTTTTTTCTCACTTCAACAGCAACAGCTTTTATGCTGACATAGCAGGAGCTTTGTTCTCAGTATGCAAAGAGCTGCAAATAATGTGTCTGTGTATGTATATACATAGCAAGAGAGGGAAAGAGAGAGGGTCTATGAGCTAAAATATGGACAAAGATAAAGGTCTGTGCTGGGCTCGAAAACTAGTTAGACAATCTGTCTTGACTTTACTTGAAAACTTTTCGTATTGAATTGCCCTCTTGGGGACTGAATCTATTCAAATTGATCTTTTCTATGAGTGGGCACATCATTTTAGAAATGTTTCTGTGAAGATGTGCTGTTTTCATGCTTAGAGAAGCACACTGCGTGCTGAGTGAGACTGAAGGAAATGCCAAATTAATTCATTATTTCTGTGGCAATGTTCTTTTCCCAGGAAAGGACTGCTTTAATAAGGCAGGTGGCTATGTGTGCCATGGCGTGCCTTCCTCTGTAGGAAGCTTGGTAATCCTCTCCCTGGAAAACTCAGCTCTGGTGTTTGTTGTTCGAGGTTCTTGAATGTAATATTAGTTTACAGTCCCACTCCTGGCCATATTATATAAACAGTGGGGGAAGAATGACAATGGAAATTATAGCAGAGAATGCCTTACTTAAGCCTTTCAAAATGGACAGCGTTGTGCAGGGCTGTGGGTCTGTTTTCAGCACCCTGCCTGAGAGAGTGAATGGCTGCTGTTTCCAGCCAAATGCAGGCGACGTTGGGGCCACTTCAAACCATCAGCTTGACAATGTTATCAAGCGGCTGAGTCCCTGCTTCTGTCAGTAAGCCATCATTATTCCTCATGAGCCAACTGCAGGAGAGGGCCACCGCGACAAATACACTATTATGTTGCATTTTAATGTGTGCCAATCAGCTTAATTCCGGCCCTGACATTCGTCTCAGGTACTGCTCTTTTCCACAACAGATGCCTGTGTGCTTCCTTCAGTTGCAGTTCCCGAAGGCTTCTGAGAGAGCAGATAGGCACTGTGAGAGGTCACCTCCAAAGAAATAGAAAGGAACTCCATCCGTGGGACAGTTGAGCTTTTTCCAGTTAAGTTCCATGATATATTTCAAAGTCCTATTAACATTGGTGGCTGAGCAATCTGCATGTTCAATGGTATATCTGGAGATCAGATGCTGAGAATACCTATCCAGACATAACAACATCTGCTGTCAGAGTTCACCCAAGAATCTGTTGATCTTTGGGGACTTAGAAGTCCTGTAATGACTTAATTTTGTTCTTCAGGGAGGGGTGTAAAATGTGGATGTGATGTTTGCCATCACCTGATATTTTACTCTTGGCTGAGGAGACCTCCAGAGGTTATTTCCTTTGAGCTTCCATACCTTGATCCAAGATGGCTGTTCCCTAGGCGCCATGGTGGCTGAATTGGCACTTCTCGGTTACAGTAATCTGTGTTCCCTGAAGAAGAGACAACTGAGTCCGTGAACATTTCAGCCAAAATTCTATCCCCCCTATCTGTGGGGAAATGGGGAAAATTTTTGTTAAAATATGTGAGTCTGATAATCACTGCATTTTAAAAGGTCTGAATGTACTTCAAAACAAGACTTAAACATACATACTTTGGTAAACTTCTTATTTATCTCCAACTGTTGTCACATATATCTGAATCTTATAAAAAATCATCTTGAATTTCCTAAGCAAGTGGAACCTCCTTGGTGGTGTTCTAGGCAGCCTTATGTCAAAAGTCTCTTAGCTCTTGCTCCATAAGGACATCTTTTTAGCCCAGAGTTCTCAAATGCTGTGATGATCTAGAAAGAAAAGAGAAAAATATGGACAATGTGGTAAATTTTTCTTAAAGACAGATTTATTGAAACTAAAGTTCTGTTCTCTATTTTGAGATTATAAGGTTACTACTCATGGTTGAATTGTCTTTTCTTTATGAAATGACAATGACAACCCATGGTGGTTTATTTTTTAAATGTTCCAACTTGGCAGAGTGAAGTTTACCGTCTGTGGCAGGATAGTCAATCCATCTACTCAGCAAACTACATAAATTTTAAACAATTTTTATTTGTCCTAGTTCTTGAAATCCAGAAGTCTAGGAACCTCTGTTTTACTAAATGAATCACAAATTTTTAAAATAAAGATTTGAAATGTCTGTGGATTCTTCCAGCTGTCAAATGATAACAAATCAAACCAAAACAAAAGGCCAGTTTTGTAGTGATGCAAGATGTAAATCTGTAAAAGAATCTCATTGGTTTTTTTTTCTGGTTAGCAATTCTCTACTCAGTAGCTTCTCTATCCTTGCTGTTCTCTTACCCATCGAGTATCTAGCTAGTAGATGTTGACTAGTTAATTTACATCAAGTACAGTTCTTATACTTGGTCACTAAATGCTTGCCTTTGTGTTATATGTAGTTTTAGCACCTTTTAAAATGTTCAGACTTTGACAGAGACATCCGACATAGACTTCTAAAGTACCCAAATTACTAGCCTATTCTAAACTTTACTTTTTGAACACTGTGGCCAAGGTTTCAAACAAAGATATAATGTGATTTTTAAATAATGGTTGTCTGTACTATCAACCTTCTACCTGGTATTACATAAGCCATTCATTTTTTTTTTCTTTACCCTCTTCACCTATTTCTCCCATTTCCTACCCCCCACCTCTGGCAACCACCAATCATTTCTTTGTATCTATGAGCTTGTTTTTGTTTGTTTTTGTTTTTAATATTCCACATATAAGAGAGAGAGAGATCGTACAGTATTTGTCTTTCTCTGACTTATTTCACTTAGCATAACACCCTCAAGGTCCATCCATGTTGTAGCAAATGGCAAGGTTTCATTCTTTTTTATGGCTGAATAATATTCCTGTGTGTGTGTGTGTGTGTGTGTGTGTATGTGTGTGTGTGCTTGTGTATCATAATTTCTTTATCCATTCATTCATCCGTGGACACTTAGGTTGTTTCAATATCTTGGCTATTATAATAGAACTGTAATGGACATGGGGGTACATATATATTTTTGAGGTACTGTTTTCATTATCTTCACATAAATACTCAGAAGTGGAATTGCTGGATCATATGGCAGTTCTGTTTTTACTTTTTGAGGGATCTCCAGACTGTCCCACCAATAGAGCATCAGTGTTCCTTTTTCTCCGCATCCTTGCCAACTCTTGTTATTTCTCGTCTTTTTGATGCTAGCCATTCTAATAGGTATGAAGTGGTATCTTATTGGGGTTTTGATTTCCATTTCCCTGATAATTAATGATGTTGAACATCTTTTCATGAACCTGTTGGCCATCTGTATGTCTTTTCTAGAAAAATATCTGTTCAGATCTCCTGCCCATTTTTTAAATTAGATTGCTTGTGTTTTTGCTGTTGAGTTCTTTCTATGCTTTGGATATTAATATCTTAGCAGATTTGTGATTTACGAATATTTTTTCCCATTCACTAGATAACCTTTTTATTTTGTTGAGGTTTTCCTTTGCTGTTCATATGCATTTTAGTTTGATGTAGTTCTCCTTGTTTATTTTTGCTTTTGTTGCTTTTACTTTGGGTGTCAGATTAAAAAAATAATCACCAAGATATATGTCAAGGAGCTTACCACCTTTGTGTTCTTCTAGAGGTTTTATGGTTTTAGGTCTTAAGTTAAAGTCTCTAATCCATTCTGGGATAATTTTTGTGTGTGGTGTAAGGTAGTGGTCTAGTTTCATTCTTTTGCATGTGGCTGTCTAGTTGCCCATCACCATTTATTGAAGATACTGTCCTTTCTCTATTGTATACTCTTGATTCCTTTGTCATAAATTAATTTACCACATATGTGTGGGTTTATTTTTGGGCTCTTAATTCTGTTCTGTTTATCTACATGTTTGTTTTCATACCAATACCATATTGTTTTAACTACGATATCTTTGTACTAGACTTGAAATCAGGGAGGGGAGTGCCTCCAACTTTGTTCTTCTTTCTCAAAATTGCTTTAGCTATTTGGGGGTCTTGTGTACTTCTCTATATATTTTAGTATTTTTTTTTATTTATGTGAAAAATTCCATTGAAATTTTGATAGCCATTGCATTGAATCTGTAAATTACATTGGGAAGTATGGACATTTTAACGATATTAATTATTTCAATCTATGAGCATGGAATATCTTTCCATTTATTTGTGTCCTCTTCAGTTTCTTTCCTAAATGTCTTGTGATTTTCAGGTCTTTTCAGCCCCTTAGTTAAATTTATAACTAGATAGAGAAGACATTCTTAATCTGCCCAGCATGATTACACGAGCTTCCATGATGTGAGATTCCATCCTGAATATTTGAATCACAAAGTTGGTTCTTTTGACAGATATGTCTTAAAGTCAGCCATTGGAAAGAATCACACAGATATTCTTTAACATTTTATATTTGTTATTCATTGCTGCATAACAAATTATAGCAAACTTAGTGACTTAAAACAATACACGTTTATCATTTCAGAGTTTCTGTGTGTCAGGAATATGGGCATAGCTTAGCTAGGTCCTCTGTGTCAGGGTCTTTTATAGGCAGCCATCAAGGTATTGGTCAGGGTTGGGTCTCATCTGAAGGATCACATTGTTGGCATAATTCTGTTTCTGGAGGGTTGTTAGAACAGGGCCTCAGTTCCTAGCTTATTCTTCTTTGCAATGTGAGCCTCCCCAAAAGGGCTACTTGCTTCAACAAAGCAAGTAGCTGAGAAGGCAAAAAAAGAATCAGCTAACAGGATAGAAGTCACACTTTCAGTAACATAATCATGAAAGTGGCATCCCATTCCTATGCCATAGTTTATTTGTTAAAAACAAGTCACAGGTCCCACCCACACTCAAGGGAAAGGAATTACATAAAGGCATGAATATCAAGAGGGGTAATTGGGGGCCATCTTAGTCTGTCTGCCACACATCCCTGAACTTTAGAGATATGAAGCCTAAGAGCCATACTTGGTTCTTTGTTTCCATCCCTTCTTAAAGAAAAGAGGGGCTTGAGTTCATTTGGGGGAAGTTAGTCTGAAAGGTCTATAGAATAGTATAATGGCATGTAATTTTGCTACTTATGGTAAAGAATATCTTAAAATTAATGCAAATAAAGTATTATCAAGAAAAGTTCCTACCTGGAATTCCTTAATAACTGCATGATACTCATTTATGATTATCATTTTCTTTTCATTCCAGTCAATAATTGAGGAAGTGTTTCTTGTGTTCTTTATTCGTGATAAATGTGGTGTGGAATACAACCTAAGATTATGACAAGGTTTGCTCTCTTAAGAGATTTGTATTTAGAAGCAAGGGGTGGTTAGAGGGAACCAAACATACACCATTATACTGGAGAACAAAATAAAATTATACAAGCAAAGTGCTCAATGCGTTTAATAACACCCCCAACTCTGTGGTACAGGAAACAGAGCGATCAGTGTTGGGTGAAGTTACTAAATCCTTTCTTGAAGGGAAGTAGAACTCAAAAGGTGAGTGGAGCTTGGATAGGAAGTAAGGAAGAAAGGAAAATATAAAAAAAAAATAAAGGAAAGTAGAAGAGCCTGGAACTCTTGAGAAGACTGAAGAAACTCTGCAGTGAAGTGAAAGGGAGCAATGAAAACTCAAACCAAAGGGCTATGGGGAGTTTGGTGTCTGAAGGCTGTTGAAAGCTGGGGTGCAGGGAGTGACTTGACAGGCCCTGGAGAATCCCTCTGGATTCTTCAGCAGGGTAGAAGAAGTATTCAGGGGAGTATGTTTGGTGGATGATGGATAATATAAAGAGAGCCTGGAAAAGAGGCATGGGGTGACAAAAATCTGGGCTAGCCTGAGAGCCCAGTGGAAATGATAAATTAGAGCAATATTTATGATGAGGAAACCTACAGTTGCAGAGACTGAATAGACATACCGGTAGCAGCAGAGTCTGTATTCACTGCTGGCCTTGGCCAGCCTCTTCTCTTCATTTGAAATGAATAACATTTAGGCAGCTCAGGGCCTAATTAGGATTGCCATTGATCAGTTGATTGCACTAACTAGTTGGTATCTCTTGGCTTTGATTCCATGATCATTTGTTTATTAAAGAAAGCCTCAAATGTTCTATATGTTCCTCAAATCAAATTGTGTCTGTAATGACATGTAGGCTGTAACAGGACTTTTTGAGGTGTTCTACAAACCCATAGTTTCCATAGTGCTTAATAGGTTTTCTAAAAACAAACAAAAAACAACCAAACCATATGTGTGTTATGGAAAGGCCCATGATCAAGTAAGTTTGGGACACTATTTTAGAGTTCAAAAAGTTCAAAAGGCCCAATGTTAATGAACTACCAAGAGGAATGTGGGAGGAGCTATAATGAAGTGTTTCCCAAACTTCTTTGCTAATGAAATCGTGTGTGTGTGTGTGTGTGTGTGTGTGTGTGTGTGGCATGCATGTGCATCATTCTTGGGACTAGTATTCTATCCGACATGGTTGAGTAGATGTCAGGTTAACAAGTTTTCAGTGAAGTCAACAGCTTTTTAGGAATTAACTTTTTGGCTTATAGGTCATTAGGTTTCTTCTTGCTGTAACTTCCTTTGGTGTTTTATATAGCTGCATTTTAGAGCTATTTCTTTCCCAACAGTACCTATGCCAGAAATTGGGCAAGAAGTAAGAGAGAAAAAGATAGAGGAAGAAAGAAAAGAAAGAGAGAAAGAGAAAAAAAGAAAGAAAGAGGGAGGGAGGGAGGGAGGAAGGAAGGAAGGTAGGAAGGAAGGGGAAAGAGGAAGGAAGGGAGGGAGGTAGAAAGAGAGAGGGAGGGGAGGAGAAAGAGGGAGAGAGAAAGAAGAAAGAAACAAAACTACTTTGCTTGGTGTTTCTTGTAAATGTTTTGAGAAAAAGGCCCAGGAAGGAAGATAATTCAAATTGAGATTGCTTATCTGCCTGAGATGTCAAGTTGCTCAGTTTTCAAAGATCCTTTGCTTTTTTTCTCTATCCTATACAACAGGCAGACCTGGGTTTAAAGCCTACCTGCATCATTCTCCTGCTGTGGAGCTTTGAATAAGTGACTCAACCTTTCAGCTTCCCCCATAGTTTTCTGTTGGTTTTTTTTCTCCCCATTAATTTATATTTTTTCTACTCTGTGAACGTTGTTTCTTAGAACATTCCATAGGAAGATCAAATAACCCTTTAAACTCATAGTTTGAAATGTATTTAAGTATTTAAAAGAAAAAACCTCCATTGAACTATTTCCCTAAATTTGGATTCCAGATTACTGACTGTAGCATCCTAAGAGAAGCAGTTATAAGAGGTAGTGGTTTGTAAATAGATCACTGTTGGCCAGAGGTCTTCAGTTGTCTTACTTTAGTAAGCAGTCTCACCTGCTTTTATCATTCAAAATGTCCTATTTTGTTTGCAAGGTCAGTGTCAGAGTAGAAAATGTTTTATGTGTCTGTGTCACATCATGTTTATGCTTCATTTACAAGGTTTCCAACATGATTTAGGTCATTTAACTTGTGGTCTATGTCTAGTCTCAGAGGATGGTGTGGGGAGAGATGGAGAGAAACAGTTATTGGTAGGATACTAAAATGTTTATGGTTTCTAATTTCTATGTCCTAAATGAAGACTTGCTGCCCTGTAACAAGACCTACAAAATCCTTCAGGCCAAGCCTACATAATGTGGGTTGCCATTGTCATTGGAACTAGTTTTATTTTCATCATTTGGGTCTTGCATAAATCTTTGAAAAACAGAGCTCATAAGTGGTATTCCTGTATGGTTTTGTTTGGAATATAAGCATTTGAACGTTATTCTAACCATGTTATAGTTGACAGTAGATGAGGATGACAATGGATGACTAGGAGTACTGTGCATAGAGAGTGGGTACTTGCATGTTGAATGTGAGTTCTGGGAGTGTAAATTCTCTATAAGACTCCTAGTTCAAGACTCTTTTTTTACATAGCCAGATTTGTTAATATCTAGAGAGAGCAGTCCTGACACATAGAAAGCTGAACCCAGTAAATAATAACTCCTATTATTATTATTTATTGACCACCTTCTGTGTGTGAGGTGGTAGAAACGCAGCAGGGAACAGCAGTGCTAAATACACTGCTTTAGTTTTGAGAAAAACACAAAAATGCTATTCCCTCAAGACACACATACTAGGTTCTCACTCATCTTTCAAATACTGACTTTCAAGACGTCTAGCTGTCCCCGGGACTTACAGTTGATTCTGCATTTCTATGTCTTGTCATCATAGAAGTTTTAAAAAATATCAGCCACTCAAAGGACTAAGGTAGTTTATCCATATCTTGTTTATTCATGCTATGCTTTTCCTCTTCCCATTCTTCTTGACTGTTATTGAGCTTAAATAGCAGTTAGTTGTCCATTAATATTCTCTTGTTTGAGGTTTCCTTGTGCCTCCCATCCCTGACCTTTTAGTACGAGTTAAAATGCACCTTCACTTATAAATTTCTAATTTATTAAGTTCAAATTCTATCATCTTATGAGGCTACCTCTGAGAAACTTTCCCTGACCTCCCACCCACCCCAGATGGAGCCAACCACTCTCTCCACCATTCTCTGCCTTTATTATACTCCTATCACACGAATGGCATTTAATTATTTAGATGTTGAACTCACAGAGCACAGGAGCTGTATATTAATCATCTCTGTGTTGCTATCACATAGCACAGAGTCTGAATCATAAATATTAGTTGAAGTGGACAGAATAGGCACCAAAAACAAAACAAAACAAAAAACAACAACAAAAATAACACTGCCAGGAATCACAGATAGGAATGTATTTCTGTCTATTATTTCCCTTGTCTCCAAGTCACCATATACAAAGTTGGGAAGGGACCCAGGTAAGAGAAAACTCATTTGGGTAAGTCCAGTGAATGTAGCCACAGCTGTTAGAAGAGGGAAGGCCTTTTTTTTTTCTTCTTTTGATAAATATTTACCAGGAAAACTTAATAGGCAACCGTTTTCAAAGGTTTGCACCAAAGTAGGAAATTTTCAGTGCATTTAGTGGCTTGTAAATATTTATTTTTTAAGCATATGAAGATACAAGTTGTTGAATCTCACTGTGTATGCTGAAGAAATGCAGAATTTGCCTTTCTGACAACCTGCTGTGAATTTTAACAATATTTGAAATATGTTATTGCTAATTAGCCAATTTGATATTTGGCTGCTGCCTTGGGGAATTTACAATGACCTATTAACAGCTTAACATTAAGCCAATTAGGTAAAATTTTCAGCTTCCTGAAAATGCCTAACTATGTGTTAGAAGGAAACTATGACATCATATTTGGGTAACTTTGGTTAACCAGTATCCTCCTCATTCCCACCTAGGGGATCTGGAGAAACTTCCCAAGAATCACAGGGAGCATTCATAGCCCTCCATATGTGGCTGGGAGTGCAATGGTAATAGTGGGCATTGGTGGCAGTTGAAGGGAGTGGTCTTACTTACTTCCGCCTATATAGCCTTCCTGCCTTTCTCTCCCTCCCTCTCTTCCTCTCCCTCCCTCTCTCCTTCTCCCTTCTTCTCTCCCTCTCTCTTCCCTCCTTCACCTTCCTTTTTCCTCTGCTGAATACCATGTTGTCCTGTCAATTTGCATGAAACTCAGGTCCTTCCTTGGCTTCTTAAAAAATTCCCTTGAACCAGAGTTTAGTAACTTCATTAAAGAGTCAGAAAAAGGGGTAGAGGAAGAAAGAGGATTTGGTTATGGAGGATGTGACAGTTTGCCTTCTTGTTGACTTCCCCCTGTAACTCATCTTCCTATGTTATATCCTCCAGAGTAACTGAGTTTTTCCATTTCCCTCATATAGAAAGTTCTATCTACATTCAGAGCTCAATATCTACTCTAAGTTGGCTTATCAAAAACTAGTTTCTGTTAGTTTTATTTAAAGGTATATTAAATGAATTTTTTATTTTGGTGTAACTGTTCTTGGATTGAGGTGGGGCAGTGGTAGGGAGTGACCTGGACTATCAGAGTTCTTGAAGCAGCAATGCTTTTAGCTCTTTCCTATTCATTTTAGTATCTGCTTATTTATTTATTTAATATTCTTGACACAACTGGTTGTGAGGACCAATGAATAGTATATTGGCTAGCATTCAACCAGAGAAGGAGAGTGTGTGTGTGTGTGTGTGTGTGTGTGTGTGTGTGTAAGAGATTTATCATAAAGAATTGGCTTACATGAATGTAGAGGCTGGCTAAGCAAATCTGAAATCCTTAGAATAGGAAGGTCATAGTCAGGTTGAAACTCTTGGCAAGGGCTGAAGCTCCTGTTCACAGACAGCTGCTTCTCTTTTTGGGAGAAACTTCAAACTAATTTAAAAAAAATTTTTATGGAATAGTTCTACCCATATTATTCAGGACTAAATCCTGAATATTTTTAGACTTTATGTAAGGTCAGTTGGTTAGGGGCTTTAATTACATCTGCAAAGTACCTTCACAGAAATACCTAAGTTAGTGTTTGATAGAATAACTGGGGACTGTAACCTAAATAAGTTGTCATATTAAAAAAGTCATTACAGATGAATGAACTGAATAAAATGTTTACCAAGGAATGATGATTAGAATGCATTCTAACCAGTTAGCATCTAGTGCAACAATGATTTCAGGAGTAGATTCCTTAGTGCCCCTTACCCATTTAGCCCATTCCCCCTCCCACAACCCCTCCCGTAATTTGGATGTAAATTAAAAAAAATAAAAAATAAAACAAGTTAATAAAAAGAAAGAATGCATTCTAACCAAATTTCTGATAGTTAAATAATGACAAAAAAGGAAACATACAGACCTGAGAAATCTCCTTCTAGCATATTAAAGTCTTAACTGAAGTACTTTTTCTAAGGAAGCATTTAAGAATATTGATGACAAGTGTATAAATTAGAGTTATTATGATTTGCACTGGCAAAACTATGCTTATTTTATTTATTACATTCCAGAGTTCTACCTAAATTTGTAATCATGGCCTGAGAAAGAAAGCACATGAGATTAACTCCTTTTTTAAATGGACCACTAAGATTTTTCATAATACAGAACTCATGAAATCAATAAATTCATTCACTCAATAAATATATAATATGAACACAGTATATGGCAGACACTGATTCTGTGGATAAAATGGGAATAAAAATATAAATTAATCAAATACTGACAAAAATAATTCTCACAAACTATGATTGTTTCTCTGAGTCTGCAGCTCCTTCCCTTCTCTGGGATGTCAGAAACTTACCTGAGGACAGATGTTTAAGCTGGGATCCAAAGAATGGGCAGAAATTATTTGGGTAAAGATAAGGAGGGAGAGATTTCCAGGCAGAGGTAAAAACCTACTTGAAGAGCCTGACCAAGTCTGGGAAGGCTGGAACACAGAAAGTGAGGGGGAACGTGGCAAAGACAATGCTGTAGAAGTTGGCAGGAGCTGGCACCGTGAAAACCACAGTAAGAACCCTATTTTATCTTTATCTTCAGAGCAATGGAAGCCCTAAGGAATTTTAAGATTGTACACAAGGGAGTAACATAATCAATAGATAATTTGTAGCAGGACTTTGCACGATAAAAGTTCTTCTTTAGCCCCTAAGGCTGAGATAGCAGAAGTTCAACATCTGTATCTGTAAATCCTTTTGCCTTATCCATGCCAGGCATCACTAGTCGATCATGGCAATTTTTTGTCTCTGACTAAATGCAGACTTAGTCTCAGAACATTCCAGACAGCTAATACCAATCAATGTGATTCGGCACTTAGGACAGACCCTATTTTACCATTTTTTTTTCTTTTCTTAATAAAAAAACAAAAATTTTGGGGATAAGGTTGCCAGATAAAATACAGGACACCCAATTCCATTTGAATTTCACATACACAATTTTTTAGTATTAACTATATCCCATACTGTATTTGGGACATGCTTATACTAAAAAATTATTTCTTGTCTAGATGAAATTCATATTTAACTGGTTATTTACAAAATCTGGCAATCCTCATTTGAGGGAATTAGTTGAAATAATATAAGTTGACAAAGCCCAGAGGACAGTACCAGCCCATAATAAATGCTTAATAGATGTTCATTTATTCAATCAGTTCATTTGTTCTGAAGGTATAACTTTAGAACAGCACAAAAGTATTGGTTTCTGACTTAGCTTGATTTTTATAATTTTACATTAATAAGCTATAAGAAATAGTCAAAAGGTTCTGAAACTGCTAGTGGGACTCCCATAAGGGAGTGCAAAAACTCCAGAGTCCATCTGCTCCACTCATTTCCACTTTTTGATTTAAAAAAAATGGTAAGAACATGTCAGTGCATAGGAAGAATGCTCTAGAGTTAACCCAGCAACCTATAATAAACTACCTTGATAAAGATAAAAATAAATTAAATAGAAATTAAAATTTTTTTCCCAGTGTTTATTTATTTTGAGAGAGAGAGAGAGAGACAGAGCATGAGCGGGGAGGGGCAGAGAGAGAGGGAGACACCGAACCCAAAGCAGACTCCAGGCTCTGAGCTGTCAGCACAGAGCCTGATGCAGGGCTCCAACTCAGAGACCAGGAGGTCATGACCTGAGCTACCCAGGCACCCCGTAAATTAAATAGAAATTTTAAATTCAAAAGGAATAATGACAGTTATTTAAATCATGACCAACTCTGGAAAGTTCTTGATACAATGAAAACAAATTACCCTTCCTCAATTTTGTGGTATTTCCAGTAATTTGCGAGTGATCATACACAGTAGGAGGTTTTCATCCCTGCCAAACACTGTGTAGAAATCAGATATCTTAGAAGAATATTCAATTATATTCCTCAATAAACTCTAGGAGCTGCCTAGTTTTAGTTTATGAGTGCCAAATTTTAGTGACTGCCAAATGATTTAGGAATTTACTAGAAAATAAACCTTGGCTATTTGTATAAACTAAAGCCTATGGAATGATGAGTAATTCACCCAAAAGAGCTAGAGCAGAGACCCGCAGTTGTTAGGGTTATTAGGTGGCACCATGTGACCCACACTTTGAGAAGGACTGATCTGGGCAGAAGTACTGTCTTCTTCTAGCTTTCAAACTCTAAAGTAGATGATAGATATTACAATGTCTCAATCTATAAATTCAGTAAAACTTTATGAAATAGACACAACATTTTAAGGCTTCTGATTTTATCATCAGGAATGGGGGAAAATGTGAGTTAATAAAATATACGAAGCACTTGGACCGCCTGGGTCCAAAAAGCATTATTAAAGGCACATTATCTGTTATTCTCTAATTAATTCTAATATCTTAGTGTCTCTAAGCTGGAATTGGCATCACCTCTCTTCTGAAAGCGTTTATATTATCAGCTTAACCACCATCTTTCTTCATGGGATTTGTCCTGGGTTGACTATATTCGTATTATATTCAAGACTGATTCACTTGGAGCTCCTTTGCGGGCTCGCCCAGATTCTTTTCAATATAAGGGTCCTGTAATTAAGGCTGGGAGGCGTGGTTTTGACTGAGTGCCCCGCAGATTGCTCATTAACATGCCATCTGAACAATTTAATAACCTTTTTAATTAATCCAAAATTGGCATGTCCCCCTTCAGGCTACAGTGCAGCTTTTGCAAGAGTTGGTCTCTTGGTAGTTCTCAATTTAGCTTATTATTTGAAAGCTAAATCTGCCCAGGCTAATGAGCGTGACCAATTCCTCTTACCAAGACCACATAGGAGTCTCCATCTGCACTTCACTAAAGGATGAGAGGGCCAGATGTCTTGGGGTGATATTCTGGTTCTTGATATTCTGGCTCTTTAAAGAAGTTCCCACCAGTCTAGAGATGAAAGAAAATAACTTATAGCGTAGTTGAAAATCACTTTTTACTTTCACTTTTGTTATTATTATTATTATTAATATTAATAGTATATCACTTTCAGGTTTGACATTTTAGAACCTTTAGTCTCAATTAGTCCTTCATACTTTGGTGCCAGATATAATTTAAAATAATTTAATCGTTTTTGGTAATTTGATATTCTGAAGCCTTAGTACTCCTGAAGAGAGAAAATTGCTGTCCTAATGGATTTGAAATATATTTTTGGCAAGGTTGAGCTTGTACTTACGTGTTTTTTTTGAAACTTGGGAAGGTAGGACTTGGGGACACTCACCCTTTAAGGCCTGGAAAAGTGTGTGTGTGGGAGGGGGTACGCGCGTGCACATATGGGCATGTATTTTATCTGGCCACAGTTGCCAGCATTTTGAGCTTCTTTCCCTCAACCAAGTAATTACTCTCTTAAAATGTGCCCCCATTGTTTCTGCAGGCCCATCAAGGAATGCCTTGCATAGGCTTGCCCTCTTCTCGCCTGTCAGTTGCATTCACCATGGTCTATCCTCTTCCTTCTCCGTTTTCAGACTTACTTGTCCTGCCAGGGACAGATGCTCGCAGCTGCTATTGCTAAGGATCCCAGCCATTTCTTCATACAACAAGCATTCATTGAGTACTTACATGTGCCAAGTGCGATGCTAGAAAACATAAAAATTCAGTGTCTTTGCTGGTGCTGCTATCTCCATACACTTATCAAAAGCTTATCTTTGCCAAGTTCTCTTTGTAGATCTTCAGCCTCGACCGAGGGGCAAAGTGCCCTCTCCCCACTAGCACCTGTTGGCACCAGCACTTTATTCTTTTTTAATTTTTTAAAATGTTCATTTACTTATTTTTGAGAGAGAGAGTGTGCGTGCGCACAAGTTGGGGAAGGGCAGAGAGAGAGGGAGACCCAGAATCCGAAGCAGGCTCCAGGCCCTGCGCTGTCAGCACAGAGCCTGACAGGGGCCTCGAATCCACAAACCACAGGATCATGACCTGAGCTGAAGTCAGACACTGAACTGACCGAGCCACCCAGGCACCCCTGGAACCAGCACTTTAAAGCAGCCTGGTTTATTCCCTCACTTTCATAAAAATCTCTTAACAATAGCCCCTATATCTTACAAAACAGAGGAAGGTTTGCAATATAGGTAGGTTTTCCTGGTTATACTCACTCCATCAAAGACGCTAAGATTTTAGGACAAGATTTGCCTTCACTTTAAGCTCTTAGCATCCTTCTGGGTGGTCATCAGTGGAGAAGAAAACTTGTCCAGGACCACTGCCTCAGAATAGAAGCTTGACCTTATGATATGGCAGTGGGAGGTCCACCTCCCCGTCCCACACCAATCAGTTTGCATATACATATATAATATATAACTATAAATATTTTGTATCTGGGAGCGTTGAGTCCTATCAGAATTTAGCCCAGGCCCATGCATGACCATCTCCCACTTGACAGAAGCAGAAGTCTAAGAAAGCCTCCCCCATTATTCACATTAACATTCCCCACCAGGATAGCACATTTATTGCAATTGATGTCCAGCTGAGGGAAGGTGTGCATGTGGGGGCAGGGGTTGTGTGGGAAACCTCTATACCTTCCTCTCTCTCTTGCTCCCAGAATCTCCCGTAGACCTTGAAGAGCAGGCCAGGTGACACCCCAATGCGAGTGTCCAGCCTCTGGCCATTCGTGTCAGCCACCATCATGCCCTGGGCTCCTGCCCCCAAATACAGATGCAAGTGACTTCACAGAAGGAGGTGGATGAGGACAGCCTGGCTGATGGTGGAAGGGACAGTGGGGCTCAACACTGCTCATAAACAGGAAGGAGCCTGATTCCACCTGAGCCTCACTGAAGCTATCCATTTTATATTCTGTAAGATTAAGTTAATGGTGCTTGAGAACCCCGAAGAACAAACCGTCATTGTAAAAGACATCCAATGTACTCACAGGCCTACTGACTGCCCACATTTCACATGCAGCTCCAAGTGAAAAACCACATTCTTTGAACCACATTCCAAATCCTGATGCCCCTTCCACACATGCCCCATTACCAGGGATGAAGTCCTCAGTGCCACCATAGAGCCTCTCAATGTTGCTGTGGAGTGCTGCTCCCTTCTGGTGAATTCCTCCATTCTGTCTGTGAATGGGGAGTGAGCAATATAACTGACAGCAGAGAGTGCTAGAGGCTATGTTAGATAACAAAAGACAAATGGAGGAGGCCCTTTTGGCATATCTTTTTAATTAGAAGAAAATGTAGGCCTTTGATAACAATATTTGTTACATTTCCCTAAATAGAGCACTAAAAAAAAAGCCCAACAGGTATATGGAAAAGTGTATGGGTGTTGAATCTCACATGTCCTTGGGTGAGATATTTAACCTCGATGCACAGCAGCCCTGTCTATGATATGAGGACGTTGGGCTGTTGTAGGATTAACTGCGATAAAGCACACAGTTCATGAGATATATGGTTCTCTTCTTTCTCCTTTAAAGGTGAGAAAGAGAGAGGTAGAAAACCCTCAGCTGAGGGCTTACTGTTGATCTCTATGGGGGAGGAAAAGGTTTTCCTTGACCTCTTAAGGTCCCTGGCTGGGCCTGAAAATTAAACTGACAAAGATTAACAGGAGGAAAGCATACAAATTTATTTGTTTTTATATGACACAGGAGACTTCTTAGAGAAATGAAGAACAAAGAAACAGACCTGCTATTTTTACGCTAGGTCTGATGAAGAGTGGGCAGTCAGGGAGGGCTGTGATAGGTTAAGGATTATGAGTAAGTATAGTAAACTGGAGGAAATTTAGCAAGGGCCTATTTGTTCAGATTCTTTCTTTCCTCTGGTTATAAAGAGGGCATCTCTCAGAAGGGTTTTATGACCTGTTTCAGGGGAGAGGGGTGAGGCAGGGGAGGAGGTCAGAGTGACCTTCAGCTTGCAGTATTCAGTATGCCAAGGTGCCATATTTGGGAGTAGTGTATCCTGAACCCCATCATCTCCAGTGACTCATACATAAGAATTTGTGCACAAAAATGCTTGCTAAACTGTGCATGGTGAAGAGACTGTGTCTTTTCTCCTTTAGTCCCTTACTCCCGGTCCTCAGAAATTCATTTACTAAAATCTACTTTTGGGGGTGTGCGAGGAGATGGGAGGGGTCACACTTGGCTAAATGTCAAGTTGACTTCCGTACCTCTGTTTCTGTGGGCAGAAGCCCCGCTAGGGCAGGCCTCCACTCTGCTGAATGTTTTTCTGTCATTATATAAAGGAGACCAGCAAAGATGCAAATTGCTGAGCCTGCTCAGGGAGATGGGCATACAAAGAGGTAATTCAGGAGGACAAGTGTGTGGGGAGCAGAAGGGGGCAGAGGGAGGGGGGTGAAGGCAGGGCACATTCTTCGGGTTCTTTCTTCTGCCTTTTGTTAGCGGATTTATTGGGCTTGTTAAGGACTAAGGAAACACTGTGAGGCTTGGTGGCCTCTGGGCTTGGGAGGCCCTTCGTAATTCTAAACTCCAGGCATCTCGGGGCTTGCTGCCTTTTAGGACCCCCTGAGAACCCTGGGAATGGGCTCCTTAGAAATGCAGAGTTGAATCCTATTTTTGTTTGAGGTGGCAAGAATAGGAAACACTACCTGACTCAGGCAGGTAGAAGTCACAGCCTCCTGGTGGCTGACACAAACCCCCAGTTTGTGATCTCTGATCCTGTCCTCTGTCCCTCCCCACCCTGACCCAGTCTTCTTTTCAGCAATAGGCCTGCCTCCTCCTGAACCTGGACTGTGCCCCCTGAAGGAGAAACCCAGCCAGGCTGCAAAGAGTGAAAACCCTATTAACTGCCATGAACACCTTTCTCCTCCACAGGACCTCACATGGAACCCTGCAGTGGGTGGGGTTTGGATTCCAGCAGGGGCAGAGCATGATGGTGTTCGGACCCCCGGATTCTGGCCCAGCCCTAATTGGCCCTGTGACTTTGGGCAAGTCACTGTCCTCCTCTGGGCCTCAGTTACCTCTTCTGTAAAACGAGGGGGTTGGGCTAGGATCTTCAGAGCATTGTCCTGCTCTGACAGGGGAACCCTCAGTGGCTCTAATTGCCTCATTAGAACACCAAGGAATGCCTTTCTAGTAATTGTCTCCCTGACTCCTGTCTTACCCACTCCCTACTGGGCTCTGCCTCCAAGGAGACAAAAGCAGCTGCTCTCTCCTCTGGGGCTTCCTTGGAACTGCCAGCCCTTCTTGACAGCGTATGTGTGCAGGCATTCTCTGTCTCTCTCCCTCTGTCTGAGGGCGAGAAGGGGGGTGCCCCTTTTGAGCCTGGCTCTTTCTCTTTTCTGCTTCTTTGGCTAGCATAGCTGGCCTCTGTCCCAGGTGAGATCAAAGTTTCCTTTATTGCTCTCCACCCTGCACATGGATTTGACAGTGGGTGCTTTACAAATAACCGTGTGTTACAGCTGCAATCAAGGCACTCAGAATCCAGGTGAAAGCTGAAATGGCTCAGATGCCAATGGCATGAGTCAGTGGAGAAAGTTAATCTCTTGTAACTGTCTTTGAAGAAATATACATTCAGAGATTCAACGGCTGTCCTTAAAGAGATGGTCTCTTTGCTACAAACCAGGATATTTCATTTTGTGTTTTAAGAACCAGGCACAAACGATGTAGATAGTGTGGTTTTAAACTTTGCTAACTGAGCCGGCCCTATGAATCTCTTACAAAACTCTCAATATGTTTAGGAGTGTGTGTGTTTCCCGGAGGTCAGGAAACAGTTTATGTGTGTCCTGCTGGGCATGTGCAGGTCTGGCTGGGCAAGAGATCAGAGATGCGGGAGGGGCTGGTAGGAAACTCAGGTCTAGTTGGAGACCAAAGAAACAAGCAAGTCTGATGGAATCCAGAACATCCAAGGTGTACGGAGAGAGCGAGTCTAGGAAGGCAGCTAAGGCAGGAAGGCTCGAGCACATTTGGGAAGATTACATCAGGGGGTGGGGGGGTCTAGCATCCAGCAAGGCAGAGAATGAGGCGCCAGCAGATAGGAGACGCTGTGTGATTTCTGATCCCAAAAAAGAGCGACTGCTCTTTGCCTTTTTGAAGTCTCCCTGGAGGGTGGGTGCTCATGGGTGCCAGGTTTGTGCCCCAGGACAGAGTTTTGTGTGTAATAGCCATTCCCGATATATCCAACAGCCTTCTTTCAGTCATGTGGCATGAGATTGAAGAGTATGGATTCTGGCTTTAAACAGAATGGGTTCAAATCCTAGATCTGCCTGTTTACTATTTACTAGCTCTTTGCCTCAATTTTCTTATCTACAGACTGGGAGTAATAATAGTGATCACCTCTTAGGGTGATTGAGAGGATTAAAAGTGCCTACTATAGTGCCTAATACGTTGGAGGGTTCAATAAATGGCAAATACCATTATTTTGACCTTTACTTATTTTTTTAATTTTTTTTTATTTTTTCAATTTACATGCAGGTTAGTTAGCATATAGTACAACAATCATTTACTTATTGAGTCCTCTAATAAGAGCCAGAGCACAGAAGGTTTCTTGAGATATTTTACCATGCATCAGAATCCCTCGGAGGACTTATTAAAGTGCAGGTTGCTGGGACCCATCCCAGTCAACACAGGGTATGGTTTGTGGAACATAGTCTGAGAATCACTGCTTTCTATGCTATACAGAAGACATGTGTCTAATTGAGATCATTATTTAACAAACACCTAATTACCCTTTACCATGTGTCAGACTTTGTATATATATACACAATGCATAGCATTACAAACATTGACTCATTTACTCCTCTAGGGACCCTATGAGGCAGGTTCCATTATACCCACTTAAGGGATGAGAACACTGAGGCACTCGCCCAGTTTGATGTGAGTGTTTCCCAGGTACTCTCCACTAGTAAGTGACCATTTTGTAAAACCGAATAAATGCCACAAGAGGTGCAGAACCACAAGAGAGGCATAGAGATTTTAGGGTTTTCAGGGAGTTTTCAGAGTTTCTAGACTCTCCAGTGCCTGGCTAGATCCTCACCGTAGCCCTGTGGGAAGGCCGTGTAGGTGCAGTGAAAGGAGTGGAGACCGGGAGGCAAACAAGGGTTAGAATCGTAGTGTGGCCGGCCGTGTTTGCGCTGTGTGACCTTAAGCGAGAGGATTAAGGTCTTTCTGTGCCATTTTCTTTGTCCAAAAGGAGATGAGAAAAGGATGAGGCTCACACAGCTTACTGGTGGGGGTTTGTGGGGAATGAAATGAGGAAGTTCCCATGAAGTGCTTGGAAGACAACAGACGCTCACTGAAGAAGAGTCTCACGTGTTTCCCACAGGTCACTGGCCCTGTTTCACTGTGCCACCAGGAACGGCTTTTGCTGGATGGTGATAAGTATTCATTTCTCTCCACCCAGATTACCTTTTCTTCAACTCAGTTTTACTTTCTCTTTATCAATTTACAGCATCTTGGAATGATAGAACTAGAAAATACATTGGATCATTTATTCCTGGCTGTGTATATCCAAGTTACTTGGGGATTCAAAAAATACAGTTTGTTGGCATCCTGTGACAGATTGGGTTGTTCTTCAAAAGTATTCATCTTTCATCCTAATTTCCATGGGAAGAACGTACTTGTCCCCTTTGATGTTAGCCTAGACTTTGTTGTGTTCAATTGAATATTCCAGAGACATGAGGTAGTAAAGGCTTGAAATGAGCTTGTGACGCTAAGCTGGCTCCTTTGCGCCTCTGGTGTTGCCATGAGAAGACATGCATAATGTAGGACGTCGGTCTCTGGAGTAGGATAACGTGCATACACACGGATCAGAGCTGGGCTGCCCCAGCAGAGCCCAGCTCTCATCAGGCAACCTGTGGCTGCCCCCCGGATATGACTGAGCCAGCCTGGATCAGCAGAGCCAGGCAGCCCAGCCCAGCCAAGACCAGCTGACCTGCCCACAGACCTAATGGCCCAATGTCTCAGTGACATAAGCCCCTGAGAAGTTGTGGTTCTCTGTTAAGGGCCTGATTTGGGCTCTATCTCCAGATATTCTGAGTGATAGGCTGGGGAACCCAGGAATGTGTGTTTCTAAAATCCACCCCCCCCCCCCCCCCGTCAATGTGATTCTGTTACTTAGCTGGATTTAGAAACCATTGCTCTCTGATCTCCTCCTCTCCTGGAGGGAGATGTTGAGACCCAGAGAGGTAAAGGGACTGGCTTGCCTGAAGTCTAAATACCTGGCAAGGGTAGTGTTAGTTTCCTTGATATTCTGTATTAATACTCCTTCTAGTCTATCACACTGTTCCCATAAAATAATTTAACATGGAAGAAGAAATCCTTCATGTCCCCGTAACTGAGATGCTTTGGGCTGAAGTACTTCAACCCTATACTGACATCAACCCTTGGAAACCTATTGATGAAAGGAAATAACACAATAGAAAGAGTATATTGACTTTGGTTGTAATTGTATTTACTGTGCCAGACGCCTCAGCTCAGGGTAAAAATGCGGTCACTAGATCGTGGGTTTTAGAGGGAATTTAAAGTACAGTATTCTTTTTCAACTTGGGAAAGTTTATGCGATTTCTAGGCAATTATTTCCTGTAGGAATGAAAATATGTGTTACTCTTTCATCCTATTCCTCTTGCTGTACTTTCTCCTCATTAGTGGTTTCCTTCCTCTTGAGCTGCAGTAATGCCCTCAAAGTACTGAATCTATTACAGCTGAAGTTGGTCGTTGCAGACCTGACAGAAATGCAGATTGGCAAACGGAAATGTCTGTCTTGATTCAGACTTATATTTACTGAGCACCTGTTATGTGCCCTGCTCTATGCAAACTGCTTTCGCACACACTATTTTTATTAAGCGTATAGGAATTTACAAGGAGTGGGTGTAGACTGTGTAGAAGGAAGAGAAAGGAGACACTTATGGCTTAAGGCTGTTATTGCAGACTCTTTACGTGACATTTCTCTATTTGCCAACACTCTCCTGTTCAGTCTCCCCCATCTGTTAAGCAGTGAAGAATCATCTCTTTCCTGTATCACCCTCTAGCCCAAACATCACCTTTTCCCACTTGGTTTACTATACCAGGGACTACTTAAGTAAATACAGCCAGACAAGGTGCTAAATATTTCCTGGCTGAACCAGGCAAGAACAGGGCTCCTTCTTGGTCTAAGCCTCTTCCTGCTTTTCACGTGGCTCATCGCAGTGCCCCTTAAGTCTTGTCGCACCTGTTCCCCGCTTTATAATCTCTCCTGCTCAACTCAGCTGTCAAAATGCCACACCCCCATATCGCAGCTCTGAGAAGAGTCCATTATAGGATCTCCCTGCTAAAATCCTTCACTGTCCTTCCTTTATGCCGTTGCTTGACTCCCATCTGATCTCTCCACTCTCCTCCAGACAGTGCCATCACTTACTTCCTACTCCTCTCCTTTTTCTCTTCTTGAAGTGGAGTGCACACACACACACACACACACACGCATGCACGCAACATGATAATCTCTTAAGGCCTTCATACCTTTCTTCATGCTTTTCCCCCAGCCCGAGAATTTCTGCCTCCATGAGCAGTCTGTTTCCCACAGGGGCCATGCAGTGTAAATAGGTGATGCAGCTGGGTGTGATGCGGCAGGGAGTGGTGGGGAGCGTGGAAAACTGGGGAGGGCACAGCTGGTCTGAAGGGACCCATTGCTACCAGGTCCTAGTGAATGGATGCCGTGTCTTAGTGTGGCTCAGTACTGATATATCTTCTACATTTTTAGAAGCTAGATTTTGTGTCAAATCTCTAGAGTTTTAAAGGTGTGGAAGGACACTAAAAATTTAAAAAGCAGTTTTTTGTGTGGGTGCCAAATAAGCAGACCTGCTCTGTACCTTTTGTTTATTCAAATCCTACCAAACCTTAAAGTCCAGCATAGGCCACCTCTCTCTCCTGAAGCCTTCTTTGATGATTTGGGTGACCGTATTCTTTCCTCTCTGACTCCCGCTGTACAAAGAGACCTGGATAGTTACATATGTATACAGGGTCCAGAAGCACAGTACCTGGAAACTAAACCACCCACTGGCTGTGCAGCCTTGGGCAAGGTAATTAAGCCAGAGAAGCTCTATTTCCTTATCTCCGGAAGACAGGGGTAGCCACAGTCTGTTTCATAGGCAGGTGATGAACACGAAAAGAGAAGAGGGATATAAAGTACTCAACATAATGTCTGACATACAATAAATTCTCTGTGAACATTAGCTATTATTACTTAACTGTTCTTTTTAAAAAAAATTTTTTTAACATTTATTTATTTTTGAGACAGAGAGAGAGAGAGCATGAACAAGGGAGGGTCAGAGAGAGAGGGAGACACAGAATCCGAAGCAGGCTCCAGGCTCTGAACTGTCAGCACAGAGCCCGACACAGGGCTCGAACCCACAGACCACGAGATCATGACCTGAGCCGAAGTCGGATGCTTAACCGACTGAGCCACCCAGGCGCCCCTACTTAATTGTTCTTAAGTGTTCCACAACTGTGAGCAGCATCACATAGTGGTTACAAAGCAAAGATTCTAGAGCCTGATTTCCAGGGTTAAAATCTCTACTCTTCCACTTTCTAGCTGTGTGGCACCTTCCGTGCCTTAGTTTTCTCATCTGTAACATGGGGATAAGACAACTTACTGAGTTATTATGAGGGATTGCCTCCTGAGTCACTTTTCCCCAGCTCTCTTTGTGACATGGTTCTTTCTAATGTTGCATCAGTTCTCAGGGCACAGGTTCAGCTCCAGATCCAGTCCTGTTCTGCAATGATGGACACTAAGCAGAGAGCCTTCTATTAACCATTACCAGTAGAGGGTGCCAGAGGAGCACTGTGGGGGAGGACGGGGCTTTGCCTCTGGTTCTTGTGTGATGCCTTTTCCTTCTTGTTCCACCTGTTTGGTCCATGGCGGGAGGGTGGGGTAAGGGGGTGGGTGTGGTGGTGGTGGTGTATCTGTGTGCATCAGAATGTGTGTGTGTGTGTGTGTGTGTGTGTGTGTGTGTGCGCGCGCGCGCGCACTTGCTCTGGGGCTGCTCTGCCCCAGCTGTGTGCCCAGAGCGTGCAATCCTTTGGCCAACTTGTTGGACTGGCCTGAGCCTGGTGACCACCTTGCAGATGTGGTACCGGTGATCCAGGGGACCACCCCTCAAGATGCAGACACTGCCTGCTTTAGGTCTGTGCCTACAGACAGCCGTGCCCACTTCCCTCCCTGTGCCCTCCCCCAGCATTGACTCACCTGCACCTGGTGGGCTGGTGCCTGTTTGCTCTGCAAGCAACCGAGGGCCAGTTATAGCTCAGGTAGGCCAGCAACTTCTTGGCCACCCATTTCCTCCAGGGAGGTCTGGTCCCCAGCTGGGGGTACTCTCACTCATCTTTGGGTACGCTTTAGAGAGCTCTTTACATCTCTTTATTTACTCCCTTATAATAGCTTAATAATTCTTTATATTGAACTGCCTGTGTTTAAATTGCTGTGTGATTTCTGTCTCCTGATTAAACCTAGACTGATACATAATCTTGAGTCCAAACCTACCCCTTTACAACTCAGACATCCTGCTTGTAGGCTTTTCTCCGGATCTGTTGACACTATGTCTGCTTCCTTTCCTTCCAACATACTGTTAGGTGCTTAAGAGGTGATAATAAGATCTCATATACCTGGATGAATGTATGTTTACAAAACCCTTTAACCAAAAGAGACTAATGTGGGCTGTGAGCTAGACTGTTCTCAATGTGCTATATGTGGCAGAGAACCATTTTTAACACTTAATTTCCAAATCTGTCATAAACCTATACTTCTGCGAGGTATAATAAAAACGAATTACTGGAAACATATGTTTTTAAAAAGACATACAAAATCTAAGCCTAATTTTTTCTAGTATTCGGTCCAATAGACATAATTACTCTACGAAACTGCTCTGAAAGTTTCTAAATACTCACCGTCGATATTGGCACTTGTGGTGCCATAGGTGATGACACAGTGGACAGAGTCTGCCTTCGCCACCTCTGATCCGGGCTCCTCACCACTGCCGGTGGTGACACAGTGTTCTCTACTGACTTTCCCACCTAATCCTCTCACTGCACCTTGCTTGCATTTGGGGGTTTGCTCTACTGTTTCACAGAGACAGTGACAAGACTCTCGTCCATCCTCTGGTCCTGTCCGCATGCCTTCTCCAGCACATGCTTCTCCTGAGTGTCACCTGCAGGAGACATCCTTACTTACTGCAATGACTCTGCTCTCTTTGTCGGAGCCACGGTCTCTCTTCAATTTATCGGGAGGTGGTAGCTGTGGCAGTAAAGTAGCCTCATATTTCCCCGGGCTCTAGGCCACTGAACTCATCAACAGACACCCCACCACTCTTCCTCCCACCCCCACTATGTTTGTAGCAGATAAGAGCCAGAATCTGAGGGATATTTGCATATGTGACTTGTCTTGATAGCATGGGATGCACCTACCATTACAGCCAAAAGCCATGTGGCAAAGCCTGAGTTCAGCCAATCGGACAGGAAAATACAGATGAACTGGCTGCGATGTCCAGCAAAAGCACCATAATTGCAGCTTTAAATGTTAAAATGGAGGCTAGCAATAGTACCCGATCTCCTTGTCCTTCTATTCTGATGTGAGTATAGCATCCTCCTATCTCTTAATTATTATCATTATACAAGTCTATCTAAAACTATATTTATAAAATTCTTTGTAATTCATGGTAAATCCACTGAGTTTATTTCCCCATCTTTCCTCTGGGTGTGTGACCTGCCTTCCTAGCTCAGTTTGTCGGCCAAAGATTTATTCTGCATTCAGTAGAGCTTCCATTCCATTGTTGGTGCTCACTAGATTGTAATAGAAATGCCAGGCCACCGAACTGTGAGTCGAAGCTGTATTACAATGATACTGCCCCAATTTTACAGATGCCGCCCAGTGCCAAAGAGCTTTAATAAAATGCTCAAGGTCACAGAGCAAATCCAATGTAGAATCAGGGGAGGGACCAGCTGTTGTGAATTCTGAGCCCAAATCTCTTTTCATTGTATCAGACTGCCTCTCAAAACCACACGAGATACTCTTATCAGTGTTGTTTGGTGGGTGTTCAGTTCACTGCGGCCGATACTGTCAAATGAAATCTTCAAATGCCAGAAGTATGCTGTCAGACCCTCTTCACCTTTATGAACTCTAGCGTTATAAGCAGCAGCAGCACAGACACAACCAGGAAATCTATAGCCACAGTTAATGCTGGTTGTTAAAAGTATGTCTGCTTGGAAGTTATTCTAGGGTGACAGTGATCAATGCTGGCATTCATTAAAACACCAGTGACAAAAACAACAAAACCCACAGCCCACCTAAAATAAAATATAAACTACTAGGACAGCGTTCCATGGCGGCTCCTATAGAGGACCTAGAAACGTGTCCCTAATAATTCCCATAATCCCATTCAAAATAATGGTTATGTTGAATATGCTTTTTTCCAACACTACTGTTTCCTCCTTCCTTCCCAGGATATTCTGATCACACCCAAATCATTGGTATTAGGTCAAGGCCATTCAACATACAAAACTGGATTCAAGACGATTTTAGGGGCGCCTGGGTGGCTCAGTTGGTTGAGCGTCTGACCTCGGCTCAGGTCATGATCTCACGGCTCGTGGGTTTGAGTCCCGCGTCGGGCTCTGTGCTGACAGCTCAGAGCCTGGAGCCTGCTTCAGATTCTGTGTGTCTCTCTCTCTGCCCCTCCCCTGCTTGCTCGCTGTCTCTCTCTCTCTCTCAAAAATAAACAAACATTTAAAAAAAGAGGGAATTTACTATAAATTGCCAACACACATTCTAGGCACTTAACATTCATTGTATAACTGTACAGAGAAAATGCTGTGGTGCATGTTTTACCTACATTCACTCTAGTTCTTATATCAGTCCTATAAGGTAAGTTTTATAGATGGGAAAATTAAGTATTGGAGACAGTAATATGCCCATGATCTAGATGGTAAGTAAATAGATTTCAAATTGGGTCTTTCTGGTTCTAAATTTTATCCTTTTTCTGCTCCACTCTGCACCTTCCCTTTAAGAAATGCTAAGTTACATTAATTAATGGCAGTGGTTTATTTATTTATTTACCTTTAACAACAACTCGTTGTTGGAGTTGCACCAATACTCAGTGTGAACTGTTCAAAATCTAGACAAACTCTGGATACTGAAAGCAGAACAACTTCAAAATATTAAAAGTCAGTATTCTGAGTCAGATTTATAGGTTCTGTTTTATTTTATTTTATTATTTTAAGTTTATTTATTTATTTTGAGAGAGACAGACAGTGTGGAGGAAGGGCAGAGAGAGAAGGAGAGAGAATCCTAAGCAGGCTCTGTGTTAACAGCCTGGAACCTGTCTCAGGGCTCGATCTCACAAACGGTGAGATCATGACCCGAGCTGAAAGCAAGGGTCAGACATTCAACCAACTGAGACACCCAGATGCCCCATAGGTTCTGTTTTAGATTACCAGTTGCTAATCATAAAATCAAAAGAAAATGATGAGAAAAGAATCATAATTTTCCTGGCACTCAGAGATTTGTTATTTCTCACTTTAAAGCCTAACTATTAGGGGGCATTAGAAGGAATTTGGATTGGAGACAATGAGGCTTTCTGTGTGAGATTAAGAAGCATTCTTTGTTCTACCAATATTCCCTACCCTCTTCCTAATTCCATATGTGTCCCCCCTCAACAAACCTTTTCACTTTTTTGACTAAAGTAGACTAAAACAGATTTAAGAATTCATCTCATTCATGGAGTTGGTGGATGTCTGTGATGAAATCTGCAACTAATTTGGGATAATGCAGAAACAGTAATAATTATATGGATATCTTGAATATATTTGACTCTCTTTTTAGCTTTTGTTTTTTAGAGGGATTTATCACTGGAGCTGAAGTAGACTCTCTTTTTTTTTAGCTTTATTAAGGTATAATTAACAAATAATATTTGTATATATTTAGGTATACAACTTGATGTTTTGATACTGTATTCATCATGAAATGATCACCACAGTGAAGCTAATTAATGTATCCATCACCTCACATTGGTTACCATTTTGGTTGTGGTCTTGGTGGTGGTAAGAACAGTTAAGGTCTGCCCTCTTACTTAGCATCTTTAAGGTATACACTATATGGTATTGCTAACTGTAGTCACATGGCTCTGTTGGACTTCTAGAACCTATCCCTGTGGTATAATTGAAACCTTGTAGCCTTGGCCAGCATCTCTCCATTTTCCCTTTCCCCCAACTCCTGATAACCAGCATTCTACTCTGTTACTATGGGTTCAACTGTTTTAGATTCCACATATAAGAGAGGTCATGCAGTATTTGTCTTTCTGTATCTGGCTTATTTCCCTTAGAATAATGTCCTCCAGGTTCATCCATGTTGTCTCAAGTGGCAGAATTTCCTTTTTTTTTTTTTTACAGCTGAATAACATCCCATTACATATATATATATATATATATATATATATATATATATACACATACACATTATATATATTTTTTTAATATAATTTATTGTCAAATTGGCTTCCAAACAACACCCAGTTCTCATCCCAACAAGTGCCCTCCTCAATGCCCATGACCCACTTTCCCCTCTCCCCACCCCCCATCCACCCTCAGTTTGTTCTGTGTATTTAAGAGTCTCTTATAGTTTGCCTCCCTCCCTCTCTGTTTGTAACTTTTTTCCTCCTTCCCCTCCCCCATGGTCTTCTGTTATGTTTCTCAAGATCCACATATGAGTGAAAACATATGGTATCTGTCTTTCTCTGACTGACTTATTTCACTATGTCTATATATATAATCATCTGTCAATGGACATTTAATTTCTTTTCATATCTTGGCTATTATGAATAATTTTGCAATGAACAAGGTAGTGCAGATATCTCTTAGAGATACTGATTTCATTTCTTTTGGATACATAACAAGAAGTGGGGTTACTAGATCCCATGGCAGTTCTATTTTTAATTTTTTGAGGAACTAATCTTTTTGGTAATAGCCATTCTAACAAGTGTGAGGTGATATTTCACTGAGGTCTTGATTTGCATTTCCCTGGTGGTTAGTAGTGTCGAGTACCTTTTCATATATCTGTTGGCTTTTTGTCTTCTTTTGGGAAATGTTTATTCAGGTCCATCTTTAAATTAGGTTGTTGTTGTTGTTGTTGTTGTTGTTGTTGTTGTTGTTATTCTGCTATTGAGTTCTTTATATATTTTGGACATTAGCCTCTTATCAGATAGACGGTTTTCAAATATTTCCTCCTGTTCCACAGTTTTCCTTTTCATTCTGTTGAATGTTTCCTTTCCTGTGCAGAAACTTCTTAGTTTGATACAATGGCACTTGTCTGTCTTTGCCCTTTTTTTGCTTTTGTTGCCTGTGCTTTTGGTGTCACATCCAAAAAAAAAAATCTTCCCAGACCAATGTTTGACTTCTTTCTTTATTTCTAGGAGATGATGGCACTCCAAAGGCTTATTCATAGAATATATTGACAGTTTCTTGGAATTGATAGGCAGCAGTTAATGACTTCATTCTGCACGTGTCAAGACTGAGGCATATGGCCACGTTAAAAGATTTGTCTGAGGGAATGCAGTCAATGATAGGGAATAAAAGCCAAAATCCAGAACTTCGAATTCCTCATTTGATGTCAATTTAACAACACATTAGATGTTCAGGTATTGCTGGTGTTTTCTTCATTGCAATCATTTTAATTTCATAACAAATTTCTGGCAGAAATATATAGAAACACCATCAAAACAGCGTTTCTATAATTGAATTCTAACACTGTGCTAGTCATACTCAGCTCAATAAGCAATGAATATGTGAGAATGTTCTAAATGACGTCAAACAGAGTGTTGGGTCCTGGGAGGACACTAGGAAAATATGAGACATGATCTTACCTTCAAAATGCTCAGAGTCTGATTTGAGAAATTAACCTCACTCCTGCAGAGTCATCACAGCTGAAAATATGTGGTGCTGACCAAAATAACAAGAGGAGTCAAAGGTACAGAGAGTTTGACTGGAACCTTTAGCATCCATGGAAGACCTAACTGTTGAATCTTAAATGGGGGATACATTTCAACCAGGAGAAGAGGAGAGGAAAGAGAACATCCCATACAACATTTGCATACTGCCTTTTACCTGGCAAAGTACTTTGATATTCATCATGAGATTGATCCCTACAGTAACTCAGAATGAAATGTTACTGTGATTCTCATTTTACTGATGAGGATCCTGAAGCTCAGAGAAATTAAGTAGACTTTCTGAGGTGACACAGCTTGTAAGGGGTAGAGCCTAGACCGAGATCTATGTCTGATGCATGCTCCTTTGTGTCAGATTCTGGAAGGTTATAAAACTAGGCAGAGGGAAATTATTGTTACTCCTAGATTATGTATCTAATATAATAAAAATGGAGTGCAGCAGAGCTGGAAAGATAGGAGACAGGGGGATAAACCAGGATTCTCACCAGCCATCAATGCACCTGTGTCACCTCTGTCATGTGTTCATGACATTCGGTTATACGCATCCATTTCTGGTCTAGCTTTTCCTTCAACTCTGAGCTCCTGGAGGGCAGGGCTTCATTTTGATTTCAATATAGTCCAGCATACTGCCTATCTAGTAGGAGGTTGGAATGAATTAACGAAATAGGTACAACTTTGATCTTGGCATGGGACAGCAGTGGAATCACAGCAGCGAAAGTGAAATAGAAAAAATAGATAATATTTGATGACAGACTTGATATTAAGGGTAAAAGAAAAGATATAGGGGCACCGTTGGTTAAGCCTCCGACTTTTGATCTTGGCTCAGGTCATGATCTCGTGATTCATGAGTTCAAACCCCACATCGGGCTCCGTGCTGATGGTGCAGAGCCTGCTTGAGATTCTGTCCCTTCTTCTCTCTGACCCTCACTTGTGATCTCTCTCTCTCTCTCTCAATAAAGAAACTCAAAAAAAATTTTTTTAAAGAGGAAGATAGAACAAGAACAAAGCAATTTCAAGTTTATTACTGCAACAGTTTTAAAGAATGGTTGCCTACCAGAAATAGGACACTTGGAGGCAGAGGTGAGGTTAATTTTTGACATTTTCAGGGAGCCGTGTGCCTGTAGGTTAAGGCCTTGGAACCACTTCTCCAGCCTAGGGAGTCCCTTATTCCTTTTGCTGGTAGGCCCCACGTCCTGGGGAGTTGACTTACTTCCCTTTCTTCTTTCAAGTACCATTATCTGCTTTACGTTAGGGGGCTGCTCTTCATCCAAAACAGACTTGGTAGCCAAATGCTTCCTTTTAGCCCCTCTCTTCATTAATGTCCCCACCAGATAAACTCATAGAGACAATTTAGAGACTTTAGTGCTGACTTCTGTGGGACTATACATAAAGGTTAGCAAAAATTAAAAGTACTTGGGGAGTTTTAAAGTTTGCAGAAATCTTACCAAGTTCTGTAACAGTACAAGTCAGCATTCCTGTGTTTTTTACATTGTATTCAGAAGTCCCTTTTATATTGTCCTAAGAGCCTCTCTTAGATGATTCTAACTGATAGTCTAAACTTTTAGGTATGTAACTAATAGTGGTTGTGTGCTTATAATGTGCCGGAGAGTCTTCTAAACACATGACATATTTACACCTAACAAAAATCCCTACACTTATATAATATATATATATATATATATATATATATATATATGTATATATATATATACTATAATTATAATTGTTATATACTATTATATCATACTGTATACATATAATTATATACTATAATATGCTATTATATTCTAATATATATACTATTATTATTTCCGTATACAGATGAGGGGGAAATCAAGACATAGAAAATGTAAACACTGAGCACTAGGTCACAACTAGTAGTGGCAAAGTTGGGATTTGAACCCAGACAGCCTGATTTGAGAGCCTGTGTCTACCTGTCTTTTAGAGTATACACTGCTTATGTATAGCCTCTGGAGGGCTGAGGCCGGGAGCTTTGTGAGGTTTGATGCAATCCATGGTTCCTTCCTAAATCTCATGGTCCAAAGATGGACCAGTTGTGCTCAAGTTGCAATTTCCTCCCTTAGACATTCCTCTCCTGGGTTTTAGACTCTTGTGCAGCTGCATGAAAGGTGCTTCTCTGACCTTCCTCTGGTTGGCCCCAGAAATCCGGATCTTGTCCCAGGCTCCCTCTCAGGGAAATCTCTTCTCTATCTGGTTTCTACAGAATCCTCCCCCTGGGTTTTGAAATCATTCTGCATAGACTTGAAATTGTCTTTCCTTCATCCTTCATTCACTTATTCATTCAACAAATGTTCAACATTTATTATGCGCTAGGCACGATGCTAAGACTCTAGGGGATATTTGGATAAATAATTCATCACCCTCATTCTCTAAGCTACTCACAGTCTGAAGAGATATACATGTATATAAACAAATACAGTTCACTGTAGTGAATGATGTGGAGGAGGTATGGGCAGACAGTAAAGGGAGTACATTTGGAAGTTAACCATGTTGAGCAATAGGAGGGTTTTACAGTAGAGATAACTTTACTTTGAATGGGTTGAACTTTTGTAGATTTAGCAGTATGGAGGAAGGTCATTCCAAAGACAGAAAAAGCTCATGCATAATTCACAATTATAGAGAATCACGAATGTAAAGTTTAATTCAGTGATTCATTCACTCCACCATTAATATTTTCTGAGTGGCTGTTTTGTGCAAAGCTCATGCTACATGCTGGTGATGCCCTGTAAATGAAGAGTTCATTGCCCTGGTGGAAATTTATATCAAGCACTAGGAAAGATCTATTTCCTTGACTTTTCCAGCATCCAGAGGCTTCCTGCATGCCTTAGCTCACGGCCCCTTCCTCCATCTTCAAAACCAACCAGTGTAGTATTTTCAAATCTCTCTCTGACTTTTATCCCTCTCCTGCCATCCTGTCTCCTTCTCTGTCTCTATTGGCAACTGGGTGATTCAATAAATACCTTTTACATTGTATATGTCCCCAAGGGTCCATGTGTAAGACTTTTTTCAAGACCTTTTTTCTTGACCTTCCAATCTTTTTATTTCCAGGCCCCTAACCAGTATAGCCATTCATAACTGTCCCAGTGTCTGTGTATGCTTTTACCATACAAAGCAGATGGCCAGATAAGCCACCCAATGGGAAGCTTTGTCCAATGGGAGGATTTTTTTCAAACTGCTGTCTTTCAGGACAGCACAGTCTATTTTTGATTTGTATTTACACAAACCAAAAGTCATTTGTAAACCAATTTATTTGTAAACCAAGCTCTGTATTTTTTTCTTTTTCTCCCAGCTGGTTAACCTCACACTATGAGACCACAGGTGTGAGGGAGGCAGTGGTGCAACAGTAGTGACATGGGGGTCTGGACCACTTACTAGTACAACTCACTTGTGATCTATGGCCCTTCTTGTGACTGATCCCTAATGTACTGTTTCCATGTTGTGATGGATTATTATTGGGCTGTTTAGCCTTATGATTTGGGCCAGCTCATGATCAGCGGTTCCAGCTGCATAGTCACATGATCCCTGGTTTTGGACACTCATCTCTAAGGCCCAGTAACTGTTTTTTTTTTTTTGTTTGTTTTTTTTGTTTGTTTGTTTTTTAAATAGAATTTATTGTCAAATTGGTTTCCATACAATACCCAGCGCTCATCCCAACAAATGCCCTCCTCCCTGCCCATCACCCACTTTCCCCTCTCCCCCCACCCCATCTACCCTTAGTTTGTTCTCAGTCCTTAAGGTCTTTTATGGAGGTGTTTTTGACTAGTGTATATTTTTCCAATGCAGATGTCATGCCCTTTTTCCAAAATCCTAAGAGGTCTGCATTGTGGTTCTCCTACTGGACCTTGTCCCATAGCTCTGTGCTAGGAGTTTAGGCCCCCTGCAAAGTTAGAGGGAATAGCCCACCTACAAGATTACCGTCACTTTTGATATCAACTTCATGTCTTTTTTTTTGGGGGGGGGGAGGGAGGGTCTAAAACTATGCTCAGTTTTGATAATTTGTTAGAAGGACTCACAGAACTTATGGAAAGTTATTATACTCACAGTTATGACTTTTTACAGGGAAAGGATACAGATTAAAATCAACCAAGGAAAAAAGTACATACAGCAGAATTTGGGCAAGTTCCAAATGTGGACCTTTGTTTGTTCTCATTCTGAGGAACCCAGATGCATTACTTTCCTAGCATTAATGTGTAACAATACACACACAGTATTGACAACCTGGGGAGTCAAACTCAGTGTTCAGAGTTTTTCTTGGGATCCATTAGAAAGACAAGATTGATTGATTGTCCACATGCTTTATCTGTCTCCAGGTCAACTGATAACAAATGAGTCAAAGCCCTCACTTGAAATCATATTGTAGATCTCTGGGGGCATAGCTAGCCTCTACCCCAAGGTATGGGCAGCCCCCACTTGAAATCACATTGTTACTGTCTGGCTGGTCTAAGACCCGCAGCCAAACAGAGATTACCTTCCAGGAGGCAAGGACAAAGGCCAAACTTCTTTTTGTACAAGATTAAATTCTTTCCTACATACTCCACACAGTACTTTTCCCCACCACAGATAGCTCCATTATCTTAGGGACTGGCAGGTTGTATGACCCAAGAAGCAGGTTGTATGATCCCTTGCACTGCAGCCTGGACCAGCTTGGACAGCCTTCCATGCCATTTTGTGGATTAGTTAGAGCAGAATATCCAAGTATAGACTATGTTGCCTCTAGAACCCAAAACGCTGGGGTTTTCCTTGACTGCTGGCATTCAGGTTATCCATCTCCAAAATGCTTCCTTCTTAGGGGTGAAGGTATGGTATGCCATAATTTGCCCTTTATTTTGGAGCAGATGCCCTGGCATGATACAGGCCACTAAACTCCTAAAATTTTCACTAAGGCACGGAGCCCTTAAATCCTCATAGTTACTAATACCTCCAGTCAACTTGCCATATTGTGCTCATCATTACCAATTAACATAATGTCATTGATGTAGCTGACCAATAAGATATTCTGAAGAAAGTCCAGATGGTTCAGGCCCCTTCAGACTGTGTTATAACTGAGGATGGGAGAGTTACATAGCCCTGAGGTAAGATCATGAACATATATTGTTTTTGTCCCCTGTGAACTCAAACTGCTTCAAATCTTAGTGCCTGATAGGATTGGGAGAAACACATTCAAAGCTATGTAGACCTGCTCTAGCAAAGACATCACTTCTGGGCATTTCTGCAGGCTCAAGATGTTTAAGGAAATCTGAAGACTCAAGATTTTCAAGTGCATTGATCCAAATGTCCCTGTCCCAGGTTGTGGGTCCCAGTTCTTTCCAATTAGGTCCCTGACCTTGGCACAGCAGACTTGCTGGGGCTGAGAATTCAACCATTCCTGGAACTATTATCTCTTTATCATCAAGTCCTTGCCTAATCCTCAGCTCTGTCTGCTAATGGCTACTAGATTAGAGCCTTTTCAGATGCTGCCAAGGAGGCCCTCTGGCTTTCACAATTCACCCTTCCATTGGAGATAAACCATCCTCAGACTTTCATTGTCTTTTTCCATTGCACTGATAGCACCCAATAAGAGCCACTCACTTCCATAGTCCTAATTATCATTTTCCCCAAACCTTTCAGACTCCTCAGATATTGCATCTGCCAGTGGACACTGCTACCCCATTCTGTTTCACCATCAATGAAAGTTTTAAAAATCATACTACTGTAGCATGCCCCAGGATATCAATCCCTACTTAGCAGAGACTGATGGGGCTTTCCCAATGCAGGTGATCTGTCTCCAAAGTCCTATGTTAGGGTCAGCTTCCTAGGATGTCTCCCATACCAACTCTCTTAGGTCTCATTTCCCAGAGAGACTGAATCTGAGGCAGGGATTTGCATGCAACCTTTTTATTGGTAGGTGTGCTCAGGAACAACACCCATCAAGAAGTAAGAGAAACAGGATTGGAGAGAGTAGATGAAATTGTTTTGCAGCGGAAGACTTGGACAATCCTTTATGGAGCTTTGGCATGGGGCTGGCCCCCAGAGTTGTCCTCATTTGGGGAAAGGGGCCTGGGCCTTTATAGCCTAAATTAGTCAGTTGTTGTATATGCAGGCTGCCCTTGGGGAAGGGCAAGTCTTGGGAGTGGCATCTCTCTTTCACTGAGGGCCATGGAAGGCTTCAGCCCTAAACTGCAGCAGTCAACACTCCTAGTCTCTGCAGGAATGAGCACCTCCACCCTGGGTGAGGACTCTAGGAGGTATACCCCAGCATTTTTCACATTCAGCTGTGTGACCAATAACAATCTAGACTTGGAACTTCTATTGGACAGAGTCTATCATCCTGAATGACCACATGTAGCTAAACCATGTTGGACATGTTTCTCTGTGAGAGAGAAATAAACCTTTGTGCTTTATTAAGCCTTTGAGATTCCAGCATTCGTTATGTCCTTAGTATAATCCAGCTAGCCTTTTCTAACCAGGAGAGCCTGTGTATATATAGTCATGATTATCTTCATTGTTATTTCCAGCACAGAAAAGTTAAGTGACTTGATTAACATTACAAGGTAATTCACACAGCCAGGATTCAAACTCAGGTCTTCTTTAACACAGCTTCATACCCTCTCCCTCTTTTTTTTTTCTTTTTCTTTTTTTTTTCTTCTTTTTTTTTTTTTGCAATACCACACTCTCCTGTGTGCTGGAGTACTTCATTACAATGTACCCTGTTCAAACTGAAGATGTCTTTGACAAGTGTTATGCACTTAAATCTTATCAGCCAATAATACATAAATATATTTATCCATACTCTCCTGAGAACAGTTGAGAACAAGTATTGATACAGTAGGGGGAAAAGACATGCCAATGCCTAATAACTAAGGGGAAGTAGGAAGTATTCACATTATAAGACATAAAAAGACAAGAGGAGAGGCCAGAACCTCATATAGCAGGTGTCACCTACTGTGAGTTCAGGATTCTGGGATGAGGTAAAGGGTTATTTTGGGGATCTCAGGATAAATAAGGGATTCTTAAACAAGAACCCTAAACAAAAATCCTAATACTGATGGATTTGACTAAATCAAAATCAAACATTTCTGTGTAACTCAGGACATATAGACAAAGTTGACAGTAGAAAAAGGTGTCTGTGCTGTCTAAAACCAACAAGGGGTTAATTATCTAGAATTAAGCAAGAAATTATAATAAATCAGCAATAAAGAACAGGAGAATAGAAAATGGGGATAAATAGGTAACTTCCAAAAGGGAAATCTGATTGGCTAATAAACAAATGACAAAATATTCAACCTTGCTGGTAAATAGAAATTAAATTAAAATGAGATACCACTTTAGACCAATAAATGGGCAAAACTTAGATAGCCAAATCATATCAAGTGCTGGCAAAGTTGTGGGGATGCAGCACCTTCCATGAACTTTAGAGTGAAACATGATTAGAGCAGCCATTCTAGAGAGAGTGTGGCTGCATATAATGTAATTAAACATGAGCATATCTTGTAATCTAGAAATCCAGCTCCTGAGAACAGACTCTGACAAGCTGGCTCAGGGCCATATGCTGGTTCAATGCAATGGTGTATGTGGAATATCAAACCCTGAGTAAGCTATGTTTGTCACTAGGGGAATCAGTAAGTAAAAACGAAGGCAAATAACTGAAAAGCTCCATCTCTCTCTCTCTCTCTCTCTCTCTCTCTCTCTCTCTCTCTCTCTCTCCCCCCCCCCACCCCCTTTCCTTCCTCCCTCCCTCCCTTTCTCCCTCTTGGGCACATTGAATCCTTTAGCATGGAGGTGAGGGAAGATGAGTATAGTTAACTTTGTGTATCTGAGATCTTAAAAGAAAGGGAAAAGGAAAACAAATAGATTAGCTGTAAAATTGGTTCATATCTATAAATTATTAATCCATGAACCACTAATAACCTATTATTTATAGTTACATAGAGACTTTTTTCAGATCCCCACTCTTAATTTTATCCAGTAAATGACTCTTCATGGGGGCTATTTTTTACCGAGACTAATTACCACCAATTACCTCTCATGAGGATTTCACACCACTGAGGAGTGAACATATATATAGTCTTTATTGTATAGTTGAGGGAAAAGTCTCAGAGAGGTTGAGCAGTGTGTCCAGGGTTGTGCAAGTTCTCAGTGGCCTGGAATTAAAGTTGATCTAACTCCCAACAATTACATGCTTTCCTCATCATCTGGTTTGGTTCGAGGGTCTGCGGAATGCTGGACAAAAGCAGTTGCAATTCTTGGGTTTTCAGAATCCTTACGTTGCTGACAGGAAAAAAAGTTGATATTATATATATATATATATATTTTTTTTTTTTTTGAGGCAAATTACAACCTTACAATGGGACTGCAGCCTCTCCAAGGCTCAAATATCCAATGAACCACGCCTGGCAAAGTTCAGACTTGATCTGAGGAAAATGACTTTCTCTTTGGAAAGCGCTACGGTTGGCCTCTCAGGTTTAGCCTATTTCTCTCCTCAGGAGCTCTCCATTAAGAATTAATTTACTGGCATAGAGAAATATAATCTTCATAATCTCCCCAGTGTCTAGCAGTGTTGTCTCTGTCTCCTTTTTATGTCCTTTCTGTACTTTTCTCAAAACACAGATAGAATTGAACTTGGCTAGTGATTTATCAAATACTGTTATGGGAACAACAGTAACTCACATCTGCCTAAGGCTTTACAGTTTACAAAAGCCTCTCCATACATTATGTCACTGCATCCTTGTAACTGTCCCTGGAGGTGGCCCTCTCCACAATATGCAGAAAAAGGGACGAGGATTCTAAGAGGTCATTTAGGTATTTCACCTAAAGAGTAGAGCATGGGTTTGAAGCTCAACTCCATATTGTGTTAGTTTCTATAACCATGTCTTCTCTTATAAGAGCCAAAAGAGTTTTATCATTTCCAAAGTCCCTTTCCATATTCGCAGACACTACTCCCATCTGAGATATGAGATACAAATGCTTGTAGTGGTTCAGTGACTTGTCCTATGTCAGCCCATCAGCTGGGGTGTGGGAGGGTGGGATTAGATCCCAAGGATTCTGCCTCCACACCCCTCATTTTGTTCACAACTACAGAAAAGAATACTCCTCCAATTTATGTGTGATTTCTCTAATGTTAGTCGGAGATTGTGCCAATAAAATCCTGCCTTAAGGGTGATGAATTGTGCTACCCCTTTCTGTGAGACTCTGAGGGTGAAGCGGAAATTTCAAGAGAGAAAATAACCTGTTGTAAGTGACTCAGCGGGGCTGGAATTGGAGCTCAAAGCCCCCAGGCCCAGCCCCTTTCCCAATGACTGGTAGGCCGTGAAGAACAGCCTGCCAGGGAGCAGGAAGTAGGCTCTAAGATGGAGCAGCCTTGCTGAAGGTTCCCACAGAGCTCTGTAAAACAACTGAGATGTGAAAGACGGTCCAAGAGATCTGGATGAGTCAGGGGATGATTAGTCAGTGGTGCTTTCCACCAGCCCCCACCTTGGTTCTTGGCCTCTCCTGGGGCCTGCCTGCCCACCCTCTCATCCAGGTTTTCATTGCTTATTAGCACTTCCAGCTGAGGATGTCAGAGGACATGAATGTGGGAGCTGTTGGATCCCTTGCTTGAAGCAGGTGCATTCTGGAGTACCAAGGAGTTCTTCCTCAGACCTCTTGAGTCATTAACCCAGCATCCCCAGAGCAGATCTCCCAGATTCTGGGAGGAACAAGTTGCAAATCAGGTTCTGATTAGTGAGTTTAGAACTGTGTCTTCCCAGCGAAGGCCTGGCTTTTAAAGGCAGTGATGAAGAGATGGTTCCTGTTGGACTGGGAGTCAAAGGTGAGATGGAATCTCATATAGAAGAGATATAGAAGATGGTAGGCTAGTTAGCCTAAGAGCATAGACTCAGGTCAACTATGTTTTTCAGCTGTTCCCACTGTTCCTAACCTTGGTCTTTTCTTGATAAATGTGTGTAGATCATAGGGAAGCTTGGTAGTTGGAGTTTGAATGACTCAGGGCCTCTGTTGTCACCCCTGGTGGGTAAACACCCCTGAGCTTATGTTCCAAGTGCACGTGTGATGTGCTGCCTCTGCAAAGGGGCAGTCCTGCTAGATTACTATAGTAGAAACCAATTAGCAGATCCTTCTCTCTGGTGAAATCTCTGCCCTGTCCCTGGGATCTGTTTGTTCCTCCCCATTTCAACAGCCACCATAGAACCTTCTATCTAGCTACACTCGTGGGCTCTTTCATGGCCCCTGCCCCCTGCCTCTTTCCCTGGAATCTACCCAACCGAAGGCATTCAGATTCTTTTTTCTCTAGCATGGCTTTCTATGTGCCCACTTAGCAGTGATGAATCTTCCAGGAGAACAATTCTTGCATCCCTGCCTCCTCTGAGCTTTTAGAATACTTGGTTTTTACTGTTACAGAGAGAATTTCATCTTGCATCTTTTTCAAGCTGTTTTATAAAAATGAATGGGCACAAGGGTCTCTTTCCTTACATGATGGCCAGCCTTCATCTGGCGAGACCAAAAGAAAAAAAAAAACTAGCCCAGTGCATGGCCCATAGTAGGGACTCATCATTTGACTGAAGAATCAAAATGTTTATTGTGAATTAAAATATATCTACACAATGTCTTGTTGCTTCTCCTAGAGCAGGGGATGGCAAATTATAGTCACCCAACCAACTACAGCCAAAACAACCAACAAACACCTACTTTTACAAATAAAGTTTTATTGGAACACGGCCACATTCATTCATTTACATATGCTTATAGGTTCTTTTGTACTATAGAGTTGAGTAGCTGCAACCGAGATCACCTGGCTTATGAACCGAAAATATTTACAATCTGACACTTTGGAAAACTTAGTAAATAAGTATTCTGAGGGAAGGAATTGTGCTTTTTTTTTTTATATCTAGTCTACTTAGTAGGAAGCACAATAAATGCCTGTTGAATAAATTAATCAATGAATCAATATTTGATGGGGAACTTAAACCCGAACACTTGTCCTTTTCTCTCTCTTTTTTTTTTTTTTGAGATGAACCATGATGGCTAACTTTCTGATGATGGATCTGTTCTTTTCATTTATTCACTCGCTCACTTAAAATTTTTTGAGTATCTTCTAAGGGTCAGACACTATTCTTGGTGTGGAGAGAAATAGTGAGTAAAGCTGACATGATCCCTACTCTCATGAACCTTAGAGTCTTCTGAGGGAGACAAACATTCGAGTGTCAGGTATATTGTGTTTTTATAGTAGGAAGAGAGGAGTGCATGGGATGCTGAGATCCTGGATTAGCTCCTCATGGAGTTCAAGATTTCTCTGAGAAAGTGGCTGTGGAACTAAAATCTGAGGGAAGAGTAGGGATGAGTTGGCCAATAGTTAAGATAAGAGTGAAGACCCGACAACTTTCAGCTCTTGGCAGAGCTGAAGAACAGCACACAGAAGACCGTGTAGCAGAAGGGAGCTGGGTGAGTATGAAGAACAGTGAGTGGGGCAGGGTGGTGCAAGTCCAGAGAAAGGCTGTGAGCTGCAGGAGGAGGCAGGGTCTGGTAGAGAGCCTTCAAGGAGTTTTCTCTCTCCTGGGAATAATGGAAGACCATCGAAGGGTAATCAGGAAAATGCTAGTAGAAGAGAAGTGGGAAGAGATAGATTTTAATATAATTTGCATTTTACAAAGATCACTCTTTGGAACAAGATTTTTCAGTGACAGCTGCTTTCAAATATTGAATGCATATTTCTTAATAAATCAGACTCAGGAAAACGACAGTCATCTTCTTATTAAATATTGTGATAGTAATTGATAGTAATACCTTGCACTTGTTCAACTTAAAAAAAAACAACCCTCTGTTCTCATGTGTACTCACGTGTGATACTGTCTCTCTTAGTTAAGTATTGCACGTATAGTACCACGAAGTAGAACGTTTGAGCACAGACGGTGGCGTCAGTCTCCCAGGAGTTGTACACAATGGCACATAACAGAGGCCTTTGGACATTGCTTTTTGTTCCACGGCTGTTTCTGGATGTGTTTAAGCTGAAAGCCCCTGATCTAGGCTAGCTGCCTGAAGAGATTGGGTTCCAGTGCCTATGACAGTCTCAGTGATGGCAACTTACTGGTGCATTTTGTTCTTGGGTTCAGTAAAGCTTTGGACTGGCTCTGGTGAACCACTCTTTCCTAATTGTTCTGTAGTGAGGCATCATTCCAGTTCTTTTGCCTTCCTGTTTTTTCCCCTTACCTTCCTTTCCACTTAGTCATGATACTTTCTCTCTGCTGCCTTGCCATCCTTGCTCTTACAAATTTCCCTTCAGTTCTCAGCTGGAGTGAATGCCTCCCTTGCTTTTCTAAGTGCTGTGGGGTGGCTGATGAGGCATTGAGTGGGGGACACAGTGGCTGGAAGCCACAAGGAAACCTTTCCCTGAGGAAGGGCCAGGACAGTCAAACAGGACAGTCAATCCAGGGTGGCTGGATGCTGGGGGATGTCACATAAAACCCCAAGAAATCATGTTGGTACCCTGGGTCTCCTGACCATCCAAGAAATCTGGGACGGCCCCTGGAATCTGGAAAACACTTGGTCAGCATGTACTTTTTTGGAGGCAGCTGGATAATTAAGAAGACTTTCATGGTTTTTTCCTTGGTGTCACTCTATATCACATCATTTAATTGTTATTTGGTTAAGACATTTTATTTTTTTAATGTTTATTTTTGAGAGAGAGAGAGAGAGTGGGAGAGGGGAAGAGAGAGACCCATAGAATCCAAAGCAGGCTCCAGGTTCTGAGCCATCAGCACAGAGTCCCACACGGGGCTCGAACCCACAAACTGTGAGATCATGACTGAGCTCAAGTCAGACGCTTAACTGACTGAGCCACCGAGGCGCCCCTGATTAAGACATTTTAATGAAACAGCAGCCCTTCTTTAGAAAGAAAGGGGTTTTACTGATTTCTGAATTCGGTTGTCTGCCATACCTGACTCATCTCATAATTCCAGTCAAACCTAGAATTCGTTTAGGATTTTATTTGCAATTAAATGTAAACTTAAAAATTGTGTCAATAAAATGCTGTGAAAAGATTTTTCTGTTTGAAAGATTCTCTTTGGGGTTAAACTATCTCTTTGGAGGGTTTCTTTTCTTTTCTTTTTTATTATCTGTAGGTGTATATGATGCTCAAATGTGATTGCCAGATCTATATTTCTATTCGCCTTCCCTTTTAGGCATATTTTTTTCTCTCTTTAAATTTTTTTTCTTCGAAATTTATTTACTCATTTATCATCCTTTGGTTCACTAGGTTCTTTTTCACTTTAACCATGATTCCATTAATCTCTTGGTCCAGAATGCAATAGTTGGCTGCAGAGAGAGAAGGGAGAGAAAAACAAATTCAATTGGGGAGCAACCCTGATGATCAAAGAAGAGATGAGGTCTCTGAACCATGAAAGATAAGAACTCAAAGAAGTCTGATATTCATGACCTTGCTCTATGTTAAGTGTCCAGAGTGTCATAGTTAGTAAAATTACAGTAGGCATCCTCCTGTTCTTACCAAAACAAAAAAAATAGATTGAAGGAAAATATTATTATAGAATAATTGGATTACAAGACTAAGACTAAAACTATTTTAAAAGTCCCTTAGATTTTTCTTTCTTTCTCTAACCAGAGCTGATCTTGAATTGATGACATTTCCAATATCTCTCAATGTTACTGAAATAAAAACACATTTGCCATTTATTTTCATTTAAGGTACCATCCAATAACAGTTAATTTGGGATTACATAAAAATATAACTCGGCCTGTTTGGTCTGATGTGGACAGAACAAATTGTTCCATTCTTTATTTCAGAGGTAGCGAGGCCAATTAGCGAGGCACCATTAAATTAGCCACAGACAAAGTGCTGCAACCCCATGCAAGGTATTGGGATAGAAAGTAAGACAAAGAGCTTTTCCCATCTTCAAGTAGGTTGGGATCAGCTGTTTGAATTATCCCACAGAGGAGCGAGAGTGACCGACTGACTCACACGTTAAAAAGAACGGCAGCGAATCCTTGGAGGATGCCATATGCTCTGTGCTTTGCCGCAAGCTGCTGACAGTGCGTGACAACCACAGACCTGAGGTGCCGCACCACCCCCAAATCCAGTGGACAGGAATTTCTCCAGGCTTTTTCATCACTAATGGAGACACACTCCTCCATTTCTGATATTTATCACAAAGTGAATTAGTTAAAATGCAAATTCTCTCTGCCTCAAGAAGTCTGTATGTGGACTGAATTAATAAAATATTATTTTTAAAGTACTGCGTTGAAGTGATGGTTAGAATTCATCTTGCCTCTCTGTCACTGTAGCCGTGGACATCCTAACATTCTGCAGTCTTGCCCCTTTAAACCTAACCTATTTGATTGCAGCCTGGATCTAAAATGAAGTTGTTTTCCAGAAGCTTCTTTATACATATTCATTTCAAAAGGCAAGGGTGACAGTGTTATAACAGGACAGTTTTGCATACAAAACAAGTGTATATGGGCCTGTATTGTTAAAGGCACTTTTACTTCCTCCCCCCCTCACCCCCCCCCCCCCCCCTGCACAGGAAATTCTCGTGCCTGTAATTACTGGCTAGTAGCATTACTCCTGCAACATGGAGCGCTTGGCCTGTTGTATGAGCCATGATGGATGTGTACCATGTGCCTGTAGAAGGAGCATCTCCTGTAACAGGCATGGTTTGCTGCATATTTATTATGTATTATTATAGTCTTCATTGTAACCTAGCCTAGAGTGAAGATTGCAGTGTGATTTCCATTGTAATTTCTTATTTTCATTCACTCATAGCCCTGAGAAACGAGGTGAATTCTTTCAGAAGGGCACTAAAAGACCCTTTAGTTGTACTGTGGCTGTTCACCTAGCTCCATCTGACCCAATGAATGTAACTATAAAGGCACTAATATATATTTCCAGGAGATGGAGAGATGAATTCATGAGTCAGTGATATTTTGCTATGGCTTTTGCATTTTATTCACTCTCCGTATTTTTACTGTTGATAGGTCTCTCTATTAGCATGGAAGTTTATGTCATATTACAGCGTCCTATTTAATGCCCAGTCGAGATCCGACCTGCCTGCTAATGGTTGAGCAAAGCGACAGGCCAAAGGAGGGGGATCTTAATTCCACGTTAGAAAATCCAGGTTTTGTGAGGCCTTTTCTGGCCGTTCTTGGTGAAACTCTTCTCATTCGATCATTGCTTGGCTTACTCCCATTGTCTCTTTATGATTTTTCATCCATTGCTCTAAATTCAGTGTTCCAGAAAATTTAACTCTGTTATAAAGCTGTTGAACTTAAGATAAAAAAAATTCAGCACAAACATTGAGGTGCTGGACAGGTTGGTAGGAAGCAGAGACATAACCAGTAAAACATTTAATAACATGAAGATGAGGGCAGAAGAAAAATAATGGGATGACATGGGCCATGATTAAAATATCAGCAAACTAACATTATTAGATTGAGTTCCAGCTACCCAGAATGTGGCTTGTTGAGCTCTAAAATAAAGCTCTTTTGTCCCCCTTCCCCCCACATCTGGCCATGGTGTTGTGTTGGGTGTGTAATTCAAGCTTTGGTAAAGACCAGTGGTTCACAGAATAGGTCCCTGAACCAGCAGCAGCAGCAGCATCACCTGAGAAACAGAACTATAGATTATTGGGGCCCACGTTAGACTTACTGCATCAGAGACTTTGGGGACGGGACATGTAATCTGTGTTTTAATAAGAACTTCCGTGTGATTTGGATGCAGGCTAAAACTGGAGAACCACTGGCCTAGGGGCCTGGACACAACATTTTAATCTGCAGATGTTAAGAGACACTTAGACTTTAGTATCCTTGAGTTGATCTCTTATTTATGATTTGAATGTTGTATTACCAGCATTGGTCAAACCAAAGGTGGGGAACTTCAAATATCAGACTTCTCTTGGTTATATTATCTGGCTAATGGGTGACTTGTAAATTAGAGATGGGGTGGGTGGCTCTCACAAAATATGATTCTGATTTTGGTGGCTATATTACCAGTAGGAAAAGATGAGGATTTTTTATTTCAGTTTTTGTTATTGGTCGTTCGTACAGTGACCACGGAGTGCACAATTTAGGGAAAACTGCTTCTTCCCTAGCTCTTTTGCATTTATTAAAATTTGGTAATCCAGTGTACCTGTTAATAGTGACCTCTGCTGTCCAGAAGCAGTACTACGGCCACACAATCAGTGTAGGAATTAGTTATTGTTTAGTAAGAAGAAAGTAATGGATATGCTGAAGTTATATAGGAAGGGAAAGAGGCATGGCTCACTGCAAAAATTATTTGGCTCTTCCCAAATGAAAATGTGTTGCATCTGTCTTGAAAAGAAAAATTATATGGTTTTTCTTTCATTCCAGATTACCAAACTTCACCTTTGAAGGCACTCTTCAATAGAATAGGAAATTACTAGAGTTCAAAAAGGAGATCAATATGATTTCCTAACTACCATGACAATTCTCAGTCTTTAACATGTGACATCATTACTTAGCATTAGGTTATTATTTCTGGTCTGAAATACAATCTTACAACTCTCAAAATAAAATAATTATTTTCAAATGCCTTAAAGAATCTTAACATGAGTTGTATTGGTAGGACAAGGGTTCCTGGTACCCAGCAAGTGATAAGATATTTGTCGAATGGCTACCTAAAGACAAGTGCTAACAGAGTTAAGGTGCTGCATCTGCTGCATCTAAGATAATCCTGCTTATGGTAGAGAGAGAATCAACATGGTTGCTTGCTTCTTTACAATGTAGGATCTGACTTGGAATTGGAGGACCTTCATTCACATCCCCTTTTCTCTGTGTGTAAGCTTTTGCAATGAGTAACCTAAGTGCTTTGGGATGGGTATTAACTCTTCTAGGTCACTTGGCTAATATTTTATAAATTGAGCCTATTGAATGCAACTCTTATGTCAATCAATTTAGAAAACTAATTGCATAACTTGTATGTGCCTACTGGTACAGTAGTATAGTAGAAGAAGTTTGGGCTTTGGAATTAGACACATTTTAGCACTGATAAGTGATTCTTCTCCCTATTTGTGGTCTCAGGCAAGAGACTTCACTACTCTGAACCCTGGTTTCCGCATCTATAAAATGGGGAGATACTTACTGTAAAAAAAAAAACCAAAAAGAAAAACCACTTCCAATACAGGAAATCAAGCAGAACATAAAGTGATCTTTTAATGCCATGCCAGGAACATTTTCTAAAAAGTACACCTGAAGGACATCTGACTAGGTAGGGCAACAAATGTGCACAATGAATTACGGTTCAGATATTTTCCAGTTCCATAAAACTGATAAGATGTGATGACATACATTTCTGTCCAAGAGATAAGATAGCCCCCCAAATTACAGTTGTATTGTCATGTAGGATATTAACTAGTTTTGCAGCAAAGTGGTACTTTCTCCATATTTCTTTTTCTTTCTTCCCCTGCTCCCTTCTCCCCTCCCTCACTGACTACAATTCTTGTTTCTCAGAATTCTTGTGAATAGGTTTGCCATCCGCTAGTTTCCTTAATAATGAACTAAATAAAATTTGACACATTCTCACTCTATATTTGTATGAGAATTATATTTTTAACATTCAGAAAATTATGCTTTGACATATTACCTTAAAGAGTTTTTGTCAGAATTGAAATGAGAACACATGTGGGAACCCTCCTTGCACAGTGGTTGACATACAATATGCTTATTTCTTTTTCTCTTTCCTGGGTTAAAAATGTTCACATGTTGTTCTTGCCCTTGTGGAAGTAAAACTCTACCTAGAAAAACAAAATGATCACCTAAGAGATAAGAGGAGAATGCTTATGGACAGACTGAGCTGTAAAGTACCCACTCTGAGGGCGGAGCTTAGAGAAGGAGACTAGGGGCTTCAGTAAGTTGTTCATGGATTTGGACCTGATGAGGCTGATTCATAAAGCCAGGAATCTGCATTTTAATGTATTATGTTGTGTTTTATTTAGTTAGTTCGGGAGAGAGAGAGAGAACACGCATACACAGGCAGGCCAGAGGAAGAGGGAGAGAGAATCTTAAGCAGGCTCCATGCTCTCTTCAGAGCCCACGTGGGGCTCAGTTCCAGGACCCTGGGATCGTGACCTAAGCCAAAATCAAAGAGTCAGGTGCTCAACCAACTGGGCCGCCCAGGCACCCCCGTAATCTGCATTTTAAACAAATCTCTCCAAATGACGTGGAGTATAAGAGTTTAGAGGCAATATAATTTAGCAGAGGGAATAGAGATGTTAAGACTCCAAACAAACATTTCAGAAGTGACAATATTCAGTGACAGGAGGGCTATTAGGATTGAAAGAGGATGAAGCCTGTAGTCTGTTATAACAGACTCTGGGTGTTGGATTAGGGAAGAGGAGTTAACAAGTATGAATCTCCATGCAAAATTTCCAGTGTGCAGGGAACTTGTGTTTATTTCTCAATAACTGAATTTAATTTCTATTCAGAGCTATCTGTCTTCCAGGAGGCAGAAGTATAATCCCTGACAATGAGATCCCTCGCAGTTGCCTTGAGCTACCCATAAAGCTACAACCTTCACAGCCACCCTGGTTGTCTGTCTGTCCTGGGTGTACTCACTGAGGGTCTAGGAGCTAGGCCAAGCATTGACTGGAGAGGGAGCTGAACTTTCTCTGGTGTCCTTATCCACCAGGGCTGGCATCTGCTGCAAAAATCTCACTAGAAAGGTGGTTTCTATTTTGGTTTCCTTAACCACTAGGGGTTCACAAACCTAGTCACAGAGGGCTGCTGGCCTATTTTCAGTATTTCCCAAAATTTTCCTGACCAGGCGTCTATCTCCCATTCTTTCTGTGAACTGAACTCTTTCTCCCAGTAATCCAGACTCTGTCCTAAAGTTCTTAACTGAGATCTTCCTACAAATACTCAAGAAGTCTGAGTCCGTTTTCCTTTGAAATGTAGATGTAGCTCTCAACAGTCCTTTGAGAGCTCAAAGATTTAGGATCAGCATCTCAGAGTGCCTTTGTTTTCCTCTTCTGCATTTAAAAGTGAAGGGTCCACCTGGGGCTGGTGCAAATGGCTTAGGTGGGGATAGAGTGTGCTTTGGAGAATGTAGAACTTTCATTTTTTTTTTTTTTTGCACTGTCCTCACCCTTCAGTGTAAAAGATTTAAAAGAAAATCATTAGAAGCAAGTGGGGTAGAATGAGGAAGGTAAAGTAAGTTGGCTTCCATAGAAGTGGGAGAGATGCTTGGGAGAAAAAACACGTTCTAGTAACACTTTGGATAAAGAGGATCCTGGCTACCAGAGTTTCCTTTGTTTTTTCCTAACACTTTTTTCCCAGTCCCTGTCTCCACAAGTGGCTACCTTTGGCACACATTCTAACTTCTTCATTTCTAGCCCCTGTCCCGTTGGGAGAGGGAGCTCATTCATTCATTCAGCACATATTAATGCGCATTGAGCACAGAACAATGTGTGGGACAACGGGCTCTGACAGGTCGTCATAGCTCCAGTGAGTGAGACGGGTGGGAGGATCCTTGCCCTCCTTTGATGGGGGACCCTTCCTAACCCCCTTTTAAGAAAAGGGAAATGTTACAGGCCTCCCAAGTTGGAATCTGTAAGTACTTTGAACCTTTGCAGATGTTGTAAGTTATCCTGAGATGCCCTTTTCTTCCTTGATCACCTGAGACATTCCTAAAGCCTCTCTGTGATGCCTTCTGTGCTGTATGTATGTGGGCAAGGGGTGGGGGTGGGAGATGCCTCTCCCAGTCTCAAGACTGAGAGAATATCCCTACTGACTTTACAGTCTCTGCACTTCTGGAACACCTCTGCTCAAGCACTTTGTTCTCTCATTGCAAATATTAGCTTATTTCAAAATATGTTTGTTGAATCCCTACTGAAACATACTAACTATAGAGTACAAAAGTCCCCCCATCCCCATCTGTGATTTTGCTTTCCACAGTCTTAGTTACCCACAGTCAATGCGGTGTGGAAGCAGATGATTTATAGTTCTTCTGAGGAGCTGTCAAAAGGTCAATAGTAGCCTCATGCTACATCACAGTACTGATGTCATGCCTTCACGTCATCTCATTATGAAGGCATTTTATCTTGTCACATCATCACAAGAAGGGTGAGTACAGTCCAATAAGGTATTGTGAGAGAGAAAGATCACATTCACATGACTTTTATTATAGTATATTATTCTATCATTAGTTACTGTTGTTAATCTCATAATGTGTTTAATTTATAAATTAAATTTTATCATAGGTATGTAAGTATAGGAAAAAACAGTATATATAGGATTGAGGACCATCCACAGCGTCAGGCACCCACTGGGGATCTTGGACAGTGTCCTCCAGGGATAAGGGGGCTACTGGAGTAGTTAAGAGTGTTCTGGCTTTGCATTCAGACTCCTTGGGTTTGGGTCTCACTTCATCACTTATTAGCTGTGTAATCCCAGGTAAGTTGCTTTATCTGTCTCAGTTCCCTGCTCTGTAAAATGTGGGATCATAATAGACCTAATCCAGGGGATTGCTATGTATTACATGGTGTAAAGTTTGTCGAACAGTATTACATGTTTAATAAATGTTATCTACTACCCTGTGCCAAATATTTTATATTTGAAATCAGGTCTATGACTTACTCATGTTTGTATCACCAGCTCCTAACATATATACTGAATAAATGAATCAGCAATCCACCATTAATCTTCCACTCTACCTAAGGCACTGTGGGCTCCTAATGACCTTTGACTTTTTAAGAGCTCTCCCCCTTCAATGCCATATACTTTTTATTTAATTTTTAAATTAGAGTGTTGTCACTGAGTCCATGACCACAAAAAGAGCACTCAACTAAAAATCAAGGGATCTGAATTTTTATCTTAGTCCAATTAGTCATTATCTGGATGACCTTAGACAAATCATTTAACTACTCTAGTCCTTCATTTCATAATTTAAACATGGGATCATAATCCTCTTATTGAAGCTTCATTGTTGTTAGGGGAACAAAATGAATGATTTAATACACATATCAGCATTTTGAAAGAGATAAAAACACCATGTAAATTAATGTAAACTTGAAGATGTTTGGTTTTGTTAAACCAAGATAGAAATCATGTATTCACTTATTCCTCTGACAGTCTTTCAGAGTCTGCAATATGGAAAACATTGTTGCAGACATTAGCAGGATACAAAGACCCTGGTGGTTTATGGGGTGGTAAGCAGAGAGAGGGAAGGTCGGTACATAAAAACTACAAATGTAGGCATAATGGCAGCATGTCTTCTGAAGATATAAGGCACAAGGTATAGGAGAGAGGAGAAATCCAGGGAGGGCCAGAGGGCTTGGAAGTGAATCCAAAAGATGAGTGAGATTCCTGCATCTGGAGGTGAGAAGGTCAGAGAAGAAAGGAATTAAATTGGGGATGGAATTCTATGGCCAGACCACACATGCAGCAGGAGTGATTTCCCTTGTCTGGAATCACTGATGAAACAACAATCAGTAGAAGGAGAGGATGGTTAGGAACTTTATGATCTGAATAATTCTTTTTTTCCAGTCCAAGGATTTTGAAAAGTGTTTTGAAATATACTTAGCCTTTCTGCTCCTTATCAGTAGACAGCTTTGTGCTATTGTAGGAATAATCAGCCATACCTTTTTGGTTTTGGAGTTCTTCTGTGCCATTCCTAGGCCATGATGCCTTAAAGGAGTCTACGTGGGCAATATCTAGAAATGGTATCAGTTTTTACAAACTGGCAGAATTTATAAGCAGTATTTAAATAAGTTTGGTCAAGAGAGATGATCGTGAAAGGAAAGATTTTGTTAAGAAGGAAAAAGAATAAGAGATATATAGAAAGGATTGATTCCTTAATAAATGGGAAAGGGCTTATAAGCTCACTTTCTTCCCTTCTGTTGCCTTCATAAAATGAGAAGATAATTGGAGACAAGTAAGCAATGTGTCAGGTTGGCTGGTTATAACAAGAGGGAGATAATAGGAGTGACAGGAACCTTGGTGGGCATAGTCCACTAGCGAGTACAGCCACAACTTAGATGTGGGCTTAGTCACCAGGTGGGGGAGAGTGCATGCAAAATGGCAGCAATTGTCATGCCTCCCAGTATCCGCCCCTCTTTGCATGTTCTCCTATCAAAAGGTGAAATCTATTTCAGTATCTATACCCCCATAAATCCCAGATTGGCTTTGTGAATTACTTTCAAAGTAGAATACTATGGAAGTGACAAGGTGCCAGTTCTTGTGTACTCCCTCTCATTGTCTTGAAACTCTGCCCACCTGCCATATGAACAAACCCAGACTAACCTACCTGAAGATGAGAGGCCATGTAGACCAGAGTTAAGTCAGTCCTTGTCTAGAGATGTGATGGTGCCCAGCCAAGATCAGCAAAGCCACCTGCCAGCCTACAGATGACTAGAAGGAAGCCCAGCCAAACTAGAAGAACCACCCAGCTGAGCCCAGCCTAAATTGCCAATGTGCAAAAAGTTTGAGCTAAATAAATCATGCAGGCCAAACAAAACATGTCTGCAGACTGAATCCAGCCCTCAGGCTATCAATTTGTATCTATGATCTGCCCTTGCATATTCTCCCTAAACTGTCTACAGACCTGGCTGGAATGTAGTTAGACTGACAGTTTGTCCTTCCTTTCTCTTAGGAAATTAACACTTTATACCTATTCTGTGGTCTCCCTTCTTGTTCTCCCACTCCCATTGCCACTGCCCTTTCCCTCTTTGTTTTCTTATCTGACATTGTCTCTGGTTCCTGGATCTCTAGTCTACTGAATAGAGTGATGCTTACTGTAATGTAGGATTTGTCTTCCAAATCCAGCCCTCTGCTTTCCATCTCCCCAACAAAACCTCTGATGCTGAGCATTCTGGGACCATAGATGTCACCATTTTATAAGTAACAGCTGGAATGGAAAGCTCTGTAGATAGATAGAGTTATCATCATTGGAATGCTTCTCTCAATAGTCCCCAGAATCTTCCTGCAGAGTGAGAGGGCACCAGTAAAATGTGTTTCAGTTACGAAATTGTTCCTAATAACCACTTTAGATAAAATGGCTGTTGGCATTCAGACATTTCAGACATTTTGTACCTTATCCTCCTGCTTCCTCTCTTTCTTATGCTTTCTCCCTTGTTTTCTTGGCTATCAAGCTCTTATTAGATGTGTCTGAGTGGTCTATATTTGTGTTCCTTTTTCTAGTTTAGTAATGTGTCCTTTTTATATGTGTTCTGCTCCGTAAATCCTTTCTCCATACATTCTTTGTTTGGTTTGGTTTGTAAAAAATATCCCAGCATCTGTGATAGAACAGTTTGCAAATAAAGGTGGTATGTGTATGTGGTATGTGTGTGTGTATGTGTGTGTGGTGTGGGTGTGCGTGTGCACAATACAATAAAGTCCTAATTCTGGATGTCCCCTTATTAGCTTTCTGGACAGTGTTTCTGTGGAGAATTACATTTTATATTGAATCTGAGAGTGAGTGCTCTTCTGTTCTGAAGCTCATGTCACTCTTCAAGTGATGCCTCCTGTCAATTTGTAGGACAGACCATTCAAAGTTTGAATTTTGTTTTAAAGGCATATCACCTTAACATGAAATTGTTATCTCTTCTTCAGTGGCTGCTTAAAATAAAATTTAGGTTGTAGTTGAAGAAATGTTATGATTGTGTTAGCTGATTAGTTACATATTTAGACATGACTAAAATTAGACATATTATGACAACGATCCTGATTCTCATGAATGTAGCAAACTTGTTCCCAGGATGCATTTGAAGGGATGTCATGATGGCAGACGACTACTCACTCTGTATTACTCATGTTTTGATCTTTATTAACAAAGAGTTAGTCCCACATGTTCATGCTAAATTGATTGGCTTATTCACCACCCCTCCACCCCAACATTTCAAGTCTTTGTATTGGAGTTCTGTTCTTAAAAAAAAAAAAAAGGTGTTTATTTCAGCTCCAAGACTGAAAACATAGGATTTCTACCAGTGTGTGAGGCTTCCCCCTACCCCAGTACTCTCTAAAGAGGATATCTCTGTTGTCTGTATTTAACTTGCTCCTCCTGAGATAAGAAGGACCTCTCCTCCTGCAATAGAGGAAAACCACCACATTCTTGGGCTAGGTCAGAAAGGGGAGATACAAACATTAGACTCTTGAAAAGCTCAGATAAGCGTTCACAATATGACTTTAATGAGAGCAACCCTCTTCCTTTATGTTAGGTTTAGATGAAAAAAAAAATACTGAATTGCATCAGATATGTTGTAAAAGGGCCCCAGAGGCAGGTGCATAGAGGAAGCCTGAGGGCTGTGAAGTGGTGGTCTGTAATTGTGTTGGAGCATATGCTGTTTGGGGTCGGGGGGAGATGATGGCAGGTTGACTTGAATAGGGGCTAGAACATGGATTCTTATATGTAATTTTCCAAATCTTCCCTATTAGTGGGACCAGCCCTGTTTCCTACAGTTCTGGGGAAATGGGAGAGTTATTGGGCTGTGTGCTTTATTGACTAGAGACCAAATGGGGCCACAGATGTCATAATTTCCCTATTATCACTTTGCTGAGCGCTTCCTGGCCTCCCTTCATTATCTTGCTCCACATTAGCAGTTATAAGTAGCTTCTTTATAGGATCCAAATGCTGTTGACTCCCTTTGGCAGTGCTTCTGATTGTGGGACCCAGTGGGTGGACGTGCAGGAGCACAGCCCCTGGGTTTCCAGAGTGGTTTAACGTGGAATGCTCTGCTCACCTCTGTCTCCCAGCCGGAGGGACATTTCCTTCCCCGTAATAGAAAGACAACTATCTCTGTCCTTTTCTTTCCAGGCCAGAAGAGAAGAGCATCAACACTGGGCAGTGGAAGGCACAGACGAGGGCTGTGTGTGTTGTAACAGGAAAGGTTATTACGGATTGTGTCCAGCCCTTCAAGGGCCATGTGCCACCCAGAATGGCTTCCCAGGTGCATGTGCACAGGAGGTCCAGGTGACCCAGCTGAGCAGGTCAGACAGTCAATTTTGCGTTCATATTCTGAGCTTCTGTCATTATTTTTAGCGGTCCCTTCTCTGAGACTCACTAAACAGGGGCTCAGAAAGTTATTCTTTCACGAAGGAGGCTATACCTGACACATAGGCTGAAAATTCAAAACAGGATTTCTGACAGAATCCTTGGTAACCGTGCTACGTGTTTCTTTATACTTTTCATGTTATTATAGCACTGGGTTCTGTGGACACTAATGAAGATGATCTTAGTTTTCTTTCCTCTCGTCATTGCCGATGGCACAGGTTGTACGTAGTTGTATGCAACTTCTTGCTCCCTTAGCAAAGAGATCCCATGGACTCCAGGGCCTAGAACAGTGCCTGGCTCGCAGTTAAGCCTCAAAATAAATACTGTTGAATGGATGAGTAAATGAACTTAACTCCACTGGATACTAGCTGGATAAGCCCCAATTTCCTCATCTTTATGATGTGTGGATCATCAAAGCAACTCTATATGGCTGCCCTAGAGAGTTAAATGAAATTATGTATATAAAAAACCCCTAAGGGTGCCTCCTTGTAATAGTCATTTAAAGTTGGTTTGGTTTTGTTTTGTTTTTCCTTTTTCTTCTCTTCCCTCCTCCTGGGCTTGTTATAAGCTGCTAAGGGAATAATGGGTGCAAATGTTCTGCAAAATCTACACAAAAACACCGTGGTTTTATCGGTGTCTGGTGGGTCCTGGTGGACAAATGTGGAAGCACATTGGCTACACGCATGGCCCGTTTGAAAGACTTCCCGTTCTCCCACAGGCAGATGAGCAAGAGGAACACGGTGAAGTCTGCCTAATGGAACTTTCGTCAGAGTAGGCAGAAGAAAGAGAAGGAAAACTGGGCACACACAGGTGTTCATGAGTTTAACTGGAGAGTCTCAGAGGCCCGTGCCACCTGAATCAGTAGTGATATTTCCTTTGAAAAAAGATTTGATTGGGCACCTTGAGCATCCAGGACTGTAGAGGTATGACCTGCATCCTCTCTAGAAACCTATGGTCTGCTAGAGGTGAACCAGCAAGCACGCGGAGAAGAGCACATTTGAACAGAATTGCATTTTTCAAAAGCTCTTGGAAGAAGAAAAGCTATTTGTTTCAGTCTACATTCCACCAGCATGCTCCTAGAATATTTAGGGTGAGGAAGTGTGTGTCTGCATGTGTTCTGTGCATGTTGGTGGAGAGGAAGGAGGAGGGAGGAGAAAGTTTCATTCCAGGGAGAAGGAAGGAGAAAATCCTGACCGGAGACTGTGGGACTGGAAGGAAGAACCGGAAAGCCCAGAGTGAGATCGTGCCCGAGGCCGAAAAATGAAGAGGATCCAGCTACATAAAGGGAGCCGTGCTGAGGAATCACAGAAACAGAGAGCGATGGTGGACCCGTGAACAGCGGGAGAGCAGAGAGAAAGGCATGGTGGATGCGCACAGCAGGGGGATGTGGCAGCCTTGTGGGGCAGTGAGAGAGCTGGTGACAGTACTGGAGACGTCCTCTGCGGGGGGGGGGGGGGGGGGGGGTTGCTGAGTGTGTGACAGGCAGCAGATGCACACAGCGGGGAGCAGAGAGGCTTCACAGAGCTGGGGAAGCACAGAAATTAGGGATCTAAAAGACCTGTTAGGTCACTCCTGGCTCCCCTCTGTTGCCTGTGCCTCTCAGGTTCTTTTGTCTAGCATATATTCTGCAGTGTCTCCTGGATGACTGCACCCACTCCTTCCCCTCCAAATGCTTGCAGAGGATGAGGTTTCTTTCCACAGCCCGTGGTTTCTGAATATACATATAGAATACATGAAGAAAGACCAGGAGGAAAATAAAAGAGAGAGAGAAGTCGTGGACGCAGAAGCACACACGTGTTTGATAGTCACGAAGGGAGCATGATATGTGAGGAGTGTACCTTCCAAAGGCCTTGTCTGCAAAAATAATGGTCCACAGACCTCCAGGATGTGATTTAGCAAGTGGTCTTGCTTTTCAGGGGAGAAGAGGCAAGCGAGAAGGAGTAAGAGGTAAAGAACATGAAGTGGGAATAGAAGGACGTGGGGAGGAGATGGAGAAGAGGTGTGGGACATGGAAGAAGCCTTACTCCTAGAAGGAAGAAAATGGAGGGGCACAAAGGAGGCGTCAGGGTGGAGAAGGAGAATGAGAGAATATTACAGACTCATTCTGTAGTTCTCTTTGAGAGTTTAGAGACCATGACTTCTTGTCAGAAACGTTTTACAGCTAGTAAAGCTAGTCCAGTGGTTCTCAACTACGGGAGGTTTTACTCCCCAGGAGACATTTAGCAATGTCTGCAGACATTTGAGGTTGGCCCAGCCGGGTGTGGGGGCACTATGAGCATCTTGGGGAGGCCAGGGATGCTGCCAAATATCTTAACAAAGCGCAGGGTCATCCCTCACAACAAAGAAGCATCAGGCCCAGGATGTCAGTAGTGCTGAGGGGGAGAAACCCTGAACTAGTGCGTATTAAGTGTGTGCACACGTAAGTGAAATGAAGTTTGCACGAATAATACCGATCCATCCTTACTATGTGTGATGCACTCTGATATTTGGTGTTCTCGGTTATTCTATTATGTCATTAAGTAATGTCGATCACCTTTTTTCATGTTCCTTACCGCCTCCGCCTTTGGCTCTCTGTCTGGGATGGCCTCTCCTGGTTGTGGCATAGCCAGTTCCTTCCCAGCATTCAGGTGTTATTTGTACAATTTATATCTCTGCCCACCAGAACAAAGCTTCTGGAGAATGGGGATCATACCTGTCTTGCTTATCCCTTTATCTCAAATGTTTAGCATAGTGCTTGGAATGTAGCAGTCACTCAACAAATAATTTCTGCAAGCTTCTGAATGAATGATCAAATGCCTTCTGGACAGTGCAGAATGAAACTCTGCCATGCAGTATTATATTGAGATCAGAATATTTCTGCCTAAAATATGACTAAAGTGGACCCAAGTGTTACGGTTAATAGCTCTTATTCTTGCCTTTTCTCCAACATCATCTCTTTCTAAGGCACATACTTCATACACTGTTTGAAAGGAAATGCTGGCCCTTTCTATTCCAGAAGCACCTCGAGAGGGACTGGCATTTGCAGTGGTTCTCATCTTACCTGGTATTGTTGTGATACAAACATAATTCATGGATCTGTCTTACTCCCTTAAAATCAGTAAGATGGGAAATCCTGTCCTTCTCTGGAGTGGATTTATATAAGACTTATTTAGACATTTGACATGGCTGGTGCCTGCATTTGAGTAGACACTAGCAAATGATCCCTTGAATAATAAGGAGGACAGTGTCACAAGTCTTTATTTTTTTTTATTCAACTTTTACCACTGAGTTATTGCATTTAAAGTGGAGGAAAGTCCAAGCAGATAATATGGTCGGACCATCTCACTCTATGGATGAGATGACTGAGAAAGGGCTGGTATGTTAATTTGGATAGATCTTACAACCACCTTACAAACGAGGCTTTGTTATGTCTAATCTTAAGATGAGAGGACGGGACATTAAGAGTTTGTGACATCATCAAGCCAGAGAGCTGATAAATGGCACATCCAAGATCCAACGCCAGGTTTCCTTCTGACTCAAAATTTAAGATGCAGAGATGTAGATTAGAGAAACATCAACATTTATGTAGTGCCAGCAGCCATGGCAGTGGAAGAGTCCATCAGGTAAATTGTGTAGCATGAGGAGAGAAGGGAGCCTGGGAGAAAATCTAGCGGATGCTATTTACATCCAGGCAGAGGAATGTAGCCTGCCCAACAAGGGTGACTGCGAATGAGCAGTGGACACAGGTTGGGGACAAGGAGGAAGGAGAGCGTGATATCACAGAAGCAGAGGGAGGAGAGTTTCAAAAGATAGGGATGATCCAGAAGGTCTAATCCTGCAAGAGATTGGATCAGAAGTATTCTGGTGGGCAATGTCCTAAGGATCTGGCAACACAGGAGGAGTAAGGTGTTTGATGACCTTGAAGGGGACTATTTGAGTAGCCAGATTTCAGTGGGTGGAGAAGTGACTGGAGGTGAGAAATGAGACACAATGAACACAGTTGGCTGTTTGATTGAGAGGAAATGGGGGGGGTGGATAATTCAAGATCAGTATGGGTTGTGCTTGTCTGTTGGCTTGTTTTTCAGATAAGAGAGAATAATGTAAGGTTAAGTGCTGTCAAGAAGGCCCCAGCAGAGAAAATAGGTTGAGAACTTAAGAAAGAGATGATCATCAAGAGCTCAAGGCACTAAGTTCAGGAGGGGTGGGTTTGCAGTCTCAAAATTAACAGGAGTTGAGGGTGACATTTAGGACACAACAAACTGAGAGTTTCAGCCGGATGTTAAATATCTCCTGTTCATTCTCCATGAAGTCAAGTAACCCACATTCACATAAACCTCACCTTTTCTGGAGAGACCATCTCTATGTATTTGTTCCTTCATAGCATTTATAACCTTCATTTACTTATCTTTGTTTTCTTATTTTTGTCTCTGTTCTTCAGTCAGATGTTGGATCCATGGGATGGGGCCTACACCAGAGAAACAGTCTAAATCTTTAGGAAACCTTCCTCTTTGAAACAATCCTATTTGGAAGCTGGGGTAATGCTAAGACGTATCTCACATAAGATTGCCTTAAATTTATGTTGGAAAGTGAGAAAAAAAATAGAGTCGTCATTAAAAAAGTTGTGTGTGCGTGGATTTGGATTGCATTGCATTGGACAAGTAATAAACCTAAGGGCACATAAAACGAAACAAAAATTTTCTCTCTTGAGCATGCAAGGGCTCTTGAAGTAAGCATACAATACAGCTTTTCTCTCCACCTTTGCTTCTCAGCTTGATAATTTTCAAATTAGAAATTGTTAATACTAATTTTAAAAACTAGAAGGTCCTCAGTGGGATTCTTAAAATGGAAACTCTGTCCTCTTTATCCTCCCTAAATTCTCTCACCTGTCTCTCACTCTCTGTCTAGCTCACCCCCCTGTGCAGAATGAACTTGGCGTTGCCTGGGAGAAAACTGGAGTACACGCTGTCTCTGGCCCTATTTGTTGATGTGATTCAGACCATTGAAATCTTCCCCTCAGCTACCCGGGACAGGTCAGAAAGCCTTCCAATATTTCCCTTTCGAGAGGAACTTTCTGTTTTACAGACCACACACTGATCCTTGAAACCAAATAAAAAGAAAATGCTGCTTCTCTTCCCAACTCACAGAGAGATGGGTGCCTTGGGACTATGCGGGAAGCATGGTGAAGGAGAGGGCATTGGGCACCATGCAGACAGCAGGGCACAAGGTCTCAGTTTCTAATTAGGTGCCAGTAGCATAAGTGGAATGCTCAAGGGCATTTAAGGAGACAAGGCTGGATTTAAATTCTGCTCTGTCACTTGCTGGTGACCTTGGCCTGCACCTTAACTTCTCTGAGCATTGGCTTCCCCATCTGGAAGATAGTGGATAATTATGCCTTTGTAGAGCTGTGAGGATTAAATGAGATCATCCGTGAACACTACCCATGGAGAGCCTCAACAAATTTTAGGGTTTTCCATATTTGCATTCAATTTTGCACCCTGGATTACTCCCCTCCTCCAGTTCGGTTTTGAGTGGACAATACTATGAAATAGGTATTTTCTTTCAGTTGTGTGGTGTGGTAACAAGCATGAGGTGAGGGAAATCAAACGAAAATAAGGAGGCAGAGGCAGGAGGTGAGTCCAGTTTGGGGCGTGTTAGTTTTGAAATGCCTCCAAGACATTTAAGAGGGGAACTAGCACTCAAAACTTCTGGAGAGGTATCAGGTTAGAAGTTACTAGCATATCTGAGGTGGTTGCTGAAGAGAATGAAGGTCGTTTCTTGCACCCCAGGGAGTGCCATAGGGCTGATGTGAGAATGACACATTCTAGGAGGTGGAAACAGGTGGCGCAGGGGAACCAAGAGAGACTGTGGCACACGTACCACAGGAAGAGCGAATTTGAAATATCACAGAGCCGTCCTCTTTGCCAGGTGCAGCAGGGCAGCTTGGTAGGATGGTAAGAAGTGTCCCTTAAGATACAGAGCTCACCGGTGAACTTGATGGAAGTACTTCTGAAGAAACAGCAAGGGTGGAAGGCAGAACGCTGGGAAAAATAGAAGGTGGGGAGGTCGAGATAATGAGTGTCGACTACTCTCTCAGCAGAGAGGGACACAACTGGAGAAGGAGGAAGGGTCAAGGGTGAATTTTATATTTCAGAATGTGCTCACAGAGGGGAAGGAAATGAAAGGGAGAAGAAGAGGTTGAAGATGTAAGAAAAGGAGAGCAATTTGGGGAGAGATTGAAGGACATGAGAGACAATAGGATTCGGAACAGCAAGAGAGGGTGCTGAGCAAAGAGTGGGGGTACCTTGTCCTCTGGGCAGTGTGTAGGAGGAGAGGTTTGAGATGAAAAAGGGTGATGGATTGATGGAGCGTACTGCTAATCATTTACTTTATCTTTACCCATCCAGATGTGGTGAAGTTTTGGAATGCTTATGCTCATATTGCCTGTGTCCTGCAGTGTACGGGAGGCCTTCATGATGGCTGTGTCCCACCACGCTATGGCCCAGTCTTCTAGGTTATGGCTTCTGCATCCTTTACCTGTTTTGTTCTTTTGTGGCCAACCTTGATTGAGCATTCAGGGATGAGAGACCCATTGGCTTTCCACGAACAGCATTCATTCAATAGCAATTTATTAGCCCCTTCTTGGGGTTAAGTTGGTGAATGGAATCACATAGTCTCAGTTTTCATGGAGCTTTCAGTCTGGTGAGGATAATAACAAAGCTAAATGTAAAGTACTGATAACGGGAAGGTCTGTGAAAGTAAAGCATACAGTATGATGACAGGGGATTACAGGGGTCCCAGATGAGTCTGCAAAGTCAGGAAAGAAATCCTCCTTGAGGAAGAGATGTTTGACAGGAGAACTGAAGAGGCCTAGGAAGTTGCTAGCTAGGTGGAGCTGTGTGGAGTTGCTAAAGGAATACATCCCAGGCATAGAGAACAGGTTGAACCATTGTCCGAAGTCAACATAGAGCATGATGCTTTTTTCAAAGGTCAGTCATTTGAGCCAAAGATAGTGCAATAAAAGGGCATAAAATTGATTGAGAGAAGCAGACATAGGGCAGACCATGCTGAGCCTTGTTAACCATATTAACACCTGTGAACTTTATAGTGAGTACGGTGAGAAGCCATCAAGGAATTTTAAGCTATATATGGGGCTAAGGATAAGGGTAACATGAACATATATGCTGTTTAAAAAACAGATTGTGGGGCACCTGGGTGGCTTATTCAGTTAAGTGTCCACCTCTTGATTTTGTTCCAGATCATAGTCTCATGGTTTCATGAGTTTGAGCCCTATGTTGGGCCCTGCATGCTGACAGCACAGAACCTGCTTGGGATTCTCTGTCTCCATCTCTCTCATCTCTCTCTGTCCCTCCCCCACTCATGCTCTCTCTCTCAAAAAAAAAAAAAAGATTGCTTTTGTAACCTTATGGGAGACCGTGAAAGGGAACCAAGACTAGGAGGAGAAGCAGGGAGACTAGGAAGAGAAGCCATGATTAGCCCAGTGAGAGGATGCATGTTTGGATGAGGGTGATGATAGGGGCTGTGAAGAAAAGAAGACTGACTTCAGATCTATTTTTGGAGGTAGAATCAACCAGGTTTAGACATGGTGTTCCACAAAAGAAAAGTATATGCAAAACATCCTCCATAGGGCAAAGAAGCTGTAAAACAGAAGAAGGCCAAATCCAACTTGACAAGAAATGGCTTATTAAAGGGACTTAAGCAGAGAAGCATGCCCTGGGTGGCCACAAGATGTGTAGATCTTTGCAACCCCACCTCCCATAAGACCTGCCTTTATAGCCCTGGAGGCGAGAGAGTATATGCTAGGAGGCTATCCAGGAGAACATGTTTGAGAACCAGTGGTATCTCCAGAGCAGGTCAAGGATGTTACACCCTAAGTGTATATTTAAGGGTGTGGTTAAATAAAAAGAATATGAGAAGTGGGGGGGGGGGCTGTGCTCAAGAAAGCTTGAGGTGAGAGTGGTCACCATGGCAGATTTGCTCAAGATGGTGCTAGTCTGGTTCATATACATGGGCATGAGAGAAGGTGCTGTCATGGATGATTCTCAGGGTTCTTTCTCCACTGAATTCAACTGACCTAGATAGTACTTTGACACACCATCACCCTATAATAGCGTGATGTTCTTATTGGATAAGTTTGTTGTTTATGAATCTATTTTTTGGACTCAATTGTATTTTCCATCTGAATTATGTCTTAATAAAGGACATATGTTTCTTCCAATGTGTTCTCTCTCAAACTTCAGGAAAAATACCCATTTTAACTGCCTAAGACTCATGAAAACAAGCCTTAAGTTGTGTTATTCCAATTCTTTGCAATCTAAATTATTTCATTGTTGTGTGACCTTAGGCAAGTCATTTAGTCACTCCAGCCTTAGTATTTTCATCTATAAAAAGAGAAACTCCTGAGTATAAATTTCAGGGTTCTATTGAGGATGCACTAGTATAATTAGTAAAGTTGCATTTTATGAGATTGTATTCCAAACTCAGTGCTTAGAATCACCTATGAAGTAGTCTTGCATCCAATCAAGGGTATAGATCTAACCTTCTGGTTACAGGAAAGTTGAGACAACAGAACAAATTAATTAGTGTTAAGAAACGATCAGATAAATTCAGCATGTGGGATAGTCTATAAGATATTGAGCCTGGTCTCTTAAACAGTCAATATCATGGGGGTGGGGGGAGAAGAAAGAGACATATCCATTAAATGCAGTTGTGAAATTTGATTAGATCTTGATTTGAAAAACGAACTCTAAAAGTTGCACTAGAGACAATCAGGGAAATTTGAATATGGATCACATGGATCGTGAGCATCACACTGTTGCTTTTATAAGGCATGATAATGGGATCATAGTTATGTAAGAGAACGCCCTTATTTCAGGAGCTTCATTTTGAAGTATTAGAAGTGAGTGACAATGATGTCTGTATCTTTGTAATGGTTGTAATCAAAATAAGGATGGCGAGATGGAGAGATTGAGAGACAGAGCAAATATGACAAAACGTGAATCCTTGCTATAGATACTTGTTACGTGAGTTTTCATTGCCACGTTATTTCAACTTTTTTTATATACTTGAAAGTTGCAGGTTAAAAATTCCACACAGAGGGCAAAAATTGAGTATGATCTGTATTGCCAGACGAGGAAGTTGGTTTCTATTTAGACTTGACATTGTATGAAAACTTGTACCTTTGAGCACTAGACACATACTCAGCTGAGGATGACCCCAACACTCTTTGAAGCCTTTGGGCACCTGGGAAGCAGGGACCAGCAGATCTGGCTGGGCATCCCACATCACGCTCACATGGAGGCCGACGCTCATGGACAGAAACGGAGGGCAAGGGTCCTTGTACTGTGAATATTGCTAATCTCTTTCTTTGCAATTTGTTTTGCTTAGCTGGCAGAGTTGGCTTGCCTGTGGATGCCATACATGCATGTGTGATATAACTACAGTATGACTTATTTTGGGGAAGTACTCATCACTGTGTATATACATACGATGTCAGTTTAACAGTGTAGTCTCCCACTATGTCAGACCAAAGAGGCCCCGGGTTTATATATTGTTCCCACTGACCTGTCCAGCTCTTGCCATCGGCATCTACTTCCCCTTCTGTCTTCTTTTCCTTAGAAACCAAATGCTTTAGTTCTGGAGGAGGGAGGAATCGAACACATATGGCTGGTTTCTAAGACAAGTTTCTAGGACAAGTAATCATGGTCTAACTCTTCAGACTTTCCTGAGGCAAGGGTATACCCAGGTGGGGACTGAAGTTTTGAGGGGCTCTCTTTAAGAAAAGGGATTCACAGGGGCACCTGGGTGGCTCAGTCGGTTAAGCCTCCGACTTCGGCTCAGGTCATGATCTCGCAGCTTGTGAGTTCGAGTCCCACGTCGGGCTCTGTGCTGACAGCTCAGAGCCAGGAGCCTGCTTTGGATTCTGTGCCTTCCTCTCTCTGTGTCTCTCCCCTGCTTGCACTCTCTCTCTCTCTCTCTCTCTCAAAAATAAATAAAGACTAAAACAAAAAAATTTAAAAAAAAAGGGATTCACAATTAAAGACACAAAAATTCCTAGGAAAGTGAATGAGAAAATAAATCACAAATTCAAGTTAAAAAAATTTGCCAAAGTCCATAGGTATCGTAAGATAGAGAAAAATGGATAATTTCACTAAAAAAATACCTAATTGCCTGACATATATCTATAATACTTTTCCCCCACACATTTTGGGAGCTGTATTCTTTAACTCTTAAACTGACAACAATTTTGCAAAATATCTCTGATGGAAAAAACAAAAAAGATAATCCCATATTTCCCCTAGCGATCATTGTTGAAAGGTTTCTAAAGCTTCTCCCATATTAAAAGCTTGCTATCGGTAATGTCAGATACATTATTGGAATTATTGGTGAATTTGTGAGAGTTTCTATTAAGTTTCTTTCAGAGACGAGCTGTAAGACTTTGGTCATTTCAAGTTTTTCATGTGCAGTGACTAATCACAAATTCTCTTGGAATTGACAACATTCATTAACCAGTTTTTCATCAATGTCATGATGAGTTTTTTGTTGGCCCTGAAATTTTATGTCTGTGGCCTGGGTGAGTCAGGGCATGGGCAATAGGAATATTTCTGCAAGTCATTCCAATATTAGGACAGCCAGCAGTACCTGAAGTATACACAGAAATGTCAGGAAACCATAGAAATATATTTTACTAAACCAAACGAAATGTATCCTCAACTCAACTTCCCTCTGCTGCAAGCATCTCATACCACACCACCAGGCACAGGGCGAAGTATGTATGATGGGAAGTTAGAGAACCAGATTGTAGTGGTAAAACTCTATGATTTTTGGAGATTGTATAAAAACATATGAACATAGTAACAAATTGCTAGAGTCCCTCCCATGGTTTTGGGAGCGGTCTGTGCAAAGGAAGGTTCTGAAATTTAACTCCTCAGCTTTCTAGTAAACCCTACCATGCTTGAGGTAAGCTTTTCTCCATTTCATATAAACTTAAAACATCTGGTGGGGGCACCTGGGTGGCTCAGTTGGTTAAGTGTCCAGCTTTGGCTCAGGTCATGATCTCACAGTTCATGAGTTCAAGCCCCACATCGGGCTCTGTGGTGACAGCTCAGAGCCTGGAGCCTGCTTTGGATTCTGTGTCTCCCTCTCTCTCTGCCCCTCCCCTGCTCATACTGTGTCTTTCTGTCTGTCTCTCTCTCTCTCTCAAAAATAAATAAAACATTAAAAAAAAATTTAAAAAACATTTGGTGAAAGTGTCACTCTTACAGTGAGCTCCTAATAGTTGTTCAGTTTAAGTTGATCTGGGGAGAAAAATTTTACATATTATTGTACATGTTATTTAGGAGCCTCAAATAAAAGAAGTCATGAAGAAAATATTCCTTAAATATTATTATTGAAACCTTTCTCTCTATAACTTATATATCTATAAAAAATCTTCTGGTATTGTGCTTTTTCAAATCTGGCTGCATTCTAGAATCTCCTGGGATACTTTTAGAAAAATACCAATGGGTGCAATATGGGCAATGGTATTTTTTTTTAAAGCCCTCCAGGTGATTCTAATGTTCATCCAGAAATTGATATCCACTGTTCTAATGAGTTGAAATTCCTTTTATTTTTTATTTTTTATTTTTTTGCTTAAATGTCAAAATATTATTCTAGTTCTCCCTGGACTCTTTCAAATGAAATATAAGGGTATGAGATTCAGGAAATGTGTTGCACATGCATAGCACAATAGGCATTATGTAAAATATATCTTTGCTAGAAGGAAACTCTTCTGGTAAAAATTCCTGCTTGTGGAGAATGCAGACCATAGTGTGCTGGCAGGGTGAGATATGAACCAGACGATGTGAGCAACTCCTAATTAAAAATAAAATTAATTTTCTACCAAGCATTCTCCATTGTACTTGAAGGCAAAAGCTTTTTTTTTTTTTTTCATATAATAAAAGGTCCCCTGAAGGGGGTCAGCTACAAGGATATTTCAAACAGAAAAGCGTCCGGCATGATAAATCCATTCGAGTTCATCGGACACCCATGCTTTCTCACAGTGGCTCAGGTAACCTGTGGAGCTGGGTCGAGCTGCCACCTGGCTGCTCTTCTCCCGTCTTTTGTCCAAGCGGATTGTGCATTACAAATGATTAATATCTGCCTGTTCAATCTATCTCCACTGAATACGTTGTCCTTAGTTTTCCTGAAATGGCTAATTTGAGGAATATAATATTCTATGATGATGGCATAACATTAGAATAAGAACTTGTTCATAAGTGAGATATTTGATGCTTTCAAAAGTATTATTTGATGCTGCCTAAATACAGGCTTAATCTTTATCTTTTCTTAGAGCTGTTTTTTAAAAAATTAAATTGAGAAAATTCTACATGCCTACTGAACTTCCAGTGATTTCACTTAAAACCACATTTATCAGTAAAAGCATTTTTGTATGTGCATTTAAGGCTATATATTATATGTACACAGTCTTCTCTAATCCTAGAAAGTAATCTTTAGTATAAAGAACTTCCCTCAGATGTGCAACTGGCCCGTGATGGCTTGATTTCATAGGCTTATGGCTGAGCAGCTTAGCTACTGAAGAGTTTGGAAGTGGTTTCTAGCCCAAGAAGGATTTATAACATGGTAGAAGGAAACAACAACATAAAGAATGTCAAACTGAAATAAATTCCATAATAAAAAAAGGAGGCATTTTAACTTGCTCTGTGCCAGAGCCAAAGCATTTCTTTCTGTTTTGATCTTTCAAAACTCTCTGGGAAGGGGGGTCTTAAAGCTGTAATGAGAGCATCTCCCATCAGACATATATTTCTTAGAAGAGTAAATAAGACTGCAGAGTACATTCTTAACCAATCAAGATGGACAGGCTTCTCAATCTGAGGGGAAAAAGAAAAGCCAGAAGTACAATTTGATGCATCAATAGCAAGGATTCCAAGAATCCAACAAGAAAAGCTGGGCACAAGCAAGGGGAATTAAAAAAAATTTTTTTTTAACTTTTATTTGTTTTTGAGAGACAGAGCATGAGCAGGGAGGGGCAGAGAGAGACACACACAGAATCTGAAGCAGGCTCCAGGCTCTGAGCTGTCAGCACAGAGCCCGACGCGGGGCTCAAACCCACGAATTGTGAGATCATAAACTGAACTAAACCCGTCTGTTTAATACACTGAGCCACCCAGGCACCCCCAATTTTAATTAGGTGTAAGAAGGGATTTCTGAATAATTGCTAAACTGCCTCTAACTTCTTTTTTACTTAGAACGATAGATGGCCTGGTCAGGTCAGACTCTCAACTTCTCTACCATGGCCCAGAGAAGTCTTCCTAAAACATAAAACCTGATCATGTTAGACCTCTGCTTAAAACCCTACGGTGACTTTCCCTAATTTTGCTAATCTGTTTAAAACCCTATGGTGACTTTCCCTAATTTTGCTAATCAAGAGCATGAAATGAAGAAATGCAAGATTTTAAAAATGTAAGCCCTCTGCCTTCCTTTCCAATTTTATTTTCTCCCACTGCTTTCTCAACGCATTAAACTACTTGCAGTACACACAGACCCACATGCACATACACAGACCCACATGCACACACAGGCACACGTGCACACACACAGACACACACGCACACACACAGACACACATGCACACACATACACAGACACACATACCCACATGCACATACACAGACCCACACGCACATACACAGACACACATGCACACACAGACACACATGCCTACAAACACAGACACACATGCCTACAAACACAGACACACACACACATACACAGACACACACCCACATACACAGACCCAAATGCACATACACAGACACACACGCACATACACAGACCCACAAGCGCACACACAGACACACACGCACATACACAGACCCACATGCACATACACAGACACACACGCACATACACAGACCCACATGCACACACACACACGCACATACACAGACCCACATGCACATACACAGACACACACGCACATACACAGACCCACATGCACACACAGACACACATGCACGTACACAGACACACATGCACATACACAGACCCACATGCCTACAAACACATCATGGTTCTTCAGCCTCCTCTGCCTTTGCATATTCAGCGTGCTTTTTTTTGGTTCATGTGGCAAACTCCTCTTCCTCCACAGACCTTGAGTAGGTATTGTCTCTACGTGAAGTCTTCTCTAAACTCTAACTCACAGAATTAATCAGACTCCAAATCAGTAATCTTCTGAATTTCGAAAATTTCGTAAGTTCACCTCTATGATTTTCAACTGTGTTCTAATACCACAGAGGGTGAGGACCATTAGGGACAAGGCCCATTTTGCTTTTTAGAGATCTTCAATGCATACCATGGACCAGCATGAAGAGGCAGTCACTAATTGTTCAGTTAGAGGACTGGAGTGTATTATTCCCTTCACCATCACTCATTCTATTCTCTCATCCTGGGTGAGCCCCCAGGACCACAGAAATGAACAGACATTTCTTACACGAGTCCATTTGATTATTCATAATTTCACTTGGATACCAACATAGCCATAGCAGGTGTTATGTAACTCTGAGCCCTAACTGGGTATATATATCGTTACTTTTACAAAATTATTTCACAAGAAGTTGGTCTAGAAAGATTTTTGCAGACTCCAATGTATTAAAGAAGGCTATCTGTTTTAAACCACTACTCCCATTGAGAGGGAGAGTCTGATTCTTCTCCCCTTTAATGTGGGCATGCCGTCATGGCATTTTTGACTAATAGAATATGGAATATACATTCTGAGGTTTCTAAGACTCAATCATTCCTTGAAACTTCCTCCTGAACCCCTTCAGACATGATAAGAACCCTGAGCTGTCTTGTAAGATGCTCACCTACCCTGAGACCATTGTTTCAAGGAGCCCACATGTAGGTGGCCTGACAGACCCAGCAGAGCCCCATCCTTTGAACCATCCCTGCCTAGGGGCTAACTTGTGAATTAACCCTTCTTAGATCCTCCAGACCACTTCGTCTGCCAGGTGAATGACTACTACCTGATGCCCTCTGTCGATACCACATAGAAGAATCACTCAGCTGAGCTCTGCCTAAGTTGCTGGCCTACAAATTTATGCATTAATAATAAAATGGCTGCCGTGTTAAGCCACCAAGTTTTGGAGAGATTATACCACAGTAGATGACTTGCACAGCCTCCTTCCCCCAACATCCTTTTGATTGCTCAGCACCCCTATCAGCTAAGTCAAATATAGAAGGATTCCTGCTCTGAGTCCTTCCATTATAGGATACATTTACTTCCACAGGCTCCTTTTCCCTATCGCTGGTGAGGGATATATTGTATTCCTTTCTCAGATAACTCAGACTCTCAGTCTGACTTATTCTTCAAATTTTCCAGCTTTCTGTAGTGTTATCATTCCCTTCATTTTATTCTGTCCTACTACAGTCCCATCCCTATTGTGTCATTCTTATGGACTTCAGTAATCCCTGACCCTCCTTGCCTTTCTTTTCTAGGTAGCTCCGTTGAATTATCCAGGAACGAAAGTGGTAATGAGTATTTGAATAGGCTATTTTTAAAAAAATGTTGGCAATTCTACATCCCTGGAGGACTTTAAAATAGGATAAGCAGTACGTAATCTATTGGATGGGGGGTTTAAAAATTCCTCATGCCAGAAATCAGAGGGCCTGAATTAGACAACCTCTAGTAATTCCTTTCTGCCAGATGACTCTATAATAGATTCAGAGGCATAGATCCAGTCATAGCCTTGAAACATGTAAACTGTCCGTTTCTTGATAGCATAATTTGATTGCAAAATAAATAACTAGTTGAATCATGTTTTTGATATATATTGGAAGAATTTCATTTTTTGAGAACATGTTTTATATTTTGAAAAGAACTGTAAATATGAATTTCTTCCAACTATAATCAATGTTTATCACTATATTGATTTCCTTTCTTGTATTTTGTAGTCCACTGTAATTTTTATTCTCTGAATATTTCTAAACTCGCTCTGCAATTTTTCACTTCTGGTGTATTTAGTGCTGCTCAAATGTGTTTTTTAATTTTCTTTTTAAATTTTTTGAGTTTTTGTTAAAATTCCAGTTAATTAACAGACAGTGTTAGTTTCAGGTGTACAAATAATGATTCAGTACTTCCATACATCACATGGTGCTGATCACAAGTGTGCTTCTTAATCCCCATCACCTATTTCACCCATCCCCCCAGCCACCTCCCTTCTGGTAACCATCAGTTTGTTCTGTATAGATAAGAGTCTGTTTCTTTGTTTGCTTTGCTCTTTGTTTGTTTTTATCCTTTGCTCTTTTATTTTCTCTCTTAAATTCCACATATGAATGAAATCATATGGTATGTGTCTTTCTCTGGCTGACTTACTCTCTTAGCATAATACTTTCTAGCTCTATCCATGTTGTTGCAAATGGCAAGATTTCATTCTTTTTGATGGCTGAGTAATTCTCCATTGTGTGTGTGTGTGTGTGTGTGTGTGTGTGAGAGAGAGAGAGAGAGAGAGACAGAGAGACAGAGAGAGAGAGACAGAGAGAGAGAGATACACTTCTTTATCCATTCATCAGTCAGTGGATGCTTGGGCTATTTCCATAATTTGGCTATTGTAGATAATGCTGCAATAAATATTGGGTGCATGTATCCTTTTAATTAGTATTTTTATATTCTTTGGATAAATACTTAGTAGTGTGATTGTTGGATTGTAGGGTAGTTCTATTTTTAACTTTTTGAAGAACCTCCATACTGTTTTCCAAAGTGACTGCACCAGTTTCCATTCTTTCCAACAGTGCATAAGGTTTTTTTCTTCACATCCTCACCAACACCTGTTGTTTCTTGTGTTGTTGATTTTAGCCATTCTGACAAATGTGAGGTGACATCTCATTGTAGTTTTGATTTGCATTTCCCTGATAATAAGTGATGTTGAGCATCTTTCCATGTGTCTGTTGGCCACCTGGATGTCTTCTTTGGAAAAATGTCTATGCATGTCTTCTGCCCATTTTTCAACTGGGTTATTCATTTTGGAGGTGTTGAGTTTCATAAGTTCTTTATATATTTTGGATAAAAATGTCTTTATCTGATATGTCACTTGCAAATATCTTCTCCCATTCTGTAGGTTGCCTTTTAGCTTTGTTGATTGTTTCCTTTGCTGTGCAGGAAATACATTTTATTTGATGTAGACTCAATAGTTTGTTTTTTGCTTTTGTTTCCCTCACCTCAGGAGATATATCTAGAAAGAAGTTCTATGGCCAGTGTAAAAGAGGTTACTGCCTGTGTTCTCTTCTAGGATTTTTATGTTTCAGGTCTCACATTTAGGTCTTTAATCCATTTTGAATTTATGTTTGTGTATAGTGTAAGAAAATGGTCCAGTTTCTTTTGCATGCAGCTGGCCAGTTTTCTCAACATCATTTGTTGAAGAGATAGCCCTTTCCCCAGTGGATATTCTTTCCTGCGTTGTTCAAGATTAATTGACCATATAATTGTGGGCTCATTTCAGCGTTTTTTATTTGTTCTATTGGTCTATGTGTCTATTTTTGTGCCAGTACCATACTGTTTTGATTACTACAGCTTTGTAATATGACTTGAAGTCTGGAATTGTGATGCCTCCAGCTTTGTTTTTCTTTTTCAAGATTGCTTTGGCTATTCAGGGTTCATTCCATAAAAATTTTAAGATGTTTTTTTCTAGATCTGTGAAAAATTCTGTTGGTATTTTGATAGGGATTGCATTAAATGTGTATGTAGATTGCTTTGGGTAGTATGGTCATTTTCATGATATTTGTTCTTCCAATTGATGAGCATGGAATGTTTTTCCATTTCTTTTTGTCATCTTCAATATATTTCATCATTATTTTATAGTTTTCAGAGTATAGGTCTTTCACTTTTTTGGTTAGGTTTATTTCCAGGTTTTTCATTATTTTTGGAACATTTGTAAATGAGACTAATTCCTTAATTTCTCTTTCTGTTGCTTCATTATTGATGTATAGAAATGCAACAGATTTCTGTATGTTGATTTTGCATACTGCAACTTTAATGAATTTGTGTATCAGTTCTAGCAGTTTTTTGGTAAAGTCTTTTGGATTTTCTATATGTGGTATCATGTCATCTGCAAACAGTGATGGTTTTACTTCTTCTTTGCCAATTTGTATGCCTCTTATTCCGTGTGTGTGTGTGTGTGTGTGTGTGTGTGTGATTGCTGTGGCTAGAACTTCCAGTACTGTGTTAAATAAAAGTGGTGAGTGGATACCTCTAGCTTGTTACTGACCATAGAGGAAAAGCTCTCAGTTTTCTCCCATTTAGGATAATGTTAGCTGTGGGTTTTTCATATATAACTTTTATTATTTATGTTGAGGTATGTTCCCTATAAACCTACTCTGTTGAAGGTTTTTATAATGAATGGATGTTGTCAAATGCTTTTTCTATATCTAATTGAAATGATCATATGGTTCTTATCATTTATTTTATTAATGTGATATATATCACTTTGATTGATTTGTAAATATTGAACCACCCTTGCAACCCAGAAATAAATCCCACTTGATCATGGTGAATGATTTTTTTTTAATGTATTGTTGGATTCAGTTTGCTAGTAATTTGTTGAGGATATTTGCATCTATGTTCATCAGAGATATTGGCCCGTAGTTCACTTTTTTGGTGGTGTTTTAATCTGGTTTTGATATCAGGGTAATGCTGGCCTTATAGAATGAGTTTGGAAGTTTTCCTTCCTTTTCTAGTTTTTGGAATAGTTTGAGAAGAATAAGTATTAACTCATTTTGCAGTGTTTGGCAGAATTTGCCCATGAAGCCATCTGGTCCTGGACTTTGTTGGGAGTTTTTTGATTAATTGATTCAATTTCTTTGATGGTTATCAGTCTGTTCAAATTTTCTCTTTCTTCCTGTTTCAGTTTTGGTAATTTATATGTTTCTAGGAATGTATCCGTTTCTTCTAGGTTGTCCAATTTGTTAGTGCATAGGTTTTCATAATATTCTCTTATAATTGTTTATGTTTCTGTGGTGTTGGTTGTTATTTCTCCTCTGTAACTTGTGATTTTATTTATTTAAGTCTTTTTCTTTTTCATAAGTCTGGTTACAGTTTTATCAATTTTATTAATTTTTGCAAAGAACCAGCTCCTGGTTTCATTTATCTGTTCTATTGTGGGTTTTTTTTAAGTTTCTATATCATTTATTTCTGCTCTAATCTTTATTGTTTCCTTCCTTCTGCTGGCTTTAGGCTTTATTTATTGTTCTTTTGTTAGCTCTTTTAGGTGTGAGGTTAGGTTGTTTATTTGAGATTTTTCTTGCTTCTTTTTTGTTTACTTAAAAAAATATTTTTTTAATGTTTATTTATTTTTGAGAGAGAGATTGAGAGAGCATGAGCAGGGGAGGGGCAGAGAGACAGTGGGAGACACAGAATCTGAAGCAGGCTGTAGGCTCTGAGCTGTCAGCCCAGAGCCCAACGCAGGGCTCAAACTCACGAACCATGAGATCATGACCTGAGCCACAGCTGGATGACTGAGCCACCCAGGTGCCCCAGATATTTTTCTTGATTCTTGAGGTAGGCTTGTATTTCTGTCTACTTCCTTATTAGAACTGCTTTTGCTGCATCCCAAAGGTTTTGGACTGTTGTGTTTTCATTTTCATTAGTTTCCATGTCTTTTTTTTTAATTTCTCAGATGTGGTTTTTATCCACTTTGTGTATAAAAGGAAGAGAGGGAGAACTTTACATGTTTGCTTTGGTGACTGATCTCTGCACTTCAGAAATGAGCAAGTTTAATTTCCTCAGTTGATGGCAAGATGGTCCTCTTAGAATGTGGGGAAGATGTAGAATTCTGCTTTGTCTCTTCTGGTCTTCTGCTCCAACAAGTAGGGAGAAACAGCACTACCAAGAATAATAGTTTAATGACTTTTTAAGTTGACCTTAAAATGTGCCTAGTTACCCCAGTAAATAATTTTTTGTTAGTTTAATGACTTTTTAAGTTGACCTTAAAATGTGCCTAGTTACCCCAGTAAATAATTTTTTGTTACAGCAACCAAGGTAGCCAGTCATTCCATATCCTCCACCCAAAACAGTGGATATTGTCAATGTGATGTGCTGAACACCCATTGGAGAGCTATGGGTTGATTCATATCCTAAAGCAACAGAATAGAACTAGGACACAGGATAGGAGTGGGGGAAAGCATGCTTTAGAAGGCCCCACACTTGCAACACCTGCCAGTTCTTGCCAATATGGCAAAATATGGTTGCTGTAACAGAGACCCAACAGCTATAAAGATCTTACTTTCAAGTGTGATTCAAGGTGGGGTTGGAATAAGGTTGGAACAGACTCACAGAGGGGTTCCTCTCTTTATCAGTATTTCAGAGGGAAAGGCAATGTCATGTAGAGTCTAAGAGCCAGAAGCAGTCACCTAAGAAGAGCAGCCAAGCGATGCACTGCAGAGCTGAGAACAGCAAAAAAGTCCCAAGACTCATGAAAGAGAACAGGAAACAAAAACTGTTCCTTAAGATGGGAGCATGCCCACAGGTGAAGCAAGGTTGACAGAAGAACTACAAATAGATCAACTTTAACAAACAGAAGCTAGACAATGGTGCCACACTTGTCCCTCTACTAGTACATGCTTATAAATGTTTTTATTTGTGTAGTTCTTAGAACTCAGTAAGTCATTTTATTTATTATTGTATAAGATTCATTGAGTTCTCTCTGCTATTTATATTGTTTTCTGCTTTCTGTATGTAATTTATAGATACTCAGTTATTTGGTTGATAATATTAACCTACTAAGACAACTCTAAAACTAGATGCTAAAATTAATCAAATCCTTTTATTTCAATGGGAAGAGAAGCCACGTGATGATTTAGTTGTCTCTGCCTACCTAATAGTCTGATAGCTAAAACCATAAAAGGGAAAGAATCAACAGAAAGCTGTAAATAAACTTCCTAAAGGGTATTTTGCTCTTTTAACCTTCTACACAATAGACCAAGTAAAACCTTAGTAGGGAGCCTTTTAACAACAAAGGCAAAATGATTTTTCCCCCAGAATGTTTAAAACTAGTAGCAGCTTCTTTTCCAATTAAACTGTCAATGCTGTGAGACCAAGGGCAGTATGGATCACAGTCATCTTATACAGGCTTAAGATAGAATATATAGTTGCTGGATGAAATTTTTTTCTGCTCTATCATTGTTTATTGAGCGTCTATTATGTGGCAGTTACAGTGCTCAGCAATGAAGAAGGCAACCAAAATACATTCCCTCACAAACCTTATGTTCCAGGGGGAAGATAGATAATAAACAAACAAGCAAATTCATAGTTAAACAAGAGAATATTATAAGTTTGTTCAAACAAGCAAATGTATGGATGGATGGATATGACTGCTGCGGAAAAACACATAGCAGAGCAAATAGGGAAAGAGTGTTGGAGGCTGCTGTCTTAGTTTTGTGATCAGTGTCAACCTCTCTTAAATGATAGTTCATAAGAGATCTGATCATGAGAGTGAGACATGATGTACCTGAAGAAGAGTGTTCCTGGGAGAGAGAATGGCAAATTCAGTGACCCTGAAGAGGAGTGAGGCTGGGATGGAATGAGCTGAAGGGAGCGTAGGTAGGAGAAAAGGATGGGGGTAATCAAGGACCAGATAATGTAGGGCTACTCAGGTCATGGGAGCCACTACAGAGCTTTGAGCAGTAGAGTTGAAACGGTCTGATTTACCTGCAAATGTTCATGCTGGTTGTGTGAAGCATCCACTTCTAAGGAAATGGATGGATGATGAATTGCAAGAGTCAGAGAGTGGCTCAGCAGATCCTAAGGAATGATATTAAATACCTGGTTGTGTTAACGCTCACGTGGTCAGGCTCTTCTGAGTCAAGAGCAGGAAGAGAAGGAGGTAGACCTTTTCTGAGAAATCTGCTAACTCTTCCTAAGTGGTATGGCCCTTGAAATTTATGATTTTTCTTTCCAGTTTCCATACAACATTTTAGCTATCTCTTTTGAGTTTATTGGTAGGATAACATATCATATTATAAAATATTATAATATTTTTTAGTTCATCTAGTAGTGGAGCATTTGCATATCATTTAAATAAATCTAAAGTTTGGATCACTGAGCTCTTAACTATGCAGGAAGAGTTAAAATTTGTTTATATTAGCTGTTACAGTTGCATAAAAGTTATTAGCTAGCACTTACCAATCACCTCCATAAAAATTTGCCAAAATGTGCTTCACTAAGAGATAGAAGAATAAACATAAGGGAAGAAACCTGACTGTGCTTTAGCATTAAAGAGACTGAGATTGCCCTCTCCCTCACTCTGTGGGCACTTTAGCTATTCTCTAGGACTGTGGAATATGTAGTACACCCTAAATTAAGTAGTGAAGGAAACTAATGTAGCAGGCTTCCGTGAACTATTCCTTTAAGTGTGGGTCTATTTGTGGACAAACTTCAGCTTGGAACAGAAAGATATATTCAAGTACCTGAAATCATAGTTTCTAATTAGAATGCATCCTTGTACAGTAAGAAATCACACTGTTTGAATATTAACTTATGTGGCCTTATATAGATCACCAACCTCAGTTCCTCCATCTGTAAAGTGGGACTATTAATTCTAACCCTGTCTACCTCATGCAGTATCTACTGCAGGCTGTGTCTTCGTATCAGGCACTCTGCTAGGTTCTGGGGATATTGAGTAAATAGTTTTGATACCAGCCCTTAAGAAACTTAGGGTTTTTTTTGAGAAGAAGGTAAGTCAGTCAAGAATTACCCTGTAGATGGTTGAAGTTGGCAGAAGTTTCTCTGGGAATTTAAGGAAGTGGCCAGGGATTTGAATAAGAAAGCTTTTGGGATGAAGTGACATTTGAAATGATTGTTCAAAGCAGGGATAAGGGAGGTTGGAAATAAGTGGGAGGAAGACACATCTTTGGCACATCAACAAGAAACAAAGGAAAGCACAGAGTTCTACTATAGGAGTAGCATTAAGACTGTGTGTGTATGTGTGTGAGAGAGAGAAAGAGAGAGAGAGATAGGGGAGAGAGATGAGCAGAGAGAGTGATTAAGAATGGACTACGATGTTTTATTTGTGAATGCCTATAAACCTAAAATAGCAGAGGCTTACACAAGATGGAGGTTCATTTCTTTCTCATATAGAAGTTGAAAGTAGGTAGGGCTTAAGGCTAGTCTGGCATTTCACAGTGTCATGGACACAGATGGAAATTTCTTCCATCTTGCTCATGTGGCCTCATTCTCAAAACCACCTTATGGCCCAAGATGGCTGCTCCAGCTCCAACCATGAAAACGACATTCCCAAGGGCAAGTAGGAGCAAAGGAAGGAAATCAGTCTTCCTAATCCCTCTGATAGCATAAACCAGTTATACTTATATCCTGGGACCACATCTAGATGGAAGGATGATGTAAAAATATAGTCTTTATTCTGGGTAGCTATGTGCGTGGATAAACGTGGTGATTGCTATAACTAAAGCAAGAAAGACTAATCACTGGGAGACTGTGACAGTGTGTGTGTGTGTGTGTGTGTGTGTGTGTGTGTGTGTACATGTACGCACACACCCATGTGTGCTTATGCCCATGTAGGTGTGTGAGTCTGTGCACGTGCCTAAGTGGCAAGAGGGAGGGGTGAAGAGTGAAGAAGATATTTAAGAAGTTACTTTGCAAATGGATAGAGGACTCTACAAAATTAAGGAATTGCTCTAGGACAAATATATATTCTAGTGGTTATATATTTAATATATTTTTAAACCTATCCAGAGTTTACAATACATTGACAAATACATGTAAGCTAAATAGAATTGGCTACTTCCTTGTTTATGTTCCTGTAATGCTTCATACCAATATCATTATACAACTTACTTTTCCTATTAATCGTTTATGTCTCTATTTCTCTAGACCCTAAATTCTCTAGACAATAAATCATATTTTTTGGTGCAGGCCAATTTATTCCCCCTGATGTTTCTTTCCACATGGGATGAAATCCTTTAGTGTAATTCCTGTAGACTTTCTCTCCACCTTTTGGAATAAGGTTGAGGATGGGAGATGAATCACTTAACTGGGAAGATTTAGAGTGAGGAAATGTATGTGAGCAGCCATACTCCCTCCTCTCTTCTCTCTCTCTGGGAAGTCCTGTCCCCCAAGAGCCATATATTCTGCTGTGCTCCTCTAAATAAATGTTTTAAAGTTTGGGGAATGAATTCAGTTCAGGGGTATCAACACCAGGAGTACTGACAGAGAATATTGAAAAAAAAAAACCAAAATTAAGTTGGAGGAGGAGTATATATAAAGAGAGATTAGGATACATTGCTTTGAGCTTTAGGGAGGAGACTGGATTCCTGGGAATCTTGACCTTGACAGTTTCAGCAGCCTATGGTGCTTTGCACCCAGCTCATTCTTTTCTCATTTCTACTCACTCTTTCATCTGGCAAATTTTTACTTAGTGTTTGCCAGCTTCCAGTATTGTTCTGGGCACTGAGAATGTTGCAGTGACCAAACCAATAAAAAAGCCTGGCCCCCATAGAGCTTATATTACAGCTGAGAAGATAATTAATAAACAATTATATTTTTTTTATAATTGCAAAATAACATGTCAAGTAGGAATCAATGATTTGGAGAGGAGGTAAACAAGGAAAGAGGGTAGGGAGTGCTAAAAGATATGAAACCTTCCAATTTTTATTTTTATTTTTTTAATGTTTTTATTCATTTTTGAGAGACAGAGAGAGACAGGGCATGAGTAGGGGAGGGGCAGAGGGAGAGGGAGGCACAGAATCCAAAGCAGGCTCCAGGCTCTGAGTTGTCAGCACAGAGCCCGATGTGGGGCTCGAACTCATGAACCATGAGATCATGACCTGAGCTGAAGTCAGATACTTAACCATCTGAGCCACCCAGGTGCCCCAAAGCCTTTGAATTTTTAAAAATGTTTATTTATTTTGAGAGAGAGAGAGAGAGAGAGAGAGAGAGAGAGAGAGAGAGAGCGCACGAGTAGGGGAGGGGCACAGAAGAGAGAATCTGCACTGTCAGCTCAGAGCCTGATGCAGGGCTTGATCTTGTGAACCAGTGAGATCGTAACCTGAGCTGAAATCAAGAGTTGGCCACTTAACCAACTGAGCCACTCAGGTGCCCCGGAACATTTTGGATTTAATTATGGGGATCAGGAGAAGCATTTTTGATAAGGTGACATTTGAGTGAAGACCTATAGGAGTTCAGGGAGTGAGCCACATCAAAACTGGTGCAACAACAAGTGTGAGTTTAGTTGGTATACAGCTCTGCCTAGTTTGAAACCTTTGGGGATCATTAGCCCTATGAGTACCTGCAAAGGAGCAGCGTGTGCTGGGGGCGGAGGGGGTCTTCATGCATGCAGGGATATCGTTTGCTGACAGTGGCATCTCTTTCTTTCAGGAGGAGACCTAGAGACCCTGGTTAGCACTGAAGCCCAGGGGGACAAAAGAGTAAACCTCTAGGGTATGTTGTAGGGGGGTGGAGGCTCTTACGCCCCACTTCTATACGTCAGTCCGCTTCAAGGAGCGTTGCTAAGTGTGACACTCCTGGCCTTGTTCCGGCCCTTCACTCCCCTGGGGGAAAGGAGTGATGAACCAGATTGATGGAATATAAGGAAATGGGCATCCATAGCTCTGCCCTTTCCTCCGCATTTTCTCTTAGGACAGGGTCTGTAACTGTGTGCTCTGGATTGCCCGTGGTCACGTGGTAGACTTTGCAATTCACAGGGGAGGGCTGTGGTCATTTGGAGCTGTCTGTGGCTGGGTGGTAAATTTCCCTACATCTGATGTTTGGTATTAAGAAATCCTATTGTCTGCATATATGACACAGTCTCCTTTAGCAGTTTCGTCAGAAAAAAAAAGTGATGTTCATTGATTACTCCTTTTGTCTTATTTCTCAGTTGACAGAGAATTGGGTGAGGAAGAGAAGTGCTATGTACTGGGTATCATGAAACCCCAGTATTTTGTGTGTGTGTGTGTGTGTGTGTGTGTGTGTGTGTGTGTGTTACATTCTCTATGGAATAGTCAGTGAATGGTTGGATGGATGGTTGGATGGATAGGGGACAGTTGAGTTTGTGCTCTACAATTGGCCTTGAGATCTTTTTGAACTTCAGCATCTAGCAGAAAGGGCAATGTAATTTAGATGAGTGGGCAAAGCTCACTACATAAGATACATTAAAAAAGAGAGACCAAGGAAGGGATAGTTGCATAGAGCCAGAATTTTTCATTTTGAAGGGTGAAATTTTATTTTCACTGACACACTTTTCTGTGCATTTAAGTTGGAAAGAGTGGCTCCTTTAATTGAAGTTGCTATAGGTGAGTTTTTTTACATACTTGTCCGGATCTGCCCCCAGTGGGAAAATCACACCCTTGGGCTTTGATGTTTTTAAAAGTTTCACTCACTCTATCAGACCACTGGTCTGAAAAGTCCCTGAAAAGTATAGTAAAATCTGGTCAGTGTTCCTTTCTGACACCCTCCCCTACAAGTTGGTCTGTCCTGAAACTGGAACTAAGACTTCACTTTGTCCTTGGGAGGAAGAAAGGAATTAAGGAGCTGGATGTTATGAAAAATAATGGATGTTATGATTAAAAGGGGACATTTTCTAAGCTAGATAATGAGGGGAGAACCTGCAGTTTTTTGAGAACCTGCAGTTGTGAGAGATTGCCAAACAGGGTGAATACCTGAAGAGGGGTGCTGCCCAAAAGGTAGTCGGGATACCACGTTCTTGTGTTACCTTAACACCTGCTCTGTGCATTCTTGGCTTTGGATAGTTTCTTGACTACATTAAAAAAATTTTTCCCCCTCTACATAGTTACTGATGAGCCTAAGGGCTTAGACGATAATGAGAAAGTCAAAACAGGAATGGTGAGAAAAACACTTTGCTTTTCTTTTGTATTTGCGGAGCATTAGAATTATGTTTCTGTTTTTAAGTAGAAATTGCAGCATAAAGAGATACCATAATACACATTTTGGTTCATTTGGGTGGTTGAATTTAGGTATAATGGGATTTGCTTATATTCTACTGGCTGACAAATGTGACACCATAAACCAGCCTGGAGCTTTCTTGTGTAAACAAAAGACCAGAGAAATTAGAGTTAGGATGAACTGCATTTATAACAGCTATTAGCTTTTGAGGTAGACTTAGATTCTTTCCTCTAGATTGTAAAAATCCTCCGCTTCTGTCTCTTTTCTGCTCTGTTATCTGCTGAATTCAATGCTATGAACACAGAAGTGCTCAATAAATAAAACCTGATGACGACAGACTCGGATATAAAAGCAAAATAGTACTCAAAATTGCTAAAGTAAGTTGGGTATAGTTAGAGTTTTTTAAAGGCCATGGTGGTGTAATTTGGTAGAATTCCCAGTCTCCCTTAAATGGTGACAAAAGGTAGCCAGTGCTGTCTCTGTGCGGCCCCTGGGTGTCTAGAATAAAAATGAATTAGAAGAAAGGGTCCAGGAGCACTTTGTCATGATAGGATGTAGGGTGGCATAATTCTCAAAATTCTCTGTGAGGAATCCTCTCCATTGATAAGCTTTCCTCCACTTCTCAGAAAGGGCACAAGTAGAACAGTATTAACCTACTGTATGAAATAATGCATGGCCTTGTCACATCTGGCACATTATAACTGACTTGGTGGGCTTTACCGATGTTCCTTCTGTGAAAATTCATCTTGAGTGCTTTCTGAATGATGGCTGGACTCTGAGACTTATCACAACCTTAGTTATATAGAGTTGGTAATCCATAAAACTACCATCCCTTTAAAAAAAACAATCGCTTTTGAACAGATTTGTGAGAAAGGGGACCTTTACTTTTAAACTGTGAAATCATCTGAATGTGAGTAGGGAGAGAGAAGAAAGAGAAATCATCCTGAAATATTATTATCTCAGTTCCATTTGAAGATGGGAATACTAAGAATATTGGAAAAATAATGGAATGGAAAAAAACTAAAAATAATTATACCTAACACACTATTTAGGAATTCTTTATTTTCATAGAAATTTGGCTTAAACTAAGGAAGAACCTAGGTAGAATTTTCCAGGCCTGTGCTACAGGATTGCATGACTGGTCCCTCAAAAGACATGAGGTTGGTTTAGTGGCAGTTTATGGTTGGACTTTCATAGCGAGCATGAAATAGTTGAAGCAGCAAATGATTCGTAAGTGTGTATGACGGGTAGGGTTGGCGAGGGATGGATAGAGTATTTTCTCTAGCAATCTGCAAGTCTACGGCCAGTGCAAACCACTTTTCTGTGTGTGGGGTAACCTTCTGTATCTTTCATTTTTAATATTTTTACATCCGGGCGTTCTTGTATGATTTGTGTTTACCTCCAGTCAGTGTTTCTAGCAATTCCTCCATCCTTAGATGTGCTTCGTAGATCAGCTGAGAGTCAGAGCACAATAAGTAAATGCCTCATGGCCAACTTCTTCAGCTTCTTTTTTTTTTCTTTAATGTTATTTTAAATTTCACTTCTTAAATTCTTCCCAGGTTATCTAGAGACCTCTTAACACTTGAACGACTGGGCTGGATCTGTGGCATGCTTTAGCCCATTACTTTTTTCAATAATGCCTCTTTGTTCTTCAAACCCCATCATGTTCATGCAGCTTTATACTAATTATTATTTCCTATGTAGATATTTCAGTTTATAGACATAATAAAGGGAACACTGACCAACAGACCTAAAATCGAAGCTGAGCTCAGTTCTTAACTGGAAGACCTCATCTATTCTACTTAATCTCTCTGGGACATAGATCTCACCTCTGTAGGATGGAGTTCTTAATAATTGTTTCGCAGAGCTGTGGTGAAAATTCAGTAGATGAAAAGCTCTGTAGACTGTCAAGTACCATGCGGGTGTTAGGCATGTAGCAGAGACCGCTGTCTGTCCACCAAAATCCATTCTCCTTCACTTCTTAGGAATGGAGTTCTGTCTGGATCCAGCCTGACAGGGGTTTCCAAACCCCCTTGTAGCTAAGTGTGTCCATGTGTTTCAACTCCTGCCAGAGGAATGAAAGAGGGAGAGATATGTGTATCACCTTTGCTCCATTTACCTTGCAGCATATTTCTGGCCCTGGACTTCGACTTGCCCCCTTTCTGATGAGTGGGAAGGGTTATTAGCAGAGTGACCTTGGAGACCATGTATTGTCACACCAGTTTCCCGAATCAAAAAGTGGACAGGGCTGTCAGCGGATGTAGAAATCTAGAACACCTGTCTTGGACCTCTGTGTGAAGAGAGATGAATTCTGTTTTATTTGAGCGTTTGCACTTTTGGGTCTATTTGTAACAGCAGCTTAACCTACTGTAACTAATACCTACATTATTTTTGAGTCCATGTTGATAGAAATTCATAAAGTAATAGAGCTGGAAGGAGCCACAGAGGTCATCTTGCAAATAAAAGTAATGCTAGGGCGCCTGGGTGGCTCCATCGGCTTCGGCTCAGGTCGTGATCTCGCGTTCCGTGAGTTCGAGCCCCGCGTCGGGCTCTGTGCTGCCGGGTCAGAGCCTGGAGCCTGCTTCGGATTCTGTGTCTCCCTCTCTCTCTGCCCATCCCCCACTCATGCTCTGTCTCTCTGTCTCAGAAATAAATAAACATTAAAAAAGTTTTTTTTTAAGTAATGCTAAAAGAGGAAACAATTTTTACTCAGTCACAAAACAAACTAGTTACAGAACTGGAATAAAATCTAGTTTTCATTATACAGCTTCACCCCTTTGAAGGGAGAGTAATAAACAAACATGTGGAATCGAATACCTGAGAGATGGGACATGCAGACCTTAGGAATAAATTCAGAAAGTGCTTGTGTCAAGTGTTTCTATCCCCTATAGAAATGGGTAGTTAGGGAAGTGACATTTTACCTAACCTTCTACATTGAGATCAAGAAAGATAACCAGGCCCTCGGAGAGCACAAACTCTGGTGCTCGTTTTATCAACAGCCCCCAAACTAGAGGGTCCATGTGTCAGATAAAGGACTGCAACCTCTTCTGATTCCTTGTGAGAGCAGCCTCAGGGCAAATTGGACAACCTAGCAGTGGTACTGGGTATGTCTTAGCCACAGCTTCTGAAAGCTTTTGTGCTCAAAAAGATTGATCTAAAATGGCTTCTCGAGGGGCGCCTGGGTGGCGCAGTCGGTTAAGCGTCCGACTTCAGCCAGGTCACGATCTCACGGTCCGTGAGTTCGAGCCCCGCGTCAGGCTCTGGGCTGATGGCTCAGAGCCTGGAGGCTGTTTCCGATTCTGTGTCTCCCTCTCTCTCTGCCCCTCCCCCTCTCTCTGCCCCTCCCCCGTTCATGCTCTGTCTCTCTCTGTCCCAAAAAATAAATAAACGTTGAAAAAAAAAATTTTAAAATGGCTTCTCGAAACATAACCCAACAAGAGAGAGATGAGATTATGTTTTTAGCATTTGAACCATAACATGCTCACTCTGCTTTAAAAGGTCTTATGGGACCGAAAAAAGCCCAGGGAAACAGAAGTTGCTGTTCTCATTAAAGGAGAGAGGTATTTTTATTCATTGTTTTTATTCACATCGGTTAATTTAACATGCCTTGAAGGGGCCTCTTCCAGGGTAGCGGTATTAAAGTAGCAGCTTACTCACTGATTATAAACAAACATTAGTCAAGTTGACTTACAAAAGTTGGTACGTGGATTAAAAAGCAAAAGAATTACCTTCTACCTGAAAAATGGGATGAGTCCCAAAGGTCTCTTCAGGCCTTGTGACAATATACCATGCAAGAAACTTAAAATGAAATCCAAACTCTTTAACTATGACTTGTAAATCTCTCCATGATCTGGCTCATACCTACTTCTCGCCCTCTTCTCAAGACCCTGAAACCGTGACTCACTACTGAGAAGCCTCACTTGGTCTTTCTGTTTTACAACCACAGCCTCTATCATATGCCACAAGGGTCTGCACATGCTGTTAGTGTGACGAGCTACTTTCCCTCTTCTTGGGTCTCCATTTAAAAGTCACCTCCTCAGACATGTCTTTTGGACCACCCTCCCAAAGCAAGATCATTCCACTCCATTTTTTTCTTCAGCTTAGCTTATTTCTTTCAAAGAACTTCTGGAAATTGCCATTTGTTTTATTTATGTGTCTGTTTATTTTCTGCTGGGAATTAATCTCCCTCTCTGGACAGTGATTTAATTGGCTAATGAGCCATTTTGGCCATAAAAGGGGCAAAGTGCAATCCAGAGAGAATCTGGAAAACTCCCTGTCGAGGTCAAGCTGGAGCTTAGGTAGAGAGAAATCAAAACCAAGAGACTAGGAATGAAGAGTGGGACTAATTACCGGATAGGGTTTCCTTGCAATGGCAGACAGGCTGGGGCATACTTGAAAATGGAGATCAGCCTCACACAGGAAGTTGGACAAGGAGACCAAGATGGTCAAAGGCCTGAGAAGAAGCCAGTGAAACAGAAGTTAAGGCAGGCAAAGAGGCGAAGTCTCGAATGGACTGACTGAGACTCACTGCCATGTCTAGCTCTTCAACAGAGCATTCAAGGCTTCCCTGGATAGCCAATCCAAGACCATTTTCAATATCTCTAAGGGCCTGGAAGATTGACATAGGCCAGCGACTTCACCTTCTGAAGGTGGTGCTATTTGTCCTTGGGTCAGAATCCTGAAGAGTGATTCTTTCTTCTATCTGGTATCACCCTGACCCAGTTCTTCAGTCTATGCACGGATCCCGGCAACAGGATGTTTTCCTATAGCTCTGAGAGCTGACTTCTCTGATGGCAGCTTTGTACCTTTGATCTGTAAATCTTAAGCTACCCTTCTCCCTTTCCCAAATTCTGACCACCCTGTGCCCCTTTCATACCTCAAAACCCTCTTCAAGTTCTGCTTCTTTTAATGAAAAGTCACCTTTGGCTTCTTGGAGAGGAACCCAAGAATCCTCCTGGTTTGTGGACTGCCCACTAGTGCAGACGATTCTCCATAAACTCTGCCTTTCTGTTGTTATAGTAACGGCAGATGTGCCTTCTGGAATATTGTGTTTCCCGGGAACACTGTTGTGAGGATCATAAGAGGGATTTACTTGGTCCCAACTCTATTTCAGACTAAAAAACAAAACAAAACAAAACAAAACAGAACCCTGCACCCACCAACTGTATTTGTTTTCTTGCAGTAGAGAAGCCAGGAGAAATTGACAATGTAATAGAACCAAATCTTTGCAAGAAGTAGGACATATAACGTGATGAAATTTGATATCTAGCCTGTTCTACTTTACTGAAAAATGCATAATGCTAATAATTTACCTGGAGTGTGATTAACAGCATAAATTGTGCAATAAAATGTATGAGTATAATGGAGACTTCAAAAGCATCAAGTAGATGATAAATGATAGGAAAAAAACCCACAGTGGATTATTTTACTTAGCTTTGATTTTAATATTTGTAAAATGAGGGAAACAATGCATTTGTATCCAGAACCCCGTATTATCATAAACATATTTGCTAAAACAGGAAGCGTAAATTGTAGTTAAATTTAGTAATGTCTGATGGTATGCTTGAATGTTTCTTTGTGATTAAATGTGAACAATTGCTCCTTTAAGTTAAAGGTCTGTGTATATGTGATTAATCAGATTGAAATGAAAGTGCAGACAGCTCATGCCATGCCTGGTTATCAGAATGATTGATTTTAGTCTGTGCTTCTAGGTGAAAAAATATCTGTTAATAACCCCAGCAGCCAAACCCCTGATGTCACTGATAGCTCAATGATTTGTGCACATGCTGCATTATCGAGCTCATTTGCAGGTAGAGGGTCTACACAATGATCCATTGGATCGCAAAATTATAACATGAAAAAAGTGACATCCAGATTTATGCAAGAGTTATGACTTCAAAGTGCATTTCATCAGTGAGAAGTTTAAAATTGCTGCTGTTGTAGCTGTCACAGGCGTGTTATTTTCTTTGGTTTGTATGTAGGCAAGGCTGTCAAGCTTTTATCACACAAACTGGTGTTTTTGTGTACCATAGCTCTCTGCCTGCTGGTGACAGCCAGTCTCTACACCGAGTTGTTATTAAGTCTTCAGTTTTAAGAAGTACTTTACCAATGTGGTTGAATTACACTTGATCATAAACACCTTAATGTTTTATGGGGTATAAAAGAGCAAAATATGAAAGCAGCTCTGTAATAAATGTTGGTGGATTGCCGGTGGGGAGTATAGTATTGCTGTTCATCAGCGCAGAGAAAGTGGTGTCATACTCCAAATTCTCAGTTCTGGGTCCTCTCAAAATGAAGGACCAGGATTAGCAAGAGACTTCTCATGTAAAGCTTGGCTGTCTTCCCCATCCTGTACCCCCCTATTTTCTAGACCTAGCCACTGTGTCATCTAATTGTCAAATACTCCAGCCTTATGCCCTTCTGCCAAAAAATGTGTCCTCTTTCACAGCTACCAAGCTGTTTGTATCTGGCTGTATGTTGGCCCAAAATATCTAGGGGGATTTATTTGGCACCCCCTCTCTTCTAGACTGAAATTTTTTCTTGTACCCACAATTGCTTTTGATGCCTTGCTCTAAAGAAACCAGGAGGAATGGACAGAGTAATAGAGCCAAATCTTGGCAGGAAAGCAGTGAGACATCTTTTATATGATGAAATATCATATGTAACATGTTCTGCCTTTATGGAAGAAGTGTAACGCTGATACTTTATCTGATTTGGATTATTAGCATCTATTAGGGTATATTGCAAGGTAAAATATATGGATATGAGGGAAACATCAAATGGTGCAAATAACAGATATAAACCACAGTGGATTCATTTATTTAGTTTTAGTTGTTATACTTGTAAAATGAACGAAACAATGTATGCAGAAACCCTTTCTTAGAAGATTCCATACCATTGTGTTTGATATAATACCCAGAACACAATAGGCATTCTATAAGTAGGAACCATTATTATTATTATTACTGATACTATAAGCAAAAAATGGGGGAATATAATTATATGCAGATTTATGTGTTGAATGGCCAGATAATGGAGACCAAAGCAAAACAACCAGAGTGAATGGGAATTCCTAAAGAAACACATACCTCAGGAATCAGCACAGTCCTCCCAGAGCTCACCTGGCTTGGCTCTTTAATAGCTGACATTGATCTTGACTTAAATCTCTGTCATTGTTGTAGTAGCCACTAGCTGTATGTGTTTATTTAAGTATAAATTTAAATTCAATAAAATAAAAAATGCAGTTCCTCAGTCATATGAGCCACTGAGCATTCCAAGTGTTCGGTGGCCACATGTGGCCAGCGGTTACCATGTTGGACATCACAGAGAACGTTTCCATCACCACCACCATGAGTTGTATTAGGCACACACTGCTCTAGCGCAAACTCTGTAAAGAACCTGGGATTTATAACATCAAGTCTGCAAAATACAGGAAAAACTGTTCAATCAAGTAGGTACAAGACCTGTTTGTGGAAACCAATTGGCAAGGACTTGAAGAAGAACAAATTGCACCATATATGCAGTTTAAAGGCCTTGGCTTCTTTTGAGCAACTCTCACATGACTGGTGGAAATGTACAGGTGAACAGGGAGCATCATCAGTAACCACTCAGCACCACCTGTCAGCATCCCATGGGGGAACCATGAGTAGTAAGGAACTACAATGGAAGGAAGACTAAGCCTAAACCAAAACCCCAAATGGGATTATCCAAAGTAAAAATAATTTGTGACAAAATGAATCTGGAACCACATGGGTCATGTTGAAAGTGGCCTTCTCAAATACAATGTGATTTGGTGATTCGTTTAATGTACCTGAACTTACCGGGCTTAGAAGGTGAGCAAAGTCAGTGCTGGTTACTCATTCTTATCTAAGTTTTCAGTTAGCCATCATATTATCATGAACTGTGCTACAATTATTAATGATACTCAATTAATCCCAAAGAGGCAGGAGCTAACATCTGTCTTACTCTTGATAGTTACTAGAAAGGCCACGAATGGTTTTGGCTGTGGAAGAAGTGACTAGAATTAAAAATGTGTGCTATTAGGTTGACATTATGTCACAGAAACAATGTAAAAATGTAAGTGACTTTAAAGGTTTATAAGTTTTTCTCCATAAAAATTTCGTAACTTTCTTCCTGTTTTTTCAAACAATGTAAGTCACTTCAGTTAGGGAGAATTGCAGAACTCTGCCTTAAAAGATTTCACCATGTGTAACCTCCCAGGGAATTTGAATACTATAGATTTTGCTGAACTTCACTGAATTGAAACCTGAAATTGTCACTTATTGGAGAATCCAGTGGGTTGTATGGTATTGTCAGCATATTAAATCTTGGGTGAAAGTTATAAATATTATTGATTGTTTTTAAATTAGAGAAGTGTCTGTGCGTTCAATATCAATTTTAGTTCATTTCTTAGAAATCAAGAAATACATTAGAATCATAATGCTGGCAGGGACCTCAACCCACAATCTTATCTTTCCTTGTAGACTGTAAGCCAGGCTGGATAAAAGTGATTTTCAGAAGCTTGGTGGGAGCATGGAAATGGATGGGATGGTGAAAAGAGCGCTGAACTATTTGTAGCCTGCACTCTCACCCCAGCTTGTCCACAATTTCCCCCCAAATCCTACAATTTCCCTGGGTCTCGGCCTTTTTATGGTTAAGATGAGGGAAATGGAAATAAATAGTTTCCATGGTACTTTCTAACTATATTAGTTTTCTACTGCTGCATAACAAACTACTCCAAACTTAGTGGTTTAAAACAATGCCCATTTAGGGCAAAGGACCCGAACAGCCATCATTTCAGAGAAGACATCCAAATGATCAACAGGTATATGGAAAAGTGCTCAAGATGATCAGGGAAATGAAAATCAAAACTACAACGAGATATCCCGTCATACCTGTTAGGATGGCTTTTATAAAAAAGACAAGAGATGATGTACTGGCATGGATATGGAGGAAAGGGAATCTTAGTGACATTGTAAATTGCTGCTGAGAACAGTTAGTTCCTCAGGACATTAAAAATTGGCCCAGTAATCCCACTCTTGGGTATATATCTGAAGGAATTGAAATCAGTATCTCAAGTTCATTGCAGCATTATTCATAATAGCCGACATGTGGAAACAACCTTCATCAACAGATGAATGGATACAGAAGATGTGGTATCTATCTGTCTGTCTGTCTGTCTATGTACCTATCTATCTATCTGTCTACCTACATACCTACCTACCCACCTACAATGAAGTATTACTCAGTTATGAGAAAGAAAGAAATCCTGCCATTTGCAAAAACATAAGGTGGGCCTTGAGAACATTATGCTAATAAGTAAAACAGGTTGGATAGAGAAAGACAGATACTGTCTGAGATCACTTATGTATGGAATCTAAAAAAGCCTAACTCATAAAAACAGGAGCTGGAGGTGACCAGGAGCTGGAGGATGGGAGGCTTGGAGAGGTATTATTTAAGGGTACAAACTTGCAACTAGTCGAAAAATAAGTTCTGGGGATCTAATGCATAGAACAGTGATTACAGACATTATTATATTACAAAATTCAAAGTTGCTTAGAGAATAGATCTTAATTGTTCTCACCACAAAAAAAAAGAAATTATAATTATGTGCTGTGATAGAGGTGTTAGCTAATGCTATCATGGTAATTGTATTACAATATATAGAGATATATCAAACCAATATGTTCTATACCTTAAACTTACACAGTGTTATATCTCAATAAAAAAATAAATTAAAAAAACCCATCAATTCCCATTAATTATTTCACAATTCTGTAGGTCAGAAGTCCTGGAGGGTTCACCTGGGTTCTCTGCTATGGGTCCCATAGGGCCAAAATCAAGGTGATGGCTAAGCTGGGCTCTTATTTGAAGACTCTGGAGAAGAATTTACTTCCAGGTTCATTCAGGTTGTTGGCAGGGATCGGTTCCTTGTAGTTACAGGATTCAGTTCCTATTTATTACTGCCTGTCAGTCAGGGGTCACTATTAGCTTTAAGAGGCCACCCACCTACCTCCTCATGTGGCTTCCTTCATTTTCAAACCTACAACAGCAACTCAGATCCTTCTCATGCTTCTAATTTCTCTGACTTTTCCTTCTGTTACCAGCCTGAGAAAACTGATTTTAAAAGACTCGAGTGATTTGATTCCCTTTTGATAAACCCCAAATCAACTGATTAGTAATCTTAGTAACATCTTCAACATCTTTTGCCATGTGACATAATCAGGGACATAATGACTCCTCATATTCACAGTTGAAGGAATTAGGAATATTTTAGAGAACTACTTTGTAATCCTGCCTACCATACTATAAAATTTATTTATTCTCTGTCAAACAGAGAAATACCTTTCTCTCAAGTTCTTTGCTTCTCTCTCTTCTTCTGGCTTCTGTAGTTTCTGTTCTGCAGTTTAAACTCATTGATTTTGGTTCTGTCTGTGTCTCCTAAAATCAGGCTTCATCTCAGTGCCGGGAGACAATGAGATGTTTCTGGAACCTGTTGCTCATCTCAGTGCAGTAGGCAGACTGGGGGAATGGAGAGCAGTGATTTTACCAACCCTAACAGGTGCTTGGATGGACTGCTGTTTAAGAAAAGGCAATGACATCTTCTTACGCACTTATAAGTGAGCAGTAATGGGAAAGCAGAGGGATAGAACAATCCTGACTTCATGCCCTAGTAGCAGCCTTTGTTCAGGGCATTGGTAGGGAGCCATTTAAAATGAAGTTGACCTTTCTTCAGTCCAGCCCCTTTGTGGTGATTTCGAGTGACTTTGGTGGTTATGGCAATGCTTTTTGTTTGTTTATTTTTGAGAGAGAGCACTAGCAGGGGAGAGGCAGAGAGAAGGCGAGGGGACAGAGGATCTGAAGCAGCTCCACGCTGAGAGCAGTGAGCCCAATGTGGTGGTCAAACCCATGAACCATGAGATCATGACCTGAGCCAATGTCAGATGCTCAACTGACTGAGCCACCCAGGTGCCCCTGACAATGCTTTTTGTAGTGATTTTTATAATACAAATAAGTGGAATAAAATCTGAAAGTACAGATGATCCAATAGACAAGAATGAAAATCACCACAATCCATCATCCAATGGTAACCACCATTAATACTCAGTTGTATATCCTTCTAGATATCATCTATAATATATGCATACATTTTTAAAAGGATGTTGTACATTTAACAATATATTAGTGAAAATTTTCATGTCAATAAAGACATTTCTAGGATATATTTTAAATGGCTGTCTTTTAATATTCCATCTTGTGGGTATACCAGTATTCATTCATCATTTCTGCTAAACATTTAGGCTGTTTCCATTTCTCAGTCATTTTTTTGACTAAAGTCTCAGTGAGCATCTGGATCTTTAGGTAGATCTTTGACCATTTTCTTTCTTTTTTTTTAATGCTTTATTAATTTTGAAACAGAGATAGAGCATGAGCAGGGGAGGGGCAGAGAGAGAGTGAGACACAGAATCTGAAGCAGGTTCCAGGCTCTGAGCTGTCAGCACAGAGCCCGATACGGGGCTCGAACCCACACCCCACGAGATCATGACCTGAGCCAAATATGGATGCCCAATCGAGTGAGCCACCCAGGTTCCCCAAGCGTTTTCTTAAATAGGGAAAGTTGCTAGAAGTGAACTTATTTGGATAGAGCATATACATATGTGGAAATATTTTGAAACATATTGACAATGCCTTCTAATTATAAAATGTCCATTAACTAATGGGTACAATGGAAAAGAACACTGAATTTGTGGTAGAAAGATTGATAGGTACTCCTCTTTCATTCCTGTATAATTTTTATCAAATCAATATTTCTAACCTTCAGTGTTCTCATCTATAAAATGGAAATAATAATATTCATGCTACCTCTGATATAGGGTTATTATGCAGGTAAAAGGAGGTGGGCTATGGGCAATCCTTTGAAAATATGAAGTTATGAATAAATATAAGGCATTCATTTATCCCTTCTGCCCAGACAAGAGCAATGGTCTTCAGGAAAATAGTCCATAATATCCCCCATTTCATTACATCTCTTCTGAGAACATTTGATTGTACTAGTATCCTTCAAGAGCACCTGTGGACTTAATGGCACTCCACTGAGTATACCGTTGGCTCTAGTCCTGATCCAAAAGTGTGTTTCCATATTCGTGTGCCTTCTTCTTTTCTTGAACAATAAAGTCTATGACATGGGAAGTCTCATCTGTATGGTTACTGTATTTACTTATTTTTTGTCACCTTGCTTTTTTAAACTGGTTGTTCGCTCATTCCCCTGTCGATCTATTATGTTCTCTGTGAGGTTGTCTTTATTGGTACTCATAGGTGGCATTTAGCATTCATATGGCACTTTTCATCTTGAAAGCACTTTATAGACATTAGCTAATTAATTTTCACATCACAGTGTGATAGGTAGGTAGGGAGCTAATCTAAGCATTTGTGCTATGGTGACGAAAGGTGTGTTACGAGTACAATAAATTATTTTTTATTATTCTTTGGAGGAGGAAGAGGTGGTTATGTAATTTGTCCCAAACCACAGAGGTATTTGCATTACAGTTGAAACTTATAGTCAAAACCTCATCTGATAAAGTTAGTTGTATCATGGGCCCTTTTACCGGTTCTTACCTGGCTTGCTCCCAAAGACACTGCTATGGTAGTGAACTTCACTTTCCACTGTGCCTGAAGAGCAGCATTATTGGCACTCGAAGTGACTTTCTTCCCTTCTTTGTGTTTTGAATGATGTGTGTTTTTGAAACGAACCTGATGGGAACTTTGAAAATATTTCAGAAGGGCCTCCAAGTTTATGGGAGAGAAGGATGGGCAGCAGCAGGAGGCCACATTCCATATAGGGGCAAATATGATTGGATTGTAATTTGTTTTTGAAATCTAAGAGTCTTTCTAATTGGTAAAATGATGATGTCACTCTTGCTTGGGCAAATGGAAAGTAGTGAGGTAAAAACCTCTTTGTTGGCTTGGCTTGGCTTGGCTCTCGTGAGCTGTTCCATTAAGTACCCTAGAGTGCAGAGAGAGACAGAGGGAGGGGGACCTAGGAGCAGGGCCCGTAGAGGTTGTTCTTTCCTCTGTGCCTCCCCAGAGCTGATAGGGGGTTCCCAGCTGCCCTCTCATCTTGGGATACCAGAGTTTCCAACATCGATATCAGGAAAGAGAAAATACTAGTAAAACTGTTTTTCATGTAGAAAAGGATCATGGTTGGAATTCTCCAGTTTCTGGAGAATTTAATTTCTAGCAAGTTTATGGATGGACTTCAGGCAGTGATGGGCCCTGAGACCATAGGCTTTCCTCTCTTCAGCGACTTTAGTTGAAGGTATGTGAGCATCAGATTCTTGTAGAGTATCTGATTCAGTTTCCTATGTCCTGAAATGTGCTCAAGATTTGCATCAGTAGTAATTTAGATGATAAAATCTTTTGACTTTGAAAGTTGGTGGTGGGGGTGGTAGTAGAGAGGAAAGCCAGAAAGAACAAGTCCTATCATTTGATCCATTTCCAATAGCTTTTCTCTGATAGTCAGATTTCCCTGGTCTCTACAATTTCTCATGCTGGTGGGTGTCAGCCTAAACACCTAAGCAGATGGCCTAAATAAGAGGGGAGATTTGACATTTAGCTGTTAATTTATTTTACGATGTGGGCTGCCATGTATTATACATGAGGTAAATAAAAGTGATGGACTAATTATGGAAACGTGTGCTGCCTTCCAATTACTCTTGGATTCCATGTTTAATATTTTGAAGTATTCCAATTACAGAGATTTGTCACTGCAACAAACTTTTTTATCTGTGGAATTCCAACTTTATCTGCAGTGAGCCTTGGCTGATTTTGTTCTGCTAAGTAAATGAACATCCTAGACTTTTCACCACAATTGGGATTTTTTTTTCCTGGTTGAATCATATTTTAGACTTATATTTTTGACAACCTATTTCACAGTTGACTGGCCTCCCCCTCCAAATCTGGGATTCTGGTCCACTTTCAAATAGGAGATCCACATTTGTTATCATAAAAGGGCAATCTTGTCATTTTAAAGCGATCACTTCTGGTTAATTCAAGATCTGTAACTTGTTTTGGTCTATTAACTTTTTCATATTTCTTTCAAGAACAGTTTGATTGGGAGAGGCATGGATCAACATGGCGAATGGTTTAAATGGCTGGTTAAAAATTATATATATGTATCTGTGTGTGTGTGTGTGTGTGTGTGTGTGTGTGTGTGTGTGTTTATTTTTAAAGCAGAAACAGCTAGGTTCTTTAAAGCTTTGGTTAATAGTAATAGGAGCACCAGAAAATTTGCAAAATTAGACAAGAGGATTGTTTTGCTTTGTGTCTAAATACTTCATAACACTTAATTTTGTTTTATTTTGGACTTATATTCTAATTTATGCTAGCTACACAACCCAGAGCCATCCTTCTTAATTTCTTAAAAATTCTAAGAATTTTATAAAAATGGAAATTTTTTGTTTGTTTGCTTTTCAGTGTAAGATAATTATTGCCTCTAATCCAGCACTTATCAATTTTAATTTGATCTTTTGCAAAAAGTGAGATTCATCCAATGAAGCACACTGTCTTTATTACAAAGAAAAATACTATGCATTTTATGGTTTGAGCATTATATCCATAAATGGTTAATTAGTTTTATATGCTTATAATCTAATCTCACTTCAAAAAATCATTTGAGACAGCTTATACAAATTCATAAACCAAAGTAGGCAAACTATAAATGAATTATAAATCAGGAACAGAGAACTATAGATAGAATAGAAAGTCAAAACTTGGGAAAGAGTGTGAACATAAAGAGGAGGACAGAGTTGCTAAAGATGAGCCACAAATTGGCTCTCTGCTTCTTAGCATCCAAATTAAAAGGGAAACAGGATCAGTTTCATAGACAAGTGATACGTGAGTAACAAACATGCCTGTTCCTCAGGGTAAACAAAGGTGTTTTTTTTTCTGGTAATTAGGTTGCTTATATTATAATGTTACTTTATAAATATTAATACATTAGTATACATTTTTGAAATAATTTTTATTATTTTTGTGTCATTCTTGCTCCATAACAAAACCGAAGCATGGTTGCTTACAACAACAAATGTTTATTATTTCTCTGTATTCTGTGGATTGGCTAGGTGGTCCTTTGGGTCTGAGCTGGTTTGCATATGGCTGAACAGTCTAGGATGGTCTTGGGTGGTCTGAGCTAGGAATTCTGGGATGGCTGAGTTCTGTTTCTCCATGCTCCTCCAGAAGGCTAATCAGGCTTGTTTATGGTGGCAGAAGGGTTCCCAGTAGAAAGAGAGAGCCAGCTCCAACAAGTACTTTATCAATCTGTTTATATCAAGTTTGCTAATGTCCCATTAGCCAAAACAAGCCATATGTCCAACCCAGATTCAAAGAATAGAGAAAGAGACTGTCCCTCTTGACGATGAAAGCTACAAAGTCCCGTTGCAAAGGGGCATGAATGCATATAGAGAGGAATTCTTGTGGCTCTTTTTTGCAAACAGTCTACCACAGTCCTGAAGCCAGTATCTTTCTTTACTACTCCCCATTGATCATTGAAGCTTAATCGAGGCCTGGAATAGAAAAGAATGACATTGTGTCTGCTGTCAATTTGTTGCCTCTCAAATCTGAATGCATTCTTCAATATATATGCTCTGTGATAAGCAACAGAATTCCTTGAAACTTTTCTCCTTAAAGGGAGTACTATGGCAAGCTTCCTCAGTAAAGGGCACTGAAGGGATATTGTAGAAGGAAGAGGCTTCCTGCAGTTTCTGATGGGCCCAGAGGTCAACAGCATGGGTGTGAGGACACCCCATTGAGCCAGCCCCAGCCACGGGCCCAGGGCCTTGGCCTACCTAGCATTAGTCCTCTCCATATGGAAACCAGAACCGTGTAGAACCTGCAAGCCACTGCCTGCCACCTAGAGAGTCACACATTCTGCTGTTATTCCTTCCGCGAGCACGAACTTCTCCCCACTGTGCAGCCTGGATGCTCTGATGGCCCTGCCCCTGTCCAGCACCCAGACTCCCCCTGCACATCCATGTCATTGCTTGCTGATCATCTGTTTCATCACAGCTCTGGCTGTGCAAAGCCAGGCAACTTTTCTGCTATCCAGTGGCCAAACCACCTTTTCACCAATGAGGCCTGAATCCCTTGCAAGTTTGTTCTTCCCTGATTATTCTCCGTCTACCCTACAGTGGCATGTAGAGTTTCCTTTATCTTACAGTTGCTTCTTAATCAAGGATAACAACTCCTACATTAAATTCTCTGTGTAACCTACTGTGTGGTTTCTATGTCCTCCTTGGACCCAGACTACTACAGACATGATGTAGAAAAAATGGAAAAACTGAAGACTGCCCTCCTTGATCTTGGTGAACAAACGGACAAGTCAGCTAGATGGGAAGCGGAAGAAGAGGAAAAAGCATTGCAGAAAGAAGGGAAATGGAAGTAAAAGGAGCTAGCTCATTGTTTCTCTTCTTTCCCCCTAGGGCAGAAGCTAGGGGCCACTTTGAGCATTAAGGTGCCTAGTCAATGCAGAATAACTGAAATCCTCGTACATCGCTGGTGAGAGTATATAATGGCATAAACTCTTTGACAAATGTCTGGCGCTGTTTTCTTTCTCTCTTTTTTTTTAATGAAACAAAAATATGAATATCCTACCACCCGGAGCTTTCAATTCTAGGAAAATCTATCCAAGAGAAAAATATTTATGCAGAAATGTTCAGCTTTTTTCATAATAGGCCTAACCTTGGAAATAGCTCAAGTACCCCTCAAGAGGAAAATTAATAAAATGTGATATATTCATATAGTGAAATATGATATAGTAATAAAAAAGAGATGACCATTGATACATACAGTAACATGGATGAATCTTCCAAACATCCATTCATCCATCCATGTTATTTTTTGACGTATATAAAAGTAAACTCCGGGGCGCCTGGGTTAAGCGTCCGACTTCGGCTCCGGTCATGATCTTGCGGTTTGTGAGTTTGAGCCCCGTGTCGAGCTCTGTGGCTGACAGCTTGGAGCCTGGAGCCTGCTTCAGATTCTGTGTCTCCCTCTCTCTGTGCCCCTCCCTTGCTTGCGCTTTGTCTCTCTCTCTCTCAAAATTGAATAAACATTAAAAAAATTTAAAAAGAACAAACCAAGTAAGTATACTCCTTTAAAATTTTACTGGATAATGTCCCTAAAAACATGAAAAATTAATCAAGAGTAAGAATTAGAAATGAAAGATGGGGTGCCTGGGTGACTCAGTTGGTTAAGCATCTGACTTCGGCTCAGGTCATGATCTTACAGTTCGTGGGATTGAGCCCCACATTGGGCTCTGTGCTGACAGCTCAGAGCCTGGAGCCCACTCCAGATTCTGTGTCTCCCTCTGTCTCTGCCCCTCCCCTGCTCATGCTCTGGCTCTCTCTGTCTCAAATATAAATAAAACATTAAAGAAAAAATTTTAGAAAGTAAACTGCAGTTATCTATACATTTCATACTGAATATTTCAGCATGCTTATTTATTAAGTAGTTTTGTTTCCTCACAGTCATGTGAAAGAAACATGAAAGAAGATCACATATAGTTTTATTGCATATGAAGTTCTCAAATTAGAAAATCTGATCTATGGCAGATAAAAACGAGAATGTTGGTTGCCTCTGGGGAGGTAAAGGTGGTGATTGAGTCAGGGATGGGAGACCTGAGAGAATTTCCTGGGGTGGTAGTCACGTGCTGACATCTTGATAGAAGTTTGGGATAAGAGAAAAGTGTGTGTATGCGTTTGTCAACATCTGCAAACATACACTCAGATTTGTATGATTCATTTCATGTACATTTTACATCAAAAGAAAAAATGTAAACAAGCATAACTAGTTCATAAGGATGCAGATGGATAGATGGGTAAGTATATGATAAAAAGAAAGTGTATGTAAATGTTAGTGGTAGAAGCTGGGTGGTAGGTAACAAGATAGTCACTGTAAAATTCTCCCAACTCTGCCGGATATTCAAAACTTTCATAAGGGAAAATCTTGTAAAGTGCCCAGTTAGGTATGGGGAGCCCTTGTGCACTCAGTGTAAGGGGGCACTTCCCCTGGCTACCGGGGGAAGATGGCAGGTCCGTAGGTGAAGCCACATACACAACTGTTCTCACAGGAGCACTGGGGTGGCAGCAGAAAGTGGGTAGTTGATGAGTCCAACACGGTGTTCCTAGAGGCTCATGCTTTGAGTGTGCTGTTCTTGTCATGCAGAAATTTTCATGTGTCTCAAGGAGGAGAGTCCTCACCCAGAACCCTACCCTACTGGCACCCTCATAACAGACCCCCAACCTCCAGAACAGTGAGAAATCAATGTTGTTCAAGCCACCTGGCCTGTAGTATTTTCTCATAGTAGCTGCACCAACTAAGACACTGGCTCAATGTCAGGGTAGTTCAGATTGTACTGCTATAGATTGAACATGTGAATAAATGAATCGGTGACAAAAGTCACACACCATTAATCTTCCACTCTACCTAAAACAATCATTTTATAGTTTGCATATTCAAACAGGATCAATTCCATAAGACAAAAGATCTATAAGGAACAAACATACCTGTTCTCCAAGGTAAACAAAGATTTTTTCCTGCCGATTAAGTTGCTTACATTAGGATGTTATTCTATATAATATTAATATGTTAGTGTATTTTTAACTGTCAATACAAGTTTTATTATGTTAGTGTCATTTCTGTTCCATGACAAAACACAAGCCTTGTGGTTTAAAACAACAAAAATTTATTATTTTTCTTTATTCTGTGGGTTGGCTAAGTGGTTCTTTGGGTCTGAGCTGCTTTGGCTGTGGCTGGATGGCCTAGAATGGTGTAGGGTGGTCTGGGATGGTCTAAGGTATTCTGTTTTAGCAGGTGGAGCTAAGACAGGTGGCCAGAAGCCAAGTGAAGAGTGTTTGTTTGAAGGAGAAGAGAGAAATCAATTATGTCAGAGGTTGCTGATGGTCCAGGGAACAGAGATCTGCACTGTCTGGCCACTTTGTAACAGAGACTAACAACGGCCCATCCACGACTCTTGTCATCTCACCACAGGTCACATAAAACAGCCGCTGAACTCCCTTATCCATTCATCCCTTGGAAGGAGCGTGGCTGGTGAACAGGTCCAAAATACCAAGACAGCATTTAGTTAAAGGGACTTTTTTTTTTTTAATGTTTATTTATTTTTGAGACAGAGAGAGACAGAGCATGAACGGGGGAGGGGCAGAGAGAGAGGGAGACACAGAATCTGAAACAGGCTCCAGGCTCTGAGCAGTCAGCACAGAGCCCGACGCGGGGCTCCAACTCACATACCGCGAGATCGTGACCTGAGCCGAAGTCGGACGCTTAACCGACTGAGCCACCCAGGTGCCCCTAAAGGGACTTTTGAAATCATATCATTGGATTATCTTTACCTGTTGAGTTAAAAGGTTGTACCCAGCAGGAAGAAGCTCAGAGGGAGGATGGGGTCTTGAATAAACAAGTAAATAAAGCTGCATTTTCTTTATCACACATCTGAATGTGTGATAAGTAATTAAATGACCTTACCTCATTAATAAATAGTCACACTCTGAAAGGTCTATTTTTAATGCACTTCATTAAGTATAATTTTGATTTTTAAAAGTATAGTAGTATGGATCCAAGTATAATGTGTGTGTTGATTATAGATGAGATGCATAATTTATAATAATGCAGAGGTGCCCAAATATATACACAACATACAGGAGATTGCTAGGACAGTCTTGGGCATTCCATAAATGTTTGTTAACTAAACAAATCCTGTTGCACTTTTAAAGTTTTTTTTTTTCCAGGAGATTCCTACTGTCATAAATGAGATGGTAATATAGATGCCTCTCTAAGAGGCTGTGCCATTGGTTTTCCTGGCAACGTAAGAGTCACGGTAAAGTTGTCAAACTAGAAAAGAGGCAGGTGGTCATAAACGGATTTCTTAAACCAGCAAAAAGTCTTTAAAAAGGAATAATTAATTAAAACTCTTGCTTAATTAAGTGTTCCTTGATTGCCGGGTCCTCATGTCATTCCTAATGAATAGAGCTTCTGTCTGTAACCACCTCTTGGCCTCACAGAAGGTCAGGACTATCCCTGTTACTTTCAGAGCAGAAACTGAGGGTCGTGGACACCGTAAGACTGCAGCAGGCTACTGGTTAGATAGCAGCAGTGATGGTATCTTGAACAAGACTCTTCATTAGTTTTTCTTCCGATACCCTATTAAGGATCCTAAGTTCATAACCATTGTTTTCAATTTTTAAATGCATATTTATTTATTTTGAGGGGTGGAGGTGGGAAGAGATGGAGAGAGAGAGATCCAGGAGATCATGGATCCGAACCATGAGATCATGATCTGGGCTGAAATCAAGAGTCAGACACTTAGCCAACTGAGCCACCCAGGCGCCCTGCCTCTGTTAATTTTCTTATGAACTCATTTGGACCATTCATTTGAAAGACCTCAGTGGTTCTGATGTGTATGTGAAAAGAAGGGACTAAGAAATAGCATTGGCAACATAGTTATGTCTATTTGGTGCTTATTTTCCACATTCCTTGGCCTACGAAAGAAGTTAAGGTGATCTGTCCTACGGAGCAGGGGTTGAGCACTCAGATATAGGATCCAAAGCCTTGGTAAAAATGAACATAGGAGAATGATGGCGATGCAGAGCATGTGTGTTGGTGAGAGGGAGGGTGTGAGGGTCAGCCTCAACTGGTGTGTGCAGGCCCACTGTAGTACCATCTTACAGCTTTCCAGAACACTCGATTTCTATGTGAAGTCTCCAGTTTTGTGTGTTGGTTACTAATTCAAAATTTCAAATGTTGAGTAGACAAAACACTGTGCACCTAAGATTAAAAAAAAAAAAAAGATCAAACATCTCTGTGGGACGGATTTGGCCCAAGGCTTCCTCTTTGCATCTCTGATGTTGAGGTTTGGGGTTATTCGCTAAAAAAATTCCTGTGGGCCTAATATTGCAGAAAACACTATGGGGATGGGGAAAAGGGAAACCTACAGTAATTTAGGGCATGTTTCTTATCTTCTGGGAATTCCTAACTCAGTTGGGAAGATCAACATTTGTGTATCTATGCACAGATATATATAAGATATAGTCAGGGAGGCACATAATCGATGTTAGATCGGGTGGTATAAATGATAGGAATTCAGAAGACGGTTAATGGAAATAAATTGGGGTGTGGGCTGATCACTGATGTATTGCTTCTCCATGCCAAGTACATACCTTTTGCTTAATCTGTGAAAATGGATCTGGGCCATTTAATCTTTTTGCCTTGGTGGCATGGTATAAAGCTGTGTCGTTATAGAAGGAAAGGGTCTTGCCTCCTGGTTCTGGGGTGCTAGCTTGGCAGGCCCCCTCCGCCTGCCCTCTGGGGCCTGGCTTCTCCAGTTGCCAGCTCCTTCAGCACACAGCAGCCGATAGCACGAATGGGCCAGCAGCAACTCCTGCCATGTACCTTAGGCAGTTCTGTAGCAGACTGCTTCCAGGGACACGTCGGTGGGGGAACAGCTTTTCCTGATACTCTGAACAGTGGATTTCTGGAGCGTTCCAGAGGGACAGTTTCTATCAGGTTCCACCAGCATGATGCCACCCTGCCATTCAGTGAGCCATAGATCTCAGCCAAGAGCCTCTCTCCTGGGTGCTGATCACTTGTTACTCTAACCCCTTGTTAGAGTTAATACTGTTTTATATTCAACATTCCTGTTAAAATTACTCTGTAACTTTGGTCTTCTAATTGGACCAAGAGTGATAGAGGGTATGTTTTTTTTTCTCCTTCAAACTCAGTGATATTTCCAGGTGCTGTGTTTGAGCTGTAAACTGCACCCCTTTGATCTTCCTCCACTCCTAGCGTTCAGTTATGGTGGGGGCTGTCCACCTTGGTTCTCAGCCTTCTCCTGACTGGTTTATAGAGAGTTCTTTTTTCAGTTTTTTAAAACTTGAGCTGTGGTGCTGGTAATATTCTATGTTGAGGTTATAATGAAAATTATGTATAAGTATATAGATTTGTCAGTACTCATCAAAATATACCCTAAAAATGGGCGTGCTTGTTGTATATAAAGTATATCTCAATAGAGGAAATTAAAAAAAAAAAACACTTGTTCTCTAGAACTGAGTTTAAGAGTATAAAATGCCTGAGACCTACTTCCAGCCTGGTGGGGAAGGCCAGCTGGAGAGGAGGAGGCTGATGTGCACAGAGGCAAAGAGAGGCAAGGAAAGGGAAAGTTTGCAGGTTCTGATCCCTGCTCTTTGTTTTCCAAGAATGGATATACCTCTTTCTTTTCAGCTCTTTGCTCTTGTGAGCTAATAAATTATTTTGCACGGACTAGTTTAATTTGATTTTCTTCTACTGGAACTAAAATAATACATAAAGAAAAAACCATCATGGCCCGAGCTTATCAGTGCGGGCAGACTTTATTTCAGGAATGAGAGTGAGCTTGATCTTGTAGGGTGCACAGAGGAGAGGTAGAAAAGCACTGCAGGTGACAACGCAGAGGAAGCTCAGGGGAAAGAAAGGATAAGTGTGGCATTTGTGGAGACTGGCCCACGGAATATAGCAGTTCCCAGCAGAGACTTTGAAATCAATTGGATTTGGGCTTAAATCTTAGCTTTGCTATTTGCAGGCTTATGTCCTGGGGTAGAGACCCAAGGTCTCTGAGCTTCAGATAAGTGTATCAAGGTTCAAATGAGATTAAGTATCTACAACATCATAGCGACTAGCACAATAATAGAAATGACGGTAAAACTAACGATGGTCTTTACTTGTGTTTGTGGTTATTGGAAAAGAATGCTTAAAGACACAGTGATTTAATTCTAAATGAATTATTGGTGTAATTGATGCCCTCGTCAAGAAAGTCTGAGAAAAATAATTAACCAAATTGCAATGACTTGGAAAAGAAGTGGGTGATTCCTAAAAGTCAGCTATGGCTCACCAAGTGCAGATCATGCCAAATTAACTTCTTTTCCCCTTATTACTTTTATGAGATGGAAGGAGAAGGGAAATGTTATCAACACGGTCTATCTTTTTGGAAAAGCTGTAAAGTTATCACATAGACAGACTTGGACAGTTTCAGCCAGGGGGCCTCCCTTTTCACAGAGTATCCTAGATTTCTCATCAGCTGTGTCCAATTTTTAGAAAGCCTTTTCTTTTATTGACCTGAAGTTGCCATATTTGCATATTCGTTCTGTTTGGAAGTACACAGAAAGAGGACCGGTTTTTCTTCTTTCTACCACTTGAAGACCCTTCTTACATCTTCCTTCAGCTATTTTCTCCTCTGTTACATTAATCTCCATTTCCTCCCACTACTCTTCTGTTAACAAAAATTCTAAACATGCTCAGTTGTCCTTCTCTTCAGTGCTTTATTGTACCATCACCCTTCCAAAATGTGGACTCTCTTAGAATTTGGTTGTGGTATTTCTGATGTTTTCAGACCTATACGTATTGCACGAGGATGGATACATAGGATGCATTAATATTTTTAAGCTAAAAAAATATTTTTATCTTTTGATTTCAATACTATTAACATTATAAAGGAGCTGGGTCACATTGTTGACTCGTATTGAGCCCGAGAAGAACAAAATTCATCTGTACCATTTAAAAGATACCTTTCTAATCCAAATCTATAGCTGTGCTATAATTATTGATTTCTTTAATCTAAAATGTATGGTTATACCATTATCCTTCTTGTTAGTTTCAGCACAGTAACCCAACCTGTCAAAATCTTGATCCTGTCGTCTGTCATGTTAGTTATCCCTTGCGGCTTCGTTTCATCTTCAAATTGGATTTGCATGATCCTACAACACAAGCCACTGACAGAAGTGTTGAATGGGACAGAACCAAGTGCGGAGCCCTGAAGCATGTCCTAAAGACTCTCTTCTACATTGACATACTTTTATTAATTGGCACTCTTTCAGAAAAAGTATTTCAATCAGCTAATTTTCTTTCTTGCACCCTGGTCATCTTCTCACATTGAAATCAAGAAAAACTTCTTTGGAGTTGTGAGGAGACTGGATTCTAATTTCTGGTTATATTAGTCAGAATTATTCAGGGAAACAGAAATGTGTGTGCGCACACACATAAATATTTATGTACACATGCCTTCAACTGATTTGACAAGGCCCACCCACATTAGAGCTAGTAAGTAATCTGCTTTAGACAAAGTCCACTGATTTAGATGTTAATCTTATCCAAAAATACCATCACAGAAACATTCAGAATAACGGTTGACTAAAACCTGGGCACCGTGGCCCAGCCAAGTTGATACATAAACTTAAGCATCACACAGGATTTAGCCACATCTGGCCTGGCGTGAGGGCTGCCACAAAGAATTGCTCAGTGTACATCCTTCACCAAGTCACTGTGCTGGAGAAGTGAGGGGGCACTGAACTGTAGTCGTTGCACTGCTCACCAACCGTGGATCCTGGGCTAGGACTGCATCTACTAGCGGGAAGGACACATTGTACTAATTAGTATGCAGGCACAGTCTATTTACTAAGCCATGTGCCCTTGGGCACCTTTTTGTAATTGCACAGAGCCTTAGAAGAGCCAAGCTTTGGTCTTACACTTAGCTTCTAATTCTGACTCAGCTTCTCAGTAGCTGTATGTCCCACGGGCTAGGTCATTTATTTCTATCAAGCCAGTTTTCTTCATCTGTAAAAGAGAATATGTACCTGATGGTAGGGCTTAGATGAGAGGAATTAGCATGGATGAAATGCCTGGCTGGCTTGGTTTCTGGCACACAGTAGTTAGGAAGGAAAAGGTAGCCAGGATGATGATGTTGTGCAGCATCCTCCTGATCTACAAGCTGGTATTTCCTCCAAAAAACAGCCTCTCAGCATGTTCTCCATCTCAGCATTCCTTCTTTACGTGGCTTAAGTGTGGACTTCACTTGGAACTACTGGCCGATCTGCGTGACCACAAGAGCTGCTTTCCAGACTTTTCAACAACAAGAGACTTGGCATTGAAATTCCTTGTCTGGCATAGGCAAGGTCTGTCCATGAGGAGTCAAGGGACAGGGAGACAGGCCCATAAGTTCCCATTGCCCGGAGCACACAGCTGGCAAGTCTATTTAAGTCCTTGCTGAAGTCCCTTTTGACACTCATAAATGCAGAATGTCCTATTTTATCAAGACAAGGAGTTCTAGAGAGACACGAAACACATGACCGCCGTGCAACCTTCCCAAATGGAGCAGAACATGTGGTTGCAAGTAATGTTTGTAAATAAATTATTAAGTCATGCAAAGAAATGCAGAATTGAGGAGGATAAATAACAAGACTTTCTTCCCTTAATTAAAAGGAGTTGGCTGCCTTGAAATACCAAAGGATCATTTGCCTTTGTAGAGGAGAGATACTAGGAAGCAAGCATTAAGTCCCTTCTGATAATTACACAGCAGCTTAAAAATCTCAAATATATGGGTTTTTAGTTCGACACACTCCTTCAAAAAAGGGACAATGCCTTGAATAAATCAATTGTAACTGAGTAGAAACTAAGAGAACATCTTATATGGCTGGATTTTTATAAAAGTCACAATTTAAAAACATCTGAGGATGTAGTTCTTCTGTAAAGGGTATTCTTACTCCAATAGACTCTGTTCCAGATTAATTAAAACACGTCCCTAACAAAGCATGTTAGCATCCTTACCATCTTCCTTCTTGTCCTTCCTGTTCCTCTACTCTACACAAAAGCAGTCTTGACAGTGACAGTGGTGTTTATGCATGCCTGGCAGAAAACCCAAAGGCTACTAAAAGCTGGTTTGTTTTCTTTTCAGCAGTAACACCCCTGCCCCGAGCACCCCACCCTTGGCATTTTCTGCCCCTCTCCCTGAAGTCAGGCCTTCCGATGGATAGCTTATGAGAAAGAAGGAGAGGGAGGGAGGGAAAGAGAGGAGGAGAGAGGGAGGGAGGGAGGGAGAGACCAGTTATAGATGCAACAGCAGGAGCAAAGGGAAGGAGGGAGAGAACTCTCAATGGTGTGCTTGGCTTTTTTGCTGGTGACCGTCGAGTAAGATTGAATCTGTGATAACTTGTCAAGAGTAGAAAGAACTTGGAGCTTTTGGATGAGATCTTTACATCTGTGGTCTTAATCCGCTTGCAGCTCCTGAGGCCCTCCATTGACAAATTCCCTCTAAGCCGTGGATAATAAAACCACAGCCTCAGAAAAGGCTTCGAGGTTGTCAGTTCATTGTAGTGAAAAGGACAAAGGCCTTGTGAGGGGTGACTCGGCCAAGGTCACTCAGCCAGCTGTGTCTGAAGCGGCACTAAAATCCATATTACTTGAAATCAGGGCTTTTTGTCACTGCAAAGTCTCTGTAAACGGCTCCCCATTTCCGTTTTCTCTAGTTTGATATCCCTTTGCACTCTCCTGAAAATACACGTTGGCTTGTGCATTGATTTACTTTTCTTATACTTTTCCATGAGGCTGAGGAACATGGGCAGTCATCTTAACGTTTAAATAAATATCTTAGTTTGGCATGAAGCGTCATTCTCTACTGCCGTCATCCTGCCGAGTCCTCCCAGGGCTCAGGCTTCGAGAGCCTAATCCAATCTCTGTCCTGTGCACACATCTACCCCACTTTTGCATCCTTGCACATGCCACACCTCTGCCTGAGAAATCCTAAAAACACTGGCAGTGATGAGCATTCAGGGGCTGCATCCAATGCCTTACCAGCGGTGGCCGACTAGCAGATCACTAGGATCCGTTACCTAGTGACTTAGACTACTGGCACACTGACTATTCACAAAGCACAGCACTGTCATCTGTTGCTTCTGGAGCTAAAGGGAATATTTCATTGTGTTATCTAGGGAATATCATGGTGTATCAGTTAAGGCTCAGATAGGAAAACAGAAACTGGTCTAGGTATTTCAAGTAGGAAGGATCTTAACGTAGGAGATTGGATACATGCAAAACCATCGGAACAACTGGAAGTTGAAAAGTCAGAAAAAGGCTCTTGCTAGCTGTCAGTTTCCTGTTAAAGTTGCAGGACCCACAGAATGGTCACCACAGCCTAAAATTCTAAATTAGGTGATTTTCAGAGACCCCTGCAAAATCTTTTGTCAATTAGCTGAAGTCCATGCATTGATTGGCGTGCTTCTTCTGGAAGAGCGTTAATATCACTCTGTTTTCCTCTGCCTTCTTTATATCATGGGGGCTCTTTTTATTGGTACAATCTAGCCTGGAAAACTTGTAGCAAGACATTCTGGGAAATGTAGTTTCCAGGCTTTTAGCCTGTAAGATCCAGGAGGGGGTGGCAATTTGCCAGCAATCTGGCACAGATGGTTTCCATATTTCTTCATGTTGCTGTGGGAGAGGAAGAATAAAATCCTTTTTTTAGCTTCCGTTTCCATTCTAGGTAGGCAATGGCTTTTCTTATCAAAAGGAATTTAAACTTCCTCCTCTCATCTCCATAGCCTGCAAAAGAACACTGGCTGCAAAGAGAATAAAGCTACAAAAGACACTGCAAACACAAAACACAAATGCTCTAAGGGCGGCAGTCATTCCAAGTGAATTCTCTAGATGAGAGGCCAAGAAACTTTTTCTGTAAAGGGCCAGATAGTAAATATTTTAGGCTTCCTGAGCTGTATGGTCTCTGTCACAACTTCTCAACCCTGCTTTCATAGTGCTAAAGCAGTCATAAATAATACGTAAATGAATGAATAACTATGTTCCAATAAAACTTTATTTACAAAAAAACAGGTGGTGGGCCATATTTGGCCTGCAGGCCATAGTTTTCTGATTTCTGACTGAGGTCAGTAGCCAGCAAAAAATCCCCCCAAAACAAAACCAACCTCCTCCCCCAAAGCAGACAAACAAACAAAACAAAAACATTTCGGCTACCTAGTAGAGTTAATTGGGACAATAAAAGTGCAGGGGACAGTGAGGTGGGTACAGAATGGGCAAGAATTATTTGCTTAGTTGTTTGGGTTAAGGATACGGGGATGGAGGCTGTTACTATACTTTGGAGAGGAGGAAGCAGAGATTAATAACTGAATCCGTGTGTATCTTTGTACTCACTTCTACACACGCATATGCGTTATACCTGGGACATACAATCCTCATGATAAGAGTTTGAACCTAGCAGTCTCAACGAAACCGTTTTTGGACCATTTCCAACAGTCTTTATATTGCAAGTGATGAAAGCCCAACCCAAACTGGCTTAAGCAAAAAGAAGGACGCCTTGGCTCTCTTAACTGAAAACACCAGGGGCATCACTGACTTGCTGCAAAGCTGGCCCTGGGCGTGTGCACAGTGTCAGCAGAAATCAGTCTCTCACTGCTTAGCTCTGCCTGTCTGTGCTTTTCTTCGTTCTCACTCAGGCAGACTTTCCCGTTGGGGCGGAGCACCTATGATCTGCCAGCCTCACAAGCCCAGCGGGAAAGGCGTGCCACTTTCCTCAGCTCCAGCAAAGTCCCGGGGCTGATTTTAGTTGCCCTGAACTCAGTCTCAGGCATGATGCAGAACCAATTATTCGGGCACGAGGGCAGGAGAATGCTGACTACCAAGCCTAGGTTATACGCCCCACGGCAGGTGGGATTGGCCCCGTCTCAGCCGCACCGACCGGAAATAGCGGAGGAAGCATAGTTCCTCAAAGGAAATCAGAATGTTATCAGATGGTAGTAAAAGGAAGTCTAGGCAGATAAAAACCATGAGTCCACTAGCTGGGCTTGCTTTCAGAGAAGCCCAGTTTTTCCCATGGCTGCTTCAGTGCAGACACCTGAATGAGGCAGGCAGTGTCTGCCACATAGGGTTCGGGTTCTGATGTCCCTCCAGCCATAGTATAAGGCAGATCAGTAAATAAGGTTGAGTGACCAAAGAGAACTTACTTAGTTCGGATAAGTGCAAGGAAACTTTGGGGGAAGATTTTTCAATGGGATGAAGACTATTATCCTTCCCAAACCAGAATTGTCATTTGTTCTGGTTTGTCTTTAGTGTTCATGAAAACAGTAATAAGAGGGAGGGAGGGAGGGAGAGAGAGAGAGGGAGGGAGGGAGAGAGAGAGGGAGGGAGAGGGAGGGAGGGAAAGAAGGAGGGAGAGAGAGGAAGAGAGAGGGAGGGAGAGGGAGAGGGACAGAGAGAGAGAGAGAGAGAGAGAGAGAGAGGGAGAGGGAGAGAGGGAAAGAGGGAAGGAGGGAGGGGGGGGGAATGAGCTGGAGAGGGGTGCCTGGGTGGCTTAGTTGGTGAAGCGTCCGACTTGGGCTCAGGTTGTGATCTCGTGGTCCGTGGGTTCGAGCCCCACGTCGAGCTCTGTGCTGACAGCTCAGAGCCTGGAGCCTGTTTCAGATTCTGTGTCTCCCTCTCTCTGACCCTCCCCCGTTCATACTCTGTCTCTCTCTGTCTCAAAAATACATAAACATTAAAAAAAATTTTTTAAAAATGAGTTGGAGAGAGGAAAAAAACAAAGGTCGCATTTTCCTTTCTAGGGGGCTTGGCACTTGATCTTACCTTTCCTTTAGCTTTTATTCGCCTAAGTGAGTAAAGACTTTGAAGCTTTTAAAAGCAAAGTGCATATAGATTTCATTTTATCAGGTTAAAGAGATGTGAATCTCATCATGCCTGAACGGACCCCACCCTGCCAACCGTGGCTATGCAATTTAAGTGTGGCCACCAGTACAGCGGTGTGAGCAGGCACTGACCTTTTAGATTAGTGCCTAAGCCTTCATTAAGAAAAGCATCCAAAATGACAGCCGTGCCTCTAAGGAAGCCCAGCATTCCACACTGGTAGCCCAAGCAGTGAAAATTGACTTGGCGTGGGATTCTCCTCTCCCGGGCCCCCATACTGGGAGCCAGGAGCACAAGACAGCATGTTGGCAGATTCCAATCACTTAGGAGCTTTCCTTTATGACGCTGCTTTGTAAGAATGTGTCTAGTTAAATTCACAGGGTCATTGACTGCGGCTTTCAAAACACGAGGTTTTATGAAGGAATGCAGACCTGGAATCTAAGGTTCAGAGCCCAGACCTTCAAACAGATTAATCGCCATGGGGAGCATCATAAGAGTTTTCCAACTTTGGCTTCATCCTTTGCCCTAGCAACTGCAGGGCTCCTATTCAGCAGACCCAGGTGTCCACTATGGTCTGTTGGACAGAGCACTGGGCAGGGAGCCAAGAAGTGGGATGGTCTCATTTCAGCTCCCCAGCTGGCTCCTTGTGTGCCCCCTTGAGCAGATTCTTAACTGCTCTGGCTGTGTTTCCAGCTTATTAAGTTAAGAGGAGAACAATAATGCCCCAAGACACAGTTCCAGGATGGGGGGTAGAGGTGGGACAGGTGGATGTGTGTGTGTGTGCGTGTGTGTGTGTGTGTGTGTGTGTGTGTGTGTGTGTCGCGGAGGGGCGGGGGAAAGTGTCTGGAGGACAAGTAAATCATTTGTGATGGAGAAAGCATCCTGCTCTGTCTAGGAGATAAAACAAGTGACTATTTGCTGCTCCTACATTTCCTTCTGATAAGCTGAAGAAGAGCGATAGGGAGAAAAAAGAGATAAATAGGACTGGGGAACAAATGAAGAATTGAGAGTCTGTCCTGTGAGCTTAATATAACCTTCCTTAAGAATTTTCTGGAGCCTTGTATTACAATTTAAAATTATATTTTTCCAAATTTAAATTTAAAATAATACTTTCCCCCAGCATAGGGGACATAGGAAATGTTAAATAAATGTTTTTCACACCAGTAGGATAATGTTAAATGTCAGCTAGAATGCAGACTCAATTAGCAAGTAGATTACCATCTGTACTGGACAAGGCAACCTGTGGTGATTACTGTGGCCGGCATTTATTGAATGCCTGCTGTGTGCCAAACTTTTGAGTCGATTGTCTCATTTTCTCCCCAAAACAGATGCATAAAATAGAGTTTTACCACCATTCCCATTTTACAGACTGGGAAACTAACATAGATGTACAGGAGTTAAAGAAATTTCCTTGTGCTTGTGGGGCTAGGATTTGAACCCAAGCAGTACAGTTGATTCTAGAGTCCACATAACCTCTGCACTAGTCTGTCAGTGATTGCCCTGTCCATCCAGTGCCGTCACATGAGGCTAGAAAGACCTGGGAATGAACGCATAACCCAGAAAGAAGTGCTGGTCCTGGGTAGGGTTACCAGATTTAGCAGGTAAAATGTAGATGCCCAATTCCAGTTGAATTTCACACAAGTAGCAATTAATATTTTATCATACATATGTCTCATGCAATATTTGGGATGTATGTATACTAAAGAATTATTATTCATCTGAAATTCAGTTGAAGTGGGTGCTCTCTCTTTTATCTTACAACGCTCTCCCTGAAGAGAGAATCCATTCCTTAATTCGTGGCCAGTCTGGGATCCCAACAAAGAGGGCCTGCACAGTGAGTGCCTCTTTACAGCTTACACCACTCAGGCTCAAGCTCCCACCTGAGGCTACTTGCTTCTGCAAACCACTGAAATCGAAAATGCCTTGGGTACTTGTAGTGAATATAGGTGACTGAGCACAAGGGAGGAGTAGGTACTTGTAGAGAAACCATCCTTCTACAAATGTGCCAATTGTTTGTGAGTGGAGTTATAGGAGTAATTTCTGCCCAGATGGTAAGAAGAACCGTAGCCCTGTGCCCTCTAGCTGCCTGTGGCTCAGAGATGTGTTTTCTTTGGCTCAGTGATTGTTGCTGAGGCCCTGACCTTTGTCCACCAAAGTTCTCACCTGTCTGTTTTTTTGGTACTTAGCTACTGACTTCCTGTACTCGTTTAGGTTATCTATCTGTACCCTCTTCCTAGCCATTTGCATTGATAACTATTTTTAGGCAGACACATCCCCAGGAGATAGCCAGAATTTTCAGTTTCAATTCTAAAACTGCATTGGGTTAGATGTCATAATTTAAGCGAACACATGCAGGTTTTAGTACAATTTAGGCAAATTCCTAATGATCCTCCTATTTCCGATACACAGCAATGGCCACTGGTAAAATCCTAGTGAAGCCCACAGGTAGAGAATGTGTATAATTGAGTGCTGGATTGAGTAGGGGTTCTCTGAGCCTTGAAAGAACAAATGGAATAAGTGTTAATAGAGACTAACACAGAGAGGAAGCCCTGAGGGGGCTGGACTGGAACGTCTTTGGTTTCAAAGCAGTGAGGCACTTAATCTTTGATTTATAAACAACCCAGAACCAGATGTGGGGATATCCGTTTTCCATGAATGTGATGTATCCTGCTTACGAGAATCTCTTTTTCTGAAGAAATAAAGAGAAGATCTGCCATCCGTTGAAATGAAGAAAAATGGGCCTTGTACTTTCATCTTGCCTGCCTTGGTGTAGACCAGATTATGAATTGAGAAGATGTCAGTCTTACAGATGGCTCCACATTCTGAACAGAATCATATTGCATATTGCTGATGGTGATCTGCTCAATGGTAGAAAAGTTGTGTAGGGTTTTAAGAAACGAAATTAACAGGGGCTCTTGGGTGGCCCAGCCGGTTAAGCATCCTACTCTTGATCTCAGCTCAAGTCATGATCTCATGGTTCACGAGATCGAGCCTCATCTCCGGCTCTGCGTTGACAGTGGGAGCCTGCTTGAGATTCTCTCTCTCTCTCTGTCTCTGTCTCTCTCTCTGCCCCTCCCCACACCCCCTCCCCCCAAAATAAATAAACTGTATAAAAAAAGAAAGAAATCATGTTAAAAAATCATGTCCATAATTTTATGAAGCAACTGGTTTTTGTTTGTTTGTTTTTGACCTTCTTCTATCGACACTGTGGGTATTGGTGGATTAAACAAAGTAATAGTCATAAAAGTGACTGGAATACTGCACAGTGTGAACAGTTCTTAAACCTCCCTTGTCTTTGCTCAAAACTCAGCTTGTGATTTATAATTGGACAAATGAAAAGTAGCATTTGGACCAAGGAGAAAAATGCATTTCGGATTGCTTTCCTGTTTCTAGCCTTGAGAGAGATCGGGGATGAGGGGCCGTAGGAGGTGCCGGATAAGGGAGTATAAATGCCAAATCCTGTCGTGTATTTAAATCTGGCCAGTGACTATTTATTGTCATGTTCCTTTATCCTCACCCAAACCATTAGGTAATCAAATTTAGGCTATTCACATACACATTTTCAATATTTATCTCCAGGCCATTTAAACCAAGGTGCATTTCTGTGATTAAAAGTGGCACAGTAAGGAGAGTTATGAAAAATGAGTATAAAAGAAGAAAATTGGAGCGATAAGCTAAGTAAACGAAACCAATTAGAAAACGGGCTTTGCGAAGAGATGAAAATACATGTAATTTTGTGCAAGAAGGAGATAATGTGTTTTAAAGGTTTATAAAGTGGTCGGGGAAATGAGTCAACCATTTAAATGTGAGGCAGAGATGAACTAGAAATCAGTGGAGTTGATGGAGTGGGGGAATAAATTATTTGAGATTCAAGCCTTTGAAGAGGGTTTCAATAGTTATCTGGAGACAGAATGTCAGAAGACCAACATGGGTGAGTCACAGACATCAAGATGGGAGGTAATGAATGAACTTGAGGTGCCTGGATGAAGGGAAGGAAGAGAATGAATCTGAAAGCATGAAGTGTGAGTGGTAATGAGTACCCTACTGAGACTAAAATATGAATATTCAACAGTGATGTAAGATCATCAGATTAAATAGTTAAGAAATGATATGAATATAGTAGGAAATAAAAAAGACGGAACAGATGGAAAACAAGGCATTTTCTATTTCTCTTGTAGGATTAAGAGTTCTGATTGCAAAGGGAGAGGAATAAATGTCAAGATAAATAAAATTAATGTCCTTTTGGCAAATAAAGGGAGCTACTACCCAAGAGAGATGAAATGATGCTCCTATACACACACACGCGTGCGTGCGTGCACGCGCGCACGCGCACACACACACACACACACACACACACACACACACACACACCACTGTATTCAGCAACTCTTGTTTCTATGAGGAAGCAGTCCCTGAAAATTCTTACCTATGTTTTGTTTATTCTTGGATATGGGCCCTCAAAGGGGCACAATCTGTAGTATTTTTTTTCCTTTAATTTGCAATGGCTTTTATGGTTTGGGTCAAAATATTTTCTCAATGTTACCATACATGTGGGCCTCATGTCTCCTCCACTGTGTTTCAAGGGTAAGGAATAGGGCCTGAATTTTGTTTGTCTTTTTTCCCCCAGCCCATGGCACTTGCTCACAATACTCTTTCACTGTTTTACTTACTGTTACAAAAAAAAAATAGGTATGCGAAGAGTGTTATGTTTTAGCAGAAAGAAACTACAATTTAAACCAAAAATTAGATTCAGAAATAAGTAACCTGGATTTAAAGAAATAGAAAAATATTAACCGATGAGAGCTAATTCAAGCAAAGATCTGACCACAGGGAGGTCTCCATGACCATGATGGAACAAAGATGTTTCAAGTTGAAAATGGAAAGTTAACTCAAGCATTATTTCACCTGACAAGGCATATCCACATACTTATGCAAATGAATGCTTTTCTCTCTCTTGGGCAGACGAAATTAATTGGATAATTTTTGTAGAAAGGGTCATCTTCTTACTCTGCCAGTAACTAGGGAGGGTTTTGTACTTCGCCAAGATAAATGTTTTAAGCCCTTGTGTCTGACCTTGAACTTGACCAGAATTTCTCCCAAGCATCCCAATTTTCAAAGGCATTGAAAATTCCCATCGGTAGAGTAAAATGAATTTAACAGTCAAAACCATGGAGAAGACCAGGCTGCTGGTCTTTAGTTGGGTAGTCTAACGACGTGCTTTCTTTTGACTTGAAAAAAAAAAAATCTGATCTTTAATGGGAATCACAGCTATAAGGCACAAAGAATTGATGGTGCGTTGTTAATTTAGAGGTGGAAGCAAAAAGTAGGTAATACTGTATGAAGGTAGAGTCAGGTAATTTATAGGGAGTCTGTCTAGAAGCCATAGACTCAGGTACCATTTCATTAACTCTCCAGGCTCAGCTTGTTAATAGACCTGTTGGCACAATGCAGAGATCTCTATTCCTTGTATCAAATGACCTCTTGAATTTGGCCCCTCATATTAGGTCTCAATAAAGGCATCTTCCTGCTCTCGAGTGATTCCCCCTGACTGAGTGATGAAGGGAATCCATTTGCAGTTTTACAGTGAAAAACAAATGAGAAATTTTTCTGTGAAACAGAAGTCTGTATTATAGGGCATTAAGCGTTCTTTACGACACCAGCAAGATTTAAGCAGAGTGTGGATCTTTTCTTTACCAAAGTGCTAATGTGACACTTCCTGTAATCAGAGCGGGAACTGTAGATACCATTATATACTCCAAAAGTCCAAATTTACTTTCAGCTGAGTTTCAAAGTGATTCAGGTCCTCGATTCCATCAGGTGGGGGCAGCAATTGTTGCAATGGAACACGACTGAGAAACGGTGAATTTATGAGCATGGCTTCCAGAAAAGAGAAAGCACATTTCATGGTGCCTGCTCAAGGCTTTGGATTGTGGGGTAGGGATTTGAATGGTCTATTGCTTCATATAAATTGAAATTCTTTCTGGGTTTACCTCTAGTCTAGGTTTGAAAGGGATGGGACATCTGTTTGCCCCTCCTGCTGCCTTCTTTTTTAAAAAGCCCTCTCTATTGGCATTGCAATCTTCTTTCCAATCTTTTTTTTCATTTAATAGAAATCAGTTTTGTTTCTCTGTTCAGTCCTCCTTCTTTTTATTTTTCCCCTCTCCATCCTTCCCTCCTTCATTTCTTCCTCCTGCCTTTCTCTGGACTCGGCAGTATTGATAGAGGGGCGACAGAGCCAAAAGATGATGGGACTGTAAGGAGAAATAGACAAACCCACTACTACAGATGGAGACTTCAACACACCTTTTTCAGGAATTGCCAGAGACAAAAGAAACCTCAGGCACTCAGGATTGTAGGAAGTTAGAAACGTGCATCTTCCACTGTGGGACCGGTGATAAGTGCGATTTCCCTGTGCTTGGGGGGGATGATGATCAAGAGGGTCTGGGGAGGGTTTCTGAGTTAGAGTGGAAGCTCCCCAAGGGCTCACAGTAGCTAGTATCAGACACTTAAGGAAGTTAAGCATTGGGCAATGATAGAAAGATGGATGAAGGAAGGAGTGGAGAAAGAAAGGAAGAATTATGGGAGACAGTTTGCATCTTGAAGCATAAGGGAGTTGATGGCTAAGTGCGTGAGAGTACCCTATTGGGTATGAGAGGTTAGCTGCTTGCGAGGGTAAAGCAGGAGACGTAGTTTTAAAGCTTTGGTGATTTATAGAAACATTTTAGGTCTGTATATTTATATATATATATTATGGACTATTTTTTTACCTTTTAACCCTCAATTATTATCGAGTGTCCTTTGTAGATTCTCAGTGGAAAAAGTATTGTCGAGGTGAATGAAGGTGATAGGAGGACCACTGGAAGATTTTAATTAGGGGGATGGGATGATGAAATGTGTCTTTTAGAATGGTGACCCTGGCATCAGGATGAGGTGTGGCTTTACAGCTTCAGAGCATGGATTATGGTGGTTTGAGTTATGGTCCATGCTTAAAGAGGGAGGAAGTATGTGTGTGACAGAGAGAGAGAAAGAAAAAATCAGCACGCCTTGCTCTGTTCTTGGGTATCTTTGCACTGCTTTACAATGTATTTCGTACAGTGTCATGGACAAAACAGTTTAGGAAAGCATTTAAGAAGCATCAGATTCGATTTTGGAGAAGTAGAGACAGCAGAACAGCTAAGGCAGTGTTCGTGTGGCAAGGAACCAGGTTGGGTTAATTTTCTGCCATCTCATATCTGTTCCTGTGTTGGATTTTGCAGGACCCTAAATGAGGGAGGAAAGTTGGAAGGAACCTCTAAATTTAAAGTCAGGAAACTTCTGTTTAGTCTTCCCTTTGCAACAAAGCTGGGACATCTTACTCTCATCCTAAGGCACTTCATTTGTTTTTGAAAAAGAAGTCTCAAAAAATGTATGTTAAAAGTATTGCTACTGAGTTCCACAGTGTCTGAGTCCTCTGCCAAGTATTGAAAGGACCAGATTCGTAGACATTTGGGAGCAGGAGAAATGGCTGTGCTGGGGTAGAAGGATCAGGGTGTGCAGGTGGAAGCTGTGTCTGTTTCCTAGAGTTGTTGTAACAGATTTCCACAAACTGGTTGCTTAGAACGACAGAAATTTCTTTTCTCACAGTCCCGGAGGCCAGAAGGCTGAAATCAAGGTATTGACAGAATTGCGTTCCTTCCGAAGGCTCCAGGGGAGAATCTGCTCCTTGCCTTTTCCAGCTTCTGGTGACTGTTGACATTCTTTGACTTGTGGCCACATTACTTCCAACTCTGCCTGCGTCTTCCTATCGCCTTCACCTCCGTTACCTGTCTTCTCCTCTGCGTGTCTCTTATAATGACACTTGTCATTGGATCTAGGGTCCACCCAGATATTCCAGGATAGTTTTCTCATTGCAAGATCCTTAACACAATTATACCTGAAAAGACCCTTTGTCCAAATAAGGTAACATTCACAGATTCTGGGGAGTAGGACATGAACCTATCTTTTGGGGGGCTACCACTCAGCCCTACAAAGGGAAAGTGCACTTTGGCCAGTATTTGTGTATGGCATTTGAACAGAAAAGACCTGTCGTGTGCAGTGCTCTGGAGTGAATGCCTGCGTTCTCCCCAAATTCATATATGTACACTGTAATCGCCAATGTGATGGGATCTGGAGATGAGCCTTTGGGAGCCAGATAGTCTTAAGGGTGAAGCTCGCATAATGTGATTAATGCCCTTATAAAAAGAGACAGGAAAGTGCCTGTTTCTCCTCCCCCTCTGTAACATGAAGGTACGATAAGAAGGCGGCCATCTGCAAATCTAGGGGGCCTCCACCATGTACTGGAACTGCCAGTGCCTTGATCTTGGGACCTCCCAGCCTTCAGAACTGTGAGAAATAAATGTTCGCTGCTTAAGCCACATAGCCTATGGTATTTTGCTATAGCAGCCTGCGTCGACTGTGATAGCAGCCAAGCTAACACAGAGTGGAAAAGGATTTATTCCATGGATGATGCTGAGCATTGGTGCTGAGGCAAGTGCGTGGTATGGCGAGCCACTGGGAGGCCCAGATTCCAAGGTGAGGGTTTTCCTTTTGTTATCATGAGAAAAGGGGATAGAGGCCTATATTTTCCTGTGGCACTCTTCTGGGAAAATAACCCCAAATATGGAATGCAAAAGTTTGTTCAGAAAGGGACACTTACATGTAGAATTCAGGGCAATTGCCTGGCCTTTCAGATTCTCCAAATGCTCTTCGGCAAGATAAGTGAGTTAAAGTGGATCATTCTAAGTTCTTTCCCACCCTCACATTTATTTCCTTCTGTAGGAACTTTATAGCAGGTGTGTAGCTCCCCAGCCCCCTTCTCCTCTTGCATTGCTAAGTGCTTGTAGTTTGCTGCGTTATCACAAGGCTTGCTGGCAGGCGGGGAAGCTGAACCCCGGAGCAGCCTGTTTCTCTGCCAGTGAATGGGTCTCTGGAGAGCTCCAGAATGGAAGCTACCTCCTTAAACAAATTAAAAGTTTTATTGGCAGAATATAGCTTGATAACGTACGTATAACATTATCATTATGACAGCGAAAAAGAAGATCCAGTTTGGAACACCAACAGAAGAGTAGACGTAAGTTTGCATGTGAAGCGCATAACGCGGTCCCGTGGAATTGTTCGATGTTCCGTAATTGCTTGTTGAATTTGAACGCAAAGGTCTGGGAAAATAATTCACCGAACAGTCTCTACTTTTAAAGGAAACCTCTGGAGTGTGAGCATTGTCACTGGCTTGCCCACTTCTCCTTCCACTTCAGAGTTGGAAACCCAGGCTTGTACTTGTCCTGGGGTTCAAACAGCCGCCACAGCCTCAAGAACTCCAGCTTTGTTATGAAATGGCTCTGTTCCCTTCCCTTCGGTGTCTGGAGCCCCTGGCATTGTACTCACTCCAGGACCCCAGGATTCAAACAGCCCCGCAGCCACTAGCAGCTTTGGCTCTAAATGGCCTCAAGCAGTTTTGACGCTTTGAGCCTTTGAAGCCCGACACATCTGGGGTTGTGGCTTCAGTGCTGAAAAACCCCTGTGCTGCTGCCTGATCCCTCTAGGCATCAAACCTTCAATTAGATGCTTATCCTAACACCTAGCAAACACCCTTTTATGGGACTACCTTCCAGTCTGTCAAAACCACCTCTCTCCCTGCCAGGGACTAGCCTTCAACTTTTTCTTCTTCCAAGATAGAAGAGTGGGAAAAAAGGAGACAAAAGTAGAGCCAACTCTTATGTGCTAATCTACAAGATCTGGCCCAGCTCTGGGATACCCTCCACCCGGGCAGCTCAGAGGCTGCCTCAGTGACCGTGGCAACCTGACATTCACAGGGCTTCCCAGCCTTTGTTAATATTTAATAGGGATTGTGCATTTTACAATTCCTCCACTTCTTGTCCATTTCAGCAGAACTTCAGTCTACCTTTTGTGACTGATTAAACCTGTTTGTTTTCTTTTTAAAGCTGAAATTTTGCACATAGGAAGTCTCCAATAAATATTTGATGAGTGAATGGATGAATCTGAAATGCCTTGTGTCTCCTGAGTTTAAACAAATTCAGTAGAATGGATTCCTCTTAGAGAATGAGGTAGAGTCCGGAAAATCGGTGTGAGATTGGGACACTTAATCTTTCGTCATGCAAGATCTGTTTTTTTCACAAAATGGGTCTGTGCTATTATGAGACGATTCCACACCATATTAGGCTATAGATATTTAACCATAGCAGACATTAGTTTTGTACTAGCCTTTAGTCAAATAGGTGCATAATCTAAAAATATTAACTTGCATCACCCTCCAAAGACATTGTCTTTCAATTCAGTGCCTGCATACATTTTTATGTGGCTTCCAATTGCTCCAGAAACTCCCCCTGAATTTGGCTAAATTCCTCTGCTCTTGGTACTCATTAATCCTAATATGATATGTTTCCATCATAAAATATGTGGTATTATTTCAAATCTAAATGTGACTTTGATTACCTGCCTAACCTGTAGTCTCTTTTGGTTATAGAGTTTACTCATTCTTGTTTTCCCATTTCCTGGTAGCACTGTTAAGCTGAACTTACTCTCAATTGTATTTCTTTCTCCCCTCCCCATGAAGGACATTCCTGCGTTTATTCTTCAGCTTCTACAGTGGGTCTTTGGGCTGCTGATTAGCTGTGTACTCGCAGTTTGCCTTGGAGAATGGGTGTCAGAATTGGGGCTTGGGGTAGAAAATGAGGTGAAGTGACCAGTCTGTTTAAGGAAGAGTTAAGCCGCCAGCGTTAACTATGTCCATCCAGCTAGGGAAGGGTTCCTGGAGCTCACAGGCTGTCCCTCTTAGGAGGATTTCTCCTGTCAACCTTTTCCCCCTAAAAGCAACATGCATCCTCCAGATTTCAAGCCTCTTTTGGAGTGTGATACTTGTTTGTTTAGTTGACATATATTTATGATACCTACTATGTGCCCAGACCCTTTCAGATCTAATGGTCTAGAAACCAGTTGGGTTCTTTAGAAACAGGCAGCCAGTTGAACCGATATCTGCATTGCAGGAAAATATTACAAAAGGAGCCAAAATCCCCATCTTGGGGAGTCCTAACATTTTATCATTTTAAAATGGCTTCTTGGTGTTGAAAACTAAAATCAAAATGTTATGACTTCTTCAACAACCAGAAACTTCCCATCCTCCAAAAAGATTCCTTTTTCACAGTCCCAAAGGATCATTATAAAAAGCAGAAACTAGCTTCTTATGGGTTCATCATAATCTTCCCATTCTTATTGTTAAGCTGTAGTTTTCAGAAAACAGACTGTTCTATCCCCCACTCTCATTTAAATGTTTAAGTTTCAGGCTTTGGTAAACATTTCTTATTCATACTAAATATTTGTGATCTTTTATCTTTTATGTGACTTTTAATTTTTATAATTTTGTTGCAGGAAGATTTATTGACCAAGGAAAGTGGTGTTAATTGTTCCTTGGAAGCTCCATTTGGGTTTTGTTTTTAATTTGACTGATTTCCAGAACTTTCTAAAGGTATATTTATCTTTAAAGTGGTTTTCACTTTAAAGATACCTGAACTCTGGTATAAAGAAGACTTGACCTTGAGCCCTAACTCTGCCACTTTCTAGCAAGACAGAAAAGCACATCATAGTTGTCAGAGTGGGAATCACGTTGGAAACACCATTGTGCTCTCTTTCCTGTTTGCTACCTTTTTGCTCCATAGTCTACTCCAACCCCTATCAGTGATTCTCCTTGCCAAAGACTTTTCATTTATAGACTCCATCTTTTTCAGAAGACAGTTGGAATCGGTATAGCCAAAATAGCTTACAATTGCTTTGGTCTTATTCTAATGGCTAGCTGCTGTGACACTGGGCTAATCTGTCAACTCGTCTTTAAAATCGGATAAGGTCATCTCTAAAGACCTCTCTGACCCTAAAATCTCATCACATTCCTTACCTTTTGGGAAAAAATGTATTGGACATTTGAATAGACCTTATATAGTAAAGGTAGGGTCAAATTCACTTTCCTTAGTGGTAGTTTTATATCCTCTTCATGCCCTACTCTCCTTGAATCTTTGAGACTTTCCAATTAAGTCTTTCATTTATTTATTTATTCAATAAACATTTACTTAACACATGCTAAGGGTCAGTCTCTGTAACAGTGTTTAATGTTTACTTATTTATTTTTGAGAGAGAAAGAAGGGGGCAGGGAGGAGGCAAGGGCAGAGAGAAAGGGAGAAAGAGAATCCCAAGCAGGCCCCACACTGTCAGTGCAGAGCCCAACGCAGGGCTCAAACTCACAAACCGTGAGTGGGAGACAGAGAGTAGGAGACTTAACCGACTGAGCCACTCAGGTGCCCCAGTGTAACAGTCTTTTATAACTAGTTCACAAAGATAGATAAAATATTGTCTGTACTGCTAAGATGTCTACTGGAAGATGTAGCCAGCTAAACACCATACTATGAGAGCATACGTAGAGATGTGAAAAGAAGTGAGTGTGTACTTCTGGAGTATTTCCATTTCTTATGGGAGGTTGGGCATTTGTGTATGTTTTTTGCCCTTCATTTCCCCTGCCTCTGCCTCACTATACACACACACACAAATGCATACACACACTCAGTGCCAATTCAAATACGCAAGGGCCCATTATGAGCAAAGCGCTTTGATTTAGAAAGTATATAATGAGAGAGGTGTAGTCTATTTTATCAAGTAGTTTGTATCACATAAAAAGAGAGAAGATCAGTTTATAACGCTTTGCACTGTAAAGTAAAATGAGAGATGTGTCATAAGTAAGGTCTAAAAACATCACTGAATGAGTTCCTAAGATGGAGAGAGGACTATCAATTTAGAGCAGCAGGAAAGGCTGGATGGAGAGGATGCCCTTTCAGACAGATTTTCAACATGGCTGAGAAATTTCAATTAAATATTGGCTATCTTATAACTATTGACTTTCAAAGTGAAATTTTCATTGTGAACTAAATTACTTCACATTTCTCCTCTGAAATGGTACCTTTCTATTTCTGTTTAAATGTGTTTAAAATATCTGATGTGAGTTAGCAGTTCTGGCGAATAGAAACCTTTTTGGCTGACTCCCCAGGTTTGCCTGGGCACTTTTGCTCCTATCGACTACTTTGTGCATTTACTAAAAGACACGGGTATTTGTTCCCAAACTGGGTATCATTTAATTAAATATTATGTAAAACTGATGAAATATGAGAGAGAGAAGACAGGAGTTGTTATTTTTATAAAAATTAAATTGCTTTAGAAAGGCTAAATAAAGGTGAGTCACTAAAGAATTGCTATTAAATTGGGAGCAGATGAAAAAAAGGTAAAAATTTGGGAAAAAAGTAATAAAGGAAATTCCACTCAGCAGACCCACTCTTGAAGAAAAAGCCTTGACTTTACATAAACAAAATGGAGTTAAATATATTTTATTTTTATGATTACATTAATTAACTTTTTCAATTGAATTTCGCAAATTGCATTGTGTCATAAAGTCTCGACCTTAACCCTAATTCTTTTGTATTGCTGCAGACTTTGTCAGAGCCCTTAGTATAACATTGCAGGAATTCTGCAACAGTTCATTGGTTTGATCGATAGTTCTAGTATGTACTTTTATCATCAAGCATAAACTCCATCTCTCACAAAGCCAAAAGAGCCATGAGGCCAACACTCTGAATTCTGATAAAAGAAAAAGAGAAACAGAGAGACTTGGAGTTTCCCATCCTGTATATTTTCTTCTCATTCAACATTTTCTCCCTGGGCGATCCCTTCCACTTCTCCTTTTTTCCTGCATGCTAACTCACGAATCTCTATTTTCTTTTTTTAAATGTTAATTTATTTTTGAAGGAGAGAGAGACAGAGCATGAGCAGGGGAGGGGCAGAGAGAGAGGGAGACATAGAATCTGAAGCAGGCTCCAGGCTCTGAGCTGTCAGCACAGAGCCCAACATGGGACTTAAACTCACGAGCCGCGAGATCATGACTTGAGCGGAAGTTGGATGCTTAACCGACTGAGCCACCCAGCTGCTCGCAGATCTGTATTTTCTGCCGCAAGTTTTCCACATCTTTCTTACTGACAATTGTACATCCTTCATCTAGTTTCATAAAGCCTTTGGTTGGTCATGATGACACTGTTTAACTATATTATAATAGTTTCCTATCTGTATTTGCTGGTATGTGCTAGTGTCCCTCTTCATCTCCCCAAACAGAATCTCCAAATATCAATATAGCCAATGAGTATGAATTACATATGGAAGTATACATTGTGGGGAAATGAACCAAAACAGAACATCTAATAAAGATTAAAGTTTCATGTCCTACTGGTCAATTTTTCAACAAAGATAATAAGGCACAAATGATAATTCTGATCGGGATTTGTGTCATTCTCCTATCATTAGAGACTTAAATTTATTATAATGGCAACCTTGATAGGTGCCAGAGTCTGTTGAAACCAATATTTTTCTATTTTAGCTGTGGGATTTTTTTTCCAATTAACGGCCTACTAATGAATAATGAATACGTTTCTTAATAGATTTTAAGATGCAGCCTACTTTGTAAGTTCAATAATAATTTTCCATACCAAACTACCTAAAAATCATGATCAAAATACATCTGATAAAAATACTTACATATCCCCCCCAAAATATTTCTTTGTAAAGTTAGCATGCATTTTAACTCTGCATGACTTACACATCAGCGAATATGGTGCTCACCTCTCCCATAGGACGTGGGAGTCTTTGAGTTCAAGCCTGTGTCAGTATGTTTGCAGGTGGGGCCCAGAATGTCTACTTTTAAACTCTTGCTCCCACTCCAGCCTCTGTGTTTTACAGGCAAGTGTGAACACTGTTGTATAGCCCACCACCATCTGGTGGAAAGTAACTGAAATGCAGACGCAAGGTCTTGGATGAGTAACTTTTGAACAGTATAATTGGCCATTTTGACCAGACTTGGCAGATATAGAAGACATCCAGCGACACTGTTCTCTTACAGTTTGCTGCCTAACAGAGGTAGAGGAAGTAGTTAAATCAGAGCACTAGATTTGGAGATGCTTTGTGTATTTAATTTACTCATTGGTTCAGTCTCTCACTAAGGGCAAAAAGTGGAGTTAGCAGGAGCACATGGCCACGCACATCCGTCTCAGATTGGAGGCAAATTTCTGTCACAGTCTGTCCCCGCTTCTCTCTCTGCCTTGCACTTTGTCTGTCTGAATTGTCTTTGATCATAGTAATACTTTTAAATCGTGGTTGGTTAATGAGAACATTGTCTTTACAAGACTAGCTGGCAAGAAGGGAGTGATTTTCAGAGTAATGTGATTCTTGGCTGAACACAGTGTTGTGGTTTCCTCGGTATGAGTCTTGCTGGCTGCCTCTTGCCACTTGTCTAGCAGTCCCACAGCCTTGATTTTTCTGCTCTAGAACCAAGTCTTGACGGCTCAGCTGCCATTTACCTTTTCCTGTTCATTGCTACTTTTTCTGGGTTCCTCTAAGTGTGCCACTTTCTAATTTGCATATTGAAATTTTTTATTTCACCTTTTTTTCCATCTCATTCTGCTGCTTCTTGAGTTGTTGTTGGGGTGTGTGTGTGTGTGTGTGTGTGTGTGCGGGTGTGTGTGTGTGTGTGTTTTAAGTGGGCTCCATGGCCAACATGGGGCTTGAACTCACGATCCTGAGATCAAGACTCACATGTCTACTGACTGAGCCGGCCAGGCACCCCTCTTCTTGAGTTTTCTTATTTCATACCTTTCTGCAGGAATCTAAAGGCAAAACAAACAATCTGTTTACAACTTAGAAAAAGATTGTTAACTGAGATTCCTCCGAGGGTCAAATGAACACGGTAATGAGTCAAGCGAGTGGGTTGGAGGCTGAAGTGAAGGGCCAATAACAATCTACCAAGTTGGATGTAGTTTTGCTAGAATAGGGGCTTAGGGATGCCAGGCTACCCAGTGTTTTAACAGAAGACAGTAGCCCACCATTTTAAGTATAATATCCTGGTTTCTAATGTTGACATCTAATTTAATTATTTTTAAAACCCTGTGACAGAACAGGGCTTCTGGGTGGCTCGGTTGGTTAAGTGTCTGACTCCTGATTTCAGCTCAGGTCATGATCTCACATTCATGGGTTTCAGCCCTGCATTGAGCTCTGCACTGTGTCAGCACAGAGGCTGCTTGGAATTCACTCTCTCCCTCTCTCTCTTCCCCTACCCGATTCATTCACATTCTCCCTCTCTCTCTCTATGTCTCTCTCCCTCTCCCTCTCTCTCTCTCACACACACAATACGTAAATAAACTTAAAAGTTTTTTTTAAAAATAGAGTACAAAATGTCCTGCAATGCTGTTTTGCATGTGCTTATAGAAATGGTGCTATCTTTCCTGTCCTTATCTTCCCCTATGCTCTGGGAGGTTGGTTCTCATTGTTGCTTATGTTCAGGTCACTTCCTGTAAGGAGGGCCACTAAGACAGTAAGTGTTCAGATCCTCCCTGAGTATTATGGCCTGAATGTTTGTGTCTCCCCCAAATTCATATATTAAAGCTCTAAACCCCCAATGTGATGGGTTTAGGAGGCAGGGACATTGGGAAATATTTAGGTTTAGATGAACCTAACAGGGTGAGGCTCCTGTGATGGGGTCTGTGTACCTATAAGAAAAAGAGACTAGGGCTCTCTCTACCAGTGGGGATATAGCAAGAAGGTGTTCATCTGCAAACCAGGAAGGGCCCTTACCAGGTATTGAATCTGTTGGCACCTTGTCTTGGACTGCCTAGCCTCCAGAACTGTGAGAAGTAAATGTTTATTGTTTGACAGCCAGTCTATGGTATTTTGTTGTAGCAGCTGAACCAACTAAGACCTGGGTCAACTTTAGGGTAGTTTAGATTGTACCCAGAGTTTAGTGGTAGGAGGTTCAGGTGGGAAACTTTTTTCACCCTGCTTCCTGTTTCCATGGGGAGGGGCATCACGGACTTTCATCCTATCTTTTCTGCTTCTCCACTTACTTCCTCCCAGAGGTGGAGGAATGAACTGTCTGAGTGGAAATACGGAAGCAGGCACAGGACCTATCATGGGGTGCCTTCTCTCTTCTTTTCCTTTCGGAGTCATGGGGTGCACATGCTACTTTGCTTTTCCATGTTGAAGATAGGGAGTCTGCAGTAGCCATGCTGTCTGTGACAGAGGAGGTAGTTTTTATAGCCCCTGGCTCAAATTAGGGAGCCCATTGTTGATGCCCACTCAATCTTTATTTTCCATAGGCCAGTAAGTTCACACTTTGGTCTCCATCTGCCTGATGTCTCCATCTCTTCTCTTAATTGGTTCGAAGCTCTAGCAGAGAGTGGAGCATTTTCTCATCTCAGACATCAATCTTTAGATGCTTTGACATTAAATACACTCTAAGTTCAAAATTGTTCAAGAGTAGTCTATCTTTCTGTGCTTCCCTGGAAGCATATGTTCTACCTTTCTGCTGTGTCCCAAGAATAGGCCAACTCAACTGTATTCTACAAAGTGTGATGCCAAAGACAGTTTTGTTTTGCCCTCAGGACTTACAGTCAATGTTTGCTTTTTAAATACCTTTTCCAGATCTTTCCTATGTGCGCATCATATTTGGATTTATATCCTCTTGCTATTCTGTAATTATTAGTTCTCTTATTATTTTCTTCCTCCCAGTAATTTCATAGGCTTAAGTTATCATATTTTATCTCTTCTGATGTGAGATCAGAAAGTAGAACCAATACTTTTCTTGTACTCATCAAGTGTCATCAAATATCATCACATGTTTGTATCAGAAACATTTGTCTTCTTCCACACCTTTACATCATGCTCATATTCAGGGGAGAAAACAGAGGGAACAGAGGCCAGTGTATAATGTACTTCAGATCCCATTATGTCAATCAAAGTCAAGTTCCATTTAGTTAGATTCATTAGGCACTATTAAGAACATCACCGGGGCTTCAGCAATGAAGAAAAAAAAATGTGGGATTTTATAAAGAAGACCAAAGCTTGGAACTGTAGAAAAAAATATTATTCTTATGTTGTTGTGATTTACCAAGGCTCAGCATGTGGCATTCATCACTGTCCACTAACCATATGTTAAGTCTCAGGATTGAAGATTTCACTGTTGGATTTATAATTCTGTTGAAAATGGTCTTTACAAGAGTGTGATAGAGATCCTCCCCAAGTCCACTCGGAATCTCCTACCCCTCAGCCAACCTCTTCCATTATCATGTGTAGAATCCTTATCCATTTAAAGATAAATTCTACCCCCACCTGTGCCTCAAATGCTTCTTTCATCCTCCCGTAATTAAAATATGTCTTTTCTGGAACTATGCATTATGCTAAGTGAAATAATAAGTTAGTCAGAGAAAGATAAATATTATGATTTCACTCATATGTGGAATATAAGAAACAGAACAGATGAACGTAGGTGAAGGGAAGGAAAAATAAGATAAAACCAGAGAGGTAGGCAAACCATAAGAGACTCTTAAATACAGAGAACAAACTGAGGGTAGCTGGAGGGGTATTGGGTGAGGGGATGCCCTAAATTGGTGATGGGCATTAAGGAGGGCACTTGTTGGGATGAGCAGTGGGTGTTACATATAAGTCATGAATCACTAAATTCTACTCATGAAACAGTTAGTATATTATATGTTAATTAACTTGGGTTTAAATAAAATTTAAAAACATATAAGTCTTTTCTGTGACAACATTATTTTCTTAGGAGCTGCCTCCAATGAATGGTACCCTTTTCTCCACCTTAAGTCAGGTGTTTAGGAAGAGGAATCAGTCAACTATTATTCTCCATTAGTATTCCCAGATCTTTGTTTTGCTGCTATCATTTAGCAAGAAAACTTCCTCTCACAAATGGATACAATCTTATGGAGAAGTCCCATTCACCTAGGACACACCAATCTTACCTAGAGACTTGACTTCAGTACCTAAGTTTCTTCTTTAACCTATTTCATGCAAGGACCTCATTGATAGCAACATCTATGTTGATGGCCTCTAGCATCCTGGCATTGCTTGTTTCCAACTCTGATGATCTGCCTTAATCTGGCCCTTGCTCCATCTACTAACCCTCCCTCTCACTTGCTATTCACCCAGATATTTTCTCTGCTTCCATGAAGTTGTTTTCTGATTCATACAAACATTTGTCATGTCTTCAAAACACCCATAGTGCTTTGCTTCTCTGTCTCTTACTACATGTCTACCTCATATTAAAGTCATTCTTGTTCCTCTATCCCCAGTACCTTATCAGAGGTAGAATGGAGTAGCAGGAAAATGTGCACCAGAGTCAGACTAATTTGACTTCACATGCCAATAACTCTGCTGCTTCTGGCCTTGTGATCTTTGATAGGTTACTCTGACTTTTTTAAAAAATTTGTTTCATTTTATTTATTTTAGAGAGTGAGAGTGAGCAGGGGAGAGGGAGAGAAAGAGAGAGAGAGAGAGAGGGAGAAGGATAGAGAGAATCTCAACAGACTCCACAGAGCACAGGGCATGATGTGGGGCTTGATCCCATGAACCTGGGATCATGACCTCAGCTGAAACCAAGAGTCAGATGCTCAACTGACTGAGCCACCCAGATGCCCCTCTACTCTAAATTTTTAAGCCTCAATGATTTTGGTCATTTCCTGAAAATTAGGAGCAATAAAACCTACATTTACAGGTTGGTTTTGAGAACTAAATGGAAAAGTACATGTAAAGCACCTAACATAATTTTTGTTAGACAGTAGTCAGAAGGAAGGAAGGAAGGAACTTCTACAAGGAAGTTATTATTACTAGAAACTAGAAGAAAGAGACTTTTACTGATCTTCACCCCCATGTTTAGTGCTTTGCCCAATGGATACGATGGTTAATATTTAGTGAGTAGATAAATGAACAAGTGAATGAGTGAATGATTGAAAAACTTCCTGCTCATGAATTATTTTACTTTTTAATAAAAATGAAAGGCACTGTTTTAGAAACTGAGAAGGGTACAGATCAAGTTGTTAATCTTGCCTTTGGTATTAGCTTCCCATAGCTGCTATAACAAAGTACTGCAGACCGGGAGGATTAAACAACAGAAATTTATTGTCACAATTCTAGAGGCCAGAAGTCTAAGATCAAGGTACTGACAAGGTTGATTCCTTCTAAGGGCCATAAGGAAAGGAACTACTCCAGGCCTCTGGTAGTTTGCTGGCAATCTTTGGTGGATTTTGGCTTATAGAAGCATCACCTAATCTCTGCTTCATCCTGACATGACATTCTTCCTGTGTCCGCATATCATCTTCCCTCTGCACATGTCTGTCTCTTGTGTCCAAATCCCATATCTGGACAATATCCAAATAGGATATCGTTGTATTTGGTTATGGCTCACTCTCATCTCATTTTAATTTAATCATCTGCCAACACCCTATCTCCAAATAAGGTCACTTTCACAGATAGTGGGGGATTGGACTTCCATATCCTTTGAGGGTGCACAATTCAACCCATAACAACTTCTAATTTATTATAACTCTAATACATATGGATATGCAAGGCTACACAAAAATAATTGATGAACAATATGAAAGAATATATATTTAATCATAAATTATGATTTCATGAATGACATAAACCCCTAAGTATTCTAAGACTTAATAAAAGTGATTATTTACAGATTCAAGGCAAACTTCATGGAAATGGTGATTTTAAGGTGGGTTCTTTCCTTAAATAAATGTTATTTCTAAATAACCATATTTTCTATATATTGTTACTGGTTAACATTTTGAAATAGCTTCAGATTACTTGAGCTAATGAGACAGCTCGAACAATAGGATCAGGCTGTTAATGTGGCATACAATAAATGTGTGTTGCAAGAAAGAAGTTTCCAGGGAACAAGAATTGCTATGGTAACCTGATATATCATTAAAAATGTAATGAATAAATATCATCAGGGTCTCAGATTCATTGCACGGAAAAACTTCAAGACTGGGATAACCAAGTAGTTCTCATGCTGATCGCTCAATGCTTTGTAAGCTAAATCAGAGTGATTGTCCATTAGCAAAAAAGTAGCAGTAATTTCAGGTGATCCAAGACTCTGTAAGGTGCATAAAAACTCTTTCAGTATCACTATGGAGGATATCTTTGGCCCCAGTTGACCAGAGGGTGTGGAGATAATTCCTAGAAGCTGTGCAGTCCAGAGGCACTTGAGCCCAGAGGTGGGTAGGTGGAGCTTATACTTCGCAGAACAAAGCCAGTGGCCCTGTTTGGTCAGGGAAGTTGGGTGTGAGTTGGCTTGAGTGAAGACAACAAAGAGCTTTGCTGGATTTGAGCTGCTTCTCCCGCTGCTCCCAGAAAGGTAAATTAACTCATAGCCCCACACAACACTAAATACAGCTTTAGCCTGTCTGCGCAGGGAACCTAACCAGAGCACGTAGGAAGGTGCTTGGCCCATTCAGCACCCTTACATACAGAGGGTATATCCATGGCTTCCCCCGTCTGCAGAATAAAACAAGTGGTTTCAGCTGACCCCAGGGAATTCAGTGCACACTCTGGCCTAAAATGGGTCCCCAGACAATGAGTTGTATAGGCCCTGGGTCCTGTCCTGCTGCCCTGCCAGGATAAGGAAATTAATTCATAGCCCCACTTACTACTGAATATAGTACCCAGTCCTGACCATCTAGTAAGTCTGACCAGAGAATCCAGGCAACTGGAGAACATATCCTACAGCCTCAGCTGGGTAGAGAACCAAGGCAGCAGTCCTAGCCAACTATTCGCAGCCAGTGACACACACCCCCATCCTTGTTCTCAGAGCTCCAACATTTGCCTTAACCCAACATAGACCATAATAGCCAGTTCTACCTGCCCATGGACATTACCAGCAGATACATCCAGAAACCCAAACTGAGATGACTGTTGAAGAACTATCTCTGCCATAGCAAACCTGTGAAGTCTGGAAGAGGAGTCTGATTGCTCAAATGTACAGATGCTAATGTAAAGTACAAGGATCACAAAAAATCAAGTAAATTAATAAATTTCCAATAATCTCCAATGGAGATCTATAAACTATCAGACAAAGCATTCAGTATAATCCTCTTAAGGAAGTTTAGTGAACTACAAGAAAACACAGATAATGAAATAAAATTGGGAAAACAATGAATGAACAAAACAGGAAGTTTGACAAGGAAATAGCAACCATAAAAAGAAACAAATTCTGTGGTTCAAAAACATAATAACTGAACTGAAGAATTCAGTAGAGTTTAGTAGAGAATTTTAAAAGTAGATTCAACCATGCAGAAGAAAGAATCAGTCATCTGCAGGATAGGACATTGGAAATTACCCAGTCAGAGGAGAAAAAAAAAAAACCAAGAATGAAAAAGAGCAAAGAAAGCCTACAGAGATTATAGGACACAATGAAAAGAAACAATATTCACATTATGGGAATTCCAGAAGGAGACCAGAAAGAGGAAGGGACAGAAAATACATTTAAAGCAATAATGGCTGAGAACTTCTGAATCTGGAGAGTGAAATGGACACCCAGATGCATGAGATCCATAGGACCCCAAATAGGGCTACACTGAGGCACATTATAATTAAAGTGTAGAAAGGCAAAGACAAAGAAAGAATTTTAACAGCAGCAAGAGAAAAGAGAAACCCTATAAGTACAAGGGAACCCCTCTAACATTATTGGCAGATTTCTCAACAGAAACTTTTCAGACCAGGAGAGAATGAGGTGACATATTCAAAATATTGAAAGAAAACTGTCAACCAAGAATTCTATACCTGGTGAAGCTATCCTTCAGAAATGAAGGAGGGATAAAGACTTCCCTAAACAAATAAAAGCATAGGGAGTTCAATATACCAGAACTGCCTTATAAAAAAAGCTAAAAGTAATTCTTTGAGTGGAAGTAAAAGAACATTAATTAACATCATAAAAACATAAAAAGGTAGTGCAAATCTAACGGACAGTGATAAATATATAGTTATATTAGATTCTAAAATATGGTAATAGTGGTACATAATTCACTTTTACAACTCTAGTTTAAAAGTTAAAGACAAAAACCAAAGGTAGTAAAAATAGCCATAATAATCTGTTATTAGTTGTGCAATATAAAAAACAAGGAAGTTGTAAAAGCAATAACCCAATTCTTCCAAAAATGAAGGGTAACAGTCCCAAACTCATTTTAGTAGGTCAGCATTATCCTGATACCAAAATCAGAAAAGGACACTACTACGAAAGAAAACTACCAGCCAATATCCCTGATGAATAACGATGCAGAACTTCTCGATAAGATACTATCAAACCAAATTCGGGAGCACATTAGAAGGAACATACACCAAAACCAAGGGGGATTTATCCCTGGGATGTAAGGATGGTTCAGCACAATGTGGTACATTATAGAATGAAAGAATCATATGATCATATCAGTGGACACAGAAAAAGTGCTTGACTTTTGACATTCAATATCCATTCATGATAAAGATGCTTAACAAATTAAGCATAGAAGGAACATATCTCAACATAATAAAGGCTATATATGACAAGCCTCCGGCTAACATCATACTAAATGGTGAAAGGTTAAAAGTTTTTCCCCAAAGGTCAAGAAAAATACGAGATGCCCACTCTTACCATTCATATGCAACATAATACCTGAAGTCATAGCTAGAGCAATCAGGTAATAAATGAACAAACAAACATTAAAAAATAAAAGGTATTAGTTTTGGAGAGGAAGAAGTAAAATTGTGTCTCTTTGCAGATGACATTATTTTATATACAGAAAATCCTAACTTAAAAAAACTTAACCAAAACACTTAAAAAAATTTTTTTAAGGTTTATTCATTTTTGACAGATAGAGACACAGTGTGAGTGGGGGAGGGGCAAAGAGAGGGAGGCACAGAATCCGAAGCAGGCTCCAGGCTCTGAGCTGTCAGCACAGAGCCCAACATGGGGCTCGAACCCACAAACCGTGAGATCATGACCTGAGCCGAAGTCAGATGCTCAACTGACTGAGCCACTCAGGTGCCCCTTGATCAAAACACTTTTAGATGTAACCAATGAATCCATTAAAGTTGCAGGATAGAAAACTGAAATACAAAAATCAATAGCATTACTATGCACTAACAGTTATTTTTCTAAAAATGAAATAAATTGATCCAATTTATAAAAATATCAAAAGCAATAAAATACTTAGGAATGAGTTTAAGGAGGTGAGCAATTTCTGAAAAGTGTAAGACATCGAAGAAAGAAAGCAAAGAAGATACAAATAAATGGAGAGGCATTCCATGTTCAGGAATTGGAAGAATTAATATTGTTAAAATGTCAATACTATCAAAAGCCAACTCTAGGTTCATTGCAAACCCTATCAAGATTACAATGATAATTTTATAGAAGTAGAAAAATCACTCCTAAAGTGTATATGGAACCACAAAAGACCTTGAATAGCCAAAGATATCCTGAGAAAGAAGAACAAAGCAGGAGAGATCAGACTTCCTGATTTCAAACTGTACTCTAAACTGTAGTCATCAAAACATTGTGGTACTGCCATAAAAACAGTCAAATGGAACAATGAAACAGACTTAAGAGCCCAGAAATAAATCCAAGTGTGTATGGTCAAGTAATATTTGACAAGGGAGCCAAGAGTATTCAGTGGAAAAAAAAAGACAGTCTCTTCAATAAATGATGCTGGATTAATTGATTATTTACATGTAAAAGAATCACCCTGGGGTTGGCTCAGTCAGTTGAGTGTCTGAGTTTAGCTCACCTCATGATCTCAATGGTTTGTGAGATCAGGCCCCGCGTCCAGCTCTGAGCTGACACTGTGGAGCCTACTTTCAATTCTCTGTCTTCCTGTCGCTCTTTCCCTCTCCTGCTCACACACTCTCTCAAAAATAAACATTTGAAAAAAAAAAAAAGAACCTGAACCACTCACAAAAATTAACTCAAGATGTATTAAAGACTTAAATGTAAGACCTGAAACCATGAAACTCCAAGAAGAAAACATAGGAATAAAGCTCCTTGACATGGGTCTCGGTAATGATTTTTTGGATATGACACCTAAACCACAAGCAGAAAAAAAAAAGAAAAGAAAAGCAAGTGGGACTACATCAAACTAGAAAGCTTCTGCATAGCAAAAGAGACTGTCAAGAAAATGAAACAACAATCTACAGAATGAAAAAAAAATATTTTCAAACCATATATCTGGTATTTTTTAAATACATGAAGAACATATAGAACTCCATAGCAAAATAACCGGGCAGAGGTCCTGGACAAACATTTCTCCAAAGAAAATATGTGAAAGGCCAACAAGCTCACGAAAAGATGTTCAACATTGCTGTCATTAGGAAAATGCAAATTGTAACCACAAGGAGATGCCATCTCATACCTACTAGAATAGCCATCCCCAAAAAGACAAGAGATCACAAATGCTGGCATGAATATAGAGGAAAAGAAGCCCTTGTGCACTATTGGTGAGATTGCAAATTGGTGTAGCCACTATGGAAAGCAATATGGAGGATCCTCAAAAAAAGTAAATATAAAACTGCCATATGATCCAGCAATTCCACTTATGGTAATATATCCAAAGGAAATGAAAACACTTACTCCAAAAGATACCATGTTCATGGGAAGATTATTTACAGTAGCCAAGACATGGAAACAATCTAAGTGTCCATCAATGGACGAATGAATAAAGAAGTTGTGGTGTATATATACTTCGAAATATCATTCACCCACTAAAAATGAGGAAATGCTACCATCTGCAATAACATGGATGAACTTGAAGGCATATGGTAAGTGAATTAGGTTAGAGAGAGATAAATACTGTATGATCTCACTTAGAAGAGGAATCTAAAAAAGAAAAAAAAAACACACTGCAACAAGAAGCCAAGTATGTAGGAAAAGAGATCAGACTTCCTGTTACTAAAGGAAGATAGTGGGGGGGAGGGGAAATTGGAGGAAAGTTGTTAAAAAATGAAAACTTCCTCTTATAAATAAACACTGGGGATGTCATGTACAATATGATGACTGTAGCTAGCACTGGTATATGATATGTAGGAAGGTTGTTAAGAGAGTAAATCCTATGACTTCTCATTACAAAGAGAAAGTATTTTTCCTTTTTTTTCTTTCTTTCTATTGTATCTATTTGAGAAGAGAGATAGATGCTAACTGAAACTATTGTGGTAACCATTTCACAATATATATAAATCAAATCATCATGCTGTATGCCTTAAACTTATACAATTATGCATGTCAATTATTTTTTGATAGAACTGGAAAAGACTCCAAAAAAAAGAAAAAAAAGAAATTGAAAAGGAATAAGCAAACTGCTTCAGTATAGCCTTTTGATTTAAATCACTGCCATTTTCCTCAAAATATTAATTTTAGGTGTAGGAAATAGTCATAATAACAGACCTGACTATATCCTTTTCAAAAGAAATAATAGTTGGTCAACTTTTTTTTTTTTTTTAACGTTTTTTTATTTATTTTTGGGACAGAGAGAGACAGAGAATGAACGGGGGAGGGGCAGAGAGAGAGGGAGACACAGAATCGGAAACAGGCTCCAGGCTCTGAGCCAACAGCCCAGAGCCTGACGCGGGGCTCGAACTCACGGACCGAGAGATCGTGACCGGGCTGAAGTCGGACGCTTAACCGACTGCGCCACCCAGGCGCCCCAAGTTGGTCAACTTTTAAGAGTATGATATACACTGTAGTATCTTGGTATTCAGACAGCATTGGGAAGGACATCTTTTTGTTACAGCTCTCTTCTGCTGTTATTGGACCCACCTTTCACACCCCACCTTTTCTGTCTTCTGCCTATCTGCCACTTGCTTCCTAAGATGTATCTTGTTGTTTGTCCATTTCTGTTCTGTTCAGAGACAGACTTAATTGCATCTGTCTCTGAAGAAATGAGGCAGATACTCTAGCACTCCACATGTTAAATAAAATTCAGGCTCTGAATTTTAGTAGACATGGAAGGGACAACATGGGACTGTTGATAGAGGAAACATTGCAATCAAAGGACAACCCTGCTCCTACATTCATCAGATCTCTCTCCAGTAGCTACTTTCTGCTTTCTGGATCTCCCAAGGGATATCTATACTTTTTTTTTGAGAGAGAGAGAGCGAGACAAAGCAGGGAATGGGGCAAAAGGAGAGGAAGAGAGAGAATCTTAAGCAAGCTCCACAACCAGTGAAGAGCCTGACGTGGGGCTCAATCCCACAAGTATGAGGTCATGACCTGAGCTGAAACCAGGAGTCAGACATTCAACTGACTGAACCACCTGGGCACCCCAGTGTACTTTTGTTCTCAGTTTCTTTATACCTATTTTCCATGAGAGGAATGTGGTAATACCACCTAATCTTTAAGGCCTTGCCATGTTCCTCCTACCCCAGGACCTTTGCACACGCTATTATCCCCTGTCTCTGGAACACTGTTTCCTCCCATGTTGCCTAGTTAACTATCCATTTGTCCTTCAGATTACAGCTCCAGCTTTACTTTCTCAGATAATCCTTCACCTGCTTAATTAAATTCCCTTCCTATAGGCTCTCATAACACATGTACGTTTTGTTTATAACACTTGTCATGGTGACACCTGCATGACAACTTGATTAATGAAAGCTCAGTCATGGCATCAACCATTTTTGCTCATCACTGTGTTTACAATTCTGGTACGTAGTGCCATCTCAATAAATATTTATTAAATAAGTGAACCAAAATCTTGTGTTCCTTGGATTACTCTTAAGAATTGCTGACTTAGATATGCTTGCATCCAAGAAGCATTCTGTTTCATATTTGTACCGGCACAGTGTGTTGACAATTAATGTGATGTGGTCTCACAATCTATAGTGATAAGATTAATGACTGTTGAAAACTGAAACGTTATATCACTCTCTTATTTCCGGTGGTATGTTTTGTAAATCACATCACACAATTACTGCTGTTCTTGTTGATGTGTATTGTTGATAATATAATGCACACAGTTGTTGATGTAATGTAGTCAGAAATTTTCTATGGAGAAGAATGTTAGGCTTTAATGGTTTTTGATGTACTGAATGATTACCATTGTTATTGCAGCTGAAAAAAATGGTAATAGATATGAAAAACACTTTGAAGTATAATTAGTTCTTCAGGACTCTGAAGCCACATCAATATGTGGCAGGCAAGGATTAATGTCACACACCCTGTAGGCTTAAGAAGTAGGAAATCATGGGATATTTGCCCTCTTTGGTATAGTATTTTGGAATCTCAGAGAAGTTCCCCCTGCCAGAGTTTAAGAGATGTTCTCTGTCTTTAAGAAGTTTATAATCTAGTTGGGAAAAGGTCTGTGCAAACATAAGTCTGTATTTCTAACAACTATGGTAAAACACACACACACACACACACACACACACACACACACACAGCATTCTGTTGGTACAGACATAAATCTGTATTACTAACAACTATGGTAAAACACACACACACACACACACACACACATGCATGCACACGCACACACATAACATTCTTCTGTGGCCATAATTATAAGAGAAAGAATGATCTAAGTTGACTTGCAAAGCCCTCCCAACCTAAATACCAGCCCTTCTCTTCTGACCTCACCTTCTGCTCTTTCCCTCTTTCACCTCACACTGGTCAACTCACTGTTTCTACCTCAGGACTTTTGCACTTGCTAGGGTCTTCTCCTGACACGCTATTGCCCCAGATAACCACATACCTGGCTTCCTCATATCCTTCAAGGCCTGACTGTCACCTTCTCAGTGAGGCTTCCTTTGGCCACTCAATTTAAAACTGTAACATCAGCCAATCGCACTGTCTACAATCAATCTCCCTTTTTTTTCCTAAATGCATTTTACACTATCTAATAATACTATATATTTTACCTTCTTATCATTTTTTACCACCTTCCCTCACTAAATTGTAAGCTCCCTGAGAACAAAGATTTTCATCTGCTTTCTCACTGCTGTGTCTCCAGTACATAGAACAACGCCTGACACATAGTAGGAGCTCAATAAATACTTGTTGGATGAACAAATGAAAGTCCTGCATGGAAGGAAAGGACAAAGCGTGCAAGCTTCAGAGCTGAAGACCCTATTTTCAGCATTTATTTTCTGGGTAATCCCAGGCACAACAGTTAAGCTCCATAAACCTCATCTGTAAAATGAAGCATGTCCCCCTCAGTACTGTCAAGAATTGTTCGTGTGTGTCATCTCTTCCTCAGTTGTAGAAACAAGACCCGTAACCTCTCCATTCTTCTATACATACAGCCGGTGCTCTGTAAGTGACAGCCAGTGTTATGGCAGAGTAGGTTTTGGGTAGATGGAGATTTGAAATAGACATTAGCAGAGTCTACAGAAGCAAATGAGTGATGTGGGGGATTGAATGAGATGATGATTGTTAAGGGTAAGTACGGAGCTTGCCTGCACCTGTGGTGGAATATTTGCTGTTCTCATCATGCTTCAGCACCGTACCTTCTCTGCACAGAAAGAAATGACAGTGTTGGGCGGGGGGAGCGTCTGGGTGGCTCTGTTGGTTAAGGGTCTGACTCTCGGTTTCAGCTCAGGTCACAATCTCACGGTTCATGAGTTCGAGTGCCACGTCGGGCTCTGTGCTGACGGTGCAGAGCCTGCTTGGGATTCTCTCATTCTCTCCCTCTCTCTGTGCCCCTCTCTGACTCTCTCTCAAAATAAATAAGTAAACTTAAAAAAAATGAGAGTATTGGAACAGGCTAGAAGTCACTGAGCCACGTGGAAGACAGCAAGATGAGGATAGAGACGTGGAAACCCGAGACAGCCTTAGGAGGCCATGACATGACCAAGTGTTGGGTGGGAGAGAGCCTTTCCTCAAGCATGTGTGCACGATGGAAATTGTGTCATGGGCTGGCAAGTAGTGCTAGGTAGTCTTGTGGGGTACTGGAAACATTCTTCAGCTTGATCTGGTGGGGGGTTAGACTGGTGAATACATAACTGTAATTCATGAAGCTGTACACTTTGTAGGATGTTAATTAAAATTTATGAAGTTGTGTACTGTATGGAAAGTTCTACTTCAGTGAAAAAGTGAGATTATGGGTGCGTGTGTGTGCGCAGGTGGGTAGTCCCAAGGAAACTTGCTTAGCAGCAATAATGTGATGATGCTATCTATGGATGGCTACACAAACACATAAGGACGGATTTAAGCAAAAAATGTATCCGTGATGAGTGCATCAAGAGCTCCTACTGGAAGACCAGAAGGATCGTGCTGCTGCTGCTTGTGCTGGGGCAGGGGAAGGAGAAGCCTGGTGGGTGATGGAGGGAAGCAGGGAGACTCCAGGGAGTTTCATTGGGGCCATTCAGGGCTAGTCTTCAAGTGGTAGACTAGGAAGCAGCTTCAGGGAAGAGCATCCTCTCTAGAGTGAAAAGAAGACCTGAGAATGCAGCAGACTCTGGAAATTTCTGCTCTGAGACCACGAGGAGAGTTGTAAAAATCTCATGTGAACGTCAGAGATATTATTTAACACCACAAAGGAAGGTAGGAGAACTCTAGAAAATCTAGCTTTCAAAAGTTAAACTAGAGAACACCAAATATCTGCAAGGTAACCTTTGTGAACCTTGTGAGGCTGATTTTCTTGCACAGAATCATAGAATGGCAGAACTGTAAAGGATCTGAGATGCCATCTGATTCGGTTAGCCTCATTTTCTAGAAGCTAATCTTCAGGAAGGTGTGGTTTGGCCTTACCACACAGTTGGTTCATTTAAAGCTAAAGAGAACTTAGATCTATCTGGTATGTTACTTCTTAGGACTTCTTGCCTGCCTGCTGTCTCTTCTCTCCATCCCTCCTTTTCTCTTTCTTTTCTTTCCTCCTTCCTTCCTTCCTTCCTTCCTTCCTTCCTTCCTCCTTTTTCAAATTAGGAATTCATGTTTAGCAATCCCTTTAAAAACAGGATGGGTAATTACTTTTTAGATATTAAGAAATTGTATTTATTTTAGTTCACTATAGCGAATAAATTCTTATTGGAATCACATTGTTTAATATATTGAAATTTATACCGAGTTCTTTATCTAATTGGAACTATGAAGTAAAATAGCTTGTTTTGTGTGTAGGCACCTTCTTTAAAATATAATAAAATTGTTCCCAGGTCAATAGCACCTTTACAAAAGGAAAGCAGAAACATTAATATTATAATCCTAGGTAAGCTGTTCAAACAAACACAATAGCATACTTTAATTTCTTTAATTCACACTAAGTTGTTGGGAAAATTACTCATGTTCTCAGCATGGGTTCTTACTCCTGGGTCTGCAAAATTAAAACAAAAAGAAATGACATGAAAATATTGAGAGAAAAGTCAACAATTACAATATTCAAACTTAACCTAGTGATCATCAATTAAACAACCAAGGAAGTGAATCAGTTTTAAGATGGATCTTAGAACACTTTCAATTAAAAGGAGCAAATTCATTCTCATCTCTTAGCTATATCTAAAGTGCAATTGAAATCCTAAAATATTATTTTTGAATTAGGCATTATGACTAAAATTAAATAGATCATCATGTACTATATTAAGGCTTACAATACGTTTCCTTTTTCTTTCAAGTATCAAAATGTAAAAATGGTTATTACTGCCTTTTAGTAAAATAGAATATATTAAGTAAAAGAATTAAGACATTTTTTCGTCCCTGTAAGTGCATCTGGGGAAAGAATTTGAAAAATCTTGTACCTTGAGCTCATAGGGACTTCTGCCCCCACATGGACTTTGCATTGCTTGTTCTAGTCCCACATGTGAATCATTTCTGACCTCTAAATCAGGAAGAAAAAGAAAAACAGGAATGGGGAGATGTGTTTTCTCTTTGATCCATTCTCTGATCATAAAGGAAACTGGGAATATGGAAATGCATTTTCTCTTTGATGCAGGTTTTGATCAGCATATTTATAAGCAGCTCAGGGAGTTCTTGCAGAGAAAGGGAGATGGGAGAAATCTCCCACCCTGGTGCTTCTTTGGTTCCAGTGCATTTGACAAGATTATAGAAAATACAGAGGAGCTCAGCATCCATGGTGGGGTTAAATCAGATAGTCAACAAGTATTTAGCAAGCATCTGCAGGGCACATAACTTTGAACCGCACCCCAGGCATAAACCATAACCTCTCACGACTCAGCTCTATGGGTAGGAGATTGAAGTATGGTTAAGAACTTCATACTGATAAACATTGCATCATTTATCCTTAATCCAGAAACTGGCATTAAGTCTGATATCGAGCCATTGTTGATGTGGTCGCGTTAAGGGTGGTACAGAAATTCATCCATATCCTGGAAAGCCCACATTCGTGCCGTCTTCTGTCCTGGTGTGTCACATTATCATCTTTGAGTTCTTCAGTTCCCAACATCAATTGGAAATCTAGCAGTCTTAGTTGTACCGCTGGAAACTCAAAGTGTGTCGGAGACATGGTTGATTTTCTAATTGGATTTAGTGTCTCCACATCTCCTCCTCCTTGTCCTTCTTTTATTCATTTCTGTTGCCATCTCCTCCCAAAACAGAGCTCTAAATGCTTACCCAACTTTGCCGTGACAGTTATTAACTTTCACACTCAGCTAGGCCAGAAATCCTCCTGGGGCCTTGTCGCCATGATGTCTGGGTCTGGGCTGTTTAATTCTGGAACTTCATTCTCCCCTCCTTGTTCCATAGTGTGAAAATCCAATCAGAGGGCACTGGGATATGGAGTGGTAGTTCCCACACCTTGGTGATAATCTAAATTAGGGATCTTTCTTTTATTAAAAAACAACAAAAACAAAACAAAACAAAAATCCCTCAGTCCCATCTCTGGAAATTCAGATTTTAGTAGGTCTGAGGTGAATTTTGATGATGGACCAGATTTGGAAAACACTGCTTTCCTATGAACACTGATACTCAGAGTGTGGTCGGCAGTCCGGCAGCATTGGTCTCACCGGGGCGGGGGGGGCGGGGGTGGGGGGGCTGGTTAGAAATGCAGAATCTTGGGCCTTACTCTAGACCTATTTACATCAGTCAGACTCAACATTTTAACCCAGACCTCCGTGCATTAACATATGAAAGTTTGGGAAGTTCTTCTGTGAAGAACTCACTCGGAAGAAGAAAATCTCGATTGTGCCCCCAAAGTTGCTTTTAGCAAAATGGGGCCTAGGACATATGCTTTAAACTCCCTCTCTTCATCTCCTTATAGGGAAGAGAACAAAAGATGGAGAGAGAGAGAGAGAAAAAGAGAATTGGTTTAAATGATGTCTTATTTTATAGGATTCGAAATAGTTTTAAAGAGATCTTGCATCAGCCACTGAATGTCAGGATGTTTATGTGAGTATGGGATATTAATTGTGTGTATATAATATGTGTAGCGTATGTGCGTGTGGTTCTTCTGTGCGTGTCTGTCTCCAAATTTCCCCCTTTTATAAAGAAACCAGTCATACTGAATTAGGGCCCACCCTAATGACTTCATTTTAACTTGATTACTTCTGTAGTAGAGACCTTATCTCTGAAAAAGGTCACATTCTGAAGAACGGAGGATTGGGACCTCAGTATGTGAATTTGGGGAGGACACGCTTCAACCCACAGTATCTACAGTAGCCAACTGCTAATGAGAAGAAGGATGTGGGGCCCCTGAATCCCTTCACTGTCATCCCCATGTCCACCTGGGATTAGATCTGAACTATTGGGGACAAATAGCTCCTGAGAAATCCACTTTGCTGACCATGAGGTCACAGCAGCCCAGCCTGATTATGCTCAGCATCGTCCGAAAAACACAAATCCTTCAGTTTTGCTGACTTTTACTTCTGGGCCATAAGTGAACGGAGGACCAAGACAAATGGTCTTTGATGGACTACTGGCAAGGTTTATTCCCACTAAAAATCAAACCCACCATAATTTCTTTCTAATGGCCCAACAGATCTTTGAATGAGGCCTACAAATCTACAGAGGCCTCGGTCCTCACAGCTTCAGGAAGACAAAAACGTCAGTGATTTTCTTTACTTGGCATTCTGCCAGGGTCCCCTGGGTCCTGGTTTTATTATTGCTGTATCTGTCAGGTGTGGTCTGTGCATAATCCAACACACTCAGCTACATGCCCGACGGCCCTGATTTAAAGCAAAATGCGATGGATGGGATAGCCTAAATAGTAGTGGGCTTCAGAAAAGGAGTGAAATGAGCCTAGACTGAGAAATAGACCCAGGTTTGAGAATCTCCAGCATTTACAAAACCGGAGGGGACGTAAATAAATCCTGTTACCAGGTAGGAGACACCTGCACCCCACAAGTACTTCTCTGAGAGCCGACACGATTACAGAGTGACTCAAATAGTACAGAAAATGTATTCATATTAAATTTGTCAGTGACACCTACTTCTGTGAACTTGAATCAAGTTCAAGGTGACCTTGACAATTTGGAGAAGTGGATACACGCAAACAGCAAGAGGTTTCACAGGTAAATTCATGTGGGATAATTCAAACATTATAAATATAAGCCACTGGTGGGATTGATTTTGCAAGAAAGTGGCAGCCAGGTTTTGGAGGCTAAGTGGGACGGGCAGGCAAAGGTAGAGCATGAAGGAGGTGTCCTAACACACATCGATGCATGCAAATAAGATGGACAGATCCTAGCATGGGGTTTTCAGACTTTTTTGAGCATGACTCATAGTAAAAAATAATTTTGCATTGTGACCTAGTATATATACATATACATATACATATACATATACATATACATATACCTGAAACAAATGTTTAGCAAAATAATACCCTTACTACATGTAAGAGTCTATATTCTATTCTATTCCACTCCATTCCATTCTAGGCTATCCTATTCTATCCTATCTTACCCCTTTCTATTTGTCTTCATTTTTAAATTACTATTTTAATGTTAGTGTGACCCACTACATCAATCTTTATGACCCACCTAGTGGGTTACAATCTGGAAAGGATGAAAAAGTATTCTTACAATACCAGTGGTTTGCAATAGAGTGGGGTTGGGAGGGATTATGTGATACCCAAAGATGTTTTAGGTTGTGATAATTTTGAGGGTGCTACTGGCATCCAGTGGATAGAGGCCAAGGATGTTGCAAAACATCTTACAGTGCACAGGACAGCTCCCCACAACAGAGAATCACCATGCCCCCCACAAATGTTAATAGTGCTGCTGCTGAGAATCTCTGCTCTATACTTAGCGCTATTCTAAATATTATTTAGAGCGTGATTTTCAGTCTGAGTTCCTTGGAGCCTTGGGAGCTCTTTCAAAGTGGTTCAGGAGGGTAGGGTTGGGGGAGAGCCATAGGGCCCTAAGCCTCCTACCCACACTCTCCCACCAGCCACAACAGGCTGGACTTTCATTTGTAGGAAGATGAACTCATCCCAGTTTGCTTGGTAGTTTCCTGGTTTTAGCTCCATAAGTCCCACATCCCAGGACCTCCCTCAGACCCCGGGACACCAGGCCAGGTGATCACCCTGTAGTGTGCTGGACAAGAAAAGTGGTTCTTGAGGAGAAAGAGTTCTGCTTAACACAAGAGGAGAAGGTTGTTAAAAGCCATTGTTTCCAGAAGCATAAATCTTACTGTTGAGGAGGCTGTTGAGGAGAACCTGGAGATCTCCAAGGGACCCATTTTAAAACGTTATCAATGGTTTGGGGAACAGCCTCATGAAAGAACATTAAAGAACTAGGTTTCTTTCCCCAGGCTGAGAACCTTGGGGAGAGCAAGATCTTAATCACCGTCTTCATGGGAACGAAGCAACGATGCCATGTGAATGATTTTAAGCAGCTGTTCTCTGCTTCTACATTTGGCAGGTTAAAAGGGATTCTAGCGAAATATCAGGAAGACCTTCTTGCCTTTAAGAAAATGTTTGGAGTGTCTTATTCTGTTTTTTTTTTCCTGAGGGCAAAAGATAAGAATTTACCTATTAAAAATATAATTTTTTGAATTGGGTGCTTCCTAGAGTCAGGGGACTGTTGGCTGTGGCCTCCTGAGCTTTCTTCTGTCTGTGATTCTATGAATGGCTTGAACCTTTATCTGGCAAGTGCCCTGGGCGAGATATACTCCAGAATTAATGAAAAAAGACACGAATCCTATCCTTTAGGAGACAACATTCCCCAAACAGTCAATCAAAAATCAACCACATTCTTTTTTAGGTCATATCTTCTTTAAAGTGTCCCTGTAAGGATGTTTTCACCATTTCCTGGAAGCCAATTTATTGTGGTTACTCAGGTAATTTCTCTCAGACCTTAGAGGTACAACTAATTAAACTTCAACAAGGTGGGACCTGACTTCACTACCTGACCTCCTTTTGGTGCCATTTTGTTATATTTTGTTTTACTGTTCTCATACACCTTTAGCAGAAGGTCAACAAAATATTTCAGAGCTATAATTATAATATAGTGTTTGTTCTTTAAGTGTTTCGAAAGCAATAGAAATTTTCCCTCAATCACTGTTGGCTGCCCAGAGTTAATATAGTTCTGTATCAAGATAGCTGCATTTGAACTTCCTTTCTTCAGAAGAAACTGTAATAACATTTTCTCTTGTGAAAATGGGATATCCACCCAAAGGTGAGGACAAGGAAGACATTCCTATATGTAGAGTGTCTCCAATCATTTTAAAAATAGAAACTACTTTTTATTTCCCTGATGCATTGAGATCTTGTAGAGTGTGACATGTTGGCGGAGCCTGACTCGGGAAGCGAGAGGGCTGCTCGTTGAGATGGAAAGCCCGAGGAAGGAGCATTAAGTGAGCTCAGCTGCTGTCGCCTTTCACTGCCCCCTTCATGGAAACTTCTGGGGAATGAAAAGGGAGGGCCGCCGAGGGGCTGTGGGTTCACAAATGAGCCTCTTCACCAGCTTGTCAGGATGCTTCTAGATATAAACAGTGCATTCCTAACAAGGCAACACCTCATTTTGCTCCCTTAGGAATAGAGAATCTCTTTGAAAACTCAGGAACTGTGTCACCGGTGTTTACAGTATTTTAATTATTATGGACCCATTTGTTCAATTTAAGAGGCTGTGGATTACACTTAAATACCTGAATGGTCTAGCCTGCATTCAAAGAGTCACTGAGCTATAAAATCGTCATTTGCTCAACCCTGTTGTCTTAGACCATTAGTTACTACTGAGATCTATAATGATTTGGCCATTTCCAGTGATAAGCGAAAGAGAAGCGGTTCATTATCTTTAGCACCCACAACTGAAATGACTTGTTGCAACTCTTAACTGAATAGTTCTATTTGCTAATAGTTCTTCCTAAAATTAAATTATATTTTGTCAAAGAAAAGTCATTTTTCCCCTTAGATAACTGCACATATATTTTGTTCTAGAAAACATATTATGTCCTCAGCAAAAATTGAATGTGAAAATCTTTCTCACATTTCAAATAAGATATCATTAAGCAAAGTTCTTACTGCTTGAGTGAAAAAAGTCACTGTGCAAATAGTATCATACAAAGTAATGGCCTTCTTCCAGTTTGCTTTCCGGATGGAACACAATGGCTCAGCACAGACATTTCGGAACCAGCTTGGAAAGAGGACCAATACAAAGAAAATAGAGATGAATTGTACAGTCAGGATGGTTTGGCAACTTGCTAACACATTTCTCGGCTGGGTAAGGAAAATAACTTGATAAATACAATAGGAGGTGCAGGGTGAGAACCTGAGGGCCTAGGTTGGTGGGAGAGTGAAAACGAAGAAAAGTAAGCTAATTACACAATAAACTGGAATAGGGGAATGTGGAAGGGAACAGATAAGGAGGAAAATAGGAGTAAAGGAAGGCTGAGGTGGCTAGTGAGGAGTAGAAATTCTGAGCAGCGGAAATGATGGTTGTTTCGGGAACAGGAAGCTGAATATTGAATTCTGAGTGCGTGTCTCGAATTGAGCTCTCTCACTCTCTCAAAATCTTTGGTAAATTCCTAGGTGGCTCTCACATCCCTAGACCCCTGTGTTTTTGGTTTTTTAAGTTGTACTTTTTGTTTTGTTTTACTTACCACTTTCTGAAACTACTGTATAAACCATGTGTTTGCTTAACGTCTGGCTTTTCCTACCAGATGAGGGGATTTTGTTGTTTTGTTTCCTGCTGTCGTCCAAGGACCTAGAGCACTGTGTGACTCAGGATGGATCCTGATACATATTTTTGAATGAATGAATAAATGACTGAAATCGAGCTACTGCTACCCTTAAGGCTTTCAGAAAAGTTGGAGGAGACCCAGAGGAGGTTTGATGGCCCACCTAAGGTGACTTTATTTAAATTTACTGTTTGGTGTCATCAGGTTTCAGTTACTTTGAAGTTCGAACAGTCTTTCCTTTTCCCAATTTTCTTTCCAGTAGCCTGGCTTTTACTTGTATAAATTATTGGCCTCTGTCCCTAGTTGAGAGGCATAGACCAAATTGTGTACTGTTTTGTTTTATGAGGAAAATGGGTTATCGTTTTTTAGATTCTGCTACGATAGTGATAGAGTTTTCTCTGCTCTCACCAACAGATGATTTCTAGTAAGATAATAACAAATATTATTTAACAGTGATCTTTTTTCCTACTCTAGAAATGTGGATGAAATGTATACCAGACTTTCAGTATTGGATACCCTACCTTCTGCCTTCTGGTTTTCAACTCCAGAAGCTGAAAATGGACAACCCAAGCATTAAACTGGCTTAATGCAAAGAAGCTGTCATTAGGATGGCAAATGAAAGTGCTTTTCCGGTCCAAGATGGCAGTAAGGGCTAACGAAGCTGACCTGCCTGAAGCAATAGGGAGAGGTGAGGCCTGGGGTGAGTTGTAAAGTGCTTGCCTCCTCTGAAGGTATTCACATTCACATTTTTAAATGTTATGCTAGCAAATATAACAAATATTAGCATGTGAGGAGTGCCATTTTGTACTTGTGATTCCTCATCTCAAGCTAATGGTGTTAAAAAGCTGATTTTGCTTATAAATCTAATTTTTGTTTTAGTATTCCTTAAAAATTGCCCATTCTTTTCCTGTGACTCATATGAAGATCTTGTGTGTGTGTGTGTGTAGTTATACATATATATATATATATACACACACACACAATGAAAATTAAGAAAAAAGAGTTCAAATCTGTAGTGTAGAACAAGACAATATGTAGAGGATGGTAAGACAATCCATGTATTGCCATAATTGAGCAAAAGCATGAAATTGGAGCCAGAGATGAGGAGGAAAACTATAAGCTGCTACCCTGTCTCTAAAATTCTTGGAGAGATGAGTAGGAATGAGGTTCTCCCATCACGCATGGAATATGATTTAACCCAATTCTGTTTGCAGTTGGTTCAACTCCCAACTCCTCCTTTACTAGTTGTTTGGCCTTAGACACGTTACTTAACTTGTGTTAACTCCGTGTTAAAGTGCCCTTCTCTGAACAGTGGGGTTTATTATGGTAGGTGCTTATTGGTTCATCATTCATGGGGATGTTGTGAGGGTTCAATGAGTTAAGGTACACAAAGGACTTAGAACAGGGACTGGCACTATAAGTGTATAGGAGGGATTTTTTCATTTATTCATTAGTGTTGTTATAATTTTATTGTAATTGCAAAAGGTAGGGGAGCTCTGTTGACATTGAAGTTACCCTTGTTCACCACCTCCATCTTCCCTGCCCATGTGCCCACTTGTTTAGAACAATTATAATTGGTTGTACTGATCAGTGTAATTCTAGTATCTCTATATATCATTTAAGGATATGCCCTCTTATATAGAAAAATCCATGGGTGTTGTTAATGTCTTCTACATGATAAGTACTGAGAGGCAGGAACTGTGCCTCATCCTGGACCCAGACATCTGAAATTCCCAAGCCTAGTATATTTTGGAACCTAATACCAATTCCAGGCAGCAATGACTCCCAAGTTGGCATAGCACATGGTGGGTCCTCAATACAAGTCTGTTGAATATGTGAGACCGTTTGAACCTACACTTCCTAACCAATGGAATTCTTTCCCCTGGAGATTTGATTAGAAATGTATGTTCATCTTTTATGTCCTAAAAGCAGCACTGCTTATGCCCTTAGTTTTGCAGTCCTTCAGAAACCCTGCTCTTCAGCTTCTGTACCTGATTATACCTCCCACGAGTAACACTTAAAAGTGCATCCTTCAGCTAGTGTGCATCAGTGACATCCTGCCAACCTGTCCACCATCTCCTTCCATTTTCCTCTGTTTGGTACCCCAAACACACACACACACACACACACACACGCACACACGCACACACACACGCACACTCATGCACACACACAAACATAAAGCAGCAATAAAATCCTCTTCCTTGAGCCAAAACAAAACAATCTCATCTTCCTCAAAACAAACCCTCCGTGCATATTGACGTTTGATGTCAGTGCCCACCAAAGTGATTGAAAACTGGTTCTGCTCATAGAAAGACTAATCTGTCCCTTTACAACCTACGATGACATGTTCTCTCCAGGCTCTCAGAAAAGAAAGAACTCACATCCTATAGTCAAAGATAAGGTTACCTTCCATGGGCTTTGTGCCTCTCTGAGGCTGCTCAGTCCCTTTCAAATCCATTTTTAGGAGTTTAATTGCATCAATAAAGTTCTAAGAGGGGCAGGATGTATTTGAAGAGGCTGCATGGGATTAGCCACTCACCACTTTGAGTTTTCAGTCTGGTTGTCTCATCTTCCTGAATGCTTCACTTTCTCGCTGTTGAAATGGGAATCATGTAGGAACTCATGAAGCTGAGGGGAAATAAAGGGAGGCAACTTCGGTAAATGTGCTAAGAAAATCCCTGTCATTTTCTCTGCTTCTGATAAGGAGGGGAGTGACCAACCAGGGGCTAAGGAGGTGATGACCCCCAACTATTCTTACCTGAGACAATAGCTCACAAATTCTTAAGAATAGTTTGGAAGTTGGAACAATGGCTAACCATTTTATTTCTGAAGGATTTTTCCTTGACTCTCTGTCTCTCCCTATCTCTGTCTCTGTCTCTCCCTCTGTCTCTTTTTTGCCTTCATGAGCATTATTCCCACTAGACCCAAACTCAGTTACAAAAAATTGTATTTGACATTAAAAAAAAGTATCAGCATCATGAAATAAATGTAATTTTCAAATGTTACGTAACCTTTGGGCATTAAGGAGTGATATAGCTCTACCTAATCTCTCCAATAACAAAGATAACACAATCAAAGAATTACAAAATGTTACTGCCAGAAGGAATTTAAAAACCTGACAAATTTTTAATGTCAAGGGACTTTTAGAGGATTCTTACCAAATAGACCAAATTTAAGATGAACAGAATTCCGGGAAGCAACAACCCATTCTTTTAGAATAAACTAACACTTCAAAATAAACTATTGCTAATTAGCATAAGTTGAGTATTTGCTGTGTGCTGGGCAGAGTTCCAAGCGCTTTACGTGTATTAATTCACTTGGTGCTCTTAACAATTGAACATAGAATCTTGCACCATGCTCCTAAGGGCCTGAACCAGAATTTTTCAGATGATCTGGGCCCAGATTGCTGTTTTCTAGTATAGATGACTCTATGCTAACTAAAGAATTTGTAGTACAGTAGAGCTGCTGTTCCATTCTCCCCCTCCTGTGTGTACCAACACCCCAATAGCAGCTGTCACTGGATTTTAGACTGCACCCCTTAGGCTGCTTTGCAGCTACATCTGGCCTTATGACCACCGTCTAACCAATGGGATACAAGAGAAAGTATTGCATGGGAATCCCAGGAAGACTTTTTAAAGGGAGTTGATCCAACGGAGACCCACCTCCTCTCTGTCCTTCTGCTTGTGCTCTTTCAGGCTTGCGACTTGATGTGAAAGTTGGTGCAGTCACACAATAGTGTGACCTTGAGGTTGAAGCCACATGCTGGGGTAGGTAGACTAGAAAGATAAAAGCCCCCATTCCAACTTTGGTCTGTTTATCTCCAGACTCTTTTTTTTAAGAAATTTCTTTAATGTCCAAGAGAGGTCTTCTATATATTTTTTAACATATATTAAAATGAATATTTATCTCATTAAAACACACATTTGTTTTAATATATTTATTATATTTAATATACACTTAGTATTTAATATATTCATTTAATATTTTATTTTGTTGAAATGTATACTTTTAAAATATATATAATATTTTTATTTATTTTTAACCAGGGTGATTTCCCTCATCATTGAAATGTTCAGAGGTTACCATTGTTGTGGCCTAGAAAAGCAAATCCATTTTATTATTAGGGTAGGGTAAATATAATTAGAAAATTAAATATATTTTTAAAATCATGTAATACATTTTAAGCCCCAAAACAAGGATTTGAGGATTATCTGCAGGTTTGTATTTATCTATGCCAGTGAACTCCACCATGCAGGAGTTTATTCATAGAAAATTAGCAACTGGCTCATGTAATCCTAGAAGTATATTTCCTAAAGTCACTTTTAGTTACAAAGAAACAAAAGGTAGGGGTGCCTGGGTAGCTCACTGGACTCTTGATCTCAGCTCAAGTCTTGATATCAGGGTGGTGAGTTGGGCTCCACACCAAGCATGGAGCCTACTTTAAAAAAAAAAAAAAGAAAAGAAAAAAAGAAAGAAAGAAAGCAAGCAAAAGGTATACTGAGAATGTACATTCTGGAGTATAGTGTGAGCACCTGCTTTCTTCCTTGCTGGTACCTGGGAGTTTGTGCAGAGATAAGAGCCATTATTCGGCTGATTAGAAGTTTCTAAGTATCTTCTTTCCATAGGCTCAGTGAACACCTCCCTTCTCAGAGCCTTCAGAGTATTTTACAGATTTGGGAGAGAGAAGTCCCTTCCAAGTTTTCTAATTCTTAAAAAAAAAAAAAAAGTCAACCAAGGAAAACTATCGCTTAAACAGAGCCAAGTGAAGTGACTTGAAATGAAATAGTCTTTCATTAATGTACATTTTCATTTCTTCAGGCAACATTTAGTCCCAAATAAAGAAGAGATAATATGATTTTTCTTTTCTTTATTTTTCTAAAGTTTATTCATTGTGAAAGAAAGAGAGCAAGCGTGTGTACAAGTGGGGGAGGGGCAGAGAGAGAGAAGCTAAGGCAGGCTCTGTGCTACCAGCTGCAGGGCCCCAAGATGTGGGGCTCAAACTTACGAGCCATGAGACCATGACCTGAGTTGAAGTTGGATGCTTAACCTACTGAGCCACCCGGGCACCCCACGGTTTTTCTTTTAACGTTGACATTGTGAAGATTCCAGTAGAGACTTTTCCAGTAGAGAAAACTAGGAAAAGGTGAAATCTGATTTATGTTCATTTCTTAAAAGGGGAACATCCCCAGCAACTGAAATAAAATATACCTTCATTTCTAAAACTTTTGAAATTTGGACAAATAGTGTTCCATCATCAGTTACCTGGGGAGATTTGCAGATATTCTGATAACATCCTGTATCTGCATTTATTAAATCATTGTGCCACAGGGATCTGTTAGTGTGAGAGGACAATAAAACATTTTCCTGGGCATCGAACTTTCTTCAAGCTTCCACTGCTATTTGCAGATTCCAGAGTGGCCTGTCGGGTATTGTAGCTTTATTTCCTCAGGATTTCAGGCGTCCTCTTTTAACCCTTTCATACCACCTGAGTTTCTCAGAACGTTTCATTCTATTATCAGGGGCAAAGCTAGTTTTGATTTAGGAGAAGACATAACCTATAGTTTAAAGTAGACTTTCAAGAAATATAATTAAGTTATGTTCTGTGAATTATAAATTGTGTTGTCTCATCTAGGTAGTTCAGATTTTTGTTGTCTGCTCCTACAGCCTCCCCTTCTCTCTTTCTCTCTCCTTGTTTCTTACAATATTAAAAGCCAGTTCAATGATTTCCTTATCTGAGGAGACCAGCTGTTTCCTGGAGGTTGGATCTAGTCTCTCCTTTCTAAATCAATGTCTGTCATAGGGAGACAGAAATATGTGTATGACTTACAGGATTTGTCTTCGTAATGATGAATGTTTAGTTAGAACATTGATTATAAAAATAGAAACCAGACTTTGAAAAGCAATTTAAAGCTATGGTATCTGTCTGTTACGATCATTAAAAGCTAATGAGTATATTTCTTTGGTGTAGTTAATCTTTCCACAGCCTAACAACAGTGTTAATGTGGGAAAGATTACATTTAGTGTATGATAAACATTTTGCTGATTAGTCCCCAAATTATATGCTAACTATTTAGCCCATTATTTAAATGTGGTGCAGAGTAGAATCTGCTTTTTAACTAACAATCATGTGGAAAATGATCCAGATTCGGGCAGAATTGAAGGAACGTTTATGTGTTCTATACTTGAAGATACATTACGTGTGATTAAAATTTTAAATTGTTGAGGGAACAGTTGTTTTCAAAGAGATCAAAGGTTGGCTTTATTCATACCTCTTACCGCAGTTGGTTTATAATTATTTATCAAATGTCTGACAAGGCTAATGAGTTTTGTCTACGTTTTCCATCCCTCTTACTAGAATTATGGTTTATTCTCTCCACTTTTGAAGATCATAAATATGCATAAAGCCACAACTGGCAGGATTTTCTCTAAATTGGAAGACTTTGTCATAAAGCAAATAGCTTCCTGAAACACCTGAAACCTAAGTTTGAAACATCTAAAATTCAAAAATTGTATGTGATTACAGTTTGAATTTTCAAAGAAGTATGGGGATTTTAGATCTGGGGTGTAAATAGATTATCTAATTCAACCGCTCTGTATTTTTTTCAAAGAAAAAATATTGATGAGAAAGGTCAATTGGGAAGTTACTGTTAATAAATTATTTATAAATTATTGTTATTGGGCGCCTGGGTGGCGCAGTCGGTTAAGCGCCCGACTTCAGCCAGGTCACGATCTCGCGGTCCGTGAGTTCGAGCCCCGCGTCAGGCTCTGGGCTGATGGCTCAGAGCCTGGAGCCTGTTTCCGATTCTGTGTCTCCCTCTCTCTCTGCCCCTCCCCCGTTCATGCTCTGCCTCTCTCTGTCCCAAAAATAAATAAACGTTGAAAAAAAAAATCTTTAAAAAAAAATAAAAATAAAAAATAAATTATTGTTATTAATAAATTATAAAAAAGAGTCCCTCTGTATAAATGTCTACATGTGGCAAGTACCCGTATATATGACTCTATAATATAAGTAACAGAAAATGTGAACTGAATTTAACCCTGAAGAAGATCTGTTGGCTTCTCTAACTGGAAGGTCTAAACACATGCCGGGTTTCAGGCTGGTTTGGTCCAGCTGTTCACCGATGTCCTAGAGATCCTGTTTCTTTCCCATCTTTCCTTATCGTCTGCTTTTCCTGAGGCCCACCTCTCCCGTGCTGGCAGAATGCCTTGACAGTTTTAGCCTTTATTTCTCCATATCAGACCAGCAGATGAAAAGAAAAACTCCTGGCTGTATCAGTTGAACTTTCTCTCCCCAAAGCCCCCAGAAAACTACCCCTCATGTTTACGTTGGACCAATACCTCTGGCCAGAATCACACTACAGGTTGAATTGTCTAGGGCTGGGTTTATCTGACAAGTAGCCAGGGAGATGGATAAAACTGTAGGCTAAACTGTGGATTAAACCATCAGGGCATATGCCTTGAGTTGGAGGAAGACCTGTGCCCACTCCCTGAACCCTCACCACTGCCCCATATTTACAGGGCAAACAACCACAGCGCATACTACTGTCTGTGCATCTTCGACTCTCAGCGTGCATGCAAGCAATTTATGCTCATTGTAGAAAATTTGAAAACTGCCTTCAAGAGTAATAAAAACATTTAAAAAATCACTCACGATCTCACTTTAGAAATGACTAACCATGAACATTTGGTGTATTTTCTTCTAATCTTTTTCAAAGAGGCAGTATGAAGACGGCACTTGTATCTATGTCTGTCAGTCTGTCTATTTTATGTCTCTATCTCCAGTTTTATATCCTGTTTTACATTTCAGCCTGACGCTCTTGGAAGCCTTTCCGCATAACATTTAGAACCTTGACTTTTCAAAGATAGTTGAAGACTAGAATTATTGAGGAGATAGTAAACAGTTATAGGCAATGCTTTATTTCTCATCACGCTTTCTAAACCTTTTCAGCTTGTCTTTTTGCATTATTGGGCTGAAAAGGTCACTGAGACTTTACTTCATCTCTAAATGGTTCTAAAAATTCCCCAAGGTCCCAAGGCTTACTGTGGAGTAGGATTGCAATCAGTAGAGGTACAGAAGCTGTCAGTTGCTGGAAGAGGGCTTTTTTGGATTATGGCAGCTAAATGCTGAACTAGGAGACCACTGAGAACTGATTGGGCATCAGAACACTCGGTTTTAGTTTAGTCTCTGACACTATCCAATGTGTGCACTGAGAAATCATTGCAAATCCTCTGTGCCTCTATTTCCTTATTCCACAAGTGGGTTAAGGGTTCTTATCTACCTTGTCAGAATAAACTAATGAAAAGTATAACTATGAGAGTTATAATTAAATGATTTCCTAATATATATCTAAATGTAAATCTCATTATTGCATTATAATACTTTGTATTATTTTATCCTCTTGTGAAGTGTTGGGATTGATAAAGCAGATGTTATTAACCCCGTATGACAGATGGGGGAAACTGAGTGTCAAAATGATATGACTAACATTGGCATCACTCTGCTTATTTAAGGCATCACCCCTAGTAAAAGCATTTGGTGGTAAAGATCATGATCATGATGATGACAATCACGAAGGTAATACCTAACAGTCAAGAGAGGTTAACTAAGAATTAAGTCACCATGAATAACATTTGCAGTTATCTGTTTTTAAAAACTGGGCTTAATCGTTTGATTTTCTCTCAAACAGTAGAATTGGTGAAAACTTATTTTATTAAAAAATAAATTATTGGCTTTTCTAACTTTTGAAAGTAATATATATTTGGTAAAGACAGCTTGGCGAGCACAGGGAAGCAAAAGCAAGAAGAAAAATATCACTTTTATTCTGTTAGGTCTAGAAAACTGGTAGTACCTGGCCCAATAGTAAGTTCTTAAAGGAAGAAATCATAGAGAGACCTAGAGATGACTCCATAATACAATAACAGTTATTAAGTGCTAACCCTGATGACATTATCTTAAGTGCTTCAAAGACATTAATAGACTCTTCATAATTATGGCTAACAACTTACGGAGTCAGTTCTAATATTTATCCCATTTTACATGAGGAAACTAACACAGAGACAGATTAATCCGGAGGATGGCCTGGAATCTGAGGATTTGGGGTACGGACTTCTAGCAGCATTCTTTGGACCATCTTTTGGCCTGCTTTGCTTCCTGCAGAGTATTAAGCAAGCTTCAGTCTCCGACTGGAGCAGCTGGGAAACCCGTGGTAGTGACGGCAGAAACCCTGGCTACTCATTCATTGCAAGGAACTTGTGGGGTTCCATGTTAAACCAGTCTCTTCCCAGGAAATGGTCAAGATGGCGGAGGACTGGAATATATAAACTCTTTAGGAATATTTATAGGATCTTCTTGCAGAGTCTGCTAATCAGAATCTTTCACAATCACATTGCTTTTAACTTCCTGACTTGATACAGTAACAAAATATATTTTGATTATAAGTTAGTGGCACAGCCTAAAAAAAAATCTTAAAATTTTATGTATATTTCTCAAATTCTAAATAATAAATGCATGTCAATTTTTTTTTTGTAACCAGAAAACAAAATCATGGATACTATCCCTTGGGAGGGGCTATAGCAGATCCTAGAGTCAGACCCTGGTTTTATGTCTAGAGTCTGCCACTTACCATCTTGAAGTCTTTGATAAGTTTCTCAACATATCTGTGGTTTCCACGTTTATAAAATGGGGAAAAGAACCTCACATACTTTAAAGCACGATTGTGAGGATTCTATGAATGACACATTAATAATTGTGCTGTCACATAGCAAATGCAATCTTAGAAAATATTCTACAAAAATATACTCAGCCATATATGAGCAAAGATGTTTCCAGGAGTACCGATTGTAATAGTGAAAAACCAGAAACAACCAACATGTCCATCCATAGGAGCATAACTAAATATTAGCGTACTACACTATGGAATAGTGTGCAGCCATTAAAATTAATCAGATGGGTCAAAACTCTACCATTAGATTGTAAGGTAATGAAGAGAAAGATATCGGTCATTATTTCATCCTTGGTGAACAAGATTGGCACATGGACAGGTTCTCAGTGATTATTAATCAAATCAAAGAATAAATATTAATTAACACTAACAAATAGCTATTATTTTTTATTTTTTACATTTATTTATTTGGGTTTTTTTTTATTTTTTTGTTTATTTATTTTTGAGAGAGAGAGAGAGAGAGAGAGAGCGTGAGCAGGGGTGGGGCAGAGAGAGAGGGAGGCACAGAATCTGAAGCAGGCTCCAGGCTCTGAGCTGTCAGCACAGGGCCCGACGCAGGACTCGAACCCACCAACCGTGAGATCATGACCTGAGCCGAAGTCGGACGCTCAACTGACTGAGCCACCCAGGTGCCCCTACGATTATTTATTCTTGAGAGACAGAGAGAGACAGAGCAGGAGCAGGGCAGAGTCAGAGAAAGAAGGAGACACAGAACCCGAAGCAGGCTCCAGGTTCTGAGCTGTCAGCACAGAGCCCGATGCGGGGCTCAAAGTCACAAACTGTGAGATCATGACCTGAGCTGAAGTCGGACGCTTAACCAACTCAGCCACCCAGGTGCCTGACAAATATCTATTATATATTAAGTGAAAATAAAATAAAGTTATAGATAGAACTTTCTCCCTCATTCTTTACTTGCCTTTCTTACCCTTTGGGTTTTAGTTTCTCTGAGAGTATTTTCTGATCCCATTGTCTAGTGCAGGCCCCCTATTTCAGTCCTGTGTCTTGTTTCCTTCCTGGGACTGATCACAATTTATAATTATCTTATTTACATGTTAATCTGAAGTTGTTGCTTTTCTCTGTTTCCTTCCTTCACTAAAATGTCAGGCACCAAAAGGCCAGAATGATGTCTCTTCTATTATAACCCTAACAGCCAAACACATAGTAGGTACTTAATAAAAATTTACTAATGGAATATAGAATCAATATGGAAGGATTCACAATACACTGTTAACAGTGGTTTCCTTTAAAGAGGGGAGAAACTACAGGAACTGGGTAAAAGGAGTTTTTATTTTTCACTACATCTTCTGGATAGTTGATTTTTCAAAATAGTAACTCTGAGTCATGTTTATCACTAGAATATAGAACTATGCCAAAACATTCAGATTTGACAAGGACAGAATTACTATTTGCTAACTTATCTTTTCCATGGCCATCTCCTTCCATGGAATTTTAGTGCGGACGGCAACAGTGAGGAGTAGTTTCTGCCCCATCACCCCCTCCCTCCCAGCAACCCCCCCCCCAACCCCGTTGGCCCACATCCATAGGAAGGACCTTTCAGTTTTGTGAGAGAAGGTGAAAGTCTTGATAGGAGACTCACTCTTTATGTGGGATTTCCATTTCCTTTAAGCATGTTATTTGATTATATGTATTTTGCTAATGAGTTTATTTAAAATGCATTTTCTAAGAGCCTCTCAAGGTGTGTTGAAGTATGGCCACAGGTGGTTGGGAAGATTATTTACCTATTAGTGGTGATGAGTGGAGACATAATGCACGGGGAGACAGAAAGGCTCAGGAAATTAGTATATAGCAATGTAAGCTTAAAGAGAGAGTCATTTCCATCCTTGTCAGATGAACAGGTGCTGAAATTGGGGGTAGGACAAAAACATATCCGGGAGATGTGACAAAAGCGATGAGATACTTCCAAAGTGGTGACAAGAGGCTGCCCCAAATTGCAGCAACCAAAAAGCCCACCTGGAAATATTTTAATGACTCAGATTGGAGACTAATTTTATATGTACTATTGAAACCATCTTTTCTCCATAAACATCTGCTGTTCTTTCCATAAGGGCAGCCCAAAATTGCCATCGGTGATGATGTCATTGGCAAACTGCTTACCTCGGACTCACTGAGAGGATAAGCTAGCTGATGCCCAGTGGGTGCCCGGATGGTGGAAGAGGAAGATAATACTCTGACTCTGCTAGTCCCCCTCCCCCAACACACTTGCATACACACACACACACGCATACACACACACATATGCATAGAATGGCATTGTATCACTGTGGCTACATGCACACACACACACACACACACACACGCAGAAAATGCTGTACTGCCTCTGAATCCGTTTCGCAACCTCAGCACCCTTGACATTTTGATCCGGAAATGCTCTGTGCTGGGAGGCTGTCCTGTACATTTATAAAATGTTTAGCAACATCTTTGGCCTCCATCTACTAGATGTCAGTCACCAGCCTCAGTTGCGACAGCCAAAAATGCTCCAGACGTTGCCAAATGTGTCCCGGAGGGCAAAACTTACCCTGGTCGAGAACCATCTCTCTAAAGCACATTTTTTTTTCTAATAATGAGAACAATTATTAGTATTAAATCTTTGTTTGTCTAGCATTTCATAGCATAGAAAGCCCTAAGAATATGTTTAAGAAAGTCAATTTTATTGCCACCAGGGAAAACAGTATGAAGAAGGGGATGACCGTGTCTTACAGCGCTCCTCCACAAATTCTTATCAGATGAAATTGTTGGCCAGCAGGAGGCTGATGGATGGAACTCACCTCTTGGTTTTAGTTCCTTCGATGCCACCTGCAGCTTGGAATCCTGGGGCAAGTTTTTTGTTCACTTTTTTTTCCTTTTTAGAAAATGTCAAAAGAAATACCGGCTGTAAAGAACAAGATATAACTTAAATTATTAACTCTCTTTCATTTGTTTATCTGTTATGTTCTTATTCTTCAGGGGCTTAGTGAGAAGCATGAAGAAAATAGTCAGTGAAATCACCCTTTTCCCCAATAATCAAAAGCCTTTGGTCATATTCTATAAGAGAAAACCTAGAAGGCACTTTAAATACATTCAGCAGTTTGAGTGCCACATGAAATAAATTATCTTTAGGTCTTTTTTTTTAATGTTTATTTATTTTTGAGAGAGAAAGACAGACATGAGCAGGGAAGGGGCAGAGAGAGAGGGAGATACAGAATCCGAAGCAGGCTCTAGGCTCTGAGCTGTCAGCACAGAGCCTGATGTGGGGCTCAAACCTACAAACCTCAAGATCATGACCTGAGCCGAAGATGGATGCTTAACTGACCAAGCCACCCAGGTGCCCCTAACCCTGGGTCTTTAAGGTCTTTAACCTTGTGTGTCTATTCCAATTCATGCTTATATCAGCTTTGTTCAGAGAATTTTTGCCCCATTGTTTAATGATTTTTTTCTCATATGTGATATTGTTTCCCTACAATATTGTCTCTTCTCTCTCAGTCTCTCCTTCTGCCTCTGTCTCTGTCTCTCACTCTTTGTCTTTCTCTCCCTCTCCTGAGATTCACCATCAAAGTGTTGTAAGAAGAAGGAAAGCTTTGGAGCCAGTTAATCCTGAGTTCAATGCTTGGTTTTAACAATTTCAGCATTGTGACATTGAGCAAGAGTTCTAGCTTCTTAGTATTTCAGTATTCTAGTGTTTATGGGTCAGGAGAGTAATGGCCATTCTATGGGTCAAGATTCCTCAGTTATGAGTGACATATAACCTTATTCAAACTGGCATAAGGAAAAAGGAAATGTGTTAGCCAATATGAGCTAAAAAGTCCATGAGTAGAGCTATCTACCTTTAGGCAGGGTTTGATCTAGGTCTCACTGTGCTTTCTTTGGTTGAGTATATTCTCAGGTCCATTTAGCAACTCCTGTCCATTTCAGACTTGCAACATCTGACCAGTATAAGAAAAGGTCGGCTTCCTGAATAGATCAACCAAAAGTTCTGGGCTTGAGTCTTGTCATTGATTATCCCCAGTTGGTTAAGAGTCCAGATGTGAACCAGTAACTGTGGTGAGAAGGTTGGAATAACTAATTGGCCTAGCCTGCATCACATGCTCATCTCTCAGCCTGAAGCACATGGTGAAGAGCAGTTTCTCGAAGTCAAAGTCAAGGGTATACCATAAGAGGGGGAGCAGAGAAATAAGACAAAATCAAACAAAGACAAGACAAGACAAGATAAATATAGACAAAATAACCTAAAACTTGTAAGTCTACTACAACTACCTTGAAATATTGAAATATATACAAGTATCTGCTGGGGTTATTTTCTCCTACTCCAGAATTGGGAAAAGGCAAGATATTATTTCACTCATTTTAATATATTTTTGTAGTGTGTGTGTGTGTGTGTGTGTGTGTGTGTGTGTGTTTAATGGGCATTAAAGTCTTTCTCTCTATAGTATTTGGTCATTTAAATTATGTATTTAGTTTTGAAAAAGGTATTTTTGAAATAAGCTCATACATTCCATTCAAAAGAAACAAAAGGTGATATTATGAGTAGTGTCCCCCTCCAGATCTCTGTTCCTCACCCAACCTAGTTGTCCTCGCCAAAGGCATTAAGTCTTACCAGTGTCTTGTGTAAACTGCTAGAAATAGTTTTTGTCTGTACAAATAGGGACCTATTTTATCTCCCCCTCCCCTCCTCAGTGGCCTCCTCCTTCTTCTCTCCCACTCTTCCTTCTGCTTCTACACAAAATAGTAGCATATTTTACATACCCTACTTCATTTTACATTTTTCACTTAAAATATATCCTTAGACATTTATCTGTAACTATATATAAAGAACATTTTTGTACTTTTGCATTATAGACTATCAATGTATTCATTTGACAGACATACAGTAGGTGTTTATTATATACCAGGCCTTAATGAATAAAACGGAAAACAGAATGGGCAAAAATATCTAATGGATATTTCTAGAACATTCTAATGGGATCAGACAATAAAAAAGAAAGAACACAAGCCAGTCATATATGTTGATGGAAAATGATAAATGCTATGGGGAAAAAAACCAAGCAAGAGGGATATACTGCGAGAGGGCAAATGTTTAGATCAGGAAAGTCCTCACTAAATTGAAATTTGAGAAAAAAGGGAGAAAAAGAAATTGAAGACAGGGAAAGAATCATACAGTTTTGTACGCTAAGACTTTCTGAGGCAAAGGAAGTAGCAGGTACAACGGGCCCGAAGCAGAGATGTACCTAGTGTGTCCAAGAAGAAACAGAGGCCAGTATTGACTGAACAGTGAGCAAGAGAGTGGCAGGAAATGATGCTGGAGAGGCAGTGGGCAGATCATGCAGGGCCTGTGGCAATTGTGATGACCCGGCTTTTACTCTGCGTGAGTTGAAGAAACAATAGAGGGGCTTCAGCAGAGGAAGAATGTGATTTTACTTCCACTTAAAACCCATCACTGTGGGGGCTTCTGGGTGGCTCAGTCGGTTAATCACCCGACTTCAGCTCAGGTCATGATCTCATAGTTAGGGAGTTGGAGCCCCGCGTCCAGCTCTGGGCTGACAGTGCAGAGCCTGATTGGGATCCTCTATCTCCCTCTCTCTCTGCCCCACCCCCACTTGCTCTCTTTCTCTGTCTCTCTCTGTCTCTGTCTCTCTCTCAAAAATAAATAAACCTTAAAAAAAATCACTGTGGTCAATTTATGAAGAAGAGACTACAAGTCGGGAGGGCCAAAGGTGGAAACAAGGAGACTATATTAATACATTTTTCCAAGTGTTTCTGTTTTACTGACTATCTCTCAAGAACAGATGTTGAATTGTTTCATACACTTATTTTAGCATGTTTGGTTATAATTATGATTTTTATCTTTAGATCTTACTAACAGGGTGAATTATAGTAATGGATTTCCAAAGAAAGAATCAATCCTACATTCCTAAATAAACCCTACTTGGTCATAGTATACTGTTTTGAATATGCTTACTGATTCTCTATAATAGTATTTTATATGGGATTTCTTAACTTATATTCATCTTATTGGTTTGTAGTTTTCTTTCTGTGCAAACTTTTTTGGGGTTCTGCCTCAGTGTTTTTATATTACATTAAAAATATTGGATGCTTTATTCTCTCTTCTGTGATCTTGAACAGTTTGAAATAGCATGAGAATTAGCTATTCTTTAAAGGTTTGTTAGAACGTCTCCTGTGAACCAAGTGAGCCTTGGGCTTTTCTTGGTGAGGAGATGAAAGTATTTAACAATTGTTTTTATGTATTCTATACATATTGAATACATATTCTATACATATTCTATACTAATTGATCAGTTTAGATTTTCTCTCTCTCTTTTTTTAAATGTTCATTGATTTTTGAGAGAGAAAGAGAGAGTGTGAACATGGGAGGGACAGAGAGAGAGGGGGACAGAGAATCTGAAGCAGGCTCTATGCTGAAAGCAGACCACCCAATGCAGGGCTCAAATTCACAAACCTTGAGACCATGACATGAGCTGAGGTTAGACGCTTAACCAACTGAGCCTCCCAAGTGTCCCTGATTTTCTCTCTCTTCTGAAGTTACTTTTGTCAAGTTACACTTTCTTAGGAAGTTATGCATCTCAATCAGATTTTCAAGTTAATTTGCAAAGTTGTTGATCTGAGTCATACAATATGATTACTTAAATTTCCTCTCTATCTGTAATTATTTCTTATTCTCTGTGTTTATGTCATTTTCTTGATTGTATTAGTTAGTAATTTGTAGTATTGTATGTGGATGTGTTTGTTGCATTTTAAAGACCATCTTTTGTATTTATTTGTTAGATCTCCATATCCTCTGTATTCTAATTTACTAACTTTTGTTTTAATAGTCATCTTCTGATTCCTCATGTTTATCTTTTTTGAAATTTTTTAATGTTTATTTATTTTTGAGAGAAAAAGAGAGAGAGAGAGCAGGGGAGAGGAAGAGAGAGAGGGAGACACAGAATCCAAAGCAGGCTTCAGGCTCTGAGCTGTCAGCCCAGAGCTGGACGCAGGGCTTGAACTCACGAGCAGTGAGATCATGACCTGAGCCAAAGTTGGATTCTTAACCAACTGAGCCACCCAGGTGGCCCCCTCATGTTTTTCTTAATCTGTATTTTCATAAGAATGCTCAATTCGTTTATTTCATTTTTATTTATTAATATAAATATATTTATATAATTATATATTTTATATATTATATTAATTAATAATAATTAATAAACAATAATTTATCAATAATAAATTTTATAAATTAATTTTAATTATGATTAATTAATTTATAATTAATTTATAATCAATTATATATAATTATAATTATATAATTATATATTTTTAAATTATTTTAAATATTTTTAATTTTTATTTAATTTTTAACTAAAATTTTAATTAAATACTGTAAATATTTTAAATTAATTATAATTAATTTATAAATTAATAATACTTATTTATTAATAATAAATAATAATTCGTAGAAATTAATTAATTAATAATTAATATAAATATAAATATATAAAAATATATATTTATATAATATAAATATTTAAGTCTGATTTTACTAATGACTGCTGTTTTGGCTTAATCATACACGTTCTTATATGTAGAGGTATTTTTTTGTCAGTTTTTAAGTATTCTGCAATTTTTATTTATAAACATGTTCTTTGACTCAACAGGTGGTTGACAGAGAGCTTCTAGTTTTCCGGGATTGTGGGCGATATTGTTTTCTGGCTCTGTTATGTTCCATGGAGATCAGGTAAGATTTTTTTTTAAGTTTATTTATTTTGAGAGAGAGACAGAGAGAGGGGGAGAGAATGAGTGGGGGAGGGGCAGAGAGAGAGAGAATCCCAAGCAGGCTCAGCACTGTCAGCCCAGAGCCCAACTCAGGACTCAGTCTTACAAATCCTGAAATCATGACCTGAGCCGAGATCAAGAGTCAGATGCTCAACCAACTGGGCCACCCAGGTGCCCTGATGATCTCTTTTATAAACACAGTCCTCATATTTGTTTTCATCTGAATCCTGCACTTAAATAGATTCAGTTTTCACTAGTGGTCTTTTGTCAAAGATTTTTCTATTTATGTATGAGTCTGCTTAAGTTTATTTTCTAGTAGATTCTTCACAACGTTCTCATGTGAAATATTCTCTGAATAACATTTTAAACTTTTGGTTTTCTTTATACTTGACTGGCATTTTGTCTAGCTTTAGATTATAGGGTGACATTGCCTATTCTTAAGATTTTGAAGGTTGTGTGTTGCTTTGGAGAAGTTTAAGGCAACCAGATTTTTAAATTTTATTATAAGTTACTTTACTATTTTGACTGGAGAACCAAAGTGTTCATGTTTGTATTCTAATAACTTGTTAGTATTAAGCATATGAAGTTATTTTTTTTCTGGTAATAATGTACTTCCCAATAGGAAGATTAAGTTCTTTTGTTATTTTTGGAAATTTGTCTTTATATATTTTAACATTTATTCTATTTCATTATTTTGGTTTTCTTTTTCTGAGACTCCACTTATGTGTATGTTGGATTTTTTGCCTATTCATAACTCCTCTTGAGTTCCTTCTTTTCTCTCTTTCCTCCTTTCCTTTTTCCCTTCCCTCTCTCCCCTCTCCCCCTTCACACCCTTCCTTTCTTCCTTCACATTCTTCCATTTAATTTTCTGACTTTTCTTATTTATGCTGTTTGTTGCTCTTACTGTGTTTCTGCGGTGTCTGTAGTCTCTAATGCTCCTTCCAATTTCACCTTCATTTCTTTTTTGTTTGTTTGTTTTTGGGTTTTGTTTTGTTTTGTTTTGTTTTCCCAGATCTCTGGGAGTTCATGTTCTGTCTCCTGTTTCCTGACTTTATCTTCCCTGGGGTCATGTACTCTGGGTTGCATTCTTGCTTCATAGAAGCAATTGCTGTAGTAGTAATAGTACTTAACTCAGAGTTGAATATTAGTCAAAGTTTTCATCTGCTCCACTGAACTATTTTCAAGATTGTTTCTGGTGAGTGTTCTTCACCTAGTATTGCGTTGTGATTCCTTATCTTATTTTCTTGATTGAAATATTACCTGTTTTTTTTTTGATTGCTCATCTTAAAGCAGAAAAAAAATTTTTTTTGAATCCATGGTTTGTTGGAGGCTTCTCTGTGTGGGCAGGGAGGACCCAAAACCATGCTTGTGTTGAGTAGGAATTTTCTTTTTGACCCAGGTCGTGGTGTAGCACCTTGTTTAGCCTTCAAGTCTCACCAGCTAATAGCGAAAGCCAACTCTGGGGTGGTTCATGATGTAAACTCTCTTCTCTCCCTTCTTTCATAACCCGCTTCTTGAAAAAGTTGGCTTTTCTATGTTTTTCTTCCTTTGCTTTTCAGAAGCCAATCAGATCTAGGGCAAGTCCCATCTCTAGCTGGTATACATCACTTTGGTGGTAGCAGAGCAAGTAGTCAGGTTTTAACCTTTGTTTGAGAAAGAATAATAGTTCCTTCTGATTCCTGCAGCTTTGTCCCCCTGTAGGTAACTCCGTATGATCTACACTGCTGTTGGCCGTGTAGATTTATAGATCCATTTTCTGATTTAAGGTCAGCTGTCTTCTAATCTCATAAGAAATAGAGCTTAAATGTCTTATTTACTTTCACCCAAACTCTTTGAGGGAGGGGAATTTCCAACAGGATGAAGTGAAAATACTAACTTTATACCACTTTACTAGAAATATTTGTCTCAATAGTTTTAACCCAAACACTTGGTTAAGTACTTCCGCCATGCCTTTTTGTTTTGATCAGAAATAGCCACATCTCACATAAACTACATTGACAACAATGTTTTCATTTAATAAAATGAATAACTTATCATGAAATATTGTAATGTACTATAATGTATTATGCATTATTAATTATGTATTTATTAGTAATAAAAATTTATGATAATTGTTAATGTTATATATTACATGTTACATTAATTAATATATTAGTATATAATATATATGATAAATGATCAGTTATTCTGATCTCTTTTCTTTCAACCAATTTTAATGATCAATACATTACTTACTAGTGATTCTTTTCAAAAATGATTAAATAAATAAAGCCAGCTTTTACCTTATAAAATTTATATTTAAGCCTTTATTTATTTATTTATTTTTCTTTTTTTTAATGTTTACTTATTTATTTTTTTTATATGAAATTTATTGACAAATTGGTTTCCATACAACACCCAGTGCTCATCCCAAAAGGTGCCCTCCTCAATACCCATCACCCACCCTCCCCTCCCTCCCACCCCCAATCAACCCTCAGTTCTCAGTTTTTAACAGTCTGTTATGCTTTGGCTGTCTCCCACTCTAACCTCTTTTTTTTTTTCCTTCCCCTCCTCCATGGGTTTCTGTTGAGTTTCTCAGGATCCACCTAAGAGTGAAACCATATGGTATCTGTCTTTCTCTGTATGGCTTATTTCACTTAGCATCACACTCTCCAGTTCCATCCATGTTGCTACAAAAGGCCATATTTCATTTTTTCTCACTGCCACGTAATATTCCATTGTGTATATAAACCATAATTTCTTTATCCATTCATCAGTTGATGGACATTTAGGCTCTTTCCATAATTTGGCTATTGTTGAGAGTGCTGCTATGAACATTGGGGTACAAGTGGCCCTATGCATCAGTACTCCTGTATCCCTTGGATAAATTCCTAGCAGTGCTATTGCTGGGTCATAGGGTAGGTCTATTTTTAATTTTCTGAGGAACCTCCACACTGTTTTCCAGAGCGGCTGCACCAATTTGCATTCCCACCAACAGTGCAAGAGGGTTCCCGTTTCTCCACATCCTCTCCAGCATCTATAGTCTCCTGATTTGTTCATTTTGGCCACTCTGACTGGCGTGAGGTGATACCTGAGTGTGGGTTTGATTTGTATTTCCCTGATAAGGAGCGACGCTGAACATCTTTTCACGTGCCTGTTGGCCATCCGGATGTCTTCTTTAGAGAAGTGTCTATTCATGTTTTCTGCCCATTTCTTCACTGGGTTATTTGTTTTTCGGGTGTGGAGTTTGGTGAGCTCTTTATAGATTTTGGATACTAGCCCTTTGTCCGATATGTCATTTGCAAATATCTTTTCCCATTCCGTTGGTTGCCTTTTAGTTTTGTTGGTTGTTTCCTTTGCTGTGCAGAAGCTTTTTATCTTCATAAGGTCCCAGTAATTCACTTTTGCTTTTAATTCCCTTGCCTTTGGGGATGTGTCGAGTAAGAGATTGCTGCGGCTGAGGTCAGAGAGGTCTTTTCCTGCTTTCTCCTCTAAGGTTTTGATGGTTTCCTGTCTCACATTTAGGTCCTTTATCCATTTTGAGTTTATTTTTGTGAATGGTGTGAGAAAGTGGTCTAGTTTCAACCTTGTGCATGTTGCTGTCCAGTTCTCCCAGCACCATTTGTTAAAGAGGCTGTCTTTTTTCCATTGGATGTTCTTTCCTGCTTTGTCAAAGATGAGTTGGCCATACGTTTGTGGTTCTAGTTCTGGGGTTTCTATTCTATTCCATTGGTCTATGTGTCTGTTTTTGTGCCATTTCAGCCTTTATTTAAAAAAAAATAGGAACTAATGGTCCCTAAGGTCTAAATGATTAAACATCTAATTTTTTTTAAGTTTTTAATGTTAATTTACTATTGAGAGAGAGAGAGAGAGAGAGAGAGAGAGAGAGCATGAGTGAAGGAGGGGCAGAGAGAGAGGGAAACACAGCATCCAAAGCAGGCTCCAGGCTCTGAGCTGTCAGCACAGAGCCCAACACAGGGCTCGAACCCACGAATGTGAGATCATGACCTGAGCTGAAATCGGACACCAACCAACTGAGCCACCCAGGCACCCCTAAACATCTAATTTTAAATTACAATTTTATTTAAAAATTTAAAAATTTTAATTTTAATCTAATTTTAAGTTAAAATTTTAATTTTTTGTGTTTTTCTTAGTAAAATTCATAACACAACTAGAAATAATATTACCTTAAGCTGTCAGTGTTTGATAACCCAACGGTTTCTGAGTCTATTAGTCAAAAAGTGTTTATGGCTGTATAAAATGAACATATGGTTCAATCAGTACCATCAGTGTAGAATTAAATCCAAGCCCACCATATGATTAGTTTTATTTGGAGTGTCATGTCTAATTGGAGAGGTTCTAACAGAAAACTCACCCTAAACTATGTGATTTGGAAATAAGAGGAAAAAATCTTCAATGGAATTTTCAGAAATACTATCAAAATTATAATAATAAATTCAGAAAAGACAATCTATCACATTTCCTCTTCCGCCCTCTCTATTACTGAAAACCCTTAAATCATTTCCCATTCCTCTTAGGATAAAAAAAATCAAAACTTCTTAACATAGCCAACCACATTTACTGGTTCTCCAGTTCTATCTTACATCATTCCTCTGCACTATGTTTTTTGGAACAGAAGATCTTTTTCACTTCCCTTAAACTTGGCATGTGCTTTCTCACCTCAGGGCCTTTGTACCTGCATTCCCTGCCTGCAGAAATTTGCCCCCTTTTTTTTTTTGCTTGTTTAACTAATGCTCATCCGTCAGATCTCAATTCAAGCGTCTCCTCTTCAGGGAACCTTTCCCTGGCGTCCTTTACTAGGTGCCCTGTTACATTTTCTCACAGAATCCATGCCTTTCCTTTGCAGTTTTCTTGTCTCCTCTACTAGCCCAATGGTAGTTTTCATGTCTGGTCCATGAGCATGGCTCCTTTTGTATAGTATTCTAGTCCCAGTGCTTATCATAGAACCTATTACATAGTAGGCACTTTATAAATATCCGTTGGAAGAATTAATAATGATACTTAGTATCTATTGGGCACTAAATTTATCAGGCACCTGTGTTATCTTACCACAGGAAAAGCCGATTTTGCTTTTAGAAAATAGGAAGTAAAGCAAAGGAAAAAAAGGAAAGAAGTGAATCTAATTAAGTGTCCTTCAGGAAGAATTTTTGATCTTGTAAAGTTCTGCATATTTACTTCTTACGTTGGTTGAATATGAAAGGTACCCAGGAGTCTAGAATTTGCATCAAAACTATATCAACTCTAAAAGTTATAAAAATGAGCAGGGAATATAACGATGGGTTTTAGAAGATGTATTTGGCATTTTCTGCTTATAATTGGATTAGAATTACAAGTAGATCAAAATTTCCCACATATTTCTTATTTCTACCCTTGATCCTATACTAAATCAGAAAGCCTGAGGTAGCAAGGGGGAAATACGTTTTTTTTTTAATATATTGTAATCAGGCCTTTGTCTTCTGGAACCTAATGAGAAGTTTGCTGCGGGTTTTGATTTTTAATTTCTCATATTTATTCCACTTTGCAGTGCCTGCTTGATATGGCCCCACATAGAGCTACTCTGAATTTTGAAAGAAGAAAGTGCAGAAATTAAAAATTATAGAAGGTTAGAGCCAGAAGGGGCTGCAGAAATGATTTGTTCAAAGCCTCTCATTTTGCAGATGAAGAAACTGCTACCCAGAGAGCATATGTATTGAAACAGTGGTAAGAACTCTGGTCTTCAAACCTCCTTCCTAAAGTCCATTCCCAGCCACAGTTGGTCATAGAGAAAGAAAGGGTTAGACCCCCTGTTGAACCTTGCATATCAAACTCTTTCTTGTTGGGACACCCGGGTGACTCGGTAGGTTAAGCATCTGACTTCCGCTCAGGTCTTGATCTCACGGTTCCTGGGTTCAAGCCCCGCATCGGGCTCTGTGCTGACAGCGCGGAGCCTGGAACCTGCTTCAGATTCTGTGTCTGCCTCTCTCTCTGTCCCTCCACTACTCATGCTCTGTCTCTCAAAATTAAATAAATGTTAGAAAGTTGAAAAGAAAAACTTGTTTCTTATTGATTTGACTTAGTGATAGAATGATTTTTAAAAAATCACACCTTGAAAATACATGAAATTTATATAGACACCATCGTAATAGCATAAAAGTATTTTAACTTTTAAATCTATTTTCCTTAAATTTGAATTTTTATATCGTATAGAAGGTACCACTTTGACCCCTTTGGTACCTGTACAGCAGAAAGAGCACGCAGAGCTTTGGCATAAACAGGTCTATGTTCCATTCCTGGCTCTTCCACTTATCAGCTGAAATGTTGGGAAAACTGCTTACACTTAGAACCTTGGTGTCCGTATATGCAAAATTAAAACATTAATACCTGTTTCATAGACTACCCAAAATATTCTTTGGTAACCCAGCGTGCAGATAAATGTGTATTTAAGAAATAAAATGTTTTACAGACTGCTACGAGGAGTAGAGGATATGCCAGTGCCCGTCCTATGAAAGTTGTCTGCCAAGTCTTCATTTCCTTCCTTGTCTGAAACTAGTGGAGCTGCTCAAGTCAGCTTAGGTGAAATTTTGCTTTTCATCCTACAGAGTCAGGCTATTTGAGATTTCATAGGAAAGGCACCCTTGGAAATATTTCATGTCAGCGTTACCTGACATGGAACACGGACGGAGATTTTTTTTTTTTTGTACTGAGTATTTAAGTGGTTTATAAAGTGACCCCTATGGTGGTTGCTGCTGTAAATGACAGGAAAATGTGCACGCCTTTGTGATTGAAAATTGCTACTTACCGGCACACCAAACTTTTGTTAACGTATTGTTGGAGAGTATTTGCATACTAGGTTTAAAGTTCTGTCAGTTTAATAGATTTGACTATCAACCAGAAAATAACAGATTTTTAGTATAAACCAGCAAGTCAAATTCAGTCTGCCTCATGAAGCAGATTAAATTCTTTGGAAGGAGGCAATTTCTACATGACGTTCGATGAATATACCACTTCAGGCTGAAATGTTGGTTCAAATGTACAGATTCTGGCTTTTTCTGCTTAGAACCCTGTAGCCTTTAAGTACCATGGTAGAATGTAGTAGGATAATCACCACTGTCTTTCTCTAGTTCCCAGAACCATGAAGAAGGAGCTAAATTAGCTTCCAGGTGTCATAATGTTTTTGAAAAGCCATAGAACTAGAAACTTGGAATCTTAGGTTTTCTCCCAGTACTATGTGGCATTGGACAAAACTACTTACCTCTTTCAGTCCTCAGTTTCCTTATTAGTAAAGTCATAGGCTTGGGTAGACTCTCACTAAAGGAATACAATTGTGAGTCTGCCTCACTTACTGGAAAGATATCTTTCCAACAGCCATGAGGGTCCAGCACCTGGGATGTCATTGTCCCATAAGGTAGTCTATAATATGTTTGTTTACACCTCATTCTTCTTCCATATAACATGCCTTAAAGCTTTTAAAGACAGCATTTTGCTCCCCCCCCCCTTCCCACTCTTGTCTTTTCTAGGCCAAATGTCCTTATTACTCTACATACTAATGTGGTTTCAAGTTATCTTACTGACCTGGTTGTGTCCTCTGAATGAGCTCCCAGTGCTCAGCATCCCTTCATTGCCTAGACTCCTTGACTTCAACATAATACTCATTATAGAACTTGCCCAGGGCAGAGGACAGACTACAGTTTTGTAGCTAAAATATCTATCTCTGTTTTCTCCATCTTGTTCACAAGGGGTCTTAAGACAATGACCTGGTAGCCTGGAAAGCCCTTATCAAAGAAAAAAAAATTCCATTCAGGACAACTCATTTTTTTTTTTAAAGAATCTAGGGGGATTTCCAATTATTTCCATTTCCTTTGTGAATTGCTCATAACCTACCTATTCAATCATCTCTATTAGAATTTTCTTTAGAAATTGATGTCAGATTCATTGATTTGTTGGCTCAGGAATCTAACTTTTCTCCTTTTTCTTGGGTATGAATACATTTACCCACATTCCATATCCTGGATTATTTCCCATTTGTCTATTTACACTAAGAGGACCTAAAATGGTCCTATCAGTTCATCACTTTCTTGACTTGAATTTTTTTTCAAAGTCCCTAAATGTTCATTTTTCATAATCTCACCTCTCAATCTCTCTAAATCAGAAACTGCAAAACTAGTGCTTGGAAAATCTGAATTAGAATGCCTTTGGGTGGGGCATCCATTGTCCAGTCCACCTAATCCTTACCAAGGATTTTTTCTGTTGTGGTAACCTAGCATTTTCATATACACTGGTCCATGAAGTGTTTTGAGTTTGAAATCCTTGTGAGTTATACCACTTTCCACTTGAAGATTATTTTCCTTAGTAGTGAGAAAGAAAGCACAAACGGGGTTGTTGCCAAAGGCTACCTTTGTGCACATTGCGCTCTGTCTAGAATCCTCTTCTCCACTTCTTCTACCTGGTCAGAATCTTTCCAGCATTATATCATATAATAGCAGTCATAACAACAGCTATTTATTGCACACCTTCTCTAACCTAGGCACTGTGCAGGGAATATGGAAATGAATGAGACCTGGTCCCAAGTTCAAACCCTTGGTGCAGCATGAGGAAGTGATATGTAAATCTGTATGTACAATAGGGTGCATACTATGGTGGTTTTGCACATAGACTCAGGAGTCAGACTGCCTAGGTTCTAAACCTGGCCCTGATACCTAGTGACCATTTAGTCTGCAAAAAGTTTGTTACCTGTTCTGTGCCTCAGTTTCCTCATCTATGAACGGGGGATAATAGTAGTCCCCCTTATAGAGTTATTGTAAGGATTCAATGAATTAATGCATATAAAGTGTTTAAAATAGTACCTGGCACATAAAAATCTCAATCGGTGTTTGCCAACATTTTTTATTATTGTTAAAGTATACGTGTAGTAAGAAAAACTTCTCTGACCCTCTTTCTGTCCCCTATAACAATTCCCATGTATTAGATATTCTTTGTCTTTGCTATATTACTCTGCATATATATTTGTAACAGCCAACACTGAGATGATATAATGTTATGGTCTCCAAGGTACTGGCTGATAATAAATTGAAATCTTTCCTCTTGTTTGTTTTAAAAAGCTGTTGTTTCAAGGTCACCTTTTCACCGAGTGTTCTCATTCACTGTCTTTGTGGCAGCCCCAATCCCCACCTCTAATATTCTTTGGACTTTTCTAAATACAGCAACTAAAAGGTTAATTCTTGACATAGCAGGAGGCTTTTAAGGATCCCACCCCAAAGCGAGTTTCCAGTCTCTCATTCTGATTGGCCAGTGCCCCATCTATACAGATGTAAAATACTTTGAATTTCATCCCCCTGCCATTTATATAGTATATAGGTCCACAACCCTTTATCCATGATTCCAAAATTAGAAAAAAACAAAAACCAAGTTTTTCTTTCTTCCTTCCTTCCTTCCTTCCTTCCTTCCTTCTTTCTATCCTTCCTCCCTCTCTCCCTCTCTCTCTCTCCCTCTCTCCCTCCCTCCCTTCCTTCCTCCCTTCCTTCTTTCCTTTCTTTCAATAAACTGATACTAAAACTCATTTGACCATAAATCTTAACCTGCACTGATATATGGAGTTTGCAATCTTTGTTATCCCATTTAGTATTATGCTAATATGTTTTGCTACAAAACTGTTAATAAATTTATCATAAGCACTATCTCAGACTATACATGGATATAATGAAATAAAAGTGGGGGCACCTGGGTGGCTCAGTTGCTTCAGTGTCCAACTTTGGGTCAGGCCATGATCTCATGGTTCGTGAGTTTGAGCCCCACATCAGGCTCTGTGCTGACAGCCTTAAGCCTGCTTCAGATACTGTGTATGTCTCTATCTCTCTGCCCCTCCCCTGCTCTCTCTCTCTCTCTCTCAAAAATAAACACTTAAAAATAATTAAAAAATAAATGTGTGTACATGGTCTGATATTCCTGAAGTACAAAAAACCCTGAATTCCAAAACATACCTGGCCCCAAGATTTTCTGATAGATTTATGAATTCTCAGGCTGATACCTTGAATTTAAACCTTACCCTTTCTATATAAATTGTGTGATATTGAACATTTAGTTACCCTCTCTACACATCAGAATCCTCATGTGTAAAGTGGAAATAATATCAGTACCTACTCACGGAATAGCTAATAGGATTCATTCTATAAGGCATGGAAGTTGCTTACAACAGTGCCCTGTCTCATGGTAAGCACTCATTTATTAGTAACTATTATTTTAAAATTTTGTTTGTTTTTATTTGAGGGCGAGGTGTGTGCTTTCCAACTTTATCTTTGTACCTAGTGCACAGTGGGGACTCCAGAAGAGCTCGTTGGATAACTGCATGAACGAATGACTCCATTTTGCCTCAAGTAGTGAATTGATCCCTTTCTTGTTGTTCCTCAGAAAAACAGGTTAACCAGGTTAAGAAGCCTGTTTGGTTTTTTACACTTTTCACACACCTTAACTCAATCAGGCCTTTTTCCTCCTGACTGTATCTTATAGCTCTTTGTCCTCCTGTCATTTATATATGCCTTTATTCAATCATGCACTTTGAAAGCATATACTGTCAAGCAGTGCTACTTTCTTCAACTTTTCTTTGTTTTCCCTCACCTTCTTCTTTTTCTTCCTTCTTCTCCTCTTCCTCTTCCTCTTTTTCTTCTTCTTCCTCCTCTCCACTTCCTCTCCTTCTCTTCTTCCTTCTTCAAAACTGCGCTCCTAAGAATTTCTCATCGTCCTGGAGACATCTTCCCTTTTGTGGTCCTCCTGGGGCACACACACCACCACCACCCACCCCCAGCCTCTGTATTTCCTGCGAGCTTTCTGAAATCCGCATACATAGAGTGCACATTTCTCTTCTGTGGCTATTACAAACCAAAAGAAGTGGGAATGGTCTTGCTAGGATCCCATCATTTTAACCCTCAAAAACATTATCTTTGGTACTTAGGTTTCACTTTCGGTTTCCAGTAAAATGTTTAATAGCATCTCAATACATTTTGTTTTGAAAGAATTTAATACTTTTAATGCATTAAGAATTTAATGCTTCCTTAAATCAGAGTGAAGCTTAGGGAATCTGCCCTGATCATTGCTTACTGCATCACGTGAGAAGTGAAATTGTCCTGAAGGTTGACTAGGAGCTATCAGATTGTTCTGCTTGGAATAGAAGGAGACTTTTCTAAACAAGTTACTTATTGGAGTTAAAATGAAGCAAAATTCTGAATGTATATTTGATTTTTTCCCCCCGATAAACCTGATCCACTTGATCTGAGAAGGTACCAGCATGGGTCTTTGCCAAGAAAAAAACCACCAGAGATAATTAGATAAAATGAACGAGCAAGTACTCATCATCATCATTGGATGTTGGGATTACTCATCATTGGAGTTACTTATCATCAGCATGTCTTTCTTCTGTAGGTATTTATTTTATAAATTGTCTTTTCCAGTAAGGAAATATACAAGATGCCCCAGTGGCATGATTCCCCCTGTTCCTTTCCTCTTCCATTTTTATCCAAGTCCTTTCTACCTGCAGGTTCATACAGTTCTCTACTGGCATCCTCTTTCTTGACATATTGTATTTTACTTCCACTTCTTCCATTAAACTTATTTATTTTAGGCAAAGTATACCTTTTCATAATCGTGAGTGCTATCATGTCAATCATCAGGAATACTTCAGAATTATACTTGCCTTTTTTGTTGAATTTTCTATTTCAATTGATTGTCTAAATGTTGCTCATTGATATCTCTGTGTTGGAAGGTACATTTATTATTTGTGACACATTTCCTATTACTTGAGAACTCTGGTACCTCATTTCTACCATTCACTAGTAAGCATATATAGATTCTTCTCTACATTTTTGGGCCTTTTACTTTCCTCCTAAGTGATGTTTTATCACCCTTCCCATCTGGTTGAAAAGCCTCTGCTAAGAACGTTCTTTCTAAAACACATTACTCTTTACCAAGAGTCCTTTATTCAGGAAATGTTTACCATGTTCCAGAAAAGCAACCCAGTCCTTGACCCCATATGCATACCTCTCAGGTCCTTAAACTTCCTTGTTGCCAGTGACCTATTTCTACGCTCCGTCTCAGTTATGTACTCTTATGGCCATTACCCTTGGCATTGATGGAGACTACACTACCTCTGATATCTCAGCTTCAACTATCTCATTTTCTTTTTTTTTTAATTTTTTTTTAACGTTTATTTATTTTTGAGACAGGGAGAGACAGCATGAACAGGGGAGGGTCAGAGAGAGAGGGAGACACAGAATCTGAAACAGGCTCCAGGCTCTGAGCTGTCAGCACAGAGCCTGACGCGGGGCTTGAACTCATGGACCACGAGATCATGACCTGAGCTGAAGTAGGATGCTTAACCGACTTCCATTCTCATCCATTCATCTCAGTTCTTCATTCAGTTTCAACCTTATCTGGTCCTAAATTCATGTACCCTAACCATTCTCATTCCTGAGAAGAGAGAGAAGGCTCCTTCTCCCTCCTTCCCAAAATAGGATTCCATAGTCCATTAACATAACCATGGCTTAGCAAATGCTCCCAGTTCATTGTATCTAATTCTCTTTGGCCTTTTTTTTCTTGGCAAAGACCTAGGCTGGTACCTTTTCAAATCAAGTGTATCAAGCTCACTGGGGAAAAAAAACAATCAAATATGCATTCAGAATTTTGCTTCATTTGAAATTCAAGATCATAAATCTCAAACTTGCCCGACAACCCTTCTGTATTTATCTAGTAAACTCATCTTTTTAACCCATCACTGATAGACTGTCTCCATGACCAAGCTCCTCCAGGCCCTTTTGTGAGTAGGCCTATCTTGGGCTCTGTCCTTGATTCATTTAGTCTAATTTTAGCAAGAATCCTACTGAGTCATTCAGTGAAAATCTATCACCCTTGGTATCTGATCATCCTCAATATCTGATCAAATCCCTCATCTCCCCCCCCCCCACCACCTGCCCCACTCTTGATATCCTATCATGTTGACCTGCCTTCAACAAAAATCCTGTCAGGTTGGTTTAGCCAGAATCCCTTGATGTTGCCTCTTAGTAATTTTCCATCCACTGACCACCCCTCTGTTCATTGGCTATAAATTCCCACTTGTCCTTGTTGTATTCTGAGGCAAGCTGATCTTTCTCCCCCATGCGAAACCTCATTGTGGTGGTCCCTCTCAAAGAAAGTCTTCCCTACTGTCTTCAACAATTGTTATGAATAATTTTTTAACATAAGAGGACATATTTTTACTTTATTTTTAAACTTCAACATCATCTCTTCTCTCTTTGCTCTTAGCTGATCACCTGGACTCACACTTCAGTTAGAATATAGAAGTTTTTGATTGGTCAAGAACTTGCCTTGCCCTCCTTACCACCAAATCTACACACCTATCTACTTCTTCACTCATCTTCTTTCTTCTCTCCTGTTATAATGGTGGAAATTTCTTTTTTCCTAAAAAAGGGCAATCCTTCAACTGATGCTCTAAATCTCATCCCTTCTTGCTTTGTCAAAGACTTGAGTTCTTCCCTCATTCTCTTTCTCCTCAATCAGTAAACACTTCTTTATTGAATGGATTAATCTCATCACTATTAACATGCTCCAGAATCTTACGTATTGAAAAAACGAAGGAAAGCTCCCTTGACTTCATCTCCTCCCCAACCACTACTGTACCGTATACTTTCTTTTATGACCCAGCTTCTTAGAGATTTGCCTAAATGTGAGTTCTCCACTTCCTTACCTCCTAGTCATCCCTTAATTCATTCCAGTGTAGCTTCTGCCTCCAACAATCCGTAATGTCACCAATGAACACTTGATCCAAAATACTTTTTATATTCTTGCCTTACTTGACCTCTTAGCAATAGTCTGCACAGTTGACCAATCCTCCTTTCTGAAATAGCCTCTTTTCTTAGCTTCTGAGGCACCACAGTCTCTTTGGGTTTTTTTTTTTCCCTACCTCTTTGGTTGTTTTCCAATTCCTCCTTTTGCCATACCTTTATATACTGACATGTCTCAGATCTCTAGCTCAGGACTTGTGTTCTTTCTATGCAGACTTTTCCCAAGTGATTCTTTTTTCCTGGAAGAGAATAAAATAGTCTTTAAATACTATCTATAATCTGACTCACAAATTTATGTTCCCAACTAAGACCATGTCTTCAATGTACGTGTAGGTGTCTAAAATCTAACATGTCCAGAACTGAACTTTTGTTCTTCCCACCCCATCAAAGATTTCCCTTCCTTTTATTCCCCATTTGCAACGACTAGGAATTGTTGGCTCCTCCTCTGACTCACCAGCCACAGCATATCCATCATCACATGCCGACAGTTGTCCCTCCGCTATCTACTCAAATCTGTCTTCATCTTCTCATGCTGACGTTTCTCCCTAGTCCAGGCCATCAGCATCTCTTTTCTGGGTCTCTGTAGTAATCTCTTAATTTGTTTCCTTGTTTCTAAATTTATCTTGCTCTAGTCTATTTTACACAAGGCATCCAGAATGATCTTAAAAAATAGAATTTGATACTATCGCTTGTTTGCTTAAAACCCTTCAATGATACTCCTTTATGTTTAGATCTAAATTGACTTCCAGCCACAGTCGTTCCCTGTCTAAACAACTCATAAGCCACCATCACCCTTGCTCACCCTGCTGCATTCATAGCGGACTTCTTTGACTTCTTCAAACATGCAGTGATCATGGCATGATCTCGCTGTATCTGGAACTCCTTCCACACACCCTGTGTGCGGTAGCTTCGTTCTTTAGGTTTCAGATTACAAAGATCCTTCCCAGAGGCACTATAATTTTCTTTAACACAATTACATATTATATTTGCTCTCTCCTTTTTTTTCCTACCTACCTCCTCCCCAGACTAGAAGCTCCACGAAGGCAAGGATAATGTCTCTTGTCCACAAGTGAAGATACATCTACCAAAGTGTCTGGTATGTGAGGTGTTTTAAAAGAATTTGTTTAACAGACAAACAAAAAGCAGAAACAGACCCATAGGTACAGAGAACCAACCAATGGTTGCCAGAGAGAAGGGAGTGGGGGGTGGGTGAAATGGGTAAAGGGGAGTAGGAGGTGCAGGCTTCCAGTTATGAAATGAGTAAGTCACGGAGATTAGAGGCACAGCATAGGGAATACAGTCAATGATATTGTAGTGTCGTATGGTGACAGATGGTACCTACACTTGTAGTGAGCACAACAGAATGTATAGAGTTGTTGGATCACCATGTTGTACACCTGAAACTCATGTAACCTTGTGTCAGCTATACTTCAAGAAGGGAAGAAAGAAGGAAAGAAAGAAAAAGAAAAAGAAAAGAAATAAAAGCACCAAAAAAAAAAAAAAAAGAAAGAAAAGGAAAAGGTTTTGTTCCGTAACTGAATCTGTAAATTCTAGCTGACAAGATCTCTAGTGCTGCCTTGACTCCTGTTTTAGTCTCTGTGAAGTTCGGAAGAATGAATCCGAAGATTGGTTTGAGAGTTACATATTAATTATTACTTTGTGTCTTCTCATGCTTAACCGTGACCTTGGCCAAGATACATTAAGTCAAGAGAGTCGCTATTTCTTGACCCTCAAAGAGCTTAACTAAAATAGCCGTCCATTTACCATGTCTACCCACCCCACCATCTCTTGGAATTTTTACCATATACATCAATTTATATTTTTCTCTTTCAAAATCCACTTTACAGCTTATTTTCTCTGATGAAAGTGAGATGAAAAGGAGAAGAAGAAATCTTATTATGGCACATAATTTTGTTCACACTGAATAAAAATTCAGAAATAGCTAGCCTATTTAGGCTATATGTTCTTTGGAAATTAAAAAAAAAATAGCATGAGGCTGGGATAAAATATGTGTTGTAATAACCATAGGGTAAAGTCCATAGATCTATATATCTTCTAGAAACTCAAAGATTTCATTATGAAATATATAAGAATATATTATATCTTAAGTACTTTCATAGAAGTGTCCTTTTTCTAAAATGACAATTATTTTTATGCTTATTACCATTTTAATAGCTTATTATATATAAATAGAACATGAACTTTAGCGGTAATTGGCAACGGTGTTATTTTTGTCACAATCTTAAAAAACACATTCAGAGCTAAAAGTTTACTTGTAAAACATCTACAGCATCGTGACAAGAATTCAATATACTTAATAAGTTGTTAGAGTACAGACATTTCTCTTAGGATTATAGCAACCTATGACTAGGATTATTCAGGTGCCAAGATTATTAAATAACATGAGAGTTGGAAGAAAAATCAGTATAACAGTTAACATTCATTTAAATGCTCGGTGTTCATAGGGAGAAGTACCTAAAACAACACAGAACTAAATTAAGGACTGAACCCTCACTTCATGAAGTGCTAGGGAGACATGCGTGTGTTTCTTCCACAAGTTTTTACTGTTTTGCTGTGGACAGTCTGGATTAATTTAAAAATGCGGTGCCCTTTTTTTTTCCTAACAGAAAAAAAAATAGAATCAGCTGAGAGATAAGAAGAGAATAAACACTGAAATAAACATTGCAGCTCAAACTAAAGTAAGTGAAGTAAGAATGTTTTCATAATGAACTTTTATGTTGAACAAGCCCAGACACTTGGAACAGTGTAAGCTATATTAAACCCTTTTATGAAAGGATTATGTTTTGTATGATGAGTGTTTTAATATAAGTACGGTACACAGCGTAAAATACTACTACATTTAACTCAAAGTAATTACGAGAATTCAGTCAAAATTATTTTCTCCTGCACTTTCACATTGATACAGAAGGAAAAAAAAATGCTTCTGGAACCTTTCACCAACATGTCTCTGTTTCAATTATTTTTGGCAGTATATATTGCGTCTCTGCCTCAGCTACCTTTTATATCGACAGTTGGTAGCACAAGCCTTTTAACGCACAAAGGGTAGCAGCTCTTCAGCCAATCTGTGATAAAAGGAAAAAAATGAAATCACTATGGAAACTGCAGGAAGGATCTAAAAGCTCTCTTTATAAAGTAAACGTCTGATGTTTGTGACTGCAGGGGTAAAAAATTCATAAATCTGTATGATGCTATCGTTTCTGATTTGTTATCACTGCAAATGCCAACTCAAAGTAGCCTGACCTTAGCTTCATTAAGTGCCGTCTATTCAGAAATAGTTACTATTCAACAGGAGGAAGACGTGGTCTGCAGAGAGGTCAGGGGTTTAAGGGGATAGTGTGGGACTGAGCGAAGAAACTAATTTGCTTAGAATGTTTCCTTTCTTTTCTCATTTGATTGTCTTTTTCTTTTAAATCACAGTGATTTGATGGAATCAGGCACACCGAATTGTTCTGCTCTGCGTTTGATTTTGATTTGTTTTTCGTTCAGAAATGGAGCAAATCTCAAACCCAAATTCAACTTAGGAAACTATGTCTGTCTGTGATTTTGAATTGAAAAAACAAAATAGCTAGCCTTCTCCTTCCAATCAAAAAGCCAATAAATATGAGGGGGAAGCCATTCTCACTTCAGCACCCTGGACCCCCACGAGGAAGAAAATGCAGGAAACCGCAGCTACGGAGACAACTGATGAATCTGATCTGACGGGCGGACAGCAACAGACACCTGTGTCATGGAGGAAGTTCCAGGGTGTCTCGACAGTTCTCAGA